>NW_022884516.1:0-714498 GCF_011952205.1 Bombus bifarius | reverse complement strand
AAGCCTGCGATCAAATATTTAACTTTCTACGATAAACGAGCTCGAAAAATGGCCAGACGACCGGTCGGTTTCGCGATGGACCAACACGCATGCGTAATTGTGGTGGACATCAATCGAAATCAGCGATACGGTCCGCGATTTGTCGTTCGTTTTTCCCTGATTGCCATAAATTGACACGTGGATTACTGTAAATTTCAACGAACGGGATATGGAATATTGAGAGAGAGAGAGAGGGAGAGCAACAAAAAGGGACACTAAACATTCTCGCTGGACTAACGGGGATGAGCGACGATAGCTTCAGAAGCATCGGAGTTTTCCATTTTACGGCGTCGTAAAATTTGTACGCAGCTACACGTACGCTTTCAAGGTACGGGACAACGAGGGTAAGAAAGGAACCGTATTTAAATTTTGAAGATCAGCTTTCACATTTCTTAAACGTACTAAACGGAGCGACAAACGAGATTAAAGCATTCGCAGAAAACGAGCAACGACCGGATACTCTTTTCCTCCTGTTTTTAGCTTCGTGTACGAAGAAACTTACCTCATGGTCGTGGCCTCGCTCCAAAGGAGGAGCAAGGTCATGGCAGTGGAAAAAGCGGCGAGAAACGCCAAGCAGGAGGCCACTCTTCTCCAGCAGCTTTTCTTGTAGTTTGCTATCGTGCTCCCTGACAGAGTCGATCCCGTGGATGACTGTAGAACACCGGTGACCGGGGGAATCCCTGTAGGAGCCATTCTGCAACCATAAGACCGTTTACCCTCGATGCTCGATTATATCGTACCGCAACGCAAAGAAAAAAGCTCGAGAAACGATAAAAATCCGCTTACGAACGATCGTTCGCTGGAATATATTCGCGAATGGTACTTCCGATCGAGCAAGGTACGTTCGATCAGAAAAATCGAGTCGACCGAGAGGAAGAGTTCGATCGAATCGAGTCAACGGTCCGTAACGGTGCTGATATAATTCGATGCTTATTTCGTACCTAGGGGGAAGGACGATTCGTCGAATCGACGCGTGGCGGTTCGTAAAAATTTTACGTCCCTTTAAATTCTACGAGAGTTTACCGTCGTAAACGACTGTGCCGCAGAGCCCGCGGCATCGACCTTTCGGTTTGTCGTTTCCTATCTACGAAAGGAAGCCTCGAGGGCTTCGATGTCACTCGATCCTCGCCAAGCCTCTATTTAAGAGTACTATTCGAAGTTCGTTTGCCGTTTTCTTCCCAAATATACCTACTCTTTAACGTTCCAACGTCTAAGGACTTTCGGCGCTCGGACGAATTTAAAAGGAACATAAATGTACACAACGCGGGAGGATGCAGCGAGGGAAGAAATGCGACGAAAAGAAAGAAATAGAAAATAGAAAACAGGAGACGCGGAAGCGAAGGAAGACCAGAGCAAAGGATAACGTTTCAACGAAGTCTCTCGACACGCTCTATTCGTCTAGTCTACGAAGTTACGGAGCCACTTGCGAACCACTCGCAACGCGTGCCGCCTTACGTTAGTTCGGACCGCGATACGATCGTCGCGTGCACGAGGCTTCGTTGCAATTTGACTTAATGCCGTGTTTAAATTCACCGGGGAACCAGCTGCTTGCATAGGTACGTACCTCGCAGCGCTGTAATAACCAGATAACGGGCACGAGATCCTGTTGCAATTCGAATTCGAAAGGGAACTCGATCCGAGCGCGGGAAAGGACGAACACCGACCGGGCAGAAGGTAAGATTCTCGAAGAGTTAACTCATTCGCCGCGTTATATCCGCGGTAAGCGAAGTATTCCGTCTGTCTGTAATTGCAGTTGTTACCGTAACGTCAAGCTCGACGACTTTAAAACGAGAATCGTTTCTAAGAGTGGAAAATTCTAGCCGGGTGTACTCTCAGAGAAATCGTTCTATCCGCCGGACGAGTAAATTCAAAGTAAATTTACCCTGCCAGCGTAGTACGATATATCTGCGTCTCTTCGTTTTTTTCATTCTCCATGGCGGCGACGAGTGTCGTTGCTTGGAGTTTCACGCGATGCACCGTGCCTCGAACGATTATTACAACGCAAGACGTACCCAGTCGACACACGCCATAGTCGTAAATATAATCCGAAGGATCGTCCCGCTGCATAAAAGTGCGATCGATGGCCGATCGTACTCATCGACTACGCACGAGTGTACATGGTCGACGCGGACGCGGGACGAAAGAACAAACCAGACGATCTGCACGGAGGATATTCATCTACGCGGAAGTGAAATCGACTTTTTCGATCGAGATTCGAGACGATCCGGTTTCTGATGTCATCCGTGTTACGCTCACCGTGCGAATAGCTAAACTTTCACACGATGCCGTAACGCAACCGCATCTTAGCTGATGCAACTATCTTTCCCTCGCAACGTGGCCCCGTTTCTCCATCGATCCACGTGATATCACGATATAATATCGTTACGACTTCGTTATAAGGCGCTATAGAGCCGTTCTAACTGCGAGAAAATGGCAATCAATTCGTTCCATCCTGCAACGTGAGCAAAATCACGCGATATCTTCGTCGGCCAAGCTTACCACGGACAAGCCTTTGGCCGTTGAATACGAAGAAAAGTAAAAATTCCAAGGTTATCGTCCAAGAAACTAACAATTTTGGTCTTCGCTCGCGATCTCGATACGAATTTTGCCAATGAAAATGTCACGCGTCGTTGTGCAAAGATGTGTACGGAGAAATCGGTTTGTCGTACAGAGAGACTTATCGAGGGAATTTGATCTACCGTCGGAACGATCAACGAAGTGCCAGAAATCCGAAAGGACGACAGCAACAATACGCTCGGTTATCGGTTGTCGTTTCTTCCTAGCGATGTTCCGTTCCTTCGTAACAGATTACGCGTCTCGTTTACTCCATTCAGACTTCGTTTCAGCAATTTTCTTCTCGTCTGTTCGAGCAAGAGCACCGAGGGAAGGACGACGGTCGGTCGAAGCGAGCCTCGTTACGCGGAAGGATGTTAACGCGGAAACGGTGTTACCTCGCGTTGCAAAATGAAAGAGACTAATGGGGGGAAAGTAAGTTGCGAGTAGCGACGAACGTTTCCTATTGTTTGAACGGACTGGAAAGTCGTCGTAGGCAACGTTATTCGACCAGAACGCGGAACAAACTGAATTTTTAAATCCGTTGTTTTAGACGGAAGCTCGTCTTCGAAGTAACTACGGAACTCTAGCGAATATTACAAAAGTTACGTTCCTCCCACCGTAGAAGTCTTCCAACTACCAAACGTTCCATATTCCGGCAATCGTGAAACAGAAGCGCGGACATTCGAGTAACCGTGCGCTTTCTAAGCGAGTTTCCGCAACTCCGGTAGCCACCGATCGGAACCAACTTGCCACGCGCAAACCTTTGGATACGATATTCCGCCAGAAGAATACCAACCCTTCCATATCTCCGAAAGTCACGTATTTCGATATTTGCGAGTAAACCTTGTTTCGTACGAAAGACGATAGAAAGAAATTTATTTCCGTATTTATCCTACGTCTCGTATCGTCAACCCTCGCAAATCGATTTTTCCTCCGAATCTTTGGACAAGATGTCATCGATGAATCGATTCGAAGTAGCGCGCATCGCGTAAAACCACGCGCTTTGTCGCGGCCTAATTTCCACAACGCGACGGTAGTTGACACGTCAGAGAGCGTTTTACGCGTTGAACGCTCCCTGAATTAAACGACCCAATTTTATTGCCGAAGCTCGAGCGCCTTGCTTCGATCTTCGCATATTCCGTGCATATGCACGTATTCATATTCTTCGTTCCGATCGTCGATGGACATACCGAGTTGCGAGTTCTAGCGCTTAGGGCGACGACGAAAGACGCGCGAATGGACGGAATATAAAAGGTAGACGAGGCTGGAAGCGGCGGATCGTATCGAAAGTGCGTTTTCGACGGCAGCTTTGCGCTTTGATCGTCGGATCGATCGGTCAGCCTGCGATCGTTACTCCGACGGTGAGGTGTAAGCAAATACGAGTATGTACCCAGGTCTGTTTGAATACCGTTAGCAACGTGCATCGTCCGGTGGTCGTGGTCGATCCAACGTACGCGAAATCCGAGTTGTTTCTGCCGTGATAGTCGTACGGCAAAAAAGAGACAAAGTTACCGTTTCAAAGAAGAATATCGTAAACGAGACCTCGGTTAATCGCAGATACAGTCCTTCGACGGAGCAAGTGTCGTCGAAACGCGTACAAAAGTCGACGCCCATTCGCGGAACTGACGCGATTGCGACGAAAATTGGAGCGGCGACATTTCGATTATCAACGCGTCGTGGAAAACTCAATTTTCCAAAGTATCGCGAGGATGTTGCGCGGCGAATTTGCCGAGTTCGATTCAGCCGTACGAACGCGTGACCGTATTCGATTGCCGTTACGCGCACAATATCCGATCAGAGATGACGTTTTGCTACCGCGCTTTACAAACGCGATAATAACGATCGCGACGGTAATTTTATCAAGCCTGTTCGCACGTAAGTCAATCGTGAATGGGAATTTGGCGACTCGCGTAGATAGCTAGAGCGACGAATTACGTAGATTCGAGCCATTAGACGCGCGTCCTCGTTTTCGCTCCTACTACGCCTTGCGACCTTCGCAAAGATCGCGAGACGCATCAGACGACAAAGCGACAGACGAAAATTTCTACCGTACGTTCCGTGACGCGCGCCACGATTATGGAAAATGATAGATATAAAAATCCGAAACGATACGGAAAATTCACTTCGGAAGACCCTTTCGTACTGCGTTGTCATTGGAGAGAGAAGAAAGAAATTTATTCGAGCACGAAGAAGGCTCTATCCTCCGACGGAGCAACTCCTCCATCGGGAAGAAAACGTCGAACAACGACGATTATTTTTCCCATTTCCCCCCTTTCTATTTGGCCGACTCGTTCCCGATCGACTTTTTCCGCGTATTCCCCAGTTCCAGTGGATCGATGGTCGTCGAACCGAGTCACGAAATATTTACGAATTTCTTCGCGAGGGGAGATATCGGGAAAACGACGTTTCTTGCGAGTTTGCCTGGCAATGGTATCGACGTCAGCTCCATTCGTCGCGACCGGAGTAAACTCCATTTCACGGTTGTCCGCGCTCGAAACGGTAATGTCGCGTCGAAGATAGTAATAAATAGAAATTTGGAAATCGGACAGGCGTGCGTGCGACGCAAAGCGCGTCGATTGAAAAACCCGTCGAAGGTGAAGGCTACGAGGAACGTTTGGCGCCATTTCTCATCCAGAGATTTCTGCTCGGTCGAAACGATTAGTTAAGCGCGACGCGGAGAGAAATAAAATCATGGTAGAAGGAACAAATTGGAAGGAAATTGTTCGTGTAAAGAGGAGAATCGTTCGAGAAGCACGGGAATAAGAATCCGAGAATTTACGAACTGAAAGATCTCGTTGCAAATATTCGAGCGAAAACTTTGAGCTTAAAAAGAAGAGAGGATGAGATAAGGGAAAAGCGGCTTATTATCGTTGATAATTGTAACGAAGAGATATTTGCGCGAGTAAACGAGATATATCGATATGGTACGTCGGTGCGTCGGTAAAGGAAGGACCTAACGGAACTTGTTTAATCAAAAGGAAGTACAGCACATAGCGAACAAAAGAAAAGCACGAAAAAACGACGTCGACGTCGGCGAAAACGCGGCTTTCTACGATATCGCTCGTCTCCGTTCCAGTCTCTGAATCGTGCGTATAACGCGCACAAACTGAAAACAACGATCTCGAAGTTAGTCCGGAGATGCGAACTGGTCGACGAAGCGTCGCGGCAATTTAATATCGAGCGGAAACCAACGTAGATCGTGGACGAAAGGCGGCGGACAAAGAGCCGAGACGCGCGCATCGTCGACGAGTTTCTCCGACTCTGCGAAATTTCCCGCAGTTAGCTGATGTATGTAAACTACGTACTTGGCTTTCACGGGTTCCATGCCGGTCCAGAATAATTCGCCTGGCGGGAAAGAAGATTCAACGAGGTACAACATTCGTGTGGCTCGTGTCTCGCATCCCGTACGTAACGTGACCGTCGCCCGGAAGACATCGACCAGGCTGTATCACCAGGCCGACCTCCTGCACATCCTCCTCCGTCGATGCCTCCACGTCTCGCCAACACTGCACTCGGCCGGTCGGATTACGTTTTTCTTCGCGCAAGATTCGCACGTTGAAACGATCGTCGATAAAAGCGAGTAGGAGCGTCTGCTAGTTTCGTGACTCGTCGAGACTCTCTCTCTCTCTCTCTCTCTCTTTCTCTCTCTCTGTTTACAAACCGCCGGATTTTCTGACGCGCGGGGAAAAACGCGTCGACCGTCGCTCTACTTTTTCCCTTTCTCTCGCAAATCGATTCACGAAATCCTGAAATACCTCCGCCTATCGTACTTGGAACGCGCGATCGTTTCACTTCTTCACCACATCGATCATCGCGAAAGCAACTACCGTCTCGATCGGAGTGAAAACCGCGTCGTTAGAAACCGGCCCTTACGAACGTTCCCCACGATCCTTGTACAGTCACGTAACTTTCTTCTACGTATATGATATACGTATACGCGAGACAAGCTCGCGCGAGCGTATCGACGAGCGTGCGGCGTCCGATCGACTCGCGGATTCGAGCAGCGTCGAGGTCGAAGGAGTCGCGGGAACAAAGAGAAACGGCGTTTTTAAGGCGGCGAAGAGAGCACGGGTCCGTAAGCGGAATCAGCGAAGGAGACGCGGAGGAGCGCGCGTGTGTACGAAAGTTGATTAGCACTCGGTGTGCCGTAGAAGGGACGGGAAGCAACGAGCGTGTGTTGTCGTCGAATGTCGCACTGCAGAGCGGCACACGATCCACAGCCGTCCCTGTCGCTTCTTCCCTCCTTATTTTCCTTTCTTTCTTTCGTTCTCTTTCTCTCCTCGACTCTCTTTCCCCCCTGTTGCCTTTTACTCGGTCTCGCTCTCTTCTCCCCCCTTCGCTCTCACACTCTCTCACTCTCTCACTCACTCACTCACTCACTCACTCTCTCTCTCTCTCTCTCTCTCTTTCTCTCTCTCTTTCCCGTCGTCAATCCTCTCCCACTCGCGCGCGTTTCGCCGGCTGTGCGTCCCGATTCCCGGTGCAGACACACGACGACCACGACGACGACCACGACCACGACCACGACCACGACCGCGATGACGATCGGTCCGTTTCGCTGGCTAGTGGCTAGAGAAACTCGGCAAAAGCCGCGCGTCGCTTCTCTTCTGTCTTCTGCGGCGTTCTCCTCTTGAAGAAACACGCGGCCGTCGCTGCGTGCGATCGACGAGGCACGACGACGATTCCTTTCGTTCGCACGGAGAAGGAAATGCAAGCGTATATGCCCGTCCCGTGGCGAGAGCCGACTGCCCTCCAGCACCTGGAACGGCTGACGGTAACCGGGTACAATGCCTCCTATATCGAGTGTCCTTCTTTAAACACCAGCCCGCCATCCGTGTCCTCCTCGTCTATCCCCTTCAATCTCGCCGTCCCTCTCGCTCGCTTTTACGAGGACATTCCGTGCTCTCCGCTCTCCTATTAACGACCAGGTAGAAGCCAGTGGTGCTCAATAAGCCCATACGACGGTGTTTCTCCTACGGTGTTCTTCGGTTCTGCGTAATTACGTACGTAGGTAAATACGGATACGTATTGGATCTGCCAGATCCAACACTAAGCGAGTCTTTCCCTCTACGCTGCCTCTTCTATCCGCACGGGGTGTAGCGACTCCGGTGTAGCTCGCGTCGAAGGGTCACGCGGCCAGCCTCTACGCCGTTGGTCATCGCGTTCTACGCCTCGTTCCACGTACATGTCCGGTAGCGTTCTAAAGGCGTTATCGATCCTGCGACTCGTACTCGTAGCCGCCTTTGTGTTACACGCTCGACGGCCGCAATCCCGACCGTCGCGCCGACGAGAACGGTCGCTCGGTTTCTCGATCGATCGGATAGCAACGCGTCTCGTGGCTTTGCCAACGATCGTTAACGCTCTCGAGTAACGATAGAGAGACCCGTGTGCAGGCACCGATTCGATCGCAGCCGGTTCCACACTCGTCTACGATTCGCGAGGCTCGAATCGTTCTTCGAAACGCGAAGGCAAGTTTGAACGATCGCTCGGACGAAAGATCGTTTCAATGGGATCGCGCGACAGTTTCGGTCAATGGAAGGTTGAAACAGTTTTTCGTGATTTCCCTTGTACCTTTGACGTTGTAAGGAGAATACTATAGAGACGGCAGGTTCACTTTGAGGTCGTAGGGTTTGCGGTTGTGGAATATTAAGTTACTCCGATGGAAGAGCAAGTTTGCCATTCGGCATTTTAGCTCGGCCTTTATTTTTTACGCTACGATATCCCTTTTAAGAGTAACTTTTCTGGATAATGGAAAGATAACAGTAGTTTTTTTTTTTTTTTTTTGTAAAGAACGTTTCGTTCGGCGTACGTACGTCCGTGAAATCTCCTTGCACGTTAAATAGCAAAGCTGCAAGACCAAATTTCCTTTTTTTCAAACGACCCTCGAAGGACTCTTTTGCTTTCCACCGTGCGATCTTCGTTTTGTAAACAAAGCGACTGGAAAGTACGTTTGCCCGCTGCTAGGCTTACGATTTAAATCGCCGGGAAGAAATACACGTAGAAGGGCGCTTAAGAGACGGTATTTCTCTTCGTGCCGTCGAGAAACGGCTTCGTTTTCGGATCGATTCGACCGAAACATCTTGCTCCGAGTCTCTGTTTTCTCCGGACGGAGGATATCCGTCAAGGCACGGCTCCGTACACGGCCGATCGCCGATGCATTCCGACTCGAAGCATTTTTATCGAAGCGCGGCTGTACCTTTCGGACGGTATTTCGATAAAACCCATTTCTCACGAGTCGGAGACTATTCTAAATTAACCATCCCGGTTGATTGAACGGCAGAGGAACGGCCACCTTCACCGAGTTCCACTCGAGGCGTAACTGCAAAAATAAATGGGCCGCGCCGTAAATAATTTCTCGGCCGCAGACTCCTCTTTAAAATAGAAACCTTCTTCGGGTCCTTGCTGTGCAACGCCGTCTTTTATACCGATGTACAGCACGTTTCAAAAGTTGCAACATTTTCTCGGAAAATGCCTCGAAGGTCGATGTAAGATTCGACGAGAAATAGGAAACTCGGCCGCTTTTCGACAAGAAAATAGGAAAACAGAATTTATACGAAAGTGGTAAAAGCTATCGTTTATTCGACGATGGCAAACCGGAACAACGCGCAGGGCTGATCCATGGAACACCTGGTAGCCCTAACGAAGAAACGTGTCTGCGGTGAAATCTGAAATTCTTCTACGTACGTTCGCTCATCGAATAACCGCGTACAACGGAAGGTTAAATAAAGATCTATCGCCTCGCAGAACCCATCTTTAACGCGTCCACCGCGTGCTTGTCGTTCCTAGTTGACACACAGCCCTTTCACCGTGTAGAATACGAATTAAAAGCTACGAACTTCGAAAGAGAGGATTTCACAACGTTTCGAATAAAAGTTTTGTTGCCTGTAAATTTCACGACGAACGAGTAATATTCTGCGATATAAAAATCGACTTTATATACGCGTCGTGTATGAAGATTACGCGTCAGCTTATCGGCATATCCGGAGAAGGGAGGCAGCCAGAGGTTAATCGCGAGAACAACATTTCGTGGAAATAACGGTTTAATCGTTGGCAGAGGTAGCCGGAGCACGATGTTCATCGAGGCACGACGTAAAGAGGGTGCGAGTTATGCGCGCGAGCATGCACGTCGAAGAGGAAAAGTCAGGCGTTGCACAGCGTGAAAACAACGGGCGATCCAAGTGAAAGGAAGAAACAACGTCGTCGAGTTATACGGTTCGAGCGTAGACGACCGCGTGTGGGCGCATGCAAAACGCGAATTACTATTGACCGGACAGGACACGCGTGTGTACGTATAACGGAAGCGGCAACGGCAGCTGCGATAACAACGAGAAAGTTGGATGTCGGGTTTCCGATAGCTTCGACCAGATTCCCCGTTTCGATGAAACCGAACAGAAGCAAACCACGTCGTTGTTTCTTGGGCGCTGTTTATCGTAGCGTGGAAACGCCTGGCCGATCTCAACACCGCTCGAACGTCGCTCGAACATCACCGTTGCTTCGTACCGCGTTTTCGTCGTCTTTTCCACGTCGTACGGGAAAAGAAGCGAAGCGAAGCGAAAAACCAAGTAGCGAGATCTCCGGACGAGACAATAGCCTCTTGTGATAACGAGAGAAAAATATGGGCGCTGTTACGCCTTTCAGCGTCTTAACAACTCCTTCTCGCGACCACGGAACGAACAATGAAATACGGTTGCGCTTTCATCCAGGCTTTTTCTTATTATCGAAGGGAAATATTTTATTTTATGACAGCAGAATATATGACTTTAGCGATATTAAAGATAATGATGGAAAAAAGGCTGAACTCGGATTAGCGTTCAACTCGAATATCGAATATTTCACACTCTGGGGGATAAGGTCGAAGGTAAAATTACTTTTTGTCGTTTATTAACGACCAGAATTTTTTTTTTTTTTTTTTCACCAGTATCTTGATACCAGTATCGGATAGGCGAACCTCGAACGTAACGCTGCGTCAGGTTAAAACGTATTCGAACGATATATCGCGACTGGAAAACTAGAGAGATTTGTTTCGATCGTTTATGACATTGAAACAAAAGCGACGAATAATCGCGTGCCGTCGCGTTCGAAGCGGAACAGTCCGATGAAAACCGAACGGAAGAGTCGCGTCGTTCTATCGTACGTAGCTCACCCTCGGTCCGATCTCGAGGATGCAGATCGAATCGAAGGAAGAATAGGGTCCTGGTAAGAGAGTTCGATTCTTCGGCGAGTTATCCAGTCTCGAAAGTTATCAAGACCGACGTCTTGCCGCTACTACGCGTTTCGAATTCTTATTCGGTTATTCGGACTTACAGCGATCTTCGGCGTTACTTTCTATCGCGCGCCTTTTATTTTCGGTTCTATTCAATTTTTCAGTCGCTTTCATTCTCAATGGATATTTCTGCGAGTTAGCACGGTCGATGGAGGGAATATGATCGAAGTCCTACGAAAGAGGCCAAAGGAAGTATATAGCTGTGAATTAATGCAGCCATGCTACCAATTGATGCAGCGACGCTCAGGGCCGCAGCCGTATTTTACCATTTTCTTTATATATGTCGGATTCGCGAGTATCTAGACTTTCGAACATACAGCCTTACATCGTGTTAATTATTTATCGATTATCCTTTTAACACTAAGGAGGCGATAATAACTATTGCACATCTTACAAGTAGGTTAGCACGTAAAATCCTTAAGGGCTTACTACGTTACTTTAGCTTATCGAAGAATTATATATCGACTTGAGCGTAAAAGTAGTACGGACCACTTACCGGCAACCAGGTGCTACTCCAAGTTGAGCGTCGCTCGTCCAAATTTATAAAAGGACGAGGTGGCCACCACCATTTGGCACTTTAGATCAAACTCGTTCCTACGTTTTCGATTTTAGCGAACATCGAGATGCCGATAGCTGGTCGGTCTGTGCTGTCCAACCGACTCGCGATCTACTATTCGCCTTTACGTTTCCTTCAAAATCCTTCCCGTATCCTATTTCCTGATTTATAGCGGACGTTTCCGAGATTTTCTTTCTCCTACAACGCAGCCGCAAGCGTGAAATCCTACCGTGCAAGAATCGCCAGATGCGAAGCCGATCTATCAGCGGTGGCAATTTCAGGAATGAAAAGCATCGCGTCTTGCCGAACCACCGACATGAGGTTTCAGCGAATGCACGAATAAAAAGTAGCGGAGAGATAAGAAAAGGCGAATAAAATGGACAAAAGGACAGGTGAAAGCAGGAAGAACGCGTGCTCGAGCGAAAACGTATATCACAGAAATCTGGGAGTGGCGAGTTCGAGTTGGCTAGAAGTTTAGCAACGATCGACGATGCGAACACGAGGCACGATATACACGGCCGATGATCCATACCCGTGCTCCGACCTTATCCAACGAACGAAGAACGTTGCATGGAAATCGGCAGGTTCCAACGTCTATCAATGCCGCTATTTGCTTAATTCGCTACATTTGAGACTTCGCTACATTTCTTTCATCGACGCTATCACTGAGAAAAGAACCGAGGAGAAATTCGCATTAAATGTGAAACACGAATTCCAATGTTTTTCTGACTATTAATATCCATCGCGGAGCTGTGGCCGATGGGTCTTTGGACTCATCTATCAAGTCGCCGAGCAAAAACATACAGACTCGTTTAAAAAGACAGAAAGGTGACCCCGTAACGAGGAAATACCTGCGGCCACCAAGGAATTTTTATCGACAGGCAGGAATCGTTATCTCTCACTGGCAAAAGAGCCCGTTTCTCGTAAAACAAAGCTCGACCTTATACAGGCTATCGTCTATATAAAACTATGATCTACTCTTGCCGAAGAGCCCGTAGCTTTCTCCCTCTCGATATCCCTCGTTATATTTCTCGCAATACATCAAAGGACCCCTCGAACGATCTCGCCAAATCACCCTTTCAATGTTCCCGTGCACACGACAGTTTCCACCAATTTCCATCGATCAATTACCCACGGATTCTATCTACGATGCCACGACTACACGGAGATGATACGCGCGAGAGGACGCGCCGCACCGCGCCGCCGAAACACGCACAGCACGCGCGAAACGCAGCCACGAAGGCGGCGTCTCGGCGCAGACGCCGCAGTAGATTCGCGTACTCGAGCGTCGTTCCGTTGAACCGTCTAGGAACATCGACACTCGTGCGGCGACCGCGACCGCGACCGCGATCGCCACCGTCACGATTTTACGGACCTTGGCGATTTTTTCACGCGCGGTTTCGCCATCGATCGTTGCGTCGATCCTCCTCGTCATCGTCGTAGTTCGGCTGCCTCCTTGTCTACGATGATCCATCGCGCGCCACCGGCTCGCGAACGAACCACGCTCGATCGTCAGCGCGCGATTTTCTACGCTGCCACGAAGAATCAGCCGCGAAAGTCGTCTTGTGCGCGCCACCGCTGACATCGTTGTTCCGGTTGCTCGTTTCGTTCGAGTCAGCCTCGACAGCTGTCTCGGATGCCTCTTTGGTACGGGGGAAAAAGTTCTTCCGCAGGAAGATGTCGGTGAATCTGTTTCTCACGATTAAGAAGTCGTAGACGAATCAGTGAGTGAACGTTATTTCCATTTGTCTTTTCTTTCGCTTCGATTATAGGATTCGGGCGTGCTGCTGGCAGAAACGAATGCCTTTGATATTCGTAACGCGATTCGGACACGTACGAAAGTCGCGCAAGGAAAGTTTGAAGAAAGGCTGAAGATAGCCGATCGAACGAGAATACGCGTCGATAACGAATTAAGTTCAAAACTTGTTGCCAGAATCGCGCGATCGAAATTCGAATGAACGTTGCGCGAGTTACATAATCGACGGTGGTCGATGGAATCCGATTAGATCTGTTCGTTTCGACAAATTTATTCGATCGGAATCGGTGCGTTTTACCTGGTTTACCATTCCGCTCGATTATTCCGTCGCGTCTCGAACCAACTCGAGAACGTCGCGATTCAGGTATCGAAAATTCTTTCATTTCGCGTTTTCACGTTTCCTATCGTCTTAAATTTACGTTCGCCGAACGGTTCGTTTAGCGGCAACTTGCTGAGAAAACGGGATCGATCCACGTTCGTATCAATTGCCTTCTTCCTTGTCGAACATGATCGATCGATATCGTCCCGTCCTTTCTCGCGAATATATTTACACGATATTATCATAATATTATCGCGCGGATAATTACGCGCTATTCGAATGTTTTCATTATGTTTTCATCGCTACACCACGTTATTACACGTTGCCTCGTTTACGACGTAACATCGTTCCGTATTTCGCGTATCATGGTGCATCCAGGTGGATGCGAAGGCAAAGGATATTAGCGGTGAAACAAGGTTCGCGCGATACTTCGTAAAAAATACTCGCCAACGTATTTTCCAGCGAATGAGACGAGTTAACCGTTCAATGGCATTAAAGAGCATCTTGGTTCTTTTTGTATCGCGTGATAAAACGAGGAACGGCACCAAGACCGGTGGAAGAAAAAAAGGAAAGACGTATACGAGTCGGAGATTTTACGTCGGTATGAACGTAAATAACCGTCGTTGCTTTAATAGCAGCACGTAGGAAAAAAGGTTCAAACGTGTATCTGGCAGTCCTCGCATAAAAAGGGACACGCACAAACGCGCAACCACGCGAAAGCAAGGAAAGCGGAAAAAACAGAAAATCTAGACACCGCGAAATAAAAACGAATCGGCGACAATTTTTTTTTCCCCACATCGGCCACGATGTTTTCGACGTGCAGGATTTTCAAAAATCTCGCCCGTTCGAGACAGTGTACGAGCTAGAAAAAAATTCCGTCCTATCGCATCCGCGTGCTACATCCCGTACTATGTTGCGAGTGGACGAACGAACATAAACGAACATAAACATAAGCGATAATTGCGAGTAATATTCGACGTTTCGAAAGAATAGAAGGATCGCGTGCAATTGGAAATGCGGAAGGATAACCGTTACAAGTAACGCGAACGAGGCTGTAACGATCGCGTTAAATAACAACGAATCAGTGACCAGACCAGCAATAAAACGATGTGCCTATTGCTCCAAAAGGACGAACGTGGAAAAAGAGAAAAATTCAGCCGAAGACGTTGTCACAGGATGCTTGAATCGTGAGTGAAAATCGCGAGTACGGACGGTAGCGGCTTAGAAGGGTAAATTAAAGAAAAGCAGGAAAATTCGAAAAGACGAGTACCGCGGCTCGCGAGATGAAATTGATTTTGCTGGGTTCCGAGCCCGGCGAACCTCAAAAGTGACTGTAACTTGGAAACGGGGTCAGACCTAACCCTCTTTTTCCGCCGTCTTTTTGTCTTCAGCTGGCTTTTCGAACGATATGCACCGAGCACGGTACGTGATCGTCGGCATTAGCATGACCAACGTCGCGTTCGTTAGCCGTACGAACAAATTGCCAGTCCGCGCTTCCGACGCCGCGAGACTCGTTCGTCCCGCTTGCGATACGCGCTTCCTTCGGCTGCCTCTTTCGCTCTCTGTTTCGCTTTCCTTTACCTCTGATTCGCGAGAATACGTTGGGCGGATAAGCGAGGACGAAAGGTAGCGGGAAAACGTTGCTTCGCAAGAACGCGTTTAGATAGCCGCGCGAAGATAGTGTCGAAGTTTTTTACGAGACACCGCGAGAGAGGGTGGTTGATCGTCGGTCGATCGGATCAACGCTGGTATCTCTTGGAATTAGGAAAAGGTCGACGTGTACGTGGGAAATACGTAATTGAAACGAAGCTGTATCCGCGTGTATTTCACGAACGATCTATTATATTTAAAAAAAATTTCCGTGACCAATTAAATAGCCGCGATAGTTTCGATATTAATTGCTTGTATCTCGTGAAATCACAATCGCGTGCATTTATCGATCAACCGTAAACAAGCAGAGCGTTTAATTAGATAATAGAATGGCATGGACAGTTACACGCGTTTTCACGTTGGCCTGTCTTCGTACCGCAACTTGCTCGTGAATAGATCAGAAACAGGCGGGACAAAGGGTAAAACTAGGACGATCGTGAATTGACAACTGCCGTTTACGTTCCGCGATATCCTGTAAATTATCGAGCCGTCGGACATTTCGTCCACGCTCGTTATAATCCCGTGGCAGAAATAACGCGGGAATTGATCAGAGGACGCGAGTTTTACGAAGAAACAAAGCCTTCGAACGATTGAATATCGAACAACGTCAACGTGCGTACGTGCATCGTGCGCGTATATGCAATTGAAGGAAAATATAGCTCCATTTGAAAGATTATATTTTCACAATTTTTGCGAATCAAAATCAAAATTTCTATTCATACGCGAAACGTTACGTGGGTGGCGCGTCTTCTCGAATAAAGAGACTCGTTCGACGTAGTCCAACGACGAGACCTACGAAACACGGTGGTCATCGAAAGAAAAGTTCGCGATAAGAAATCATAAGGTTGCTGCTTTTTCCCCTGTTTCGTCAATCTCCGGTTTATTACGATCTCGAGGAAACGCGTTTCACCGTCGAGCAAACGATGAGAAAGAACAAGAATAACGTACATGCGCGTCGCATGTGGAAGCACCGTAATATACCGTGGTCAATAAATTTTTATTTGCCAGAACAACGAACAATGAATCTGAAGCACGAAGGGAACAAACTCGTTCTGGAACGAAAGGACGAAAGGAATTGCATCGATTCGACGTGTCATAACGTCGGGAATTGCGACGGTGTTTCGTGGTCACATCGATTCCTTCCTAAAGGAATAAATTGCTCGAAGCTGTAAACGTTGCTGTTCAAAATCGTCGTATAAATCGATGATTCGACGGAGATCTTCGTTTCTTCGTGTATTCGGCGACGCCCTTTGATCAGTTCCATTAAAATTGGCAGAATAATTGGACTCTGGAGTGGAGAAGCGGAGGGAAATAAATAAAAGTCGAAGAAGAAAGCGAAGCAAGGGGGTGAATCGGCTGGAAATCGAAGTTTTCGATAATTGGCCAATTATCAAAAATTTCAATCGACCAGAGCGAGGATACTCGGATCGTTTTCTCGGTAAGAAAGAAATAATTAGCGCAAAGATGCTACGATTCTTTCGTTGGATCAAAGGAGACGAAAGAAAAGCTTTGTTTCGTACTCGCTAGGGTTGCAGCGGAATTAACGTTGACCGCGTAGCCTGGGTGAAAGGAGTTTGAGATACGTTCGGTGTCGGGTATCGAGCGTTATCTTTCGGAAAGACAGGCAACGAAAAAAACGTTGAAAGGATACGACAAAGGGATGGTTTTTGCGGTAGGGGAAAGTTACGTACGAGTCAAAAGTTACAGTTTCTGGAAATCAATGGCAGAACCGCATCAGCCGACGTCGGAGCAAAGCATTCGTCGCGTTAAAGGTACTATCTATTATCTCGAGCGTTTCGTTTCAATGCTGTTACTAAACAACGTGTAAACTGTAACTTCGTGCTAAGAAATGTTGGCCGACAATTTCTATGCGAACAAAGACTATGTGATCCAATTTAAGATGGGATCCGAGTTAGGGAACTTTCCCCTATGTCCTTGGAAATCTCCCTTTGAATTTCACGATACACGGAACTTCCGTTAGTCTGTTGCTTCACCGACGGGAGAAACAAAGTAGAGGAGAAACGGTAGTTTGTCAAACGAAAATTAAGGGAGTATGCAAATTATATATACTCGTCCTTTCGTCCCTTTCGTTCCCGTTGGACCGAGTAATTGCGTTTACGATGCTTCTTCTTTTCACTGGAAAATTCGGAAAAATTGCGCGAGCTTCTGTCTGAAACATAAGCAAGGATATTCGGCGGAACGTTCTTCGATTCGTCTTGTTCGTTCGTCCGTTATACCGCGATAAAAACGACGCGAATTAACGAGATTTTCGAAAAGCAGCGCGTTCCAACCGCCGGAAAGGCGGAAAATTCTCGTCGTTTGTAACATTTTGTCCGTATTACAGGATTTCGCGATCCTTTATTCGCAGGGGATTTCTCTCGAACCAGCATGGTTCGTTCGCTTATTTTCCAAGCGTCGAAGGATCGTAATAAACGAAATTCAGCTTCCGAACACTCGTTGCCTTTAAACGCAATCGTCTTCTCTCGCGATCCCACACTCGCGCGCTGTATTCGTCGGTCGTTGTGAAAAAGCAGGCTGTAATTGGCGATAAAGTCCCGAGGAACGATATTTCGAACGATTTCCAGTTGGAAACGGCCAGTTCTCTCGCGCAAGGATCAATGAAATCGCGATTTTCGTTCCGCGAATCCGCAAATTACCGATTACTTGGCCGATTAACCGGTTTCTACGGAATCTGTCCCACCGATAAACGTCTACTCGCTTGCAGGCCACCATCCACGAGCCATCGACCGTCATCACGGAACAGCCATCGCGCTTCCGCCGCTTGTTATTCCGTGAATTAACGGCAGGTCACCGTTAATTAATCCACGAATCGGCGCAGCGGTAATTAACGCCGCAGCCTTCGTCGCTTGGATCGGTCGATCGATCGTCCAAGATCCACGCGACTTCTCGACGAATCCCTTCGAGACCGGCAACCAGAAATTGCGAAATCTCGAACGGAAAGTCCGAAGTGGAGGCAGTTAGCGATAAAAGGGTGCGAAGACGTATATACGTATTAGGAGGGACGAGGACGAAACGGCGACAGACAAATCAAAGCGGAGGCGGTGGAAGAGCGCGAAAGCGAGGGAAGTAGGGTTCGAAAATCGAGCGAGAAGTTTCGCCAAGTGTC
The DNA here is from genome assembly GCF_011952205.1 of Bombus bifarius. NCBI lineage: Eukaryota > Metazoa > Arthropoda > Insecta > Hymenoptera > Apidae > Bombus > Bombus bifarius. The sequence continues at coordinate 696,232 of NW_022884516.1, read as the reverse complement.
TAAACTCGGCGAAATTGGACGTAAAGCGACGACGAACCGGCAGAGACAGGTAACGGGATAGGAAGTTTGAGAGGCGACGCTGAAAGGGTCGTCAGAGCGGTGACATATTTCAGCGACGCGGCTGTATCTGACGAACTCGGAGGGAAGACGAGGGCGGGGAGGAATAAAAGGCGAACGTCGAAAAGCGACGATATCGAATCGAAGGAAAAGCGCAACGGTAGTGAAAAAAAGTAAACAGCCCTGTGCGGGGAGTGAAAGCCGTGAAAGCCGTGAAAGCCGTGAAAACCGAGTGGAAGAAACAAGGTGACGAGTTAAGAGCAACGAAAGAATCTCGACGGAGAGAAACGACCTTCGGGCTAGAGATCTAATAACAGGGAGACAGTAGGCTGGAGGGAATACGAAGAAAAAGAAACAAGATTAAGTGGTTGGGGCAACGAAACGACGACAAGGGGGCGGCGGCAGAGGCGGAGGAGCGAATAAAGACAAGAAATCGACGGTGGAAAAAAGAAGACGTTCGATCAAATGAATAACCGAGCCGTGAGTGGGTGGAAGCATGAGAATTCTAAGTGGATGTCTTTTCTCGGCCCGATCAAAGTATTCGGCTACACGTTACACAGGCCACCGGCACTCGCGTCACGTATCCAGATCCACTGAGGGGCAAAAATGGGTGCCAACCAGTCGACACGGAACGAGCCTACTCCTGGGGAAGAAGGTAAGTCTTCGACTTTTTTCCGTTGAACGTGCGTCTATCGTTAACTACGCGGCGAAAAATCGTCAACGTAACGGACAAACGTCGAATATTTATCGAAATACCACTTGCAGAGTTCGCGATAACGTTTTATCGACGTTTCCGATTCCGCCAGGGCAGAAAGTCAACGAAACTGTTACGTTCGATCGAATCGATTTGCATCAAATCGTTAAACTTTGCCAGTGGATCGCTATACGTCGAGAAATCTCTCCTTCGTTCGATTCGATATTCGTAATAACCGTTATATCGCAACGAACGGAAACCGTGCAGTCGTACGACACGCACACGCGCGCGAGATGCGAGCGAAAAAGGCAACTTGCTCCGGGAGCAAGGTCTCCGGAGTGAAATAGGAAGGTGGGGAAATAGACCTTGTCTTTGCGTTCGAATTAGTGAAATTAAAAAAAGAAATCACGCTAGATTCGCGAGTTTAACGTGGAATAGCCCCGTTAAAGAACGGTTTTATTAAAACCACCGCCTGCTTTCTAAGCCTCTCGACTTTAGGGTAGCTTTTAAGATCGCTCTGAACGAATTTTCAAAGACGATTGCCTCCGCGGATCTAATTAGAGGAACTAGGGAAACGAAGAAAGTCGTTTTGCCGTCAAATGCGGTACGCTAATCGCGTCTGGTACGTCGGACGTCGACCATCTACTTAGCATTTAGGCATTGGATCGTTGGCGTGTCGGCGACGCAGAAGGTCGAAAGTTGTTCAAATTTCTCCCGTCGCCGGATATTTAGCCGGGAAACGACAGATGACAGGATACGCCGACACGATTTTAGGAGGAGACCGCCTGGCCGCTACGTCAACGACTATAAACTTCCTGTGACGGTTTTTCGCCTAGTTTACACAGCCACCGCAAGTTCCGGTGCTCGTGTGCGCAACTTTTCGCTCCATCGGTCCTTTGTGAACAACATCGCTTTGTACTACGATGCTACGTAGACGCTGCAAACGTTCGATACGATTCGCCGGTTCTATCGATGAAACGAGATTTCGCGAAACCGTTTTGTTCGTTCCTTTTTCTTCGAGCACAGGATACGCTCTTTTATTATTAATTCCACGCCGTTTCTCGTTTCAGTGAACTTCGATCACTTTCAGATCCTGCGAGCCATCGGGAAAGGAAGCTTCGGAAAGGTACGAGAGACAAACATAACTCTGACTAAAGTTATTGGCACGCTCCTAGCACGATGGCTTCGTTCCTTTTCTTCCGAATCGTAAAAGTCCGTTTTTGTTCACGCAATCCATAATTCCGAAATCGTCCCCTCGAATAATCGAATTAACGTAGAGATAATAACACCGCGATGATACCTGCATCGGTTACCGAGCCGATATCCGATTAATATACATCGTTCAACTTGTATCGTTATTTGAAATTCGACCGTTTAAATTTCAATGTACGTATTGAAATTTTCACGTTGAAATTTGCCAAACGAAAATGTTTCGATGCGAATAAATTTCCGTTAAAAATTTTATACCTGTGCGTACTCGCGTAAATCGAACCCGATCGCTGGAAAAAATACGATGCACTTGATCTGCGGACGAGATAACGCTCTGCCCCCCTCCCCCCACCCAGACTATCTTATATCCATGCCAATTATACGGCAAAATTCTATTCATCCGAATTCCATTTATCGGAGAAAAATTTCGATTAACGCTCGATTATGTAAACGAACTTCGGCCGACCGAGTCGCAAGTTTGGATAAGTAGAAATCATAGATGATAACGAGAAGAGTGAGCGAACTCGCGTTACGCGGATCAATTGTCTCCGACAGATTTAGATAAATAGAGTTGTAGCGCAACTGCCTGTAAACGTCTCTTCCTCTCGTAATTTATCGTCACTTACATCCACCACACGTGTACCGCAATACGTTTGTCATCGAATCGCGTTACGACGAATCAGCATTGCAAACTGCACCTACTTCCATGTTTTCCTATCGACCGCGAAATTTCGCCCGCGAAAACGTCTCTACCCTACTACGCCTCTTACTCGTGCAGACCGTTCGCGATAAAGAAACGTCGTCGTAACTCGTCCACCGTTCATTTTCAACCGTAACAAAATTTCCACCCATCGTCGATGTCGCTTCTCTTTCTCCCAAAAGTATCCATCCTACTCCAATTAACGCGCGCTTTATCGTCTGATGCGAGAATCGGCCGGAAGCGGCCTCGTAATTCACCGCTCATCCGGTAACGGGCAATCAATTATTCCTTGATAGGTGTGCATAGTGCAGAAACGAGATCGTACTGGAAACATGTACGCGATGAAGTACGTGCACAAGGGTGAGTGCGCGATGCGGGGTGCGTTGAAGAATGTCGCACGGGAAGTGGAGATCCTCTCGCAGCTGGAACACCCCTGTTTGGTGAACCTGTGGTTCAGCTTTCAAGGTAAGCCGATCGTCCGTCCGTCTCTCGAATACCGTCAACGTCCTTCCATCGTTAATATCGATTTTCCCACGACGAACGGTACTAAGGGCATTAGGCGAACTAACTCGATCGACGATCTTTCTCCCTTGGTTTCCGCTTGTTTCACGCTTGTTTTCCTCGCTTCCGCTATTAACCACGAAATTCCGCTATTAACCAGAAAATCACGGTTAAGAGGACGCAAGTACGACGGTTAAGAGGATAATTTACGGAGGTCTCCGAGTTTCTTTCATCGTGTCGTTTTATCGAGATTGAATTTTCCCTCGTCCATTATATTATCTCTCGCGTAGACGACAATCGGGCTAAAAAAGAAAATCTGTTACGAATAATTGCTCCGATAAACGTTAATCGGCGTAAAGAGGAAGATGAAAGAGGAGACTCGCTCTTTTCTCTGTTTCAGACGAGGAAGACTTGTTCATGGTCTCCGATTTACTGCTTGGCGGCGATCTCAGGTATCACATCCAGCAAGAGGTCGTCTTCTCCGAGGAAAGCATAGTGCTCTTCGTCGCCGAGATCGCTCTGGCCCTCGATTATTTGCAGAGTCACAAAATCGTACATCGCGACATAAAGCCCGATAACATTCTGTTGGACGAAGAAGGTACGTGGCAGCCGTCGTATAAAAGACATTAGCCGAGTGCCAGGTTTCCTTCGCGCGAACCTCGACGAACCGACGGATCTCGCCTCTCTATTCCGTACATCCGCCGTTGGCTGCGCCAGATAATTCAGCGATTCGCTGCGGGATCTTTCGCTTCTCGAAAGAGGGAATCTCGCGTAGAGTCGCGAGGAACGTCGAACGCAGGAACCAACGAGAAGCCAACCGATTTGCGAACATCGATTTTCGAGAGAAAATGCTCGTCGAGGGGCCGACTATTTCGCTTCCCTCCTTCTTCGCAGGAATCGCGGCAATCTGTAAAATAGGAACGATATCGTTTCCACGCTTTAATCCCCTTTTAACAACGGACAATTTCAAAATTGCCGACAAGCCGGGAACGGTTTAATAGGACGTCGATCGCTTTTAAGGGAAATTTCACAGAGTGCTCTAATTCTACCTAGGTCACCGAATTAGGACCACTCAAAACTTCCAACGTTCCTCGATTTTTTTAATAAAATTGAAAGGTGCGAGCGAACGCTATACACGCAACGGTAACGTTTATTAATCACTCGAGCCGTAATACGTACGCGTAATTTTTGCATCCGCGTCCTCGCTCGACGATCGGCAACTGTATTCGATGATTTATCGTTGAACCTCGAACCAGCCAGATCGAATCGAAGCGAGTCGTGACCGAATTTAATCAATTTCAAGCACGCGAAAGTCCATTCTTTTCTTTCCGATCGAGTCAATAGCGAATGTTGGTCGTTCACCACGTAAATTACACGCAATTCCGAAACTATCGTATTATCGACTGACGTAGGCTTTATTGTTAAAACGACGGCCACGCCCGCAAACCGATCAAATCACGTTCCCGAGATAACACGAATTACGTTATGCTCGTTCTACTCCTACGGACTACAAATACGTCGCTCTGTGTGCAAATTCCCCGATACGTACTTAAACCGCGACCAACCGGCTTTCTACCGATTTAACGTGTCCACGGGCTATTAACCGACAAGGAATTACCGCGCAACACGGGTACGCGATGTCAAGGGACTAAAGAATTTAGCACGTAACCGAAAATCACGATGTATCATCGTTGGTATTCGTTAACTTTGCCGATGATCGCCAGCACGAAACGAACATAAACGAAGAAACGTAACGCGGAAAGATAATGTTTTATTTACGTTCGTTGACGTCTCGTTGAAATATAAATTCGTGGTCGTACCAACGAAATTACGTGCTTGACTCGACAGTCTTTCGCGCAATTTTTTACAACACCAAGTACCTCTAATCTTTATTTCCAGTCTAGACAAGACTCCGCCGTATCTCTGCATCTCGGCAAAGCAAAGCTTCGGTACGTGCGAGTTTCTTCGAGACGTACCAACGAAAAGTATAAGAAAACCGGGGACACCGTTCGTTCCCAGAAGAAAGAAGAAAAATCGATATAACGGCCGGTACAAAGAATAGATAAGAACAGAGATAGAACTCGATAGCGAGAAAGTTAAGAGCTTACAACGGTAAACAGTGTCGGCGCCGGCAAACTTTGTATATCAGCGTAGTGGAAAATGGCCCGTCCGACGATCCAATTTGTCGCTCGAAATAATTAGATGATCGACTACTCGAATGACTTTGTCGTTCATCGAGGTGTCCAATATCCTTAGAAGCTTCCGCGTATAGGACTACGGACGGTGTTTCGTCATCGTCGGAATACGCCTCGCGAAACGAATTCGTCGCGTCGACGGACGACGAAAGGCAAACAGTTACACGAACCACGCGAGATTAACTCCATCGATCTACTCGCGATTAAGACCGCTAGATTTACTCACGATCGCCGGGCTTGCGACAAAAATGTCGACGCTCGGATATCCGCGCGTATACACCGCGTTGGTTCGCACCTTTGTTTAAAGACAAGAGCGTATAACTGCAAAACAGGGCCAAACGACGATTCCCGGCTCGCGGAAGCTCTAACGCGTTTCTTCTCCAGTCTTTTTCATTGCATTTGCGTTTAATGCTTTGAAACTCGTCGAGAGCGAAAATCGTAGAACGATTTCGAGCAAAGACACGCGCGCGATAACCAGGATGAAAATTTCCCGTGAACGTTTCCTGGAACGAGGTCCCGTATACGTGTAACTCGACCGAAGATCCATCGAAAAGCCGTGAAAAGAGCGCAAATTTGCCTTAAGACTCTCGCGTCCCTCGAACGGGATACAAGTTACGTTTCGTACGAACGAAAGCGAAATAAAGGGGCAAAAATGTGGATGAAAGTTGGCTCGGATACACGGCGAATTACAAGCGGTAAACGCGGAAACATAGCCACTCTCTTTTTAAATAAATGCCATCGAAAAGAAAGGGAGGAACGTCGGATTAAGCGAAAAGAATTTGCTACGCTCGAAACGCGGCACCGTGCTTCTTTTTAATTAGCAACATTTAACGCCACGCGTTCGTTGAATATATTCAACGTCGAGTTACCTACGACGCTGACGACCGGTATTCGAAATTCCGTAAATCAAGTGCCAGCATCGTAAGCGAACGTACGCTTCGTTTGCTCGTCAACCGAACCGTTTACGCTTCGTTTCCACGTTCGTCGATGACAAATGCATCGTTCGAACAATCCGTACGTTCGATCGAAGCAGATCGCGAACATTGGATTGCTTCGTCGATGATTCCGCAGCTGATCGATCGAATTTTCATCGAACTTTGGGAAATTCTTTGTGGAAGAAAAATATAGCTACAGAGAACGTACGTGTATGTGTCGCCTCTTAGTTGTAAAGAAAACTCGTTTAAAAAAGCCATTCCTTTAAAATGAACGACATAAACGAAAATCGAGGAATGTTTATTGGCACTTAGATTTTCTTCTACAGAGGCGACCATCTTCTAGCATTATTAATGGCTATTTAAAAGGGGAAAATTCCATTCTTAAATTCTATACTGCGGCATTCTCGTCGGTACGTAAAACAATCTCCAATGAAAAATCCAAATTTTTCAATTTCCCCGTTTACAGCGTTTCCTACATCCTCGAGAGCATCCTCGAAACATACTAAGGCTAACAAATTACCGTCGAATAACGACGACTGGGCTGAAGTTTAGAACTTACATATTGAAATCCGAATGATATTTGCCCTTAAAAGCAACGTTGAAGATGATTCAGATTTTAGACGATATCCGTGGCTTCGTCTCGGAGATGTTACAGATAAACAAGAAGCACCTTGTTAGTTAACTCACCTCGAAGTTGCTTGATCACAACAAACGCGTCTACCCTTTCGTACGATGATTTCAATGGAAACATAAATTCATGATATTCCACGCTGAGTGAAGGAACCAGCCTCTGTGTTTTGATATTTCGTCGTCGACCGACGTGGCACCGACCCGCCGTACAAAAATCAATAGCATTTACCTCTATAACGCTGCATGATAATGTTCGACTGGACAACTAGTTTATCGTTGACGATTCGGAATTGTATTTTGTCGTGTTTTGCAATTTCAGCTTCGGTGGAAGGGCGCGATTTAAAACGAAAAATCTGCGACCGAACGAATTTCTCCGAACTTGACGCAACTTTGACATATCTTTGACGATGAATCGTTGACAAATAGCACAATCGTTACACGTTAGAACCATTGGATTCTCTGACAACGATGCAACAGCGGTAAATAATTTGAAGAAGAACGTCGCATTACCAAGCTTCTATCGTCTTACTTCGACGAGTATCACGCAGCTTTCAAATTCGATGACGATTCTTCGCGCCGAGTTGGCGAATCGCCGATCCTTCGCGAAAATTCATCTTTTTATTAAACCGTCGACTAATATTTCTTCTTTGGAACGATAAGGAAAGAGACAGGAGTTGAACGAGTTGGATGAAACTCGAAAATCAAAGTTTAAAAGCGGTCCGTGAAAGAGGGAAACGGTCACGGGATTCTAACAAAGTCTGGAAAGAAGTTGCTCGCACGAAGGTTCGTTTAACCTCGTGCTCACCGAACAAAATATATTTCGCGTCTAAATGAACGTTCGGTAGCTTATTCCCCTTTCGGTAGACGGACAATTTACAAAAGCGAACAAACTAATTAAAATCGTCGTTCCGTTAATACCAATCCGCCGATGCTCGACTCGTCGGGATCCGTTCAATTTCGGATTCAACGTCGATATTCGTATGCGCTAAAGTTAAACGATCGAGCGACTTGTCCATCGAGTTTCGTTACAAACTCGTTGAATTCCACGATGGAGAACCGCTTCTGATTTCTCAGCAAAGGTCAAAGAACGCCTACAATAGAGAACCGCGTTATATTCCGGTGACGTAGCAGGCCGCAGATCCGGTCATTTTCCTCTCTTTCTCCCTCTTTCTCTCTGTCTATTAGTCGCGACCACGGACAGGCTGACTCAGCCCATAAATAATTTTACGCTTTCCATTCGACCTCCGAGGCCATGTGCTTCGGAAATTTTACCTTTCACCCTTTGACCGTTCGGTACGACGCCGGAAAAAGAGCTCCGCGACTATCGCGAGAACCTAACTACGCGCGTCCCGCTAAAGGTTCGAAAGACGGACGATTCGATTTAAACGAAGTTCAATTTTGTCGCGAGAGGTTTTCTCGTCCACCGGGCAAATTTTCTTCTCCGTTACGAAGCAACCATGCGACTCGGGTTTTCAGCCATCCGTCTATCTAGCAATAATCTACGTTAACGGAAAAAGAGAATCTACTACCTACTTACTTAAACTTTTCGCCACGAACCGGCACTCGAGAAATACTCTAAAAGAATTTTCAAAGTTGCCAATCCTTCGCCTATAACTTAGTATTAAATATTAAATATTAAACGACGTATGCCTTTTATCGCGATCGAAAGAAATTGTATTTTAAAGTTTCAAGGGATCGTTTCTCGGTTGTTGGCATAGCTAGATTTATAATTCAAAGGCCAGGCCCGAAGAAAGAAGCGTACGATGGCGTCGAGTTGAAAACGACTGGTCCAAGGACACTCGTATTCCCCGTAGAAGGGTAACCCTAATTTCCTGCTGCATTTATCCGACAGCTGTTTGTGCCTCGGAATTGCTTCTGCATCATTTAAAATTACCGGGGCCGGCTGTCGACCCGGCTCGCGTTTCATCTCGCTCGCGCCATTCCCGCCCCTATTGTTCGTGAAAACGTGCTCTACGCGCGAGGCGCGTTATCCCGCCGCCTTTTAACTCTTTCATCGATCAATGACTGAGCCGGTGAACCAGGCTGTTAAAAATTCTCCGTAGATCGCGTTTCATTCGTTCGCAGAAACGCGAAATTTATCTTCGCCTGTTCGTCCCGGCAATTTCTTTAATTTTGTAAAACCACTAAATCGATTCTTAATCGTAACGTACGATCGTTCGCGTTAACGTTCGAGACAGGAAAAAGAATGGTAAATTGGAAATTGGCGAGAAGGTAAGAAAGAAGATAAAGAACGAAAGGAAGAGAAACGAATAGAAAGATGTGGTTCGTGTGCCGCGCTGTTAAAAATAGGCGACAGTCTCGACTGTCTCGTACGCTTTCAACGATATTTTACACGTGTTTACTCTGAAACTTCATATTTCTTCTCGTAGGTGGTAAAACACGAAACTCGGCTAACATAATGATTCCACGCGTAAAGAATTCCGGATATTCGACCCTCCAAGCTGGCCCTCCGAGTCAAGCATATGGCATCGTTCGCGTCAGATGTCATACGACGGATAACGAACGATCGCTAACGATCAACGGCTCACCGACTAATCGGATTCGCGCTATTATTGCTCGGCTAATTCGAAGAGCTAAAAGGGGAATAGTAAAATCGACCGGGAAAGGAAAGACGACGATGTAATGGCGCCACGAGGCTATATCGAACGTTGCTCGATTGCCCGGTCTCTGTTAGACGTAGATGCTGCGATTATAGGTTTATTGTTCTGCTTAGGACACGCGCACGTGACGGACTTCAACATCGCAACGGTATTGGAGGATGGAGAATTGGCTACGTCGATGTCGGGAACAAAACCGTACATAGGTATGAATCGATTATACGTATTCCGATCGATAGATGGATTCGGTTAATCAAACGTGGTAAAACGCGACGATGAATAATTCGTGGCGAACTCTACGAACTACGAACGACCGAGATAACGATTTTTCTATAGTCGTTACCTTCGTGTCGCTTGGATAATATTTCTTCGAACGTTATTCCGAGACAGCTCCGGAAATTTACATGTGTTCCTGCGAGGAATACGGCGTTCTTGGCTACGGTTTTGCCGTAGACTGGTGGAGCCTGGGAATTCTTGCTTGGGAAACTCTCGCAGGAGAACGTCCTTACCCTCTCTGCTCCACTACGACGCACAGAGAGGCTTTGCAGATCATGCAGGTAAAATTGCCGATCAAATCTTTCCTTCTCTCTGCCTCGTCCTTTGGTATCCGTTCTTTAACACCGCGAAATATCATTGTTCCGTGGTGTCGCGCTTCTTCTCTTCTGAAATTTATACATACGCGAAATAAATCGTATTTTCGACGCTTCTCCGTGTCGAACGTCGCCTCGTCTTGAAAAGAGAAAATGTCTGTCGGATCGAGAGTATCGAAACTATTCGCGTTCCTTTAAAAACAAACGCGTTCGCGAAAACGAGTACGTTCGAAAGCGATTAAAAGGAAAAACTTGGAACGTTATTCCGTTGTACGTTGATATTCGATGAGCTTCTCAGCTCGAGTATATCGAGCATACGTTGAAACGAAAGGAACGTTCTTCAGAAAGAAAGACCGACGCCCGTTGACTGGAGCTCCGCGATCTGCGAGCTTCTGAACAGACTGTTAGTCGTGGCACCAGGCGCGCGAATATCGACGCTCAAGGAGCTGAAGCAAGTGAACGCGATGAGGGAACTGGACTTTGACAAAGTGTTGAACAAGCAGATCAAACCCTCGTTCACGCCGCCGAAAGATCACCTGAACTGCGATCCGACGTTCGAGCTGGAGGAGATGATCATCGAGACGAAGCCGTTGCACAAGAAGAAGAAGCGTCTGGCGAAACAAAGGTAAGCGTGTCGCAAAGAAGAGGAGGTTGATCGTCGGATTCTAGTCGATGTCGCGTGATCGTGCCCCTTGCCGAAAGGAGATTAACTTCAAGAATATCGATCACGGTGTGTGTCTCTTACTGCGTTCCGATATTCGTCTTTTTTTTATTGGAAATCGATCATTTTCGCAGCAGATCCCTCGCGATAATATTTATTTCGGTAACGGTAACAACGGTTCTCGCAGAACTCTATTAGAATAGTATTAATGCCTCGTAGTAATGTTACCGACGATAGTAATAGCGGTAATCGAAATAATAATCCCTCGTAACCACATTGATCGTTCACAAATCCATTTCCAGTTTCACTCTAAAATCTCTTCCCCGGTTGTAATTACGATTGTAATTCGCTGGAACCAAATTCGCTCGAAACGAACGAACGAGCGCGATATCCTTAAATTCGATCCGCGTTGTCGTATCGGCTCGTTCACGATTCGATCGAATTAATTATTGTCCCATGGTTTCGATTCTTACGTAACAAAATATTTTACCGAAGCGAGATCGAACTGGTCCGAAACTGAAACGGTAGCGTGAACGCGTTTCTCCATTTACCGTCAACCGTTACGTTTATTTACAACCCGCGATTTTCCCAGCGTCGTTCGGTAAGCCGCACGGTAAGCCGAACAGCGATTCGAAGCGATAAAAAGTTATTTTTTAGTCGCTTTTGGCCAATACGCTTACTTATCTTTACAACCGTGTCGAATTTGTCAGAAATAACTGACCGTACGTGTTCACACGTGTGTCGCTGAGCGTCAGATTTCCGGTTTCCGGTCACGGTCCGATCGCGCGGTCCAATAAACACGCGTATTGGCCGAAAGTCTAACGTATACAAATAAAATAATACACAGCAGTACGTAACAATATATAGCAAGACGCGATAGTGAGCGATAGAGAGCGGTTACCTTGCCCCTGTACGCTGTGCTCCCAACTTACGCACAGTACGTACTTTCCTGTACGAAATTCACGATACGCCGGATGATTCCTATCGCCATTTATCGCGACAAGCAGAAACATCAAACGCGAAACGGTATCTCTTTTAGAAATTCGAGCAACAGGAAAATCGAGTAACAGGAAACGACCAAGAAATAATTCTTTATTAGCTAGAATCGCCGTTGTTGCGACACAGTGCGTCGTGACAATGGCGAAAAAATCTGTCTCTGAACAATCTGAACCGATCGACGATAAACTCGTAATCGGACGGATCCGAACAAGTTCGATCTCGCTGGAGTAAAATATCTTTCCCAAGAATCGGTCCGATCGTGAATGCCCATAATCGAACGAACGAGATGATAGTTCGATCGCATTGACGACTTTCCGGTTGACGAATGGACCAGCAGAGTGCTTGTGATTTCTGACGTTTGGTGCACAGATCTCTGAAGGTCGATCATCTGCCCGAGGACACGGCGATCGGGCTCGCGGAAGGCGCCGGACCGAGCGTCGATTTCAGACGATTGGCATTCATCCCGGAGTACCGAGTGTATAATCGGGAACGCGAGATGGAGAGACAGGAGAGGGAAAGGAAGGAGAAACAGTGGGAGGAGGATTTGAACACTGCCATGAAGGGTGCCGAAGAGAGACTGAAGTGAGTTAAGCCGCTCGTCTAATTACCGCACTACTCCGTCGCGATTGTCGTTTCTTTTTACTCTCCTAAGAGACGAACGGTGGAGGTAATTCCGAGGTAGTTAGGAGAGAATTTAATAAGAGGGATAAATGGGGTTTCGTGATTGAAGATGATGGCCCGTATAAGCCGCGGAGAGAAATAATCGCGTAGCAGAAAGACGAATTGCAACGTACACGTGGACCAGTTTAATTTTCGTTTATCGATTGAAATGGAAAAGAATGCCAGATTAGGTCTTGAGAGATTAGATATTATTACTTCCCTTCGTAATGCAATAAGAAAGACTAACAGCGAATAATTCGTTGCGAAATTCTGCTTTTTCTTTATAGTCTCGAGTTTTATAGTTTCGCTATGTGTCGATGAAGAGAAGAGAATGGTACATTTCGAATTAGTCACCGTGATCAGGGAGCTCGACTACCGTACAATGTTACCGAATAAACGATCGGTGCTTGTGGCGATCTTTGCACATTTAAAGTCGACATAGGAGGAAATGCATCGATCGAAAGCAGCCTGTATCTGCCTGTACCTCGGAAGTTTCGATTTCGCTTTCTACGATACATTTGGAACGTGGCCAGCTGCGAAAGGAGCGAAGCTTTCTGGTGTACAAAGCTCGAACCGTTCGACCGATATGCTTTTCAATTTCGCGACACAAAAGCTGCTTTCCCTTTGTTTTTAAAATTGCAAGAATCATAACTCGGAAATCTGAAAAATTGTCCCTCTTATTCGAGAAAAATTAAGCGACGCTCCTTTCGCCGTGTTAACATTTTGTATCTTTTCGTATTTGTAATTATTCGAAGGACAATTTTCATTTGATAATTATAGGACGAAACAAGAGCCGGTACATCGAACCGGAAACCGACTGAGCGTCTCTACGACCAGCGTAAAGACACGCATAAACGCATCCCCTAGGCAAGGAAGACGCGCCAGCACCGCAACATCGTCGGATATCGACTACATCGATGCGAGTCCTGAACCTTCCACGTCGTAAATTTCTCCCGAACAATCTGTTGTGCGCGAAAAATAAACGCCGACGCGTATTCTCGGGAAGAACATTCTGCGACAAAGTGATCGTCGTTGGAAATCACATTCAGTTGCCGATTTGTAGCGTATCGAAGAATTTGAAAAGTTCTCGATCGTGTTAAATTGATCTAGTCGTCCGAACTATGGATTTGTTCGGTTCGATGACTGGTTAGAAAGTAACGTGATAATCGATAAGAGTAAGATGATCGCAGATCCAACTTTCCGTCGTCTTTTCGTTTCGTTCTGATCTTCGTAGAAGAAACGATATACTCGAAGTTTATGATAAAATATAGAAAAGAATTACAAAGAAATCAACGTTTCTCTACAGATGAGATTTCTTTTTCGGAGAAACTTAACTCGTACCTCGAACGATTGATCTCACGCCTCTTCTTCGTCTCTCATAAGGAAAAGCGTATCGTTTATTTTTGTAAAGAACGAAAGAAGAAACACTCGCGACCAAAAGTAAAGCCTTTCAAGGACCATTTTGCCAAACCGAAAACTTAGCGCAAAGATATAAGCAGGTACTGGGGACATGGTCTTTCTTCTTCCTCGAACTCACCTTTCCCTTGGAAAGGGACAAATTTCGAGCAAACGCACGGTCCAAGAAATACTCGGAACAATCTTCGTACGACTCGCACGTTTTAATCCAAATCGTTTTAATCCATAGTTTCTACCTACGTGCTGTTTAACTTCCCTCGTAGAATGTTACGGAAGTTCGTGTAGTCTCGATTCCCATAAATTTTATAACGTTAAATGAAGTTAACATCGTAAGATAGTAGCGATATACACACGAAGACTCGTATCGTTCGAATGTTTTAGCAATTTACGATTAACGTTACGAGGATCGCGCGTTGTTTCTCGATTCGTATCCTTGTCCAATGATACATACCTGCCACACCATTTCGCGTATACCTCGTGTCTTGTATAACAACAGATCAACGATCGCTCCTCTGATAATCAACCGACGAACACCAAGAACAATGTAATTTTATAAATAGTCGTTAAGAAAGAATCCTACGCTGTAACGTGAAATTAAACGATGATTGAACGATCGAACCACTCGAATCTTGTCTATCCCTGTTTTCTCGGCATGGTGTATCGATTATACAATCGCGACCAACGAAAATATTTTTCTCTTTGTTGGAACGATCAAACGAGGAAATACGATCGCTTCTCTTGGTACACGATCTCTCGTCGCACAGGGTACACGTTTGAAAAATGAATCGACGATAAGGAAAAATAAAGTGTGCGTTACGTCATGAGGTTCTCGACGCTGCTGGTAATTGGTATTTGACAGAAAGAAAGAATTCTCAATGGACATTTGATATTAAAGTAGAGCACGACCACCGAAGGAAGGAGTGTCAAATAATCGATAGAGGCAGCACCGTTCCGCGGAAAGGAAGAGAGCGAAAAGTGAAACAACAAAGCTAGTTTTACCACTTTCCGTTTCCGACGAAAGAGGCCTTTAGTCTACGACCAGTTTAAACAATCTGTAAAAAGCTGTGTTGTACAAATGCGAAAAGAACGATTCGAGTTCTTAATTTGTAGCGTTCAAATAAAAATAAGATCTTAAGAACGTTTATAGGAAGATAACGATAAGGAAAGATCGATACTGATAAATGTCGTGATCATAAGGGACAAACAATTACGTTTACTTGACAAGGTATTATGGGAAATACAGCGATAGAAAAGGTAAAAGTAAGTACGTGTTATCGGGACGAGATCGAAAGAAAAATTACAAAGCAAACATTAATCAAGATTAATTTGATTCGAGAGTGGAAAATTTTTATCGACAGTACGAACAGACTTCTTCTTTTTCCAATCGATGGATAAGATGAAAATTCTGTAGAATCGTCACAATCGACAAAATAACTTCACATTTTCTATTTATTTGTACATGTCTTTCCCGATAGTCACAAACCATTAGATTCGAGTTTAGAAAACGGGACAGATGAAATAAAGAAAAACGAAATTTCATCACTTTCTTGTTATTCAAAAATTTCATTTATTTATTATCCAATAAGAAATTCGAAAAAAAAGTTTGACTAGCGGATTTTTTATATCGTATAACTGAGATAATCGTATAAAAAAAAATCTCTGCTTCTCTTTCCATCTATTTGCGTACTAATGATTTCTATAAAAGCATTAGTAATAAAAGAATTATCAATAACGCTGGTAAAAATAATAATTGCCTATATGTATTTGTGTTCTAAGTATAATTAATCATATCTGTTAATATCACAAAAATATTGCCATTTTCTCGGCTACCACACTCGCGTTATCGCTAGTTACCTCTCTTCATTATCCAATTTTTGGCAAAGCATATATGCCTACAACGTACAGCAATATCAAAATATTCTTTCAGAAAAATAGAATATCTAATAAATACATAAACAAAAAGTATTGGCTTTACTTTCGTATGCCTCGCATGTTACCTACAGATTAGCTAAACTATATTTGTCAGTCTGTAATGTCAGATAAGCGTTATCAAGTGCTAGATATGCATCTTACATGATTGTTTATCTTCGTGTAATATATTTTACAAGAAAACGTTTAAATCCGCTATCTTTAGCGTTGAATATCTTTTATATGATCACAGTAAACGTAATTCGAATTATTAATTATTAATGATTATCATAAGCTTATCGATAAAAATAATACACATGCAATTTTTATCGAGAAGTAGTTCACCCGTATAAATATAATACACACTTCAAATTTGGATTCAGTTGAGCAAATCTAGCTCGACTTCCGAACGAACCACTAATTTTCCTATGAATTTTTATCCGATGCAAACTATCAAAAATAGGCTGTTATAAATTAGATATCTTAACGATAATTATACATACTTAATTTGTTATATACAACACGTACGATTATTTTGCACTTATTATGTATAGAAAATACATTATAAATTATTTATAAAGCTTTGTACACTTTGAACTTGTAGTCAACCATCAATTTACAGAGTTAGCAGTCGCTGACAGAGCAAACGCATTTATAAAAAAATATGCGTCGAATGCCGACAGAGATTGTACAATTACTTGGAATAGTCAGTATTATTCTAAGTAACTGCACATTTTCTAAAATGTATTCAACTGTTTTCTAAACCGAAGTCACGTCCGTGACTTCGATTCTAGATATTGGTTTAGCGGGTTCTACTACTATGAAATCGTTCACATTTCCGCTAAATTTCATCCCAATACATAGCTGTTGCAAATTTGCCATTATTGAATCAACCTGTATCGGTTGTTCCGATAAACTATTATTCTTTCTAAGTTTATTGAAGTGAAGATAACAAATCCCGCGATATCCTAGCCAGGTTATTTCATTTGGTTTTATACCACGCTCCAATAATGCATTTTTCAAATCACGTATTCTGGCACCAGATGAAATATTTGACAATTTTAAGGAAAATTCAAACTGAGATCTAGACTTCAGTCTTAGATTTTTACGACGTTGCTGCATATTCCTATCGTTTCTTTCCACTTTCTCCTAGAATATTGCAATAAATATGTATGATATATGTATAATTTACTAATTAAATATATGTATACATCGATTACAAATATTTCTTACTTCTGCAACATCGGAAAATACATTATCGCCCCCTGATTCGAACTTATTGAATGCACGTTTTTTAGGAAAATGTGGTTTTACTTGTTTCCCTCTTTCTTCATTAACGTCGTCACCACTTGACGCAACTTTTTTTGTTTTGAAACGTCTCTTATTTTTTATGTAATGAGAACGATAAGACTTTTGTATTTCTATGTCTGAATCCTCCTCCTTCAGAGTTACTATTTTGCCTTCTCTAAAAAAAAAAAAAAAACACAGCAATTTAGTATATTTACGTGTAAACATATAGTATCAATTACATCTTTCAACACGTACTTTTCATCCATTTCTTTTAATTGTTGTAATACCGGCATAGATTTAATTCTTCTTTCGCTAAGCATATGCCACATAATACAACTAGGCTTCTTTAACTTTGGATTTACTATTATTGTTTGTGTAGGTGTGACGATTATATCAACAGGTACATCGTATTCTTTAAATATTTCAGCTGGAAGACTATCAAAGACTTGACAGTCATGCACAGTCGTAATAACTATAGTATCCTGTGTGACTGCACCCATCCTCATCATCGTAGCAAATTCTAAATCTGCAAATCCTTTGCCTTTACCAAGTCTGTATCCATCACGGCTTACACACACTGATCCCAATATCACAAGGTCTATCTGACGATAAATAAGGATAATGTATAAAACGATGAAAACAGATCTAACTAATAGCAAATTTCTGTTACAATAATAAATCATATACCTTTATTTTAGAATCTACGCCAAGTGGTTTACCAGCTTCCGTCAAGCCATGAATTTTTGATAATGTCCTCAATTCATTTTTCGAGCAACCGGCGATTGGTGTAACATGAAGAAATAAACCAGTTCTCAGTCTGGGAATTGGAACTAATATTTCCTTATTAGCTTCTAATGCTAAGAATCTTACAGGTTCTTGGGGTTTGTCTGGATTTATCTTTATAATTTTTGCCTCTTTGAAAACTTCCAAATCCGCCAAGCGCTGTGCTGCTTCGGCAGCACCTTTGAAATTCGGTATACGATCATAGACAGTAAGAGGAAAATTGACTAAATCATTCTTCATCAAATAATCCCATACTTTTTGACGAAAACTATGCTTAGTTACTTCTGGTGCTAAAAATTTATCACATTAATGATTTTTACAATATTACACATATTCATTCTTACTACTATTTCTCTAGAAATTAAGACTAACAATTCATGAATTCAAAGCAAAATTTATTATTTATGACTCAAATTAATGTGTCATAAATTCCTATTTCTAAAATCATTTAATATTGTTACTAATATGATGAAATTAAAACATACATATGTATAATAAATAAATATTTATAATACATCAAAGAATTACTCACGCAATTGTTCTTCAGTCATTTTCGTAAAATATTTTTAATGAACTTTCACCGAATATTGATTGTAAATTATAGTAACACTTTTTTTTTTATAAAAACCTATATTGTAAAAATAGATTATATGATTTAGCTGCAGTCCCTTTTATTCTTGTATTTATTTCTATGGAAGATCATGTCGGCAAACTTGTCGTAATGAAATCCACCAGAATTTTTTTGTACGTATGAAATTTCAACCTCATCGAAAAATTTCATGCATATACATTTCAACAAACGAATCTTATATAATTTTGTGAAACAGCAAAATAGGTTATCGTATTTGACATTTCCGATTACAGGGAAGAGAACAGATACAGCTGATATAACTACACAAACATGTCAGGCGCGAAACATTGGACTATCGTGAAGAAAGAATATTTATGCTTATCTGTCCTATTGTACAATGCACACAAAAAGTTTGTACACGATACATGAGTTGATAATTCCATTAACATATTGCCGTAATAAAAATGTTGAATGCAGTAAGTTTATAAAATAAACAAACCAATGTAGAATATATAAGCAAACTAGAGAAATTGTTTAAAATTACTAGCATTGTCCGTTAAGTTTAATATTCATGAAACGTTTACTACATACAACCGTACTGCGATAAAACACGAATTAAAACGATTTCAAATGGCAGGGTCGTACACACAACACATATATTACACTTCCTGGGCACCATTCATAAATTGCTTAATATTAACTTAATATTAATATTTTCAATGAAAAATCGAAATATATAAATTATACTTTTTTTAATAATCTTGTACAGTATAATTAGAAATACATTTATATATTTTTTGTTTTTTTTTTTTCATTAAATTTCCATAATAATTTTGTAGTTTGATACATTACTGGCGCATGACGATAAGAGTAAAATAGACTAGACAACTAGGGTCCATCGTGAAAAATGGCTCTACTCGCGAGGAACTTCTGCAAAGTATTTTCACAGGTAATGTGAACGTTCAATTAAACTATCACGATTTCTCCTTTTACAAGATCAATGACATTTTATAATATTACAACTATATCAAAATATCGTTGAATATTGTTCATTCATTTAATTAGTTACCAATGACTATTGCAAGGACATTTCATACAAAATACATAACTTCTCTCAAAGATACCTGAAGATATTCTTTAATGGTAAATGCAATTTGAAAAACTAAATAAGTAGCTTGTAGGTGGAAAATATTAAGATAAATGGACTAGTTCGAAATTCAATTCACAAAGTCGGCTAAATGATTGACTTTAATAACCGTGTTATTTAATCACTACGTTCACGTCTATATTGTTATAAATATAACTTCTCAATGGAATATATGTACCTTAATTACACGGAGATAACAAATTTTGTTTGCATCATTAAATTATATTCATCTGACTTTGTTTATACCTTTTATTGATTACAGCATAAAATATTATTTACAGACTGCTCAAAAAGGAGCTGTCAGATGTTTGCATGTAGGAACAGTACATCGACAAGAATCTGTATGTATTAAATAATCTTTCAAAAATGTTTATCGTATGTGTACAATATTAATAATCTTTTCTTTTAGGCAGTTGAACAGGAGGGAAAGGTGAAATGCACGCTTATACCAGGAGACGGTGTAGGGCCAGAATTAGTAGTGTCCGTTCAAAGTGTTTTCAAAGCTGCTAATGTGCCGGTCGAATTTGAACCTTATTTTCTCTCAGAAGTAAATCCAACTCTAAGTGCACCCCTTGAACA
Organism: Bombus bifarius; assembly: GCF_011952205.1. NCBI lineage: Eukaryota > Metazoa > Arthropoda > Insecta > Hymenoptera > Apidae > Bombus > Bombus bifarius. The sequence goes on along the minus strand of NW_022884516.1, from coordinate 676,089 downwards.
AGTATCCAGTAGTATTGCAAGAAATCGAGTATGCCTGAAGGTAGTTTTATATTTGATACATTAATAAAAATATTAGTAATTAATGGTAACAGAGATATAGGTTTTAATATCAATTATGTTTCACAGGGTATTTTAGCAACACCGGATCATTCTATGACTGGGGAACTTCAAACTCTGAACATGAAATTACGTAAAAGTTTAGATTTATACTCAAATGTTGTACATGTAAAATCTTTGCCTGGTGTTACGTGCCGGCATAAAAATGTAGATTGTATTATTATTAGAGAACAAACAGAAGGAGAATATTCTGCATTAGAACATGAATCTGTAAAGGGAGTAGTGGAATGTTTAAAAATAGTAACTGCAGTTAAAAGCCAAAGGATTGCAAAATTTGCATTTGATTATGCAGTGAAACATAATCGTAAGAAAGTCACTTGTGTTCACAAAGCTAATATCATGAAGCTTGGTGATGGTCTCTTCTTAAAATCATGCCAAGAAATTGCTAAAATGTATCCTAGGTAATTATAAACATCTTTCACTTCATACATTATCATTAATCACTTATAATTGTCATACGTTCGATCCAACTTTAGAATTACATTTGAAACAATGATTGTGGATAATTGTACGATGCAAATGGTATCTAATCCACATCAGTTTGATGTAATGGTACTACCAAATTTATATGGTAATATCTTGGACAATGTGGCATCTGGACTGGTCGGTGGTGCCGGGGTGGTTGCAGGTGCTAGTTATAGCCCCGAGTGTGTTGTCTTTGAACCGGTAAGGTCATGGGTATAACATGTAGAAATGATTAAATTTAAGAAAAATTAGAGGTATTGTGAAATTTGGTTCATTATGTAGGGTGCAAGACACACATATTCAGAAGCTGTTGGTAAAAACGTTGCAAATCCTACTGCCATGCTTTTGTGTGCTGTTAAACTTCTGCGCCACGTGAATTTAAAACGTTACAGTGAACAAATTAAGGATGCATTAAATCGTGTTTTAAATGATGGAAAAGTATTGACAAAGGATTTGGGCGGACAAAGTTCTACAACAGACTTTACAACTGCTGTAATAAACTGCCTTCGTTAATTTTTAATCCATATTAAATTTGAAAAGACCTGTGTAAAATAGAATCACATACAATAGGGGCATTGTGCTCATTTCATGTTGTCAGAAGTATTTAATATAACTATGTTAAATTGCATAGTATTATCTCATCGCAAATTTTATGTAACTTAACTGCTTTGGATATAAGTTAGAATCTTATTTAGAGAGGGTTATATGTTATAAATAGAAAAGTATAACATTTTTGTGTCGACACTATATTTATAACTGAGATTGTGTTTGTGAACAGGTAATGCCAGTTGTATGATAATAGTGTAATACTCAAATTGTACATTAATAAATTATACTACCTCATATTACTTTTATGCATTTTACAATATAGCCTTATTATGTATCTTTATTTGCATTACTTTATGTAGGTAAGATATAGAAATTTATAATATTGCGCACGTAGAAGAAACAAAAAGATGTTAATTTAATGTTTACAAATTAATTCTGGTAATATTAAGATCATCACAGTTAAGTATATTAAGCCCATATATATATCTTTCGAGTAAAAAGTTTTACGCTAAAAAATGGCCCATGTATGAAATTTTCATTTTTCGTTCATATGTTAATCAGTATTAAAGTCACATTTCTCTTTTACATATAGTAAGAGTCACGCAAAGGAACTGTCAAAAAACACGTGCCTCGATGGACACCGAGCACCATGCAATAGAATTTATTCGTCAAGATATCGTAAAAAATCACCTTCAAGTTACAGCTGTAATACAAGTAAATATTATTTAAAACAAAATCTTTTTTTGTAGTAGTCACAGCATAACCTGATTTGTAATATCATAACATCAGATAATATCAATGAGATATATATATATATATATATATACACCTATAACATTGACAAATTCGTCGTAATTATGTTTATGTTTGTAATTACCATCAAATTAATTATAAATAATTCATTGATACAAATTTTTACTGTAATACGCTAACAATAACATTATTTGAGGTTAAATAAAAGGCCAGTTATGGCTATATTTTTATTGTAATTTAATTAAGAAAATTCATTGATTAATATGAATTTTTCAGGATATCCAACAATGTATTGGCCCTTTGGAATTACTTAATAAATTAAATGCAGAAGGCAGAGCAAATATAGCAGCTTTAAAGTCATGTATAGATAAATTAATATCACTAGCAGAGAGAGAATCCTCGGAGAAAAAGAAAGTAGAATTGCTGGCAGAGGTAGATACTTACAGGCAGCAACTCAATACTTCTTTAGCTGCATTTCGTAAAGCCAATGTTGTTAGCGTATGTGTGATAGATAAGCTCGCTAAAAAAGAACTGCTCTCCATGTCTAAGGAGCAGCAAGAAATGCTTTCCATACCCGAAGAGGAGCAAGCTGCTATTCGTAGGAGGCATGACAAGCGAAATCTAGCAAATACATCGAGTCAACTTTCTGACAAACTTTTAAGTATATCTAGACATTTAGCTGAAACGACTCAAAAAAGTGCGGATACATTGGATACACTGAGTACGTAGTTTATTTCTTTCAATGTATTTTAAGTATTAAGATATAATTTTTAATTCATATTACTTTAAACCTCTTTAGTAATATCATCGGATAAAGTTACCACTACCAAAGACGAGTTAGAACATCAACAACAAGTTATAGTTCAATCTGGAAAACTTTTAGGCAAATACGGTAGAAGGGAAGTCACCGATAAAGCTTTAGTAACATTGGCATTTGCATTTTTCCTTGCCTGCGTTTTTTACATTTTACAGAAAAGAATATTTTAAAAGTACGAACTATTGTACATAGGAAAGCGATGATATATATCTTTCATGGGGAAAGAGAAAAGTTGTCTCTTCTGAAGTATTGTTGAATTATTAATAACTTTATGTATAATTATGTATAACGTTGTTATCCAACTTTTGGGGAAGCTGTTTTGTAACTGCACCATTTTATCATGCAAATAGGAATATTTATGAAACAGAAAACTTTTCAAGCTACCTTCTTTTTTAGTATTAGCATAACTTGGAAATTTCAATGTATACATATATGTCATCACCAGAACTGATTAAATATTGCCAGCTGTTTTTGAATTACACTATCCTGCAATGAAAATATATTATAAAAGCTTGAAACCAATATTTCTGTGATATGTTTTATGAAATTAAGCAGCGAACATTATATAGTTGACTGTACATTTTTACAAATACTCATAAATTCTTCCTGAGATATAACTCCATCCTTATCAACATCCATCTTTTCGAAAACTTTGTCCACGTGTCTGTTTGCCATCCGTTGAATAATCTGTCCGTTATGTAGCATCTCATAAATTGCGGACATTATAACTAGCATTTCCTTTCTTGTGATATAACCGTCTCCGTTTAAGTCATAAAATCTAATGAGAGGTAAAAGTAGAAAGTAGCATTAAATGTGTCGTAAACTATATTAATCCGACTGAATGATCACCTGAAAATCCAGGAGAGTTTTTGATCTACGTCGCCATTAATAATTAAAGCAACTTCATTAAGGAGATCCGCGAAGCTAACGATACCATCCCTATCCTTATCAAAAGCGTTAAAAACGATTTGCGCGTATTTCGCCGGGTCTCCTAAAGGAAATAGTTTTGCGTACGCTGGTTTCAGATCGTTCGTGGTTACGGCCCCTTTCGGACAATGCTGTTTAAAGACTCGATACAGCTTTCGTATCTCATCCTTCGAAAATCCCGTTTGGTACGTTAAATAAGAGAGCCGTTCCGGAAATATGTACAGCGGTTGTTTCTCATCGTCTTGCATGTTCTCTACGAAAACGCAGTGAGGTTGAACACTCGTCGAAGTTTCTAAAAGTATTGAAAATACTCTTATACGATAATTTTTCTACTCTGTTAAAATTGTGATTGGTATTCTAGTATCAAAGTGTCAACGAGGTAACAGTGCCGCGATGTAATCAATCGAAGTATTTTCTATATATAAATTTACGTCGAGAAATTATTAACTTTATATCGCGCTTCTTTATCGTATGTCCAAATTTTCAATGACATACCAGTTATCTTTCGGATACTCCTCTTCATCTTCTTGAAGCTCCGTTGCATTTTTAACGAGAGACTTATACGATCTCTAATCTGCTCGATACTCTTATTATCAATATTGAGACTATTAGACATTATCGTGATACGAGTATGGTCGTTAAAAATTTCTAGGATAGAAAAAATGTTTGCAATGAGGAAAAAGAGATTTGTTTATTTCAGAATGAAGATAGATGTATTACTTGGCCTACTAAATCTTTAATAGCTTCCATATCAACTACAGAGATGACTTGAAAGGGAGGAAAAATTGCCCGATTAATGAAATTCACGAGAAAATCAAAATGCAGAAGCTTTCTCGATCAGAAGTAAAACAGAACTGACGCACATAGTGCAACTGAGTTAACAGGAGTTGGTTCGAGGAAACTGCTGTTCAAAATATTTAGACAATTTGGCATATCAATAGCTTTAAACCTAATAAATGAATCGCGAATTCTTCGAACATTGCGTTAAAAATAATTCTTAACCATTAATAGTTGCACTGACTGTATCGCCGGATTATGTTATTGTAGAAATTCAAAAGTGCAGATTACGGCAATGATACTCCAGGATTCGAACTCGAAAGAGTAACATCTATCTCCTATCCTAAACGCAACAAAACGTAATTCATTTACGAAAAATGATGTGCACATTGGATCATCGAACACATCCTATTTCTCTCTGTCCTATGTCTTATTATAGAAGCTATTTATTCATGTATATTCAAGAGCGCATTACGCGCGGAATACTAATGAACGAACATGCATAAAATACACCTTATTCCACTCAACATTCACGTTTTGTGATTCATCTATTCCTATGGAAAGGTATACTTTTCTTGTCAGCGAAATAGAATCATCTAAGAAGGAAATACGCGGAAATGCGGAATAGACGCGTAATTTATCATTCGCGTAAAAAATTAAACGCACTTAATTTATCAAAATACAATTGACGTAATCAGATACGGTTCACCGTGACCCGCATTCGTTTATCGTTTGTTCTAATTTAGAAAATCGGTAACAAGCGCGAAAGTTGAATCAGACTCGCTCGGAGACGAGGAAACCATTCGAGGGTCACGAATTTCTTAGCGCAAAACTTGAGCGTACTTACTTTCTCTGCCAAATGCTATTAATAGATCGACAGCTTGGAAACCAGCTATTACGGTAATAGGAAATAGTAACGGCTAGTCATGGTGAACCTTAATAAGAACGATTACGTGCAACTCGGTTCAGTCAAAGAACTACGTGTTTGCATGGTAATTTGCTATCTATCAGGGGCAACCGATGCACTTCAAAACTGTCACATGCGACTAAACTACCATTTCTTTATTAATAGAATAATGATTATTGTTTTTCTCGAATATATAAAAATTATTACAAGAATATGCATATAAACATATTAGTGCATTTCTATCAACGTACCTATGCCATTGTACTTGTAACAATATTATATCAATATTGTACTCAAAAGCGTTAACCTTGACATAGGAACACAGCAAATGTAGGACAGTTCACGATCAACGAAATTATCATCTGGTCTGTAATATAATCTCAGTACAGTTTCACGAACGAGTCAATGATAAGCTTATAACGTCTTCGTGGAATAATTGTGCCTAATTAACAAGTTGGAACAAATAAACGGACGCAATAATAGATCGACTTTTAATGATTCTTTTATAATGGTAATTTAAACATTGAGTGCCTGTACTTAGAGAAATGTGCAATTGCATTTGCTGCGCATTGACATTCCACGTAAACGAGTATCTATAATTAGTCGGTATCCCTTATATTATCTCGTATTTTATTGTGAAAGAATTTGTACACACGTAGAATACGAAAAAAGATGATACGAGCCGTGAATGCGAAATTTGTTGTAATTCACATCAAACAATAAGCAGATAAAGCCTTCTCCAAGTTCAATGCGACGGTAAGACGCATGTCGTTTGTATACGAAAATTCTATGGTGACATGAACTAATCAGTGAAAAATAATATTTTCGATAAATCATGACGCGATAAGTATAATCTTTACTTTGACATTTGCTTTTCTCACGCGAAAGATTAGAAACGTTAGTAAAACGAAAACTTCGTTAAATTTGAATACAGCTTTTTAAAGCAACGAATTTGGTCCAATTGCTTCGTTTGAAAAATAGGAAAAAAAAAAAAATCAAACGGAACTCGTCAATTTCTGTGGACAGTATAATATGAAACAATGAGAAGTAAATGTGTAAATGTATACGTGTTTACAAGTACACCATTCAATATATTTTTTTGCCGGGTGGTAGGATCGTGTTGGTCTATAAAACAGCAGCAAGCATCCAGCATCACTTCATTGCGAGAGTGTACTTCTTACCGCGAGTACAGCTCAAATTCTTTCGTAAGTCTGAAAAAAAGAAAAAAAAAAAGAAAAGAAAAATGTAAATAGTTGGATGTTGCGTAAAAATAAATTCTTGCCGGTTCAGTCAATTACGTTTGAACAGCGAAGAAAAGTTGAAGGAGGAAGTGTCGCTAATCAATTTGTTCAGAAAGTGTGAATTTCGAAAGTAAAAATACAAGACTACCGAATACACATTATACGTGGTAATTGTTTGTCATTTAACTTTTTAAGATGAGAATCCATAGCACCGATCCTATGTTCTCCATTAGTACGTATTCGCGTATATGTTCACTCATTTATATTCTTTCCAGATATCCGTTAGCCCTTAAAGCGAAGAATTTCGAAATAGCGCAAACAAAATGAAAATTTTGTTCGTATTTTTATTGTTGATTGCCGCTGGGTCTGCAGCCCCTTGGGTTGAAATTCTTTTCGGTAAACAACCAGATTATGATTATCAACTACCACCGAGTTACAAGAATCAACAATACAGACGGCGACAAGGGAAAGGAGGGAAGGAAAGGTGGAAAGAGATTTGTAGGACGATAAATCCCAATCCTTACGCATTTCCGGGTCAAGTTCCCTATCCTTCTGCACCAGTTTGTCCTTGGTAACCAGATAAATTCGTTCAACGAAGGTATGAAGCATGAACGATTGAACTACATCATATACAAATCCATTAAAAATATGAATTTATTGTAACAATATATCAGGGAATACGAAGATATTCACTGGTTATGAGTATTTCAGTCGGTATACAAGTTTACTATGTATAACCAATGACATGAAAGTACGCAGTCGTATATACCTGCCGGTATAAATTATATATCAAGGGATTCTGTTAACGATACTTTTTTGTACATTAATCGTATGCGTTAGTACATCTTCCTTTGTATTATGTCCACATGATTAGTTGTTGTTATTACGCTATGTAAAACTAAATGTCATTGATTTACCGCCTTTGTATATTACAGTACAACAAGCTCTCTTTCTCCTTTCTATTTTACGTAGAAAAATAAATCATTTATATCTCACAAGAATCATCGCTGTATTAAAGTAACTTAAATCTTACGTTCCATTTAAGAAATGCATTATATATTATAATTATCACTATCGATGAGCTTATATACGTTATCTATATATTACATATTATGTACAAATAAAATCACAGTATTACTGTAGCACGCAAGTTCGGTCATAAAAATCTCGATGTCTGGTCAAAATGTTTTCCCCAGAATAAATCTGCGATACATTAAAAAAATTTGTACAATGCGTGCAACTTTGTAACGTGACACGATGAAATGGAAAACAATCATTTCCAAACTTGTATTAATCCATCTGTACTACCAGTAAGAATACACGTGTTAGACATAGCTACGGCGGAAATAGTGTCGTGATGTCCAGATGGTGGAGTTTCTGGACCTTGGCCACCTTCTTCGGAGTTTCTTGTTCTAATACTGCTTCCTCCTCCGGATGATGGAGTTGGACCACCTCCAGCTAAGACTTCTTGAACGACATTGGTTCCATCGATTAAACGTTGTCTGTAAAATGTGAAAATATATGTAAATCATATTCCATTAGTCATAATATGTAAACAGTGTTATTTTAAACAAATTCTATTACAAATACTAACTCATATGCCAATGAATTTGGAGGAGTGACATCATTAGCAGCAGGCAATGCAACATACGATTCGTTGGGTGTGTTTAAGTCCCAAAAACGCAATCTCATATCAGTACCACCAGCTAACAAGAAGCCTGAGCGATCGATACATCCAGAATACATTGCACATACACTATGACCACCTTGCGAGTGACTAAGTGGAGGTGCACTTGACGCCCAGAGAACCATTTGACGAAAATCAGTTTCGAGATTCCACATTGAAATTTCGTTGTTTCCTTGAACAGCCGAAATAATCCAGGAATGTTCTGTGGGATGAGTAATTACCTTCCTCACCCTTGCATCTAAAGTCAATTAGATTTTATAAAGTTCGAGGATTATTTGATGCAATACATTTTATTCTATACGAATTTAAAACAATAGTAAATTTACTTGTAGGGTGTTTAATACTGGTTATTGGTAATTGAAACCGCAAGTCCCAGCAAGTATGTACGCCAGAACTTGTACCAAGGGTCAACCATTGTTGATAATTGTTTACACAAAATGAGGTAATTACTCCGTGTTTTAGGTCATTTTCTAAACGCCATGTTGTACCAGGACACCTTAAATCCCACCCTACCAATGAACCATAAAGTGATGCATAAACAAGGACTGATTGTGAACCAGAGTCTAAATACTGTAAATCAACTGCACATCCCTCTTCCTAAATACAATAATTCAAGGTTCCAGTATTAATTTATTTAAAAATCCGAAAATATAAAGTAAGTAACGTATAATCACCTGAAGATCTAACTGTCTGGTACCGATAACGCTCATTTTACTAGAATTTGATTCAATTCGTAAAACAAATACAGTGCCTGATTGGCTAGCAGAACTTGCTAATGATTGTCCCTGATCACATATAGCTAAGCCAACTAGAGGACCACCTCTATGCATGTAAGTTTGCCTAATGGAATTAAAATACAAGATACATTACACTTAGTCTGATAGCACATTATATAAAGTTCTTACCTAGAACGATTAGCGATATTTCGACCTTCCATTCTACTTGCATCCCATATCTTTATGCATCCATCTGCAGAGCTACTGGCAAATAAACTAGTATCCGGTATAGAAACTAGCCTATTTACTGCAGCTCTATGTTCATGGAGATGTGCAATTGGTACCCCTCTAGGTCTCCATCCACTTGGTAATAATCTTGAACCTTTTTTTAATCAAAAATAGTTATAGTACCGATACTGCGCTTGAAATATATATTTCTATAATTATTAATTACCAGCTTGCCACGCAATGTTATCAGCCCAGTGCTGTGCTCTTAACGCTGCAGCATGTTGTTCTTGTTTTCTGTACGTTAGTTGTCTTACTTCTAATCTACAAGGTGCACACCTGTCTACAAAATTACATTAAATTTTCTGTATGTCTTGTAGCAAAAAATAAATAAATAAATAAGTAATACTTTAACGTCCAAAAGTATTTTTGAAAACACATACATTGAATATATGAACGTTCATGAAGAGAATGGTCATTTATACTATTCATGTCAGATAAACTATGTTGTGGTGATAAGTGGATATCCCCTCCATGTAAACTTTGACTAGGACTTCCATTACTTCCTGTCATATCTGACATTTTAACAGTGTGCTATATTATAAAAAAGATTTACTACAATTCTATAAAAATTTAATTATGGACATAGATCATATGTTTCTATCTAATTACCTGAACATTGTCCTGAGCTGCGAACATTGTACGCCATTCTTGATTCATTGTTGCATATGTGCCAACACTATCTGATGTTCTACGATCTAATCGTTTAAATGGCGGAAGACCTAGATCACCTTTTGTATCAGGATATAATATTACTATGTGATGTCGTATCTTGTCCTTCATAGTATTTAATTCTAATTTTCCATCTATCGATTTAGCTGTACTTAGCTTCGCATCCATCGAATTTCTATACTTATTGATTTTCATTAAATGTGGTTTCATTATTAATAATTGGTCTTCAACAGTTTCAGTCATTGACTCCGAACTCAAACGTCTGAAAAGCTAAGAAGCATCGATTAGATTTCTTGAAAATTGCAAAACATATTTACAAAGAAGATCTTTGGCTTACATTCCGTAATGAAGTACTCATTTCACTATATTGTGGTACTATTCCTGTTACTGCTTTAGCTCGAGCAGTTTGTCTTTGTTCAAGAACTTGAAATAGTTCCTCCACATCGTTGTATTTTACAAGGGAATCATAAACAATTCTTGGTATAGGAGATACCAAGGCTTCTAATAACAAAACTTCTTTTTCTATTTGAATTAATGGATGTTTTAAGTAGGGCTGTATTATTGATTGAACTTTGCACTGAACATCTACTAAGTTAAGTGTTCTTGCCGCTGTAGATATGAAACCAACAGTCGCATGTCTTATCCATAAATTTGGATGCACCTACAAAGGAGTTTAAATTCAAGATATTGAATAGGAAAAATTGCAATCCTATAATTATTAGTATTATTAAAACATAACTTACTAAAAAGACCATGGTTTCATATAAAAGTTGATAAAGAGCAGACTTGTGTAAGAGACCTAATTCTGTGAGAGTTGCCATTGCACTAATAGCCTTTGTGGTTACGAATTCCTCAGGATCTGCTAGTCCTTGTTGAAGAAGAGGCATAAGAATAGGACTACTATGCCAACCAACATAAGCAGCGACACCAACAATACATTCGAAAAATGAACCTCTTAACTCTTTGTCTTCCTTATCATTTAAAAAAGTAATTACATGACTAAGCAGAATATCATTGGCCTTTTGTTTTCCAAAAAATACACATAGTTTATTTATTCCACTTTCCATTAATGTTTGTTTTACTAAATTCTGAGGATCCGTTAATAGCATGGACACAGATTGTTGCACCTAATAATTATATATATTTTAATATATATATCCTACATAAATATTGTTAAAAATAATTTTATTAATTACCATTTCGTGCAAAGTTTGAAGCTCACTATCATAACTTGGTTTTGGACCTTCTTTGTTACCTAAGTTGGATAAATGAGCATTTTCTAAATAACGTAATGCAATGTGTGCTAAATGTGCAATATTTTCTGCGTAAGCGGCTCTAACAATTACAGCTTCATCTTGTGTGATATGTGCTAAACCAGGTAAAATATATTCTGGAAAGATGTTCACATCTGATGGTGGAATTGATTTTACAAGATGCAAACATTTTGTCAAAGTGTGTATTGCTGATACCCGTACACGTGGAGCAGGATCATGAACTAAATGAAACTGTACAATATATTAGATAAACTTTGTTAACAGTTATTCGAGTTTTATTCATTTCATATTAAAATACTTACGATGTAAGGCAAAATTCGATCCAATATCGTTTCATCTGATGTGTTTTCAGCAAGCTCAAGTAATATTTCTAAACTTTGTAATTTAGATTGAGAATGATGCAAACCTCGTATGCATGAAGTAACGAGCTGAGTAATAATAACCAATCCTTCAACAGGTTCTGAAGACAAAACCTTTTTCTCGCTCTTCAAATCTATTTTTCGCCTTTGACTTTCAACTAATATAGCGTCCGATTGCTGATCTGTTTGACCGTTACAATTAGACTTTTGAATTTGGACAGTTTTTGGATCACTTTGATTTAAATCGCTCTTGTCAAAACTTTGATCACTGTCAACTTCTGTGATAGTATTATCTTCACTGTGACCAGAATCGTCCTTAGTTGATTCCACATTGTTTTCAAAATGGTTATTCTGTGTGACTTCTGCTTTTCTTATGTCACTCTTCATTTTTTCATTTTCCTCCGCTTTTAAAATATTAATGATATTACCAATATCTTTTTTAAGTCTATTAATTTTTTCGTCAGGAGATAAAATTGGGGCAGCAGAGAAGATAAGCATATATGGTTGAAGAAATAAATAAAAATATTCTGGAAATACTGTTCCACGAGCTTGAGCTAAATAAATTTCAGCGCTTTTTCTATTTGCTGGATTCCTCTCCAACATAGATGCAAGAAGTTCACGTATTCCTGAATCTTCTATTGTATCCAAATGCTTGCTCACTGAATATTCATTGTTTCTGTATGCTTAAGATATCACAATAATGAAATTCTTAAATATTTTATTGAAATAATATTATATATACAACTTATATACAATCTTTATGTATATTACACTCACCTAATAGTTGAGAAAAGTCAAACGGTGGATGTCCTTCATTATATAATTCTGTTAATGCACAGCCTGCAGAGAAAATATCCATCATTGGATGTAAGTCACCTGTTTTTAGCTCTTGTTCTGATAATAATAATGTATTGCTTAATTCTGAAGATAGTGTTTTCACAAACCGTTCTGGAGCTATGTAACATGTTCTGAAATAGGTGAATGAATCATTATTTAAAACAATAATATAACAATGATTATCAAGGATTATGCCATTTGATTGTGTACCTCCTCCTAGAGGTGTCAAAAAAGTATGAAAAATCAGCAGGATTATCTTCAGGTAGATAAGTCGGCTTAAAACTTGCAAAATCTGTGAGTAAAATCCAGTTCCAACTGGTTATCATAATGTTTTCTAGTTTAATGTCACCATGACAGACTCCAAACTATAGTCAAATGAGAAGTAATATTTTAATTTTGTTGTTTAATGTTCTTTCAGGACAGGATTGCAGTTATGTTCATTGTTTAAACATAGTTAACTGACATTTGATAATTGTCTAATGTAATAGTTTCAAATAACATAACTCGTTCATTTAGGAAATTTTAGATATTATCTTACCTTATGAGCTTGATGTAAAGCATACAAAACTTGAAAGGTAATCCATTTTTTTTCTATGCTTGTTAAAAATGGTCTAGTACTAATTCTGTCATAAAGGGAATACTTTACATATTCCCTCATTATTGATCCTGATTTTTCTGTGAGCTTATATAAACACATATTTATTTATAATTATATGTTAATCTATAATATACGGTGCAACGTAAATACTATTTAAAAATACTTACAATCATTCTTTGAAAAGGTAGGCAATTTACGGCAGATGCTAATTTAGACCTAATTTCCTCAAGCTTTTCTTTATAAGAAGAGAGTGGAAGTGTTGGATCATGAATAGCAAAAACTTTAACTACTATAAGACCCTCTTGGCTCCTGGCTCGGGCGACTTTAAAAAATCTAGTACTTCCTAAGCTGTAGACACATGAAGATTAATTGCAAAAACCAAATGGGGATATATAAATATAATTTATATGTCATTTACACGATTCATCATTTACGTTCAATAATTCTGCCTTATACAAAATGCATAGAGATATATTATATTTCTCCTATTAAAAGATATTTCCAAGATTCTTTAATTTAGATTAAATATGTTATGAAAAGCTTCAACAGAATATAAGTTGGTGAAAAGTTAGTCATTTTATAGCATTGGATTAAAATACTCACTTTACATCAAATAATAAATCACTATGGTCCGTCAAATAATGTTCGACTGGAAATATTTGACTAGGCGCAATACCGACTAATTGATTTCCCATTTTGTATATCGATGTTTAGTTGAAATTGATATATTTGCAAGCAGCATCCATTTTGTGCCAACTTCAAGCGCTACATTACATCGCAATACAGCCATACATAAGTTATATCGCAAAAATTTCCTAGGTGTAACGCTCTAATTATCTCCAATTATTTCAATCAAAAACCCTATAATTAGGCTTCTATTATATCTAAACGTTATAAACATTATATTTACTATAGATCACAAATGTTAAGAAGTAGAAAATATGGTCGACTTATGATAATATTGACAATAATATTAGAATAAAACTTGCCGCTATATTCGCAGCAAAATATCTACATTATCAGTTGAGTATATTAAATTACTTATCCTCTTTAGTATTAAATAAATTCAATCGATCGTATTCTATTCGTATTACGGTTTCTTTATATTAGTATTCATCTATTAAAATAAATTTGATAATCAATACGTTTTTGCATCATACGAACTGTGGTAATGTTCTATCATTCTTGTATCACTTCCAACATTATCGATTTAACATAAAACATAGTTATAATATTGTTAGTGTTGGGAACTAGAGCTGGGTACATACGTGGATACATATATTGAAAATTACTCGTTTTGAGAATCAAAATTAGAAGAGTTTCGAAATGTAAATAAATCAAATAAGTATTTGTAATCTTTTCAAAGTAATTTTGTTCCTTATTATGCAGACTGTGTACATAAGTACACATTTATCACAGTCCTCAAATAAAGTTATTTATGATTTCGTATTAGCATTTTCGAAACGCGAATGGTTCTTTGCGTTGTATTAGCTTATGCGCTATCACGGTTAATATATCAGATTTAACATTTGTTTACTGTCTGGTGCCTGTTAAATATTTTGTACACAGATTCTTTAGAATGTTGAGATCATATTCCGGTTGCATACGGTTTCGCAATTATTATGTATCATTGTGCGTTAATTTTAACAATTTCTCCAATCCGAACAATTAGATAAGATCATTTAAATCGAATTTCAAAGTTAAAAGATCCAGAAAAATATTTTAAGCCACAACAAATAACAGAGAATTATGACTTATATGAGGGCTATTAAATACAGCATCTAATTTTCGGCTCTTTGACTAAAAATGCGCGCCAATATTTGATAGATGCGCGCGCCGATACAAATAACTTTTTGGCAACGCGAAACATGTAAACCGGATAAAGAACTGCTGTTGTTTTAACCGGTAAAGAAGGGGAAAATATAAATGTAGGAAGATAAAAGGTAATTAAAAATTGTATTATGTACAGTTTACATCGTTCTCAATGATAAAAAAACATTAATTTCTGTTTATCGCAAGAAATAATCGAGAAAGAGATCTCATACTGTATAGAGAATGTTCATGATACGTTGACGATAAGCGATAAAATTTACATAAGTAAATAAATTTCTTTAATCGTGCATTTGTTCCACTTTTATCGTCGATAATCGTTGAACATAGCTGCGTCCACAAAGAGAGCAACTCCATGACAGTGTCTATTATCACCATACTGTCGATGGATAGCTCTCTTCATAGCGCGCGCCTTTTGTCGTTATCCTTCGTTTAAATCACTTCCTTGTGGCACCTAAAACCCTAAGAGTTTTTTTTACATTTTATCAGCAATATTCTTTACAGCTATAGAGATTTTGATTTTCATAAATTGTATCGTCCTTAACGATATAAAACATTTGAAACGATGCTTCTATTAGAAAAAGAAATTTGACTCACATAAAGCATTTATATCTTATACAATATTAAGCAAGAAAACGCTGAAAGACAGAAAGTGTCGCCGTGGTGGAATATAACATGAGCATAGCAGCTTTGCTTGTTATCAAGGAGGTGCGAGTAACTTCTTCCTCTTTAGCGTTGCCACCTGATTGCGCGGTAAACATAACCTCCGTGCGTTAGCTCGTGCCATGAGTCGTTAACACTTCCTTTTCTTCTTCGTTCCGATGCGTTTGCCGAACGTTGAAACCTAAAAATACATTAAACTGCAAATCAAGATTCAATTAAGGCGATCAGTTCAAAGATCACGATATAACCTAATGATAAATTTCAAGTAATAACAAAACGTACGATACGCAGGGTCGCACTCTAAATTGATCGATAATTCTATCAATCCGCGATAAGTTCGAATAATTCGTTGTTTCGATAACTGTTATCAGATACCACTTAGTTAAAAAATCAATTGTGACTATTTTAGAGATATCCTATAATATAAAGAATCCCAAAGGAGCTAACAAACATCTACAGATCGAGGGAAAACTATACATTTGCAAAATACACTTACAATTGAAATTATCGTGAATTATCAGTATCCGTATAACTATACCGTAACAGTACGTTTGCTGTAATTAACGAATAATAACTAATTTCCAAATAAACTAAAATGAATAAACGCGTTAATTTTCCCAAGGTAGCACCATAGACTCAAAATCTTTATTTATTCAGTTGACATTTTTACTGATTCTGAGCAACTGCTTAAACAGACAAACATTTAATTATACCGGAGTTTAATTGTATTTATATACTATATTTTTCTTTTATTCCTTTTCTTATCATCTACATGATTTTCACAGGCAAAACCATGAACATTAAATCAATCACATGCAATAGCTAGGACGTTTATGATACCTTACCAAAGAGCGTCCGTATTCGTATGAACTTGATTAAAATAATTAAAAAATCGATAATACAGAATAATATGGTAAGTAGCTTAGCACGCAGCCTTCAACTGCGAAAATCTCATAATTATATCATAAGTCTTAAGTTTGTATTACGTCACAACAAAATTTATGCCTTTCCTCGTTATTTCGTTGCACAAAGGAAAACTAGACAAAGTTGCATAATGAAACGTTCAGCATCTTCAATAATTGCTCAGGCACATATCATATTCTTTTTTTAAATATTCTTCTATCGCGTACCCGAAGAAGAATCAATAAAAACACGTTTGTTAAATCTGACGACAAATATCGAATATCACCTTTGAGAGAAGCCAACGATTACACGTTATCAGTAGACGATGCGATAAAAGCGATAAAGAGTTGACTTGTACAGAGTACAGGTATTACCAAAAATCCTCAAGTAAAAGGATTTCGTCGCTCAATTTGCAAGCGACTTGTGTAATCTCGAAATACGATCAAATAAATTGAAATCTTTAATTACTTTCATTCTATACTTTATTCGAAATAATAAATTAACTGAACTTATTAACAGTTTTTCCTGGGAAGATCCTAATAAAGATTAGTTTCAACAAAGATAAAAGAAGATGGAATTAAGCAATACACTGATTCTCTTTATTCCATCGTAGTCTATTTACCGACTTTAATGAGTTTCACGTTATCCTCTTATTTGCGCGCTTATTTGCGAAAAAGTATAGTTTTATTAACATGCCAACGTGTAAAATATTTGTGTGCTTCGCTCGAAGAAATTGAATATTAAAAACATCGTTCTGAGATTTCTCTCGATTCCGATATTATAGCCATCTAAACAAATACGAGGCACGTTTAACATCGTTATCGCGGTAATTGTAACAATATCATTATCAACGCCAATGTATCTTCTGACGTGTTCATCAATTAAAATTACTATTTCGGACAAATATTCATCCAGATTCCTCGATCAGATGTACGATCCATCTACGACGTTATATTCAATATTTTGCGAGAACACCGTCATCACGATGAAAATACGAAATCTACGAACACTAACCGTGATATCGTAACAATGCGATATTTTCGCTTATCAAAGTATTTCTTCGATAGACAATGTCGCGAAACAAATATCTTGAATGCCTGAGAAACAACGTTATCGGGGTCGTTGTAAAATGTTTCATTACCGATGCCCGTACGTTACATAATCATTAGTTCAAGCGCGAAACTGACGTCGTGTATTCTCTAGTAGCAATTATATCCCTGGAATTTACACATGAAAAGACCACGGCACGAAGAATTCCAGCTGTAGGTACTTGAGGTTGCAGGAACTTCAGCAGCGATGGACATGAGCGCCTTCGACGAAATAAGACTTTTTCCCTTTTCTTCAAAATTCTTTATACAAACAGTCCTCAAACGTATTTACCAATTTCTATCGCATCTTTTTCATTTCTAATACAATGGCATTGAAGTAAACTACTTCCGGTATCTTTAGTCTACTTTGAGGCAAAGTTTGTGGCGGCTCAAAGACTTACCTGATCGGTACCCCTGAGTCCCAAAACCGTGAATGATCACGCTAGACTTCCGCATGAACATACATTCCGCTCGCAGCTTCTTCTCGTTGCACGTCATCGTGTGAGGAAAACGTAGTGAGGAATAACGAAGCTGTGAAAGGGGCGCGCAACGAACCAACGAGACGGATAATATAATAACCAAAAAACAACTCTTTGCAGAACAAACGAACGAAGAGGTTCAAGAACGAGTGACGTGGATGTCTCTCCGGTGCCACTCATATACTCTACCAGCGCTGATCTGACGTCACGGGTATGCTTCTTATCAGGTAGAAGCGCCAACACCTGTAAGCTCGCACCTGTATGCTTGAGCTTAGCGTCGATGGGAACGCCCTGAACTGAATTTTCTTACGAAAGATATTTCTGCACCAGAGATGCTACAATCGATGTATTTACTTGTAAGATTTCTTAACGCGAATCTCTATAAATATCTTCGTGGCAACATGCAGTCAATCGTCAGTTAGGTTTTCAAAAAAAAAAAAAAAACTCCATTTTTAGATTTGGATTCAGAATTGGATTTGAGAATAGAGATTTCGTATAAAATATAGTTGATGGAATAGGATTTCTATTCAGAAGGTTAAAGAAAAGTATAAAAAAAGAGTTCCGCTTGAGCCAAAACCTTCCTTTTCTTGTGAAAGTTTCTACGAAGATATGGGAAAGATGGTAGTATTACTTTGTTTGAACTATATCATATCATTCGAAAGGAAAAGATATACTACTACTTAGAAATAGTAGTGCATCAGTCTTATAGTTCCTTATAGTTTTCTCTTTAAGAAACTTTCCTTTCGTCCGATAATTGTAATTGAAAGAAAAACGATAAAGAAAAGTAAATAAAAGAATTGTTTTTAAACATCTCGTTTTTCTAATTTTTAGGGAAAAGTATGAATCTTCCGATGTAGAATTGACGAACGATATCAATAGCAAGAGTTGACGCGTTTACAGTGGTTTAGAGCAAACACAGGTTTTATAAAAGGGGAAAAGGAGGAAGAATAATGAGAGATAGAAACGAAACCGTTGCTTCCACGATGTCACGCGCGTTTACGTGGTGCGTTGCACCTTATCTCGTGTCCTAGTTACATCATCGCACACAGTTTTGTAGTTCTTACACAATTCCATTCGGAAGGAACTAACAAACGTCGATGATCAAATTATGATTCACCGGTGGAACCATTATACTTTAATTCATGATGTACAATCGTAATAAATTCGTTGAGTTTCGCTCCATTAAAGTTATCGAATGTTTTAGACTCTTAGAAGGCTATCGAAAGTTTTAAATTCTGATTAAACTGTAATGGTAGAACGACTACCAATGGGAGGCAGTGGTTTGCTTCTGAAAAGAAAGATCTTCTTTAATACTACTTTTGATACTTTTGTTTTCTCATGTAGCGTTCTTAAATACCTGCAGGCTTCGTGAAAAATTTTTCTAACTTGTTCGTGCATCTGCTTATAAGTCGCAAGGTCCTCAGCTTTGTCCTGTTGCACAGTGTCTAATCTAGCTTTCAACGCGAGGCATTCTTCTTGTAATAACTCCACTCTACATGGCATTAGGAATTGTTAAATATATCTATAATTTATATATATTTATATGTTTTGTTTGTTTTTAAATGTTGCTTTTAAAGCTTACTTGAGCCGCATTTGTTCAGCATTCATTTCTTTATCACTAGCCTTCGACAATTTTGGTAATTTCGTTTTATAGCCAGTGTCAATTTTAACAATCCCTATTCTTTCTGTCTCCAATTTTCGTATCTTTAATTCCAACTTCGCCGATTTATCTTTCTCATTACGTAACGTGTTCTACATATATAATTCACCTAATTAAAAGTTCAAGCAACAGATAGAAAAAAAGCAATATAGCGTTGAAGACTCACAGAAAGAGTGTCAGCATAGTTTCTCTCTTTGTCCAGACGCCTGTTGAGGATTGTTATTAACTCCAGCAGTCTCTCTCTTTCAGCTTCAGCAGCAAAAGCCAAAGTCACATATTCGTTAGGTTCGCATGTACTTCGAGCGCTATGAGGAGGACCACTGTGGTTCAAATTACTTAATAACTCTTCAGGTTGTGCAATATTTCGAGATTTAATGTCCCATACGTTCGGGACTGTCCCATTTCTACAATAAATAACACATTTGTATAAAAGTGTATTTACACCTAATTTTCTCCAAGAATAAAGTACCTCAACTTATCTATCTCGATTTCTCGTTCTTCTAGTCTTCTACGCAACCGATCGATTTGAAGTTGCGCCGACTGCAAATCGTTCTTTAAGTTCGTGTACTCACGTTCGAACTTCTCTGCTCTACTTTTCATATCTATCTCGCGTTCTTCGTGTTTTATTTCGGTAGTTTTAAGCCGATTCTGTTAATTTCGTTTTCATTAACTTTAAGAGGAACGATCAATTTCAATATCGTCGTATACATACATTGAGTGTCTCGATTAAATGATTATCATGAGATCTCTTCTCATTTAATATGGCAATATTTCCTTTCGCAACATTCAACTCATGCTCCAGCACTTTTATTCTTGCCTTCGAAGCCTCTAGCTTCCTCTTGTATCCCTCAACGATGACTTCCGTTTGCCGAAGTTGCTTCGCTGAATCTTCTATTTGTCGCCGCCTCTCTTTCTCGACATTTCGAAGATTTGCCAAATTTTTCCGTTCTACAGACACTAATATACAAGACATACAGCTTATAAATAAAAACCTACAACTCCGGAATTTCGTTTTAATACCGATGGATGTCTTTTGCGTTCCTTCGTATTCCGACAATCTTGATTGTAGTTCCGTTATTTTTTGCTGTAGCAGGTGAATCTGTTCAGCTCTCCCTCGCCATCCAGATTGATTCAATAAATTATTCAAATTCACATTTACACCAATTTCGCTGTACAATAACTAAATTTTCAACTTTAAAAACTATGTATTGCATGCGCGCTCGCTTGTCTGTGTCCTATGTTTTTTTTATTTATGTATAAATTTTCCGATAAAAGTTTTAAAAACAATACCTTATGCAATTTATTAATCTCTTGTTTAAGACTGGCACAAATATTTTTGGATTCATAGAGCTTTATTTGAGTCTGTTGTAACTTTTCGTACAAATGTTTGATTCGATCCTCGTCTCCCTTCGGCTGACTATTCTTGGTACCTTTGTCAAGGATACCATCCTGTATCTCGATCATAATACGACGGAACGATGATGGAAGAATGTAACAGTATAAAAATGTCGTGTACGACTGAAAAATCTTTAATATAACTCACTCTTCTGAGAGGAGTCATCAGTTTTCGAATGTCTCCTTTCATGTCGCTCATTTTCTAATTCTGTTTCTTTGTTAGTTAAATGCACTTCTAGATTTTTGCACTTTGATTTAAGAACTTCAATCTCGGCTGTCTGTTCTCGACATTTTCTGCTGAGCTCGATGATCTTTGCTGTTGCTACTTCGTGAGGTTTTCCTAAAATTGTTGAATGCCCCCATTCTGCAATTCCTTGCTTTTTGTGAATTTTCTCCTCCGTCTCTTCGAGTGCCCGACGCAGACAACCATTTTCAGCAATTAAATCCTGTTATTTATTTTGCGATATTAATTTCACTTTATGGTGAAATCGATTTTTTTTTTATACATATATATATTTAATATATCCTATAAATGTCATTTTGAAAGAATGATAAATGTATAAACTGTATTTATCCTAATTACCTGTATCCGATTCCTTAAAAATAAATTTAATTCTTTTGGGAATATGATGTGATCAGGTAAAATCTCCTGTGATGTGTTAAAGATATAAGTTCTTTTTACACTTATTTTACAATTATAATTATTTTATAAAATACTCATTGCAACGAATTCAAAAATAGTACCTCTGTTAATTCTTTGGGCCATGGAATCGTTACGTCAAAATCTAGAGAATTATTTATCTCATCTTGAAACGTTTTATCTATTATTTCTGATTTAGACATTTTTTATAACTTGTCAAAATTCGTTTCTAACCTTTTTTTATTATAAATTGAAGCTACAGTTCCCTCAGTTACAATATTCAATATTAGAATTCCTATAAAAAAAAATAACCACATTTCTTTATATATTTACTAGATATAAATTTTGTAGTAATCTCTTTTTATGTTAACATATGAAGTTGAACTTTTGTTCCGATAAATGTATGATGATTTTATTCCGAAGTAGACGATAATTTCATGCAAGTTGGGTTAATATCATAAACAAATTAAACATGTTCTAGTAGATAAAACTTTTATCTGTATTATCCAACATGTAAGTCTTTACAATCAGTGATATTGATTACATAAAAAAACTTAATTCTAAATGTCCAAATAGGGAAATAGCGAAGATAGATTTAAACATTTATTTCAAATTACTTCTATTGATTTAACAATTATGTTTTCACCGTTCGCATATTTTGCTTTCCCTTGTTATTTGCATATTTCTGATTATATCTGTTCCTTCCACCTGCAAATTTTCCTGCCTTTTGCAGAGCATGTAATTTAAAGTTCTTTGCAACAGCTGTTTTCCTGTCAGGTCCAGAATATTGCACATTTATCCTTCTTCCATTAACAAATGAATGATTTAATGAAAGTGCTTTCTGTTAACAAATAAGTATAATAATGTGTAATTAAATATATACAGATGGTTAATTCTAATACTTAAGATAAACGAAGTATTAATTACTACATAAAATTACCTCATAATCTGTATTACTGGCCAGCTCAACATAAGCGAATCCACGTGCTGTGTTTGCATCTTTCCTAGGTATCCTAATATCGACTACTTCACTGACCTTAGTTAAGAAGTGTTTTTTAAGTTCTTCGTTAGTAATACTAAAATATAAGAATTTAATTATTAGAATATGTACATGAATATATATGTATACGCTTTGCATAAGAGAAATAGAAATATATATGTATATATATATATATATATATTTACTTATATGGCAAATTTCCTACAAAAAGGACATATCTTTTCTTCTTGCCATCTTCTTCTACATTTGCAGATTTCCCTTTTCCTTTTTGTACATTACTTTTTTTGATTTCATTATCTTTTTCTTGTTCGTTATTCTTGTTTTCACCCTTTTCTTCCTCATCGCCATCGTCGTCGTCATCATCATCATCATCATCATCATCATCATCATCATCATCATCATCTTCTTCTTCTTCTTCTTCATCATCATCATCGTTGTCGTCGTCATCATCATCATCCTCATCACCTTCTTCTACATCAGTTCCATCATCATCTTCACTTAATTCATCATCTATCTCAATATCATCTTCATTTTCCTCATCTTCTTCATCATTGTCATCATTTTCCTCATTTTTTTGCTTTAAAAGAGTTTTACTTTGTTTAGCATTTCTCTTTTTACTCTCTTTATTTGATTTCACATCCACTTTCTCCTGCATCGACTTTGCATTTTGCATTTGTTTTTGTTTCACAATTTCTGGCTTTTCATTCTTTCCCTTTTCTACCTTGCCTACTCCCTCCTCTACCTGTAACCTTTTTTTAAGTGCTGCTAGTTTCCTCTTAGCACTTCTTGTGAGTTCCTCTCGTTTTTCTATTAATCCAATTCTCTTTTTTATGTCTTCAACAGATAAATTAGATGGTAACAAATATGTTTGCGACAATCTATTTTCTTTACGTTTCTTACGGTATTCTTGTCTCAATTTCAATAGTTCCGCTGTACTTAATGTTTTCTTCTTACTATTTTGCAAACTAAATTCATTTGTTTCCTTTTTCTTCGGATTTTGAACAATTCCTAAATCATTATTTTTCTTTTCATTTTTAAATTTCTTAGATGAATTCTTAGTAATTTGCTTATTTGGTTGCCCATTTTGCACAGTTCCGTTTTCTGTTTTTTTCTTCTTAAAATCTTTATTGAGATATCCTGATGTTTCTGCTTTTTTTTCAGTTATCTCAGACACGCTCGCTGATCGTTTTTTTATATTTTTAACCATATTTGCTTTAGCCATTACTGCCCTATATGATATAAATACTGATTTGCTGTAAATGAAAAATAAAGAAATCAAGGACGCGATCATCTTTTACGAAGAAAAGAGCTAAATCTTGTCTCTGATAAATATACTGAGAACAAGTTTTATCTACTTGTTATGTATAATTTCCTATTCAACATATTTCATATAGTATATATATAATTTATGTTTCAATCATTTTAATTAAAACATGATATATATACTTAATATTTTAACAAAATATGAACTTGTATGCATATATATATATATATATGTATATATATATATGGTTAACAATATAATTGCAACTAAAACTGAAATTACTACTGCAAATCCATTTAGTTTTTACATTTACTTTAATTAATAATCAATAATTACTTCGATTAAAATGACATATAAGATACAGAGATACGTACTTTGTTAGTTTTACGAAATTAAACCAACTTACCTATCAAAACGTGGTCGTGCCTGCAACTATAGAGGTTAGCTTTAGCACGCGTCTCTCATATATCTGCTTAGAAGCGTACAGTTCCGATTTCGATTTGCAGAAATTACGCATGCGCGTTCATATTTTATTATACTTTTGTTATATATTATGACATTTATTTCTTAAATTATTCATATTTCTTAAAAACAATATTTTTTAAAGTGCAAATAACGATATATATGTAATTAAATAGTGCGTAATTAAATAAAATAAAATCTTATATTTTCACGTCACTTCCGTTATAAGAAAGGTTTGGTTTTGTTTCATATGTATATATGTATTTTTATAAATAATAGCAATTTTTATAAAGCATAAATAATTTCTTTTCAAATTATTAGCGCAACTATTAACTAGATAGTGTTTTTATATATGTATAATGTAATTAGTAATATCATTGTTAAATGTGTTTAATGTATATATATTATTTAATATTTAAACGTGGTACTTATAAAAGTACAACTGCTTTTTTTGTCTAAATATTTTATAAGCATAACAGGAAATTTCAATCTATGAATTTTAACAAACAAGACATAATTATTACATAATGCATTTATTAGGCAGTTAGCATTACAATTTTTGTACTATCTAGTTGAAAGTTGTTTCCTCATATAACAGTTTTTATGTAAACGTGTAGTTCCTATGCAAAGAATGTAAGCAGTATTACTTAAATATATGTATATCTGTCTGAAATTTAAACTCCAGTTAATATATTCATTGTAAATTAATTTAATACAACAAAATGTAATTAAATATATTTATGATCAATAATATTATTTTCTCTTGAAGCATGTATACGTGTAACATGCATGGAAGACATTTAATACTTCTAAAATAATTACAACGTATGATAAACTATTTATAGATATTATAAATGCAATGTGTCTCATATATTTTTATTAAGCTTATGTTTTTGACTTGATTTAGCATATGCCACATGTACAATAACCTAAAATTTCGTTTCGTATTAAATAACCATTATAATAGTTGAATACAATGAGTTACATGTAGTTATTAAAAATTATTTACAATTACGAGGTTTGTTGTTATATTAATATCTTTATTTCTGTATTAGAAAATATAAAAGAAAGTGTAACGATTAATTAAGACTACGAAATTTTATGAGTACAATTTACAATATATCAAAAACTTATAACTTGCAGTCATAATTTTATGAAATAATTTAACTCGAACGAATTTCTTCTTCTAAGAAGTGCATTTAGCGTTGTATACAAAATTTGCAGTTTTATAAAAGCAGAAAATACATTGTACAATACAATCATATAAAAAATGTTAAAGCTATCTAATAAATCCTTAACTATATAAGAAATCTGAAAAAATAAGAAAAATGGGAGAAACAGTGTATGTATGTATAAATAATACATGGTTGTTTTGTAATATGGTATACAGAATTTATAAATAAAAAATTTGTACAGGAAAAAATATATTAATTACTTAAAATTAACTATGTTAACAAACATTTAGATTATTTTATGTGAAAATTCTTAAAAAAAATGTAATGAAATGCTGTTGAAAAAAATAATCATTCTATCATTTTATAATACCAAAAGTTTAGTAAAAATAATAGTAATACAATAATAATTGTGACACAATATCTAATACGTACAAGCAAGGAAAGATTCTTTGTATTTGGAAGCGATGATATTATAAATTTACAGTAAAATATTCCGAATCTTACTTTTTAGTATTATGTGTGATTAATGTTCTATAATGTTAAAAACGATACCTGAGGTTAGTTATTTTGCATTTAAAATTTTTTATGCAATATTGAAATTCAGCTGTCATATTTGAAAATATTTTGTATGCTTCATATAACTCTAAATTATTAATACAATCGATTATTTCCATCTTTGCTCAAACCCTTAACATTTTTTGACACACATAAAATATTTATGTATTGCTCTTGCTATTCTCATTTACCAAAATGGATTAACATTAAAATGTGCTATTATTTGTCATTTTTACCAGACATTAGATATTTACATACAATAAACTAGTATGTCTAATCAGCTTTACGTGGCTTACGTTTACGAACATTTGGACTGCTTGGTTCAGTTTTGGAATCTTTATCTGCATCTTTTTCTTTTTCTTCTGTCTCTGATCCCTCTTGCTCTGATTCCTCATCTACTAAATCATCCTTAACATGTTCAACAATTTCTTCATCCCGTATACTTTTCTCTTGCATAAATCCACCTGATCCATCTTTTTGTTTCTTTTTGTTTTGAAGCACCACAGGTTTCGGTGGATATATAAAATCAATCAAGCAAACGATAAACTACAAGATATAAGTAACAGTTAGTTTCACTAGTTTTAGTTTAAATGATTCAATTTTATTATTCAAGCTTACCAATCCCAATATTGCACCCGAGACAATGGTAGCAATGGCAATAATCAAGTAACTTCCCCATGTAGGTAATCCAAAATCTTCCATAAACCTATTGTGTATTCCCTATAAGAATAATCAAATTGTTTTATAATGCATTTAAAATTTATATTAGTCCCATTAACATTTAATTTAAATCTTCACCCGCAATACTTGTGAGATTTGAAAGAATTGACCAATAACAGACATCTGAATAGATGTTGGACTTTTCCAGCCAGGAATTGGTTCAATCTTTTCCCAAGTTTTCTCAGACACAAATTCAATTAATGAATCTTTATCTCTAGGGCTCTTATACTGCCTAAATATACCATTTTTAACACTAGAGGAAATATTAAAATGTAATTAAAAATATTTAGAACTTTAAATCATATATTATTCTTTTTCCAAAATAAAAAATCTTACTGATATATTGTTGGCAAAGCTGTAACCATAAACCTTCCGCTAAGTCCTGGAGAATCAGTCACATCAACTTTTCCTACATTGATATTTAAACTTTCCTTTTGTGCAGCAAGATGTTCCCAAATTGGTTCCAATGTTTTACAAGCAGGACACCATGGAGCATAGCTAAATCACAAAATAGTCTAGTTATAAATACATATATTATTTTAAAATACAAATAGGTTTCAATAAAATATTTCTTATAGCTTCCTCCTTATATCTCCAATTTGCTTCCAATAAAATTTTTCTTTTGTCTTTTATAATACTTTTATAAAACTTATAGATTTTATACAATTTCAAATGAAACATTAACATACGTATATACAAATGTTTTCAATATGACTTTCGACACGCCATCAAATTTAACGACATTGAACCAATTCAACTTACAATTCCACCATCCATTCTCCGATGAGCATACGATCCCAATTTTCTTCGGTAAGTTGTTCAGCGAAAAAGTTCTTCGACGATGTCTGAGCATTTGCATTTACGAGACCCAAAGATAAGCAACAGCATGTGATATAAAATGAAAAATTGAATTTAGTGTACGACATTTTATGTTAACTAATATCCACCGGTGATACACGCTGCCGGTCACTGGAAGAAGCACGAATTCAATCTGTTATAGTTGGTAGTTGGTAACAATAGTAACCAAGTTTCTTTTATGATGTAGAATGTAGAGAAATATTATATCAGATTTAATACCCTAGGAACGAATGATAACTATAATTAAATTTTTTAATTATAGTTTAATATATTGGTATAATAGGAAAGATGAATAGTTGTCCTCTTGGTCCATTTAAATTTAGATTTAAAGATATATGTATAATATAACTCCATAATATTCCGTCTTTTTTTTTCTTTTTTTAAGAGCTGCTTTTTAATTTAATCAATTAAACATTTTGGAATAAATTCTCTAATTTATAAGATCAAATTTATGTATCTTAAAATTCTTAATATAACAAGTTCTATTAACGTTACTTAACTGGTAAACTTTTTCATGTATAACTTATATAGATTATTTGTATAAATTACAATATTCAACAAATTAATTATGCTTCTTAATAATGTTTCAAGTTATCAATTACTAAAATTGTAAATGTATCTCAATGTTAATGTTCAATACGAATATGAGTATGAATAACCCTTAAGTATAATATGTATATTTATTGCATCATTCTCATACGACGTCTCTGAAAAATTTAGTGAACAAATTTTATTTGCTTGTTATTTGAAACCAGAATCTTTCAAAAATACGTAAATAAAAAGTATGTTTTAATTTTACTGAATCTCACATTTTGTTATTTTAATAAGTGTATTCCTATCGTATATTTATAAATATAATAACGAATGTAAATATCTTTTGCCTTTAATATTCAGGAACATAAATAGTTGTGTATTGTTAATGCATTTTCTTTTATCATTTTATTAATTATATTACATCTATTTGGAAAAAAATATACGTTTTTATTATATAATTTATAAGTAGTTTTTTAAGAATATAAAAATTTTATAGGTGAACAATATGTCTGCTGTTTATCCAATTTTACCTAAATTGGTTGAACGAGATGGTTTTGATGATGAAGATTTAACAGATATTGATGATGAGGTATTCATTAGAGATGGAAAAAATGGCTTCAAATTAGATGATGATTTAGGAGTTAAACAGCCTTTAATGGCACCTCGTAGAAGACGTAAAAGGTCATATAATTTTGCGACATATGGATTATTAAATAGGACTGGCTTTGGTCTTATGGGATTAATAATATTGTTAGGCTTAATTATATTATGCATATATGCCATAAATATAATTCCTGGACGAATGTCAATCTTGAAAACTTGGTTATCACATGATCTTAAAGATTCATTACATGAATCTAACGAAATACCATGCACATCTCTTGCATCAAAGATTTTATGGACTAGATCATTTCCAAAATTAACATCTGAATCACCGATAAGAAGCAATGATGTTAATGGTGATGGAGTTGAAGATATTATTATTGGATTTAGTACAGGTTCTTATCTCTGAACAAGTGTATTTCAGCTTAATTTCTTAAAATAATTTTTTATGTGTTTTAGTAGTATTAAATTTTTAGTATATTTACCTTTTGATTTACAGGTCTTAGATTTATAGTTTTATGATTTTGCCAAATATTTCAGTTTTTGAGGTATATCATTTTTGTAATATATCTAGTTGTAATATTTACATTTAATTATAGTAAACAGTAACATTATTTTGATATACAGGACTGGATATGATGGACATTTCAGAATATATTTGTGCATTCTACTTTGATGGACAAGTTCCATGTTTTGGCGGAGTTCTAGCTTTAAATGGAAAAACAGGAGATACCCTTTGGGTACATTGGACGACTCATGCTATTTTTTCAGTTGATTGTGGTATAGACTTAACAAATGACAAAATTAAAGATTGTATTATATGTGGTCGAGGTGGAATACTTCATGCAGTTAATGGCTATAATGGAGCTAGTATATGGAAAACACCAGTTCGAGATTTATCAGTTTCAGAAGAATGGAAACTCTCAGATATCTATGATGCTAAATTTATTGCTGATGTTGATGGAGATGACATTGGAGATATTATTGCATCACACACTATACAATCAAGAGAAATTCATTCAAGTGAAATTCTTATGATATCAGGAATCAATGGAAATATTATACACAGTTCAGTTTTACCAGATACAGAGCAATTGTTTTTAGCACCTCAGAAATTAGTCCATCCAGATGGAGAAAATATTTTTGTCGTTGTTACTAGTAGTAAAAAACAATCGGGTGGATTGTACGTAATTTCTCAAGCGAATTTAATGTATAATAACTTGGTAAGTTCCTTAAATATTTAAAGATAACTTATAAATAGATTATTATACAATTATATGTATGTTATAGAAACTACAAAAACTTCACCATAACACAGGAAAAGGAACTTTGCTACCTCCAATTTTGGTAGATGTAACATTAGATGGAATTGAAGATATTGTTGCTGCTATGTTTAACTCTACAATAATAGTTTATAATGGATTAACTTTTGAACCTATTTGGAATTATACAGTACCTAATTCTGAAATAATAAGTATACCGATTCCTGGTTACTATAATGATGATAATATTCCAGACTTTATGGTAAAACATCAGATAGGTTCGGGTTTTCCAACATATTACTACACAGTTGCAACAATCATAGATGGAAAAACTGGCAAATCTTTATTAGAAAAACCAATAGAAGATAGTTTAAGTAGAGAAATGTCTGGCCTATCTGTTACCGTTGAAGGATTTGGGAATGATTGGTTTTTATATTGGTCAGTTGATTGTCTAAACTATGAAGGAATTAAAGAAAATTATCAGTTCTTAAGAAGTGAAGATTTTATATCTGAATCACGCGCTGATGTTTGTAAACTACGGTTTAACTCTACTTTAATTACAAATTTATATGCTTTAAGCCAACATGTTGGACCACCTGGTATATCATTATATTTTTCTGAAGACTGGAAGTCATTAGAATATAATAATTCTATGAATGTTAGAATAGAATTACCTGAAAATACACCTTTTGTATCTGAACGATCGCCAAAAATATATGAAGATAAAAATAAAAAAGATAGTTCCAAACAAGAACAGGAAGATTCTCATGAAACTTACGAACAATACACACAACAGAAAAAATTTACTCCTATTGGTAGACAAAATAATGTTTTGAAAAATGAGAATGAATGGACTCAGAATATTATACAAGCAAGTAAAGATTTTGATTTGTTATATGATGAGAATAATAAAATTAACATACAAAGAGAACAGCCAATAGATTACCAACAAGAAGATGAAGTACGAGAACAAAGAAGCGACAATAATCTCAAATTTACTAATCAATTTGATAAGAGAATAAATAATTCTATGCGAAAAAATATGATGCGTAATGATGAAACGGACATTACGAATAGTAAGACAAGTACACATGAAACCTCTCATAACTTAGACATTGAAAACAATGCAAGTGATGGAGAAACTAAAATATTAAGTAAAAGAACAATTAATTTGTTGCATTATGACGCAAATAAAACAAAAGAAACAACTGATCAAACTTTTATAGTAAGACTATTAATTTGTAATAAGATTATTAAAAATTATATTTTATAGGAAAAAAGTACAGAAAAATTTTTTTTAGGATGTAGAAACCTACACTCGTCAGATTTTTAATGTTGCACTAAAAGAAGAAGAAGAAGAAGAAGAAGCTGTTGCTATAAAAAAAATTCCTAAACAAAGATCATTGGAAGGTCAGAATAAGAAAAAGGATACTGGTATAGATTTAAAATTAAAATTAGAATATAAATCTGGATCAAAATTAAAAAAACAAAAAAAAAAGCGGGATATAAAAGCTAACAATCAAATGTATTCAGTACATGGTATACAAAAACAACCACCAACTGGAATATTATTACCATCTATTTTAAAAACAGAAGGAATAAGTTCTATTGATTTAGTATTCTCTACATTTTGGTTACCGTCTTCTGAGGCATCTGTAATATTAGTTCAAGAAGATTTTAATTGTATTCATTGGAAAACATTGCTTTCCGAAAAAAATTTTCAGTATAAACAAAATGATGATATTATTAAAGAATGTTTAGGTGAACGAGGTATCAATTATAAAGCAAATCTGGAAACGAGCAACAAAAAAGATTTAAAAATTTCCCTGGGACAAATGACAATATATAGGATGAAATTAGAATGTATGTGTCCAGAAGATATGTTACCCAATCAAAGTTGCAAAAATATATCTTTGCATCAGAATTGGCCTGAATATTTAGGTTCAGATGGAAATGGATATTTTAAATCATTTTATAAAACAAATTTTTAAATAAGATAGTTATGTTTTCCATAAAGAGCATTAAATCCATTAAAATATTAATACTATTTTATATTTTATTTTTTAATAATAAATATATATTTCTTTTTTATAGGAATATATAAAATTTATCAGAAATATTAGATTTTAAACACTAACATTATAAACAGAATTCAATGAACTACAACTATATATATTATTATTTTTTTAATATATATTTATTATGTAATAAAAGAAATCATTATATATACAAGATTGTAGTACCTACAATGTGGTGCTAACATTCTAAAGATACAATGTTATTGCCTAACTGATATGTCACATAATGATATGTACGTATGTGTGTCTATAATTTATATAACTTACATATGTATAAGTTATAAGATTGTCAATTGTTGTAATATTAATTTATGTACAATATATTCTATTTCCAAGGTATTTGTAATGTTTAACATAATGATATGGAAAATAACTTATCGGTTGTTATTATGTGTAAAATACTGGTATTATATGAAACAGATATCACAACCAGTGTAGTTTTATTAAAACTTGCTAAAAATATTGTTTATTACTGATATAGTAACGGAATAAAACTCTACTATATGATTCTAAAAAGTCTGAAGCTAGGTGTTTGATCAATATCCATTTGATATAGAAGTTTTTCCTAAACAGCTAATATCAACTTCTTTTTAAAAAACAATAGTATATTTTTTATATGAACTATTTAATTAATTAAAATTAAGATACTAAAATAATTTATTTTAAAATAGAGTATGTAACTGTTTAATTCTAAAGATGCCTAGAAGACAAATATTGAACCGTAAGTTATATATTTTATAATACATATGTTATTAATTAAATTTCTATGATCTTGCTATATATTTATATATTCAGAATCTTCATATACTGCATGTACTAATAAACCAAAATTTCAAACATCCGACATGCAAAACATTTTTATGGATGTGAGTTGCTTTATGATATTATTCCTGTTTTTTCTGTTAAATAATAGTAGTACAAACTTTCATACTTATAAATTTGCAGAACATATACAAAAATGATGTGCGTATATATAAAAATGAAGTAAAAAATTTAGAGTATAGCTTGAAGGGACAATGTAACAGTGAAAAAGGAAATTGGATTGCAGAGTTTAAGCAAGTTAATATATTAAATAATGATTTAGAGTAATAAACTAATGTTATAATTTTTAATTTACAGGTAAACCATTTATATAAGTTAAAAATCAATATTTTTATACATTATGTTATAATTAAGAAATGAGTGTGAGCACATACAATTGCTTTATGTCTGATACTTATAGGATAATGGCTGGACATAATAAATTAACCAAAATTGAATACTGTAACAGTTTTAAATGTTTTTATCGACCAGTTGTACCATTTTTAGTATCAAAATCACAAAATATGAATATTCCTGTACGATTCAATCATGATATTTTAAGTAACATAGTAACAAATGCACAAGAACAATGTTATACATTTTCACCTAAATTAAAACCATTTAGAAATATAGGAACCCAAACAGATTATCGGGATAGTGACTCACAAACTGCACCTTGGGATCCACCGTATAAAATTAAATCAGGTATAATATATTAGACATACTTCATATTTTCGCCTGTTGATGAATATTAACATTATTTTCCAGGCCATTATCCTGAAGCATTATCAATAGCACATTTATCTTGGAATCATGGATTACAAATTGGAATTCATGATTTAGAAATCATTAATAGAATGAGAAGAAAAAGAGCATGGGAAGGTGTTCTTCCTCCTATGGATACACCAGCAAACATAAAAAAGCGATCAGCTATAATAAATGCATTAGAAATAGATGAATGGGCATTTAGAGAATCAGTAAATATTTCTTAATTCATAAAATATAGACTGTAATTATGTTCATCTCTAGAATAAAATGCTTAATAAATACAATTTTTTAATTTTAGGAAATTCAAGCAATAGTGGATTATAGGCTTGAATTAATGAATGAAATATCTAAATCACAAGAATATGAAAAAGAAAAAAAGATTCAAGGCCGTTTGGATAGATGGACAAATTTTTTATCTATACGTAGAGATAAAGAAATAAACTCTATTAAACACAAGCTTAGAAGAGAATTGAGAAAACTATATAAAAGACAACAACAAAAATCGCAACCTTTTGAACGTGATATTATTAAAGAACATGATGATCCATCTTCTGAATTGTATGCTCCACAAATGCGTTATGGCGAACATCCTCAAAGAAGACATGAAGTAATAGAAAAAGAGTTGTTAGGAGAAGGCTGTATCGAAAGTAAAAAGAATATATATATTAATATTAAGTAATATTATATCTGTATATGATATTTTTTATATTATATTTTTCAATTATTTTAGATGTAACTGAAATAAATACATTGCCAAATTGGCTTCCAACATATGAAGAATTAAGTGCATTAAAGCCAAGATCTAAGTCAGCTGATTTATGTATCAGAGCAACAAGATGGACAAAAGAAAAGCTAAGTCAATTACATAGTGACCTGAAAGCAAGTAGATCAAGTACTAAGACAATAGAGGCACCACTATTATTGAAACGCAAGTATAAATTGCCATCTCTACCTTCTACACCATATAGAAAAAGCACAGAAGATATAACAAATAAACGTCTGCATCAGTTGTCTGTACTTATTCAAAAAATAATTAAAGGAAGAGCCATCCAATGCATGGTAATAATTAGAAACTAAATGATATGAAATGAGACTAAATAAGATATTTCGATTAATACGATAAAAAATTTCGATAAAAAAAGGTGATCATGTTTTAGATGTTCGAAGGCCGCAATAGATGTAGGGAATTAATCGAAGAATTACAATCATCTTATGGATTAGAAGAACATAGTAAAAAACAACATCAAGAAGAAAAAGCGCATACGTTAGAATTGCAACATTTACAAAGTGAAAAATCTATGCAAGAAGATCGTTTATATGAAATTCTTAATTCTTTAGAAGGAATGACTATATCGGGAATGCTAGATTTTCTTAGCAAAGTACAATTCATTTTGAGTTGCGATTATTAAAAATAATTAAATACAATTTTTATAATATTTCTCACTCTTATTTTTAAGGAATTAATAAGATTAGAGGATGAACGTCGAATACATGCTTTTGCATTATTGGCTGAAAGAGAAAGAGCAACGAGAGAAGCAGCAGAAGCTGGAAGACGTCAATTAGAATATAATCGTCGCAGGGAATTTGACGAAATGTTTAGGCAAACTATGAAAGTTAATCAAGAATCTGTGGAAAGTTATTTAGAAGATATAATAAAAGAAGGCATTGAATGGATATCTGATGAAGCAACTAAAGTATATATTTCGGAATTGTGTGATAAAATAGACATTATATCAAAAGCTGCGCAGAACAAGTATGATGAATATTATACATTTTATAAAATATTTTTGTGACTAATATATTATATTTCCTAATGCTTTATATTTCAGTGCAACAAAATTATCAGAAGAAGAAATGGTTGCTAATATGATTTATAATTTTGTATTACCTGAAGTGGAAAGAACTGCTGTACGAAAAAATATAAGAGAAAAGCAACAAGTTTATTTGCAGAATGCACATGCTGTAATTTATGAAGAGATATTCAATTTACCACTTGTTGAAGACAAAAGTTTATTAGATAAAGAATCTGAAGAAAAACATGGCAAAAAGATTGAATCACAGAATTAAATATCTTAAAAAATTATAGTAAATATTATTATTCCTTAGAATATTTTATTTTCGATCTTTTGTTATTTCATGTTATATTACATTATTTTAGTTAGAAATATGTTCAATAATATACATTACACATACGGAATTAGAATGAACACTTGTAATTCCTTCAAAAGATATTGTAATAATTATGTAGAGTATTATCTCAAGTGTATTTTCGCATATAACCACGTATCACAACATAATATTTACAAAACAAAAATACAATACAGGACACTTTAATTACTTTGTATTGTTATAGATAATAAAAAAAACAATCACAATTAACAGAGAGTAAAGGCACATGAACAAATATAATTACGTACACTTAAGTAGAGCCATGATGCAAATGGGTTAATATTATTATTTACACGTCATTGTAGCATTTAAAATCTGACACTTAAAAACTTGCAAGTCGAAATATGATGAGAATAAGTTGGAGTTGCAGGTCGATATTCACAATTAAAAGTCGGAGCGTTAAGGGCTAATATTTTAGTTGATAATTAATATCTACATTTTAATGATACATTTAAAATAACATATGAGTCATATCATGCTGCGTACAATTATATATTTTAATATGTTTATTAATTGTATTTTAAATTTTGACAATAATTTAATATACAATTCGTTATATTTATACGTATATTTTTTTTGTTTAATAATATGCTTGCATCAAAATAGAGAACATCACACATTTCATTTTTCATGTGTTTGTATGTACAGTATTTTCCGCTCATAGACGCAATGTTATTCCACCAGTTTTTGTAATTTTTTACATAGAGCAAGCGTTCGCGTCATTTTTGATCTGTGATCAGGCTATTTCCACAAACAATGAAACGTCAAAATAAAAAAAAGTGACATTTTTATATCTTTTACTTCGTATTTATCTTAATAAAATGTCTGAAGTGTTTTTGGCGAAAATTATAGCTGAAAACGTGACCATATATGAATGAATTTAACATAAAATAACTATCGAATCTTCCCTTTCATTTCACTCAGATTTTCAGACTCTGTTTGTCACTCTTGTTTCTAATATAAATATGTAAGTATTTAAGAAGCGTGCAAGCCAAAATCAGATAATAGCCAGCAATATGTATCTACTTTCCTTAGTATAGTAATAGACGCGACGCGGTTCGGAGTGTGCTTCTATTAAACGAGGACTATTGTATAAATTGTACAATATTATCTATCTGAATTAAAAAGATTTGGTTGTATGTTTATTTATTAAACACAGTATCGCTTTAAAATAACATATCATTTTTTGCATACTACATTTTTATTAAATATTTCGCTATTATATTTTCAAATAATTTTAAATTATATTGTAAAAGCAGTTGTATAGATTTGATTTAAATATGGAAGAAGCTTAAACATTTAAGTTTATTCAGTTATAACATACAAAATGCAAAATACACATAGAATAATAATTTTTTTTTGATATACAACCTCATTATGTACAAATAGTAAATTAATGTGAAGTTGATGGATATGCTTCTATAGCATTACCTGCAAGAAGATCGGTCATAAATTTTTTAAATTTGACATCTTTTGCATCGTTAGATGATATTCTTTCTACAATTAATTTACGTTTCTTTGCTTGCAGTTCTTTTGTTTGCAATGTATCAGTTTCTCGTTGATTAATCATATCTATATGCTTTCTTTTGCAAGTTTCTATAGAATCAGGTTTTTGTGTTTCTTCTCTTGCACGACTTAGTTCAGCTGTTAAATCAACCATTTTTTGTTCCCACTCTTCAAGATGTTTTCTCATTTCAGCTAATTGTGTATCTTGATCATGTATTTTCTTTGCCTGCTCTTGTAATTTTAAGCTTTGTAATCTCATTTGGAAGCCTTGTCTTTTCATTCGAAGTTTCATTTTACTAATTTGACCTTTTATAGACAGAACAGATAATTTATTCTTTTTAGCACGACTATAAATTTTCTGGAAAGTCTGATTCAATCTTTCTGAACTAAAATTGTGTGGCAGTGTTACACTGTTTGAACTTGTAGTATGATGAGAAATCATTAAACTTCCACTTGGCAATTCATAAGAACCTACGTTACTAACAACTGAAGTACAAATACTGTGTTTTAGATCTGGTAAAATCTTTTCATCGAAATGTTCCATAGCCATGCTACTAATATCTCTTAACTCTTGAAGTATTTCATGAGCCCTGGGTGGAGTTTTGGAATCCCGAATTAAACGAAGAACTCGAAAAATTTCATCGATTACCTGATGCAAAAATATATATTAATTAAACATATATCAAAAGAGCTGAAATTATTAATACTCTACCTTTCCAGGAATAAAACAACACAAATTAAGATCCACATATTTTATAAAAGTCATGGATAACATAGATATTCTTGTTTCGATAGCTGTTAATATATCACAATGACGTGCCAAAGGATGACTCCTTCTTTCTGATTCTCTTCGTGGTAATTGACTTTTTACTGCACGCAAACATTGTGCATGATATTTTTCCATCAAATTGAAACCTCGGTTTAATAACTTTTTACATATCCGATCAAATTGTTTACAAACCTGTTACAATTTTTTTAAAAACTTAGTATATAAGTCTTAGCAAACAATAACACACAAGAAAGATAAAAATAATCTTACAATTCTATATCGAGAAATATCATCGTACGAAAGGTTAGACAAAATTGTCTCTAAAACAATATCAGGCAGGTTTATTAATTGCAACATATCACTGTTCTTGTTTTAATTAAATTCTTAACGCTTTCACTCAAGTGAAATTTTAAAAATATTATTAAATTATATCTTTTTCAAGTTAATGCAATAGTAGTAAAAATGGTGCAGCTTTAACTATGGTGCATACAATTACGATTATAATGTTTTGACCGACCGATGACCTATAAACAAATATAGCTATTGCACATGTATCTGTTTATAACGTAGTTTGCTATCTACAATCTTGCAACGTAATGAATTTGCCAGTTCCCTTTCTAACTCTTATACAGTTAATGGCCGGATATAACGCACATCAGTTTTGGCTGCCATATTGTTGTGTCACGTGATGAGGGAGTAGCGAGGTGAATGCGCCGGGTCGAATTCGTGACGAAGAGTTAAAAATTTGGACATCACCGTCTACTACGAAACCAATTACAAGATGGATGTACGAAAAGTGACAGAATTATTACGAGCCACGATCGACCCAGAGCAACAGAAGCAAGCTGAGGAGCAGCTAAATCAGGTCGGTCAACTTATTGAAAACGTGCTTAAATGACCGATACTCCAACAGAAACATGTGCTCCATTCCTATCATTTTCCTTCATTATTATTCATCTTTTATATTTTCTTCATTATTATTCACCTATGTATATATGTATACATATATAATTCATTCTTCTAAAACATATTCAGGAAAATAAATTTTTTTTTATCTTTGTTAGCTAACAATTTCATTTTTTTTATTAATTTTAATTTTCGAGAGGACGGCATTTAACCAAACTCATGATTATGTGGATCTAGAAATTTTTGTTATATATTCTTCCATGAAGTAACATAGATAAATTTTTTAACATTTTAAAACATTATTTTACTGTCTATCAATTCTGAGATATTTACTTATTACTTAATTATTATTACTTAAAAACATTCTTTTTCATTTACAAGATACTCCTAATTTGTTATAATTTAATACTATTATTTATTAACGCTCTTTCTCTTCATTTGTACTATTGAATGTATGCATCATAGTGTTTATATACTCTGTTGAACATTAATAAAAATGAACTATTATTTTATATTTCAAATTATAAAAGATTATATTATAGTTACATATAATGGTTTACATACAATAATAACTACACTAGACTAGATTTATAATTTAGAGGATTCCATAATGTTTTCAGATTCACAAAATTATTGGTTTTGCACCAACACTACTTCAAGTTTTAATGACTGCAGAGGAAATGTCTGTAAGACAAGCTGGTAATTAATAAGATTAATCGCTTAAAAAAAAAAAAGAAAAAATTAGTTAACTAATGATAATTTAATACCAATTTAGGTGTTATATATTTGAAGAATCTAATTGCAACAAATTGGGCTGACAGGGAAGATGAAAATGGGTCAGTCAAGTTTACTATTCATGAACAAGATCGTGCAATGATCCGTGATGCAATTGTTGATGCTCTTGTACATGCACCAGAACTTATTAGGTAAGTTTTTCTATCACAATCACATTTTCAATTGTAGAAAATATACAATATATATATATGTAACATGGTATCTTTATAAGTAATCTTAATCAATATATTCTTTTGTCGATTTAGAGTACAATTGGGTGTTTGTGTTAGTAATATAGTTAAACATGACTTTCCTGGAAGATGGACACAAATAGTGGACAAGATCACAATATATTTACAGAATTCAGATGCTTCTTGCTGGCCAGGTGTTCTCCTTGCACTCCATCAACTTGTCAAAAATTTTGAGTATGTCTTATTAGACTTTCTTGTTCAAAGAAAAAATTATTACCAAAACGTGACATATTACATATGTTTCAAATTGCAGTGATAATAGTAGAAACATTTACTGGTATATTTTTTAGATATAAGAAGGCAGAAGAAAGAGGGCCATTAAATGAAGCAATGAATCTCTTGTTTCCTATGATTTATCAATTGATATTACGACTTTTACCAGATCCTTCAGAACAATCAGTATTGCTGCAAAAGCAGATATTAAAAATATTTTTCACCCTTACACAGGTATACATTTTGCTTTTATAGATGTTAAACATATTATTCTGTATAAAAGTATATGTAATCACTTTTTTAATTTCCATTACAATTTATGATTTTTCTTTCAGTATACACTTCCTTTAGATTTGATTTCAAAAGAGGTTTTTTCTCAATGGATGGATGTGGTACGACAAGTAGCTGATAGACCTGTTCCACCTGAGACCAACAATCCAGATTTGGATGACGATGAACGAGCTGAATTGCCATGGTGGAAATGTAAGAAGTGGGCTCTTCATATTTTACGCAGAATGTTTGAAAGATATGGAAGTCCAGGAAATGTAACTCATGAGTACAAGGAGTTTTCTGGGTGGTATTTAAGAACTTTTAGTGGAGGGATACTTGAAGTCCTTTTGAAAATTTTGGACCAATATCGAAGAAAGATATATGTATCACCTAGAGTGATTCAACAATCAATTAATTATATTAATCAAGGGTAAGCAATAAATTCAAACAATAATTCTATTATGTTGCAAGCTACAGTTTGAAAATTCTCTGTTTTAATGTATAGAGTAAGCCACGCATATTCATGGAAGTTTTTGAAACCACACATGTTTGAGATAATTCGTGATGTACTCTTTCCAATACTCTCATATTCTGCAGCAGATGAAGAACTTTGGAATAATAATCCATATGAATATATTAGGGTCAAATTTGGTGAGATGATTTATTTAAAAATAAAGTGTATCCTCTTTGCGTATACTTTGTCTTTTATTATTTTATTTTAATAAATGATATAATTTATTACTTTCTAGACATTTTTGAAGACTTTGTGTCTCCAGTAACTGCAGCACAGACCTTATTATATTCTGCGTGTAAGAAACGTAAAGATATGCTCCAGGAAACTATACAATTTTGTGTGGAAGTACTAACTAGTCCAAATGCAGACCCTAGACAGAAGGATGGGGCATTGCATATGGTAATTATCTTTATGTGAAAAAGTATTTTATAAAGTAAAAAAATATAAAATATTCTAAAAATCAGTTTTCTTTAGATTGGGAGTTTAGCGGATGTATTATTAAAGAAGAAAGTTTATAAGGAGCAAATGGATAAAATGTTACTACAATATGTTCTTCCAGAATTTAGTAGTCCTCATGGACATATGCGAGCGAGAGTAAGTAATCCGTATATTATTATTTATTAAAATTTATTGATTATTTGATTTGTAATCCTTTTATAATTATTACACTCCAGGCATGCTGGGTATTGCATTATTTCTCCGAAATAAAATTTAAGCAAGAACAAATATTAGTTGAGGCTGTTCGATTGACGACGAACGTTCTTCTGACGGACCAAGATCTACCTGTTAAGGTAGAAGCTGCTATTGCTTTGCAAATGCTTCTTTCTGCTCAAGAGAAAGCAAAAAAATATGTAAAACCTCTAATTAAGCCTATAACCCTTGAATTATTAGCTATTGTACGAGAAACAGAAAATGATGATTTAACAACCGTTATTCAAAAAATTGTT
Source organism: Bombus bifarius (assembly GCF_011952205.1). NCBI lineage: Eukaryota > Metazoa > Arthropoda > Insecta > Hymenoptera > Apidae > Bombus > Bombus bifarius. The sequence continues at coordinate 634,051 of NW_022884516.1, read as the reverse complement.
TATATATATCCAGACCAACTTATGCCAATCGCAGTTGAGATATGTCAACATCTTGTGAGTATTATTCCTTTATTTCTTCCCTTTACAAAATAAATTAAGATATTGAAAAAAAATCTTATTGATACTTTTTAGGCTGCGACTTTCAGCCAAGTGCTCGAAACAGATGAAGGCAGCGACGAAAAAGCTATTACTGCCATGGGATTATTAAATACAATAGAGTCTTTATTAAGTGTAATGGAAAATCGACCAGATATCATATTACGATTGCAACCAACAGTGCTTCAAGTTGTGGCTCATATCTTTGGGGAAAGTGTCATGGGTAAGGCAAATAATAATAATGAAGGCATAGATACTAAATGTAATATACACTTTATTAAAATGACTGGTAATGTATTTTTTTATTTTAGAATTCTATGAAGAATCTCTTTCATTAGTTTATGATCTTACGATAAAAACGATATCAGAAGATATGTGGAAAGTTTTAGAAATGATATATCAGTTATTCCAGAAAGATGGCTTTGAATACTTTACTGATATGATGCCTGCTCTTCATAATTATATTACAGTTGATACTCCGGCATTCTTATCAAATGAAAATCATATATTGGCTATGTTTAATATGTGCAAAGCTGTACGTTGATCATGTTTTTATAAAAATTGAAAAAGACGTTTTTAATTTATTTTGTTAAAAATTCATTTTTTATTTGTACATACTAGGTATTAACAGGGGATGCTGGAGAAGATCCAGAATGTCATGCTGCAAAATTATTGGAAGTCATAATCTTGCAGTGTAAAGATCATATTGATCAAGTAAGCTACACTCTAGATGTATATTTTAATGTGCATTTTAACCTAACTTTATTTTATAAGAATATGACAAATTTCATATGTAATGTTATTCTTTTAGTGCATACCTTCCTTTGTACAATTGGTACTAGAACGTTTGATGCGTGAAGTTAAAACATCTGAGTTAAGAACAATGTGCTTGCAAGTAGTAATTGCAGCACTTTATTATAACCCAGCACTTTGTCTTGACACAATGGCTAGATTGCAAGGAAATTTTAGACAGTCGACAGAACCAATTGCTTCACACTTTATTAAACAATGGATTCACGATACAGATTGTTTCTTAGGGTAAATTATTTTAATTGTTCAATAGTGATTGCATTTTTGTTCTATAATTAAATATTATAAATATTAATTGATACATTTTTATAAAAACAATATTTACATTATTTAGGTTGCATGATAGAAAGCTCTGTGTTCTTGGATTGTGTACTTTAATCAGTTTGGGTCCTACAAAACCACCAGCAGTGAATGAATGCGCCCAGCAAATCATCCCATCTTTGATTCTACTTTTTGATGGACTGAAAAGAGCCTATGCAGCTAAAGCATCTGACGCCGGTGACGAAGAAAATGAGGAGGACGATAGTGATATCGATGAAGGTAGGAATTTCCATTTATCCTCCTATATCTCTTTTCATTCATTTTTATTTTCAAAAACTAATAGTGCTATCAATATGTTTATATAGAGGTTTTATCATCCGATGAAGACGAAATCGACGATGCTAGTCAAGAATATTTAGAAAAGTTGCAGGAGAAGGTGACAAGGTCATCTACACAACATGGTTTTAATGTATCAGCTTCAATTCAAGATGGACATGGTGATCACAGATCAGATGATGATGGTGATGACTCAGAATATGATGCTAATGAGGAAACTCCACTTGAATACTATGCCACACCTTTAGATTCAGATGATATGAATCAAGATGAGTACATTATTTTCAAAGGAGTAATGCAAAGTGAGTAATCACTATATTCTTATGCTTCCCACATATTTGTACCTCATTCTATTTGTTGAATGAAGTACATACTCAAATTCTTTTTTATTTACAGATATTGAAAGAACAGATACAGTTTGGTATAGAGCATTGACTGGTCATTTAACTGCAGAACAGCAAAAGGCATTACAGGAAATTATTCTTTTAGCAGATCAGCGTAAAGCAGCCTTTGAAAGTAAAAGAATCGAACAGAGCGGTGGTAAGCCTCCCTTTTATTGATATAAAATATAGGTATAATATAGGTGCTTTTGAGATGCATTGCACTAAAATAATATACATATATTTAATATTTTCGTTTTAGGTTACGCCTTTCATTCACAGACTGTACCTACATCGTTCAATTTTGGTGGAACGCTTTTGAGCCGATAGACACCCGATCGTTTATATTCTTAGCTTAAGTAAGTAAATAAATTGTGAAGCATCCAAGTCGAGTATCCTTAACAATGCAGTACATGTTCCCACTCCGTTAAAACCGAGTTGCACACGAGTTGAATTCAACATGAAAAAAGCTCTCATTTTTGTTTCTTTCTCTCCGCGTTTTTGACTTTTCATGACTATATCTCGGTACATACAACAATGGTAGCATCCTTTCGAGCGTTTGGAAATCCATTCCACGATGGAATCTGCGGAGAAGCACGCTTCTTCTCATAACATAATAGTAAAACGTAATTAATTCTCATAGTAGAAAAATGCATCTAGGATAAACAAAGATACTAATTTGTATTTTTTTATATGAAAGATATTTTTGATCATTGTTATTTCGATTTCCAGATTCCAGGGAATATGTTCTGATCTCGATTTCCAAATCACTGTGCTTCTTCGCCGAGCTCACGCCAATCCATCGTTCAGCGCGATCGAATCTTTTTTTTTTGTACGAGAAAGAAAAAGATATGTATGAAACTGAAAATGGAAGGGTGAAAAGAGAGAAAGAGCGCGTGTATGTATGTGTGTGTTTGAAAGAGGAAAGCAGACGAAAAAGGAGAAAGTAGTTCGATCGCTTTTGAAGCGCTCGAAAAAGTGCCTTCAACATGCTCGACGCGGATGGGACCTAACTTAAACAAAGCAAATTGGATCGAGGCTAGGACGCTTCTCTAGTTTATAAGTTTCCTAAACAATGTACTAGAGTATAATAAATTAATGCTAATTAAAAATGAAGACTTAAAGAACTTAACAGCCTTAATTTCAATAACATTAATTGTAATAATATTTTCAAAAGAAGCATTTTTAAATCGATGCAGAATTATATCACTTTGTACATTATATTACAAGTAAAAGTCATGTACAAAGTTTATGACTTACTAAGTTTCTAATTTAAAGACATTAGTTAAGCTAAAGTCCTGTTTTGTAAAAATTGTATAATGCTTTATTAACCATTTTTTATTCATTTATTTAAAGGAATAAAATAAAATTTGATAACAGTTCCGCATAGTAACATTGGTTATCATATCTGACTAGAAAAATGGAAGTTGTATAATTAGGAACAGAATTGACTAACAATTAAAATGCAAAATTTTTTCGTTAACAGCCTTATATTCCACTTTCGATCGATACATAAGTTAAGTTACGTGATTTTAAATGAAGAACTTAGCAGGATATATACATATATCCATTTATGGAAAATAATTTATATCCTGCGAAGTAACCCTCAGGGCGGAGATACATTTATAAGAGGAGCTGCGATGATTGAAATTGTAGATACATTTGCTGTTACCTATACGCATATATATATATATATATATATATATATATATATATATATATATATATATATATATATATATATATATATATATATATATATATATATATATATATATATATATATATATATATATATATATAATTATATATATAATTTATAAAAATGTATATGTATATATATATACACATACATTTTTCAAAATAAGATTAGAACAATTCCAGTTTTAGAGATACTACGAAATTTTCATTTGGGTATAGAAGATTGTAGTTAAAAATAAATTTTTAAATACAAAATAATTATACGCTTATTTTCATGTTTAATCTTGCAAAAGGCGTATCTAGTAAAGCAGTAACTACTAATCATTAATGGACGTACTTTCAAAAACAACTTTAATAATCGTTATTAGCAATATGTTCTGTTTTCATTATATATACTAACGAATTAACAGTTGAATAAAAAGCTTGCAAGTGTAAATACAATTTCAATTCTTTGTTACATTTGAAAGAAAAAGAAGTACAGAAAGGAAAAAAGTATCCCACAACTCCGAGAAAACAGCACATCGGTGGTATTTTTTACCGATGGTTTATTGACCAAAGGTACGAAGCACTCATGAAGACGCAAAGAGGCCCGTTAAAACGAATGAGATGGATGAGAGGAACACGTTTAGAGCATGAAGGAGTTCTACTCTCGATCTCTTTTCTCAATGTGTCCTCGGATAAAGTGAACGTTAATGTCACTTGAGACACCGTTCGAAATAAAACGCGCCAACATAACCACCTCTCATTGCTTTTGCTACATTCTGCTCAAACGCTCTCCTATTATTTTGCAGGACCTCCGCAGCATCTTTATTCAATGGATCTTCTGGATTTGGTTCCTAAACAAATAATATCTTTTCATAAAAATTTCTTTGCTCAACTATATACAAAGATGTAACATATAACGAATTTGATATAAATTAAATAATTAAGCATTTATGTAGAAAATTCTCTACTTTGTTAAAGAAAATGTAATAATTTTATGTTATACTAAATACCAAGAAAAGATATTGTAATCCATAGACAATAGAATTAATTGTAAGGACTGGTTTCCAATCTTCTCTTAAAATATTTAGACACACATTGCCATCCAAGTCAATATTAGGATGATAAACTTGTGTTTCACATTTTACTTTAGGCGGCTCATGTGGATAATTTGGTCCAACTTTAAAGCTGAAGACAAATCTGCCACCTCTATAAAATCCCTAAAAAATTTTTAAATCATTACCAAGTTGTATATATAAAAAGAAAAATGTTCTTACCTCATCTGGACAAATAATTAGCTTAAAGCTGAGAAGGTCATCTGGATCAGGAAACTCCGTCCCACATGTTTTTGGAAGATTAAGTTCATTTATATCTACATAAAATAAAAATTTCTTAACGTACATGTTAAAGAATAGAAGAAAAAATATATTTCAATTATTCAAATTACATAAGGTTATTTAAAGGTCAAAATAGTGAACAAAATATTTTTAATCTAGGATAGTCTTAAATATTATGCAAATATTAATATTAATAACAAAAAATATAAAAACAAATCAAATCACATTATCTTATTTATTAAGGAATTTTCTTAATAATAATCTTGTAAATAGTTCTTTGTTGCTTCATTGGATATAACCATATATTTCTATTATTTATTAAGTTAACTTTTTAAAGTTAAGTTAATTTAAAAATTTTTAAGTTAAAGTTAGCTTAATTTGTCGAAACGTTATAAATAATATTTTATAAACAAGTTATAACATTTTTGTCCACAAATCAACATCTTCAAGAAATACGGAAATAAATCAATTTGTAAATTCTGCATATATGTATACGCAAGGTAAATGAAAGCAAAGAACTAAATATATAATATACGCGTAATATGGTATCAATAAAAATGGACAAATATTGACTGTTACAAAATTTAAAACTAACTACAACGTTGAATCTTAACAAAACTTTTAATCAGCTTTTAATCGATACGTTTTAGTCTTTATATATTAAGTTGGATTTATAGTAACAAATACAACAGACATTGCAAAGGAGACTATGAGTAACCATCAATAAACCTTTTGTGATTCTCAGTTGTGCTGCAGATGCCTTCTTTTGGGTGCCAGCTTTCGGCGACTCGCCATCCTTTTTCGCCTGTTTTAATGAGAATAATTTGATCATGATAGAGTGGCGGTGCCCGGCGTGGAAGGCACAAAAGTCTTCTTCCTCGATCGACCACGCGCGCAGCTACGATGCACGCAACAAAACTTTTTGACAATGGAAACAACTACTGTAAATTTACGACTGGTTTCACGTGGACGGAACAGAACTCGATTCTGTTACGATCACGGTATTAAAGTACCATTTTTCGTACAGTAAAGCCTGTATTTCATTTATGTATATATGCACGTGACATGTTCCAAATCAAAATTAAATAATTAGTTTTTTTCGATTAAGACAAATTTTTTGCAATTATGTTTTTGATATTTACCTATAATAATGTAGATTATGGAATATTAATAATTTATTTTATCAGTTTTGAATTAATTTAGTGCCTCATAATTTAGAGGAGCGTAGACTGAAGATTAAATGTTACATAAACTACAAAGCAATTTATGAAAATCAATTATTATTATTATTATTATTATTAAACGCTTATAATAAGTAAGATATATTATGATTTGAAGATGTAGAATGTCAAATGTTTATATTACGTTATCATAAGCATAAACGTATAGAAAAGTATTTCGCATGCATTTCTTGTTGTTCAAATATGATTGGAGATCGCTTGTAACGATTTGAGATTCTACCAATCATAATAGTTCACATATATTGGAAACCTTTATTCGTGCAATGAAAATATCTTTCTTGGTATCGTTGAATATACGAACAATTATTTGCTGCTACAAGGGAAAATGTATAAACACTATATACCTAGATGGTTCAATGTTCGTTTCGAATTAGAGTGAGGTTTAAGACGTCAATGGCTTACATTAGTTGTGCATGTTGCTTGTAACGATCAAAAAGTAACGAGGTAGCGTTTCGCGATCCGCAAGTATTTTTTAAGTGTGACAGTAAACGACGACACGATGGCTGGGATCCGGGATGAGATTTTAGCTAACTTTCAGGTAATATATTGAATGATTAATTATTCGCCAATATTAAATACAAAATAGAATTTTAGGTTATGCTGTATGCATTAATGACATTGACAGTAGTAAAAAAAGTGCATAAATATAAAACAATATTTTCGTTTGTTTTGTCTTCGATCTGTCAAAATTTTAGCGATATTTTAAAGTATATAAAAAGATAAGCATACACATATATAGGGTGGACTGAAAATCGTAGTACAACCAAAAAGAAAACGATTCTATGAGAAAAAATACGTAAAAAATTTAGTATGAAGTTTTCTCCTCTGAGAATTTTCAAAAAAATTCTCACAGTTCGTTTTATTAAAAAAAAAAAAGAAAAAAAGAAAAAAAAGAATGATTTTAAAAATTGGTCAATTTTCATATATTATTAATATTAAAACAATATTCTATGATGTTTAATTCTGTATATTGTTAAACGTTTTTTCACACTCTTTTTGTTTTTGTATTATTGTATTTGTAGATCATAAAAACGGGTAACAAAGACTGTAGAATTACAAGTACAGAAACAAACTTTAAAAAAGAATTCTGTTGTTAATTAATTCAAAAAATATTTTCTCTATTTTATATTAATATTTGTATTAATTATTTGTGAATATTATAAATAAATGTAAACTATTCTTTTAGGCATGTACAGGAATTGATGATGTTGGTGATGCTATTAAATATTTAGAAGAATCAAATTGGGATTTATTGGTAACTTTTTGTATAAATTCATTTATGTATTATATTTAAAAATGCATTAGAACTTAAGTGATATTATATCATATCATATAGGTGGCAGTAAATCAAGCTATGCTTCATGCTACACAACAATTACCTTCTGAAGTAAGTCCAGATATAGAAATGATAGAAGAAATTGAAAGAATGCCTCAGGCACATTCATTATCATCCCAAACCAATTGTGATCCTAAAAGTAATTCCAAAGTAGAAGTAACAGAAAATTCAAAACCAGGGACAAGTAAACCTAAAAGTTGCGAAAGAGAAAGAACTCTTACATTCCATATTAACCATCTTAATAATGAATATAAAATAAATTTGTCTGAATTTTCATCATTAAGTAAGTGGTTAACACTTTATTATATTGTTTGTATACAATAATTAAAATGGGAGTTACACATACATATCTTTTCAGAGGATCTCAAACAGCTTATATGGGTACAAACAAATGTGCCACCTTGCCAACAACGTCTGTATGGGTGGAAAAAAGAGCCAAAATCAGATTATAGATCGTTACAATCATTAGATTTACCTAAAGAAAATACATTGTATATGTCTCCTGCAACAGAAGATGTTGATTTAACAACTGATATGTAAGTAAATTTTCTAAAAAATAATCTGTTTAATTCTATAAAATATTTCAATTTTATGTATAATTACAAATATTTATTACTTTTGTAGAGTGAGTTTATCAAATCGAATGACTCAAACATATACTTTGAACATTAAAAATGAAATAAATAAGGAAACATATAACTTGAAATTTCCTGGAACCAATACAATTTTGGATGTAAAATCTGGCATTTATTCATTAACAGCTGTTCCAGTTCGAAATCAACAATGGAAAGGCTGGCCAAGTTCAGTAAAAAATGATAGTGTTATGTTAGCTCAGAGTGGAATTTCTTACCCAGAACATGATCTATCTGTTAATGAAATCCCCATAAAAAAAGAAAGAAAGGTATAGTAATAATTAAATTGCAAATATATATAGCTTTAAAATAATACTTATGTACTTACAGGAAGTTATAGACCTAGTTGAAAGTGACAGTTCTATAGATGAAGATGATATAGAAGATGATGTTTTTGTAGATAATGTCAGATCTACAAAAACTCAACGTCTTAGTACGTACATTAAATTTTTTAAATTTAATTTTACATTATCAATAATTTATTTAATTTATTTTTAGTGCCAGAAAATGTAACAGATGAAACAATAGGTACAATGCATTTTGCAGAAGAATTTGAAAAACGGTATGGACCAGCACATCCAGAATTTTTTACTGGTACATTTAAAGATGCCGTTAAAGAATCATGTTTAAAGTCTGCGAAAGAGGTTTGTAATTGATAGAATTATTTACTTTAATTAATATTTTATATAAAATATCATTTTTTAATGTTACAGAGAAAATTGTTAGCTGTATATTTGCATCATGATAATAGTGTATTAGCAAATGTATTTTGCACACAGTTATTAAGTTGTGAAGCAGTACTCCAAGTTCTCTCAGCAAATTTCATTGTATGGGGTTGGGATATTACATTTGAATCCAATAAGCAAAAGTATATATAACAACAAAAGATAATTTCTTAATAACATCAAAACTTTTTCTTGCAAAATGCTTTTAATTTACAGATTTCTTTCATCTGTAAAACAAACATTAGGATCGTTTGCAACATTAGCTATGGAAAATATAGATGTTGATACTCTACCTGCTCTTGTAATTATAATGAGAGCTAGATCAATTACAGAAATGTTTACAGTAATACATGCCAATGTCGGAGTAAATGAACTATTAACGAATTTAATTCACGTTGTTGAAGTATTTCAGGTAAGTGAAAATTAATATATGATGTTAATATAATCTCTAGCATTACATTTTTTCAAAATAGGAACAAAGACGTACCGATATTGGTGTTGAAGAAGAAAGACAAGCTAGAGAAAGAGTAAAACAGGAGCAAGATAGAGCATATCAAGAAAGTTTAGCTGCAGACAGGTACATTAAAAATATACATATAATATTTTGATAAATATATATATATATCCAAATTGTTTTAATTTCGATATAATTCTAGAGCGAAAGAAGAAGCGAAACAAATGCAAGAAGAGCTAGAAAAACAACGAAAAGAACAAGCAGAAAATGAAAGGTTGGCTGAAGAAGCGAGAAAAGAAGCTCATAGACAAGCAGTAGAATCAAGTTTACCTCCCGAACCACAACAAAGTACTGGTGATGGAGTGCTAAAAGTACGAGTGCGGCTCCCAGCTGGGAAATTTTTGGAACGTAGATTTCAATCTGATACACCATTACAAACGCTTCTTAATTTCCTTATTGTGGAAGGTTACCCAACAGAAGAATACAAAGTTCTATGTAGTTGGCCTCGAAGGGATGTAAGTAGATGATGTAAGCACTTGAGTTCTCACTACGTAAATGTGCTTCTCATTTTATTGAATTAAACGTGGATAAATGAGCTTTTTACATATGTGTCATTACTTTGTAATAGTGAAGTTAAAATTTATTTAATGTTATTTTTTTATTTGTTTCAGTTAACTTCTATGGATTCGAAATTAACTCTTATGGATCTAAAATTCTGTCCTCAAGAAACAGTAATTTTAGAAGAACGATAAGTAACTTGTTGTAATTAAATTAAAATGTAGAAGTTAAACATCGCAATATTCTGAAAGTGTTATTTATTTAACAAGTTTTGAATAGTTATCAGTTAGTATGAGTTCAGTTTATTGTGTAACTACATTTTTATGCTGTATTTTTTCGTACTATTCATTCGTACGACAAATGTAGTCTTATATTATAAAAAAAGGTTCTTTCCATGCATGTGCATTGTATATTTTAAATTCCTAAAAATAAATTACATTTCAAAAAACCTCAAACAAAAGTAGCCTTTTGTTTGTTGTTACCATGATTGCAAAAAGCATTAAAGATATATTAAAGGAGTTCAATTTGTAACAAATATGAATGGAATTTGTAATAAAAAGATATATTTTGAATAATATTTAATTTTTTTAAGAATTTATATTATAAATATAAAGATGCAGCAAAAACGATATCACGCTTTATAAGTTTAATTGCTTCGCTAAATTTATTCTCTAAATCCGTATTTCCAATGTTTTTTGCTGCTTGACATAACTGTCTAAGAACTTCTTCCGAACGACGCATACATCTTATGATAGAGCCTAAATTAAATTAAAATTGCATTATTCTCTAAAAATAACATGTAAAGGCCTTTGATAATCTAGTAAAAAAGAACAACAATTCTAAACATACCTTCAAATATGTCTGTCATTTTGCAAATTTGCAAAAAGGTAGCTCCTTTACACCAAGCGTATACAACGTCCATTAAATACGGCTTGAATCGTTCTACATATGCGTCTTCATCTAATTCTAAATTAGCTTCTGTAGATACCTTTGCTATCCTTCGAGCTAAATCTTGCATTTGCCTGAGTGGACCACCTAACTCTTCAGTACACTTAGGCATCTCATTTGATTTGTCATCACAAACAAAACAACTAATTAACGCTACCATTTGCGGAACACTTAGCGAATTAAACAAACCATTAAAAATCATTTCTGTCATTAACAATTCATCAGCTCCATTCAGCTCACAAGCAACTCTGCCTTTTAGTTCTATCACATCTGATGCTGTACAATAGGCCATTCTTCGCAATACTCGTTTCCTACATTTTAGTTCATCCATTTGAAGTATTGATTTGGCTTGTTTTAATTCTAGCTTAGCTTGTTTTAGCTGACTACTTAAATCTTCTTTATGTAAAAATTGTTCATATAGAGTATTTACATCAGGATCCTACATTAGCAGAAGGTAAAATATTCATTATTAATGTGAGGAATTAAAACTAAGAAAAAATATGTAAAAACAAAAGATGACTATTTTACCTTATGCAAAGGATGAGCATATAATTTTTCTTCTAATACTTCAATTTTTTTAACAATATCTTTGAAAGCTTCGTCTTCAATATGCATATCTGTAATAGGATTCAATAATGGTGGTCCATCAGGAAATCTTTTCTTTACTTCCTGTATCGTTTTTAAGACACTTTTCCTGTTATCAGATGGTCTTAAATCCCTTGGATAATACAATCTAAGTGAACTAATTTGAGAAATTAATGTGTGTATAACAGGAACTACTTCCACATCACCTTCTTCTCCTTCATGACAAGGTATAGGGCAACCTTCCTTGGAGTCTTTAGAAACATGAAGTAATATATCAATAATAATAGCAGTGCTTTCTTTCATTGGGTTTTTAGGGTTTTTCTTTTTAAAATTCACAATAATACCCCAATCAAACATTTCATTTTCATTTTTTACCTACAATTATCGATATAATTATGAAAAAAAAATGATTTAAAATGTAAATAATATATATAAATACATACTTTTACTAATCTTCCAGGTTGTAAAAAAGGAAGCAAATATTCTGGTTTTGTCAAAAATGACCTAAATTCAGTGCTAAGATGGTCAAGTTGCTCACGTATATCATGATAAGAAGATATATGGTTATATCTATCAATAGTCACTGCATTATATGCAATTTGCAAATCCTTCGCCTCTATAATGATATGCAGAAATAATATTTTATTCTAAATCATAATATTTAATAGGCGAAAAGATAATCCACTTACTGTTATATAGGTCTGGAATAGATGCTTGATTTTGAAATTGATAAAAACTCCTCTCAAGCATATATTCCGGATTAATTTCTTCAACTCTCAAAAGGTTCAAAACCATGTTATAAGTTAAATGAAATGCTGAATTAATAGGATCTGGTTTTCCTTGTACAATTGCTTTACCAACGACAGGACTAACTTGTTCATCTATCATTAATATTACTATTCCTTTCTCGTCCAAACCTCTTCTGCCTGCTCGACCAGACATTTGTATGTATTCTCCGGATGTAATCCAACGAAAGTCTTTACCATCAAATTTTCGCGATGATGTAAATAGAACTGTCCGTGCTGGCATATTTAATCCCATAGCAAAAGTTTCTGTCGCGAAGAGCGCTTTTATTAATCCTTCTCCAAACAATATTTCCACAGTTTCTTTCAAAATAGGTAAAAGTCCACCGTGATGAATACCTATACCTCGTCTTAAGAGCGGCAATACATTTTCAACTTGTGGCAAACGTCGATCTTCTTCGTTAAGAACATCCATAGCATTATTAAATACCTCGTCTACTAACTTCTTTTCTTCTAACGTATTCAAATCTAATTTAGCCAATTGCATTGCATATATCTCACAATCTTTTTTTGAAAAACTAAATATAATTACAGGTGCGAAATTTCTTTCCATAATCATTTTAACCATTTTAAAAATATTTGTTTGCCCAGCATTCGATGGACGAATACCTCCTTTACGTCCTTTAGTATCTCCTTTAGCTGCATCACCATGATGCAAACAAGCCATTGCTCTGTTAAAATTTTCTTCTTTAAATTGTCCCGTTTCATCTACAACCTACATATAAATATAAATATATAAATATATGCTGGTTATTTCATCACAGGCTACTTGTTTATTACAGTCTACAAACCAAGTGGATACCATCACCTCCAACAGGGAATATATAATGTTGTAAAGGAGTTGGTCTATAATCTGTATAAACAACATGGCATGGTTGCTTATGTAAATGTGCAACCCATTCTACAAACTGTCTGGCATTAGGTATAGTAGCAGAAAGAAATACATAGTGCACATTGTCTGGTAATAATATTAATGTTTCTTCCCAAACAACTCCTCTTTCTTTGTCACGCATATAATGAATTTCATCAAAAATTACCCATCCAACTTCCCGCATTACCTAAATATTAAATGCGCTATTGAGATTCTAGATGGTAAGAATATTATTTACATGTAAATTTAAAAAATATTTTAAAAAACCTCAGATCCTCGATAAAGCATATTCCTTAAAATCTCAGTAGTCATGATGAGCACACTTGCTGTTGGATTAATTGTAACATCTCCAGTTACTAAACCTGCATCCTCAAACTCTTCAAAAAATTCTCTGTATTTTTGATTACTTAATGCCTTTATAGGTGTTGTATAGATAACTCTTTGTTTATCTCTCAACGAACACGCTATTGCATACCTACAAAATTTTGCACATTATTTATTATTAACAATACGTAGATTATTTAAAATATATCATTTTTTCAAATTCTAATACATACTCTGCAACAACAGTTTTACCAGCTGATGTATGTGCGGAAACTAAAACAGATTGATTATTCTCGATGCATAATATTGCTTCCTTTTGAAAAGGATCCAATACAAATTTGTACTCTTTTGCTGGTTTGCCTTGTTTATTTTCCAGGGATACATATTCATAATCTGGTGGAACTGCAACTTCGTGTGTACATGACTCAATCGTTTCTATCGTATGTATTTTGATACGTGATGTTAATTCTTCTATACTATAAAAATTTGAAAATTTGAAAATATATTATTCAAAGATAATTATTAAGCGAACCAAATAAAACTTTGCAAATAACTTTTTGGTTAGAGGAACAACTACTGTACAGGTTGTTTGCAAAAAAGTATTTAATACTTAAAGAGCTTATAGTACTCACTGAAAGAAGTAGAAAGATGTTTAATCAACATAGACTCTAAAAACAATTCTTACGATGTAAATTTAACTTTTATTATTTAGATGTATAGTTAACGGAAGCATTGAATAGACACTTTTTACTGCTCTTGATAAATACTATAAGCCCTTATTTTTAACACCTTGCATCTTACTTTAAATCCTCCAATACAGGATCAGGTCGTAATTTTTTAGAAATAAATGCATCAGAATTATTTTCAAGTTCTCGTTTAGTTCCATTTTCTGCATTGGTTCCCCTGTGTGCATATCATTTCTTTTAATTAAAAAAATTGCTTGAATTTACTTTCAGAATACATACATACTTATATTACGAAGAGGTTATGTAAACGTTTATACTAACTTTTCGTTTAACGATGCGTTTATATCTTCATTTCTTGGATTTATTGGAGTTGGAATCACTTCTATATCTTCTGTTTCTTCAAAAACGTCAAACAAGTCTTCGGTAAAATTAGCCATTACAAATATAAATTTATACTCTGATCACAATTTACATAGATTCTTTACAAAGCTTACTGTTTACATCTATCGACATTCTATATCGACTATTAAATATATCGAAAAAGTGGTCGACTATTAAATATATCGAAAGAGTGGTCGACTATCGATTAATTTAAAATTTCAACAAATTATGTATTTAAAACTTCATACTTTTAATATAAAAGAATTTTTAATTTTCAATAAAATAAAGTGCTTTAATTAATTAGAACATAAAATATGTAAGTAGGATCAAAAGTGTTTTTATTATGAAATTACAACTTATATATACATACAATAAAAAGATATCGTAGAGTATATTAAATAATTCATTTCAAATATACATCAATTTTCTTTACATCAATATTTACACTAATATCATCATCATTTTTATTTTTTAAATGAATCTTATTTAAAAGTTTTATAAGTTTTATAGTATAAAACATATCAGATCAAATAAAAAACAAAACTTTTGTAACTTTATTTTATTTTGCTATAGGTGGCAAAATAATGTATGTATCTGCTTAATTAATTTAGGCAACACAAACAGCAGGTAAAATGGATAATTTGTCTATTCGTTACGTGATTCCGGACGTGATAACACGTTGAAAGATAGAATGGGACCCTCGAATGGGTCGAGTTTATATGACGAAGAAGCAGGACTTTCAGTTTCTTTTAGGCGTTCGCGAGTGGAACGTCGTGAGTGTAACGGTCACGCTGGCACGCGCGTGAAAGTTTTGTATTCCGAGCGCCCAGCCTCCTCTATGCACAAAGTTTATTGACGCAGGAAGAAGATTGAAACAGATACTTAAAAGCGTATGTAGATTTTCGAAAGCAATGAATAATTTAAAATTCAATTTTTATTCAATGATTTTATAATTACTATTACAATTGTAATTCTCGGTTAGTTACTTTTTTATACATCTTCTACTTTATATCAACATACATATTCTTCTTCCTAGTTGTTCTTAGTTTCTCAGGTAGAGAATAGTTTGTACTGTAAATCTTTGTGTGATAATGAAGTAATATATCGAATAGTACGCAGTGAAGTAAATAGTTAATAACTAAGATAATCCTTAAATAGTTAGATAAGCGGAGTATGCAAATATACATATGTATGTATCGGAAGAATGTATGGTTAAGAGCAGGGGTGGACTGGGACGTAAATTTTTACCGGGACATTAACGACATGACCGGCCATCCATTCTTAGTTCATTGATTAAATTTTACGTATAACGGCCCCAAAAACCCGACCGGCCCACCGGGAATTACCCCAAACTGCTCGATGGTTAATCCGTCCCTGGTTGAGAGTGCATGGCAAATAACAATAACAATTACTGTAAATCGAGTATCATTTTTTATGAAAATTATTTGTGTCTTACAACGTTGCAACATTTTACTCATAGAGATTTAACTTATTCTAAACTGTATGTGTGTACATATTTTAAAGAAACACGAATATATAGATAATGAATCTTCATAATAGAATCACCGTGTAAATTAATCGATTTGATCATAGAATGTATTAATCAATATGATCGAATGGTTTATATTACTATGTTTTAACAACAAATCGTACTTACGTATATCATAAGAATACCTGCAGTATTACACTTGCGATGATGTTACTATTATGTGATATGTTGTTTCAACTACTTAGCTCCTCTTGTTTAGTAATTTACTTTTGTTTTCAATTACGATAGTTCAACTTGATAGGATAGGGTTCTATGGCGATATACGAATAATCTTTTTCTTTTAAATATTTAGTCAATTGATAATTTATGACAATTGCAATTTAAGTGCGTATATCACCCTATCAACTAAAAATCAAAGATACCATGAATTTTAATAATATAGCAAGATAACGAAACAACGATTTAATTAATAGAAGGTGAAGTAAAATTTGTATTGCAAACAAAAATTTGCGAAGAATTCTACAAGTACGCGATACTCTGTGACGAGAATTGCGAAATGGAGTGAGTTTCAACAGAATGGCCATATGTTAGAGTCGAAGGATGAAGGTATAAGAACATGAAACGATCAATGGTCCACGAGTCATCGTGCCGTGGAGCCGTGGGTCGAAAAGTCAGGGCCTGTTCAGAGTCAATTTTTCTTAACCAATGAACGCGTCCTCTGAAGGAATTTTAGTTGTTCATTTTCATAAACCATTGATTTTCGCTCATTTGTACATTAAAAATTTCAATGTATCATAATATCTCATAGTATTAGAACTTGATTAATATTTTAAGCATTTTTAAACAATAATCTAATGATGGAACGAATTGTGAAAAAAAATGAAACAAATCATGGAACAACTTGATAACAAGTTACTCGATTTTATTGGTTATCCCTCTGAAGGTTAATTATGAATATTCTCAAAATTATATCGCGTCTCTTTTTAGTTATAAAAAGCATCTTGTGCGATGACATCTATTTCATTGATAGTTTGAATAATTTAGGCTCTTTTTACGATAATTAAATTTAGTAAAAAAAGAATATAGAAAATAATGAACATCTCAGTCAGATGGAAACTAAATCACGTGTATCTTTTTGGGTAATGCATCGCACGTTGACTACCGAAGCACGTACACACATGGACCAGTAAAACTGACGTAATCCTTTGATTCTTCGCTGAATATGCAGGTACACTCATTGCCATGGAACAATTGTTATTTTTGTACTTTCTCCAGCGAAAAGAAAAGCTATAGGTATTACCCTCTGGCTATTTAGCCGATTCCAACGGCCAAAGTTCGTATATCCGTTCAATGATACGAAACATAAATCTGCATATATGAAAGTTGTGGTTTGCCCGGGGCTATTTTGCCTTTCTTGTACCACCGAAAGAAAATTTTTATCGTATGATCGTCTTCTACTATATTGTTAGCCAGTAATCTTAAACTTTTATTTCATATTTTACAATCATACAATACACACAATAATACTATGTTAATATTTATAAATTTCTCACTTATCGCTAATTATTGCATTATTTGCATTCTATAAATTGCAAAAAAATAGTTACTTTGTAAAAAAACAAATAAGATAGACAGAAAGACGGAAGATCAATTGATTATAAATTCTATACAGCACTTTCGATGTCGTCAAAGTAAATAGAGAAAATCTTTTTTTTCGGATATTTACATGCTTAATTTATTATTTCCTGCGAGTTTGTTGATTTTATTGTGTAAGAACCGTAATCTAGCATATACGGCGTTTGAAAAAGAAAGTGTGTTTCGATTAATTCCTTTTTGTACATACTTGTATTTCTGAGGATCTGTTAGTCAATTAAAAGAACAAGTTCGGTCCTCTCAAGCGTAGATATGTAGCGTAACAGAGTGAAGTAGCGGGTATTTATTTTCAAGCTGTGGGGCGGTACGTTTTCATACGACGGTCCTGAATGAGTACGAGTGAAAGTTCGTGAGTTAAATATTTTTTGTAACTTCGTTTTGCAGATCGCTCATACGTATATACGAGCTTCCTATAAGATAAGTTACAGCACGCTATGTTCGCTTCTTAATGAGGAATAAAGTGTATATAGTTATTTATATGTCGTAAGCGCACAAAAATTAATCGTAGGATTGAGAAAAGGAACAAAAAAAAAAAAAAAAAGAAAAAAGAAAGAAAAAATGGAGAAAGCGCACATATTGTTAAATGAATAGAAAAATGACCGTAATGGTTTAAACTACAATTTGAGTCCAAAAAAAAATTACAATTTGAGTTCAAATCGAGATTTGAGAAGAATAAATTCACAATCGAACATTTAATGATTACTTAATTAAATGATCCTAATCTAATAAACGTTTATACGTTTTTCTTTATTTCAACTTTATCCCTTCTCTTTTTGAACATGCAAACTAATTGATATTTACCGAATTAGGTAGGTTTGTAGGTTTAATACAAAACTTTTCCGATTATGCAATGTATCTAAGAAATATTAAGTTTCTGACTGGAGCTGCATTCTTCTCCAAACACAGGACTTTTGTAACGTCAATCGACATTCTAGGGTGCACCGTGTAATACCTGAACACCGGGCAGTGAGTTATAGTGACGTGAAAGTTTCCGACTGGAAGAAGCGGAATGCGGAGTGCTGGGCGCTACGGTGTGTACACTGATCCATGGTACTAGCACAGACGAGTACTCGTCTGTGGTACACTAGGTAATTGTATGGCTGATACCATGTTTATTATACATGTTATGCGTACACGGCTACTTCTGGTATATTAGTCCGGCCGACCGATTCCCGTATCGGATACATATTTCATTTCTATGGCTTGATTCATATGATGGTTATATTTTAATATTGTTCTCAAGAAAATAGTTGATTATTTTATGAAGCTTAAAGAGTATAAAAATATAAAGATTACAAGAAATATTAATTGAACGATAACAAAATTTGTTTTCAAAAATTCGTTGTGTAAATAATTATTGCAAAAATATAATATTATCTTATATTTTCATCAGTCTGTAAAGAATGTCCTATATAACGTAATACTCGTTTCACATTGTCCAATTTCTTACGTGAACATGACGAATGTGAAAGCGACCTTGAAACTTGGGTCATCCATCGCATCAATACTAAGCAGTATGTCCGATAAATATCTAGCTAAAAAAATTTTTATCTGATAGATTCGATCGTGTAGCTAGAATTTCAATGAAAAATTAAGTTGCAGTATTAATTTAGTCAACCTGTATATAAATGACGAATTAGAATTGGAAATTTCTTCTGTACAGTTTCAACAATCGATGAAATAATACATCGTAATTTTTCATCATAATTTTGTATTATAGATTCAGTGAGTATCAAGAAGAAGGCAAAGAATGATGCTGAAATATTAATGATAATGGAGGAACTTAAGAATGAAAACGCGTGGCTATTAGCCCGCGGGCGATTATTCTAAAAAAGCATGCAACGGTGGTTACTGGCCCTAGATGAACCTGCATCTAATCCATGCGGTAACACCGTCATCAGCCACGAACCATCCGGGTACGAATACATAAATTCGTACGCAATTTATACCCGTATGGCATATTCAATTATTTTTGAAAATCATAGTTGTTTATCTGTATTAATGTTAATAGCTTTTATTGATGGCACCGTTAAAAGTACATACAAGAATGTGATAGTTTTTTAAGACTTCGTGGGAATTTCGTATAGGTGGTACTAGGTTGGATCGTAACAGGGGATGCTGGAACGCGGGAAGTTTTGTTCCAGTGCCGCAATCGCAACGGCCTTGGCAGTTTCAGGTGGGAACCAAACTAGCTCTGACAGTGAAACTACTAAATTGTCTTTATATGCGGCGAATGAGCGATTCACTTGCAATCCTGACAATCTGTACGCGGTACCACGAATTGGTTTACATGAGATAGAATGGTAAGTGAAACTTCTTCTTTTATCACTTTTTAATTAAATATTTTGAAATACTGATATAAAGCAGAAAAAATTATTCTTCAGGATAGAGGCTGACTCGCTAGAGGCTGATGTTTCAAGATTCGTAGCCGGTTCGTCAACAGTAACAACGACCACAACGCGAAATAATCTAAAAAAATGTTGCCGAACTTCGACCAGTTCCGGTTACTCCAGCCATTCTCCGCCATTGTCGGCTGGTTCATATTCTTGTTACACATCAGCAGTCTCCGGTCAGAGTCTTTTTCGAGGAATACCTTTAACAATGAAGGATCAATTCAGCGGAGGTCTTGCTGTGATTCACGAGAGCGAGTCAATTCCACGTCCTATTTGGCCGACTGCATTTCCCAATCCGCGCGAACTCTATCAGAGCGAAGAAAATCCCGAATATGATAGTAAGCAAATAGATTCTTTTTTTCTTTTAATGTCTTATAAAAACAGTAAAACATGTTGCGGTTTATAATAGCTTTGTACACATGTTACGGATGCAGTTGCGCATATACCTATTCATATTGCGATTGGGATTATGAAAAATCTGCAAGTATATCAGCACACGATGTCCTCCTTGAATTATCTCAAACACTAAACTCTGTGATAGAAGGCAAAAATGCTATGACACCAGAAGAGATCTTGCACAATATCTCGTATAAGGTGGCCCAAGGAATTGGTTTGAAAGGAGGACTTTATGAGTACGTTTACCATAATTCCTCTTTTTTACCAAGCAAACGATCGTTCTTAAACGACAAGAATTCGTGTCTATTAAGTAGCAATAAAAATTCGTCGTCGAAAATCAATCCAGTAAACTCAAAACTTTACGATAATACACGACACCTTTATCTGCACAATCCATGGTACACTTGCTTATGCACTTGTGAACATACTCACAGATTTTTGTCGTCTTCTAAAAATGACAAACAAACCAAGACGCACGATGAATCAGAAAACAAAGAAAATCCACCTGTTATACTTTTCATGGATAATCATTGTCAAAGAACAAATTCAGAATTAACACTGCAGAACAATAAAAACACATTTGAGTCGCACGTTTGCAAATGCTTAAATCGTTCAATTGCTCTCGATAAAAAAACGAAAAACATATACTTGAACCGTTGTATTAGAAGTGATACGAAAGAGGCGATCAATATTAATGAAGAAAACAAACAGGACCGGGATAAAGTTATTTCTAACGAACCAGAATACTCTATGGTAAGTCTATGTGAAATACTTCTGAGCTATAAATTTAACGCATATTGTATAATCTTTTAACCGACTTCTTTACTCGATGCACAAATCGTTACAAATAGATCTAACTCTTTAGAGATAAAAGCAATTACTGCCATATAATAGATTCATTACCTGATTCACCTGTAATGTATATTCCTTTTTGCACATAATAACGTTAGGAGCAAATAACAGTATTCACAATGTCAATGTAACCAACGTATCAAGACTGATGTTTCAGCAGTTGGAGTGCAGTGACGGTGATTCATTCAACAAAGGTAGAATCTTCTCATCCAACAGAAATAATTGGGATTATCGTGTGCGAGGATTTGCCGAAGACTTAGATTTCACGCTCGACGTTTCACGAGCGGAACGCTTAGGTCGTGTAATTGCAAAAGCAAAACGAAAACGACAATGGTGCAGAGCTCTGACCGCCTTCTTCGGACTAGTCTTCTTTGTTTTAAGTGTCGTCATTGTTTCCTTATCAGTAACAAAAGGACGTAAAGTATTTGGAAGCATGTAATTCGATTTATAAATCATAACAACTTAATCAGAGTACTTTCGTAACTCTAGTAAAAATACTGACTGACACTTGCTTTATATGCTTTTAGTACCTTATATTGTTAAGCTAAAATAATAGGATCTAAATCCTGTTAGCAATATATGGCTGTGACCATGTTTTCTTATGTATGAATATTAATATGCAATGTATATCCAGATAAAGTAATATTAAGTAATATAACTAAGATAAACTGTAAGACATGAAAATTATATGATTAAAAATTTAGTTAAATGAATAAAGAAAATTAAATTTATAAGAGCTTAGCTGATTTTTCCTTAATAGCATGATTATCTGCATTTTTTAAATTCATTTTTACTTAAAAATAAAATTGTTAAAGATATATTAGGTATTTTAATGAAGGAAACATTGGCTTGGATATAGAACATTATTTTAATTGTTGAAGTCAATCATTGCGCATGTTTTCACGGACGTGAGTATACAGTATACGTATAACACAACTACCGTTAAATAAAATTCGATAATTTGAAATATAGTAAAAAATAATACATACCAAATTTAAGTTTTGATAAAAATATTATTCTTTTATGCATAAAATAATAGAATAAATTGTTATGAACTTAAATATTTAATACTTAATCGTATGATATAAAGGTTATATCCCCCTGTATATTTTCAGATTATCTCAATTATTTACTTGCTCGATTATTTTGAGTAATAGAAAGAAAAATACATTTGTTTGACTTAAGGTACGAATTCAATTTTTATTTACATTAATGATGTGAAAGTAGCTGTATAGAAAAATATAATTTTTAAGTTAATCAGTAGTTTAGTATATAATAACCTGCATTGTTCCAGATTTCGTTCTAAATTGGCTTAAAATGGTATGTATACCATGTGTAGCTATACCAATATTACTCATTATATGGAGATTCTTGATACAGCCATTATTTATAAAATGGTGGCAGTTCAGAAACAAACAAATAGAATTAACAAATAATGAACAACCCCCGCAACTTGTAAAGGAATGTAAAAATGGAGTTTGTACATTATCATGGACAAAAAATCAAGACGAAAATTCCATGAAAAAGCATTGAAATGAAACTTGTCTATAAACACAATTATTCCGAATATAATTTATTGTATAATATTAAACTTTATATTTGTTTACAACTTTTTAAATAACCATAAGTATATTATGCATATACATAGTATACATCTTGTGCAAAGTATTTATTATATTTAGGATGTTCATGTTATTACGCCAAATTCATGGGAGATTTAAAAAGTTTGTTCAAATTATTGTGTTACCTATATAAAAGATAATAAAATTTTATCCTCTTCTGCTTTTCTCGCAAATCTATTACTAATAATAATTACTGATACTAATACTAGAAACAAATAGCTCGTCATCTTGTATATCAATAACATATAGTTATATGAAAATGTAATTTTACTTTGTATTCCAACACAGTTATTTATGTATTCTTATGTTGTATTTTCAAGAAAATTGAAGTTTTATAAGATAATGAAAAAGGGTATTACATTTATTAGTTTAAAATACATTATACATCACTTAACAATACTTAAATATTCATAAAAGTTTAATGTACATTCCGAAGTTCCACTTCAAACATAAGTGTACTGTTACCAGGAATAACAGGTGGCGAGCCTTTTGCTCCATACCTATAACAAACATGTAAAACGTAATATGAATAATATATTTAAATTTAGTTCACACATAAATGAATGATACATACGCCATAGCTGGAGGTATTGTGATCTGTCGTTTTCCTCCTACTTTCATTCCCTGAATACCAACATCCCATCCTTTAATTACTTCACCTTTCCCAAGCCTGAATTTAAAACCATCTCCTTGTGTTGTTGCATCAAATTTCTTTCCATTTTTTAAACGACCCACGTAATATACAGAAACCAATTTTCCACTTTTGGCAAGAACACCATTACCGACTTTCAATTCTTTTATTTGCACTCCACCTTCTACTACCCTTGTTTTCTGATCACTTTGGGTATTTATTTCATTTTGTTGCTGTTCCCTTTTATCTTTTTTTTGCTTTGCCTCTTTTCCATTTAGTATTTTCTTTTTTTGTTGTTGTTGTTTATTTCTTTTATCTTTCTGTTGAGGCTTTACTTTCTCTTCCTCTTCCTCTTTATCTTCTTCTTCACCCTCCTCATCCTCATCTTCATCTTCATCTTCATTTAATAGTGATTCTTCATCTCCTTCTTCAGAATCATCAGAATCATTTTCTTCATTCATGCCATCTAGTTCTATATCCTCATCAGAAGATTCTGCTTCAATTTCTTGTTTAAGACGCTTAGTATTTTTTTCATTCTTTAAGGTATCTATAGCTTTTCTTTTTGATTGTTTGTCAACCAACTGTGGTACCTGTTCTTCTTCTTCTTCTTCTTCGCCTTCTACGTCCTCTAGATCATCCAAGTCCAAATCTTCATCAGGTATTAAATAACCAGTTAAATGTACATGACCATGGCCATGACATATAAATGCTATTGTACTTCCCTCATGAAAATTTAAATCAAGTGGCACTTGCCACGTTGAGCTCTTTCTTAAATTGCATAACAAATAACTAGTACCTTCATAGTATAACATCACTTGTACCACACCGTCATCTATAATAAATAAAGTATAAAATGACATACTATTATTATTTAGAAATATAACAAATTTCAATTTTTCAATTACTTATTTAAGATTTGAATAACATGCTAGATTATTATTCAAATTTTAAAACGATTATTTATAAATTTAAATTTAGCATAAGACGAATTTATTAATATTACCGGCTTTTTGAAGATTTAAACTAGCCATTGATACATGGAATGATTTTTCAACGGTCTGTGTATATCGTTTATTTGGTTCCAGTATTAAACCTAAAAAAAAAGAAATTATAAAATTATTATTAATATTTATACAAATTCCTTTTCGTAAAATATTGTTTTCATAAGGAGCAACCGTTTTTCGAAACCACATGGCGACACCATTTTAAAACACTTTATACCGGTAAATTTTGGAAAACCATCAGATAATTCTTAACCGTGATTATACTTACCCCAAAACATTTTGTCTGTGTAACTTTTGACTCTTATTCCAGTAAAATGAAATATCAATTATAAAAACTTTCTATTTTTTACATTCAAATACAGATACCAAGTGCCCTTTACGACCTCGCGCCAACTACTAATGAACAACTAAAAGACTTCATACAGCGCCATTACCTACAAATCAATTTCTGTCACGAACTAATTTTTTTTATAGATTCAACACCATATTTTAATAACAGCGATTAAAACTTGATGGATTTTAGAACATTTTCTTATCCTTGAAATTCTTAACTTAATAAATAACAATTCTTACTGATAATATCACGTTTTCACTAAAATATTTTTACTTAATTTTTGTACTTAAAGTAATATTTCGTAATTTCATTACGATCATGTTACAGACGGTACGACATAGAGTTTAGCAACGATTTACTGTTTACATTCATAGAATCATATGCATTTTTGGCATGGCCTTAAAGAGTGGTCGATAGCACATCTATATCATATATATTTTTAAGTGTAAAATGTTTGACCACGGTCAGGTGTGTTTGACTATTATTGGCAAGACATAGATAGAGTATAATTTATAATATCTTTAGACTGCTTGAAAAATTTATGTTGTGAATTAGCAAAATGATGATGGATTATTTTGTTACAAATAATTCTTTGGCACCTGCGCCAATGGGAATTCAGAGTACTGCTGGTGCCGTACCTGTAAAAAATGATAAAGGTTAGTAATTAAATATTGTAATTAATATTTAACTAACTATAATAATTATCTTCCTCTTTCGTCTAAAAATAGTAACAATAATATAAAGATAAATAGTAACAACAGTTGTTTCTGTGAATTATGTCTTAAGCGTTACAATACCTAAAAAATTTTGTTTGAATTTATAGGTGAACTTTCTATGAAAAAAGTAAAGGTACATCGTTATGTCTCTGGTAAACGACCTGATTATGCACCAGCTGCTAGCTCAGAAGAAGAGTCCGAAGAAGAAGATTTCTTAGAAAGGCGTGTACATAAAAGTTATGAGGAAAATGAAATTTCTATAGATACCCCTACACATTCGCAAGTGAAAATATGTGATGAAGATGATCCACGTATAAGAAGATTGACGCGTTTAGAAAAGCAGAAGGAATCTAATACAGAAATTCGTGCAGAGAGACATAGACACATACATGAACCAGAATTAATTGAAGTTGAGCCTGAAAGAACTCGGGAAAGGATAAAGTTAGAAAGTTCAGATTCGTCAGAAGATGAAGAATTATCAGATTCTGAAATTGAGAGAAGACGCGAAGCATTAAAACAACGGGTTTTATCAAAAAAAGAAAATGAAGAAGAATTAATTCATGGAGAAGAAGATGAGAGGTCAGGTGATACCTCGGAGGAAAGTTCCGAATATGAAGAATATACAGATTCAGAGGAAGAAACTGGACCAAGATTGAAGCCAGTTTTTGTACGTAAGAAAGACAGAATTACGGTAATGGAAAAAGAAAAAGAAGCAATGAAACAAAAACAAGCGGAAATTGAAGCTAAAAAGTTAGCAGAAGAACGGAAACGACAAACATTACGGGTAAATCTAATTATATGACTAGTAAATAAATCAATAACTAATAGTGATTATCTCCTTTATTCTATTTATTACATAGATGGTAGAAGAAGCAATAAGAAAAGAAGCACAAGTAGGTAAAACCACCAGTGAGCATGAAGGAAAACTTGAAGATGTTTGTACAGATGATGAGAATGATGAAGTTGAGTATGAAGCTTGGAAATTGCGAGAATTAAAAAGAATTAAACGTGATCGTGAAGAAAGAGAACAGTATGTATCGTTATTACAATAACAATTATTTGATACATATAAAAATTTTTATAATATTTTTTAAAACATTTCTTATAGACTTGAAAAAGAACGACTTGAAGTTGAACGAATACGTAACATGACAGAAGAAGAGCGGAGACAAGAAGCGCGCTTAAATCCAAAAGTCATTACAAATAAAGCAGCCAAAGGAAAATATAAGTTTCTACAAAAATATTATCATCGTGGAGCTTTCTACTTAGATAAAGAGGATAATATATTCAAGCGAGATTTCTCTGGTGCAACTTTGGAGGATCATTTTGATAAAACGATTTTACCCAAAGTTATGCAAGTGAAAAACTTTGGACGCAGTGGTAGAACTAAATATACTCATCTAGTTGATCAAGATACTACTCAATTTGATTCACCATGGATCTCAGAAACAGCACAAAATTTAAAATTCCACAATAATCAAGCTGCTGGAATGAAGCAAGTATTCGAACGACCATCATTAAAAAAAAGAAAAAATGAAAATTAATCAGGATACATTAAGAATTTTATATTATATTAGAATTAGTAACATATTGTAAAATTGTTTTATTTAAATCAAATTTTTTTTTATTAATTGGGGCTTTTGAATACCTTAAATATGTAACAATGTATAAATACAACTCTTAGTATATCTTATAATCTTGATTTACTTTTTTACATATCAAGGTTTTTAAAGCATGTTATTTAAACTTATTTGTACTCATGAAAATGTTTTATTTTTCCAACAATAATTACTTTTGAAGGTACCATGATAATATTCGTATCATCAATAACAGTTAATTTCCTGAGAAAAATATTATATAATTGTTAAATAATTCTAACAAAGATGAAGTATTAGTTATTACTAATAATACTCAGGAATTGGCTCTTTTAGAATATATTTGCTAATTTGACTATATTCACTATGTTATATTTGTCTAAATAAAAAATATACATTATCACAAATAATAATAGTTACCTATGGCAAAATATGTTTAGATCGTTAAGTTATTTTTACAAATGTGATTTTTTATGTATAATGCATAGGATTTTTATTACAATTCAAATATATTGACCAGGGTTTAATATCTGCAACTTTCATAAATATAGTTTAAAACTAAGAAATCTAAAATAATACGTTAAATATCCATTTAATGTCATATTGATCAATAAACATTTAAAATAACTTCTAAAATGGTTAAACATTCTGTTACCAAGTATTGCATCACCAAGAAATTCTAATCTCTAATAACATTCAGTAATATTATTCAGTGTATATGAAGGATGTGTAAAGGCCTAAAACATTTAAGTCATTTATTTTAAATTTATGTTTTTCAATTAGGCTAATGTGCGATTTAGTTTTTAGCATTGAAATACAAATCTCTGCATTTAATAAAACACATTTTGAACTTGGCTATGTACCTACTGTTGGTAGTTGGTAGCTGGTAATTGGTAGTTAGTAGAGGTTAGTACCAGGTATCTACCAGTTAGTACTTACATTTGTCAGTAAACTAAAAAACTGGCAAACAAGACATTGTATTTGACAGATTCGTAAACAAATCAAGTGATTGACTTTGATATAAAATATGTAAAATTATATTCTGCCATAAATTTGTAACGAATAATAAATTATAAAAGATATGTGACTGAAATTAAAGTGCACTAACCTAACAGGTATTAATTCTGTAATAATATTTGAAAAATATTAAAGATGACTAAAGTTATATAATTTTGTAAAATTTTACACGATATTCTCAATTTGTTTATTACAGGCCTTTTAAATTAGCGAATTTACTTATAAATAACGTTTTAAAGTGATATTGCTTGTATATTATATAAACTCAAACTTCAACTTCAAACTTCAACTTCAGTTATGGCAGCAATAAGACATACATTACAAAGGGAAGTGTTTACACCTAGTGATGAAAAATTATTAAGCGTATGTTATGTCAGTAAAGCATATAGAAAAAAGAAAATGAGCTTTTTGTGCTTAACTACAACTACAGATTCACCTTCATCTTTACTTTTATACCAAGTAAAAAAGAATGATAAAAATGTATTTAAGAAGAAACAATCATGGCCTTTAAGCGATATTCAAATTGTGGATGGCGTTAAAAATGATTCTATGGATATAGAATTGCACATTGATAAAGTATATAAATGGTCAGTGACAACAGCACAAGAACGAAGGACATTTATAAGTAATTTATATACTTATTCTTGCAATTTAGCCCAAAGGCCACAATTTAAAAATATTCCAAAGGAATTACTTATAGATCCCAGTTCATTAAAGGAAAGTGATAGTATTACTTTCACACCAGGTAAACATTATAGTTTGCTTGTAATTAGCTTATTATTTATTTATATTTTAAATAATATCTGTTTACATATATATGATTATTTGATATTACTAAGTTTATATGAATTTAAAGTTTAAATAGATATGTAATGTATAATATAGACAAAATAATTTCAGTTATCCTAACATTAAAATATTTTTAGAGCTGTTAACATCTCCTATTTCATCTGATTATCAGCCTATTACTGAAAAAGAAGCTGCTGATTTAAAACAATTAATGGAGGATTGTGAATATGCAGTCTCTAATGCGGAACTTTTTATGGAAACCCTTTCTAAGGATCTTTCAATTCTTGATGGGGTAAAATTATAGTTTTAGTGAATTATAATTCTTATTAAGAGAAATCTCAATTCAGAGGGAATTTACTTTTTATTAATACAGGAAAATGTACAATCAGTTTTGGCATCAGAAGCATGTGTAGCTCAATTAATGAATAGTATAGAAGCAGCAATAACTGAAGCTTCTATTGTCGAATCTCGTCTTGCAGCCTATGATGAGGCCCTTGGTAGAATTAGGGAAGTTATGGCACGTGTAGGTCAAAAAAATCAGGCGATTCATACAGCTAATAATAATGCACGGCTCCTCTTAGATCAATTGAATACAGTAATAGTAAGTAATTTTTACTTTATTACATTTTACAACTTTTTTTATTTGTATAAAATTTTTATTCTGTAATTATTTTAATCCCAATTCTGTAATAATAAAATAATTTTAATCCTGTAAGTCACAATTAGATATTTCTCCAACTCACCAACGTGTTTTGAGTGAAGCTGAGCTTCCAGGAGAAAAAGAAGAACTTAGCCAAGCAGGCGCTGCTCTATTAAAAGCAATAACAGCTCCTTTACCACCCGGACTTGATAAATTAAGTGCAGTAACAGAACAAAAAAGACGACTTGATAAACTTAGAGTAAAATTTTCTGTAATTGTTGCTAGACATTTAAATAATCTCTTCATACATTTGGTATGTGTGCCTATGAAAGTAATACAAAATTAAAATATCATTGATATTGAAGTATAATATTGTTATAGGGCAATGATGTTGGAGATATGTCTACATCAATGACAGATTTAATTCTTCCAACACATCAAGCAGTTCATCATGAACTTGAACCATATACAGAGCTAATGCAATTATTAAGAGCATTAGATAATAAGGCTTTTATACAGTTAACTAAAGTATATACAGATACAATGAGTAAACTATATAAAAGGGATTTAAAGCGATTTTTTGAGGAAGCAAAAAATAAACTAATTTGTAAACGCCTTCAAGGTATATATGTTACACTTTTTTTCTTCATTGTTAATAATAATAAATTTTCATTTTTTACAAGAATGTACATTTTTAAGCAAATACATCAAAGTCTAGTGGCCAAAAAGTAGAAGATTTACTGAATCCTGCACCTATTTGCTTATTAAGTGGTGAAACATGGGCACCAGTAGGGGAAGGAAATCTTTTAGACTCGGTACTTGATTGTCTGCTTTCTCAAATGCAACCGGTCTGTCTCGCAGAACAAGCATTCTGCATTTCGTTTCTACAATTAGATTCTGTTCTTTCTCCATCAAAAGTATGTAAATTGTTGTTACAGATTTATTACAATATTCAAAAACTAAGTATCTATCTAAATGTGTTAGAGTAGTGAAATGGAAGAAACAGATAATGTTAGTAATGGAGCTGCAAGTCCTGGATCAGTGACTTCTACAGCAAGTAAAAAATTAGAAAGACAAGTAAATGAAGAAGTGCGTGCTACAATGGCGGCTATATTTCCATCGCTAGAAACTGAATTAAATAATTTTATTGCCTTTCTGGATAAAATCGATAGTTTGTAAGTATTTTATAAAATTTTTATTTCTACAATTAATTTTTGTTTAATTTGCTTACAGAATAATTAATGCAAAAAGTATTTCAGTTGGTGTATGTATGTCTTGGTACGTTTGTCACAACATGTTATGTCAGCGCAAGACACTGGTTCATTTTTATCTATGACATTTGCTTCTGCTCTAATTCAAGTTAAAAGAGCATTTGATAAATTTATGCAAACACAATTACAATCAATTCTCTGTGATACTAAAGTTAATCGCAGAAATAAATGTGGTATTTTACCATATGTAGAGAATTTTGGACCATTTGCAAGAACGGCAGAAAAAATCTTTAAAAATTCAGATAGAAAAGTTGATCTTGAGAAGTGGTATACTAAATTAGTGAGTACAATGTTTGAAGCTATTGTCATCCATAGCAGAGAACATCATAAAACTCCACAAGAGGTTATTAAAATGGGTAAGATAAATCTATTAACTTTATACTTTAATTATGATTGTGTATGTTAATAATTAAAATTATTAGCGCTAAATAAATAATTGTGTTATATTTTAGAAAACTTTCACCATTTATATGATCTTCTATCACAATTAAAAATACCTATATTTGACCATGAACGAAAGGAAGCTAAACAAAAATATCAGGATGCTTTACGTGCATATGTTACACAATATTTTGGGAGACCTCTAGAAAAACTGAATGTTTGTGACTTAAATCTTTTTTCTTAGCCTTTCTATAGTATTTCTTTTAATTATTATAATGTATAATATATACTTACAGCTATTCTTTGAAGGCGTGCAAGCAAAAGTTGGTGCTGGAGTTAAAGAATCTGAAGTTAGCTATCAAATGGCTTTTAGTAAACAAGAACTTAGACGTGTCGTAAAAGAGTATCCTGCTCGAGAAGTTAAAAAAGGTTTAGAAAATTTGTACAGAAAGGTTGAGAAACATTTATGCGAAGAAGAAAATTTATTACAAGTAAATTAAAAATACGAATAATTTATTCATTTTTCTGTATTATATCTTATATTGTATAATTTTTTATTTAGGTTGTTTGGCGTGAAATGCAAGGTGAATTTATCGCGCAGTATATATACATAGAAGAGCTAATTCAAAGGTGTTATCCAGATAGTATGGTAACTCTTGAATTTACTATACAAGATATTTTAGAATTTTTTTCAGAAATAGCTCGATCTCATTGAAAAAAATTAATAATTTACTAGTTGTAAAATAAACGTTTCATAATATATATTAATATTTAAATTGAAATAACAATAACAAAATAATGTAATTTCTTGATAAGAAAATGTAAATACTTAATTTTCATATGAACTATTTAGATTTTTGTTCAGTTTGTGTCTTCTTGTGAAATAAGATAAATAAAACAAGCTTATTTATTTAATAAAATTCAATCTATATACTTCTGGTATTTTTACTCTTAATAATTTTTACATTTCTTAAAAATGTAAGAAAATTTTTTTAATGTAGAGATATTAAAAATAGAGAAGATATATGTATCTTTTAAGGTAAATGTTAAGTTACTAAACTTTATTTGTAAATATAAATTAAAAAAATGTAGGGATTATATAATATAGGGATTATATATATCATAAATGTTTTACTATTACTTTTCACAATAAAGTAATCATACAATTGTTATAATTATTATCTGCTATAATATTATATTTGAATTCATTTTATTTAGAACTTTTAGGCCTATCTTCTGGTTTTGGTGGACGGAAGTTAAGCCAAAGCAATCCAGATACCCTACCCTAAAAATTAAGATAATATAAGTAAAAATAGTTTAACAAAATTTAAAACAGTAATCTATTTGATATATGCATACATATGCTATAGTAGCACCAAGTATAATGATACCAGCTGCTAACTGTAAGTTATATTTTTGTTGAGCTTTAGCATGTGATTGCTGCCACGAGCCTTGTGGTACAAGCACTTCATCCATACTTGGTGGTCTAAGTTCATTAGGTACATGGTATGATCTTACACCTTTAATATTATATATGTTATTAATAGAAATATAATAAATAATAGAATATAGGGAATCATTATTAAAATAACTTTTCTCTTGGCTATAAGTAATTTTATGCAAAAATAGAAAATCTTTCTCTTTATTAAATACCAGAAAGTATCAAAAGAATTAATCAAATAAATTACTAATGATAAAGTTAAGAAAAGTGTATGTATATATATAAACTAAGCTTTGTAATTGCTATTAAACATTTTTCAGCAATATCAAATTCTCAATGTTATATAAGATTATTCAATAATATATTATCTTGGTGTCATGGAATAAAACATAGTAATATTACTAGCTTACCATTTCGTGTATTTCGGACAATTGGTTGTAAAATATGTCGTAACATCTTTACTGTTATAAATTAATTTTTGATACTTAAACAATACGTAGATCCGCCGACAGAGACGAATGAAAAGACAAATAGTATGTACCAGTATATACTATGTAGGTTGGTAAAATCATAGAGTAAAATACGTTCAATACCTATAATTACTGCGCATCTGCGCATGAAACTGTCATAAGCATGCGATATTTAGATACGAAAACTGCTTGTCAAAACTGTAACGCCGTAGCCCGCGCTTAATACTGTTTGTTTCGAATCCGAATGGAGAATACTATCGGGGTAGGTGTATTCTAAGAATTGCCCAGGTTTATCTCTTTTTCGACACGTTTGACTCAGGATTAAGATGCGTCGGAATCACTATCATATAAACAGACCTGAACTCTGAACATTCCTATATCAAAAGCGGAGAAGACACTTTATATTTCAAATTTTTTATAGCAACCGCGAGCTTGCTTTCTGTCTTAATTCGTAAACTAATTAACTAATTCTATATATCGTGAATTATCTAATTCATAACTTTCGAAATAATTTGTGACGATCAAGGAAACCCATTTATTGGTTATCCGTCAAAATTCTAATCTTCTAATCACCATTGCAATTGGCTTTCTTTATGTTAAAATGGAAGGGATGGGAAAGCCTGCACGCACTTGAGTAGCGACATCCTGAGAAGGTGCAGGTAATTGTATGGTGTTCATTTTATTTCCCTTTTCTCTCGGCATGCATAACAGTTGTTCGTTCGTTTCTTTTCCATCAAGAGCTCATCGGCGGCCGTTGCCGAAACAATGCAGCCGTTGACCACCAGATGCCCCTTTTTTCAGTATCCATCTTTTATTGACATTTTGAGTTTATTTTTTCTCTTGGATTTGAACAACATTACTTCTCAGAGATGGGTTACAGAACGTACAGAAATCGTAAACAACATTACGTTGATTATACTGCAAAATTTTTATTTCGTCGCCAACATAATTTTGTATAATCAAATAACTGAATTTTTTGATATGATCTTGTCAACATATTTCAAGGTCAACGAAATCTGTGTGTTTCTTTGTAAATAATTATATATGTTATAAAACATATATACATATATACAAACATATATACATTGATAAAATCCATAGTCCACGTACAATAAATAATAGTACATAATAAGAACACAAAATAGAGGGAATACTCGAGTGATGTTAAAATATCTTGACTTTCTGGCCGAAAGTTGCAAGTTCGATTCTTTTTATCAGTTGTTTATAGCGGAATTGTACCAGGATTGTATCAAAAAATTCAAATTCCTTGATTATATGGGTTTTATCAAATTCTACAAGATTGTATGTACACTCTTGGGAGGCTAGTAGGGGGAAAAAGCTACATTTCTACATTAATTATTTTACACCTTGGGGTCATAGTTGAAGGATTGTCTGTTGCCTCCCCCTTTCTACTAACTCCGATCTTTGATAAGTGAACTGTTTGAATAGGGAATAAGGTTGTCCGGAGTCGTGATAATGAGGGGGGGGGGGAGGTGTAAGCCCCCTTCAAGGATGAACCATGAGGCGGTATCATAACGTTTCTCGGGGACCAGATATTACTTACGTTTTTCCTGATCCGCTGAAGCAGACCACGATGGAGGTTTTAGCTACAAACATATCTATGATTTTAGTCATTAAAAATCTGAGACTACCCCGAATCTTCCCCTTAAAGGGTTCCAGTGTCTATGAAAATTTAGAAAAAAGATCACAGATCGTGAAATCTTTCATATTTTTTTCCTCCCTCCGCTTCATCATTTTCCTGAAAAATTTGATAATTTTAAGAATTTGTAATTCTGGTAAGCAATCATCTTATGCCTATGAAGAGAATCAGACATTTCTCAGTTTAAAAAAGCTCTTTGGATGTTTTCCATGTCTGGAATTTTCAGTTCAAGGTTCTGCAGTTATGTATAAAATCTTTTAAACAATCAAATGTTCTTTGGAGACAAAAAGACGTCTTGAACTTTTATTATAATTTACAAAGAGTTATTTCCTTGAGTTCTTTCTCTATAGTGAGAGTTAAATCTAAATCATTTGTAGGAATTGGAATAAGTGGTAAATTCTGTTAAAGGTAGATGGGGCAAAATAGACAAATGCAAATAAGAAAATGAGATGAGAAAAAGTAATAAAAAAGGAGTAAGTAAAATAGATAATTAACCGACTAGAAGTTTAGAAAAAATGAAAATTACAAAAATTGGTTACAGATAAGTAATAAAGTACATCAGGTAAAGTGATAATAGATAAATGACGTAATTTATGTATCTTTTTTCCATATATTTATTAGTTTTAGTTTATTGAAAACAGTTAATTTTTTTTATATTTCTTATTCTCATAGTGAGTAGACTTCAATGCAAAAAAATTAATCTTTAATTTCTTAGCCAAGATTAATTTTGCAGCACCTTTTGTGGCTTAATTTCTACCAAAACAAAAATGTAAAATCTATTTGTAATAGTCATAACATACTTTTTATATATCTGGCACATATATTTTATATAGATATTTGTATATCTCAATAAAAAGTATTAATTTACCAATGTGTAGAAGTAAATATTTTTATTATACATTTTATAATGATTTATTCCAGCATATTTGAAAAAATATAAATGTTTGAAATGTTACTTACATAAATCCAAGTTAATAGTAATTTTATCTCTAGAACTGAAAAATTGTTTCTAAAATATTAAATTTCGTTATATGTACTTTTGCAAAATAAAACTAAATACCGACAACTCAATTCTCTTTTTGTCAAATGGTAATTGCGAAAGTGAATAATAAAAATACTTATAATCACGTATATTCTCAAATAGACGATATTTATAATATTTTACTTATACAGCAAGAAGAAACATATTTGTTTTACATTCGCTATTTTATATTTTTAATATTATTACACTTAATTTGTTTTTGGACGTGTATTAATATAATGCCAATTCTGTTATTTGGTTTTATACATTTACATCGTATTATATTTCCAGCTAATATAGCTCAGGAAATAATGCAATTTGACTTTTCTTGTACATTACCATCTGCTTTTTCAATCTCAATCAATAACGTATGAAAAATATCTGCAACAGACTGAAACAAAATAGAATTACATTGCAATCATCCACATGTAACAATGTAATTTAAAAAAAATGAAACAAATTTACCTCGTTTTGTTTTGCACTTGTTTCTAGGAAAGCAGCATGCCAAGAATCTGCTAATCGCTTGCCTTGTTCTGTTGTTATCATTCGGTCTACATATAAATCCGTTTTATTTCCTACTAATACAATTGGGACACTGAAATTCATAAAAATATATTTTATTAAAATTATATATGCTATACATTTGTAATTATATACGCTATCACGCAATCCTTTTATATGAGTTAATAAAGTGAATAATAATATAACATACTGGACTTTTCCTGTTATATCCAATAACTTGTCATAAATAATTTGTACAACTTCAAAACTTTTAGCACTCGTTATGCTATATACCAGGACATAACCATGGATATCCATAGAATACTGTGTAGGAAATATACTGTACTCATCTTGACCTGCTGTGTCTACCAACTTAACTTCATAGTCTTGACTATTTACTCGTGTACTTTTTGTAAATGCTGGAAAATATACAAATGAATTGTATTAAAAAATAAGTCAAAATAGGCAGTAGAACCGACATCTTTCAAATTTTTATATCAAATCTTATTTCTTTTTTGTAAATTTTAATTGAAGAAGCAAAGGATAAATTTGATGATAAGATGTAGGATGCTACTGCGTTAAATACATTCAATTATAATAAATAAAAATTGTAAAATACTTAAATATATAAAAAACAAGAAAACTAATAACTGACGAGTTCATGCATATTGCCAACAATACATCATGCTGTACTTGAACTAATTTGTGTTGTGTTAATATAATTCATAAGGTATGTGTACAAACCGCACATAATGTAAACTAATTCAGACAATAAAATACCTTTTGTACCTGAACATTATTCATAGATAAGAGTAATTTATATGAAATAAAATTGAGAAGCATTTCATGAAAACCAAACCAAATTTTTGAAGATCTTGAAATTTCTGTTATGTAACTTATGACTTATCTATTCTGAATTACGAAGTCATTACATAAATACCATCATATTTGTAAAACAATAAGCTTATCGCTGCTCTGTATTTCTTTTTTATGAGTATTAAGTCACATTTACCATCTTTTAAATTTCATATATGTAAATAATAATACGCTGGTATTACATTATTATATATGTTGATTTAGAAAAAAATATGACTATTGCGTAACACTTTTGCACTACAATTGCGATTGCAACAATGTATAAAATATGCATTTTCCATTGTAGTATCTTAGAAAGAGCAAGAATTTTTATATGCAGGATAAAATCTTTAACAGTTCAATAAACGGAAATTCTATTATAATGCCATAAGAATAAATATTAATATTTTTTCAATTATTCAACTATTATAAATTTTAAAGTTTTAGAATATAATGATATTATTAAATGAAAATTAAATTTACTCACATTTAAAATAATAATATTATCATTAAATTCTATTGCATATAAAATAAATAATATGAAATCATGAAAATTATGTATAATATCAGCTTAATACTTTAGTTATTGTAAATAACAGTATAATTACTAAAATATATAAATAGCTTAATATGTTAATATATCATAAAAATTGATCAAATATATATATTTTAGTATTGTACATGGAAAAATACATTACTAAAATATCATATTAGATATAACATGATATAATATTAGAATATCTAAATAAATATAATAAATAAATATAATGAATATGTAGATGTTCTAATATCATAATGTAAGATTAGAATATATAAATGCAATCGAAATTTGTCTATATTCAACATAAAAACTGCAATTAAATATGTGAAGTGTACAAAGTACATATACTGCTCTGAATATATACAGGGTGAGTCACCTAAGAGTTTAAGCTGAAATATTTTCAATACTACTAATTATTTCAGAAAATGTTCTAGATGAGAGTTGAATGATTCCAAGGGGAGTATATTTTGATGTTATTAGTTTTTTTGTAGGTGTATAGAGGTCATGTAGAGGTCAACTCTGTCTTTTAAATGGAATTTAATTTATTTTTTATTACATTAGACGATACAGCGCAAGATTCCTTATAGAAAGTTATTAACCTACTTATACTAAAAAACTATTAGTTTAGTAGATATTTTAACTTTCAGTTTGTAAAACTTACTTTATGAAAGACAAGGAAAGATGTAACATACTACTTTCTTTTTTTCCTGGGACCCTATTTGTTTCCCTTATCTTTCATACAATAAGTTTTATAAACTAAAAATTAAAGTATTTATTAAATTAATAATTTTTTGACATAAGTAGGTTAGCAATCTTTTATAAAGAATCTCACGCTGCATTGTCTATTCTACTAAAAAATATGATTCCATTTAAAGAGACAGAGTTGACCTCCACATGACATTTATACTCCCACCTACAGAAAAGCTAATAACATCAAAACATGTTCCCTCTGAATCCATTCAACTTTTATCCGGAACATTTTCTAATATAGTTAATAATATTGAAAACATTTCAGCTTAAATTATCAG
Organism: Bombus bifarius; assembly: GCF_011952205.1. NCBI lineage: Eukaryota > Metazoa > Arthropoda > Insecta > Hymenoptera > Apidae > Bombus > Bombus bifarius. The sequence continues at coordinate 595,304 of NW_022884516.1, read as the reverse complement.
GTGACTCACCTTGTATATTGTTCGAGTTTACAGACTATATCGAGTTTAAAAGTGTTGGAATTTGCAAATGTAGCTTACACTTTAGAACAAAGGGAAACTTTCAATAATTCTCTATTAATACAATTATTTCTCAAATATGAAAACTAAATTTTAGAAAATTATATATATCATACATTAAAAAATTTTATTGCAATGCAAAATCATTAAAAGTAATATGAAGAATAATATACATGTTGTAAGAAATTAAGACGATATGTTGGACTGTATGAAAAATTAACATACCAAATTTTTATACTAAATAGTTATGTCAAATAGTATTCGATATAATGATTTAAATAAATTCATAATATAAAAATAAATACCATGTGTTACAAAATCAAATAAACCCATATTCGTTAAAATTTATCTTTTGTTTTAAAATGTAAACTGCGTCTATAAATAATTATAATGTCTTTTTAAAACTCTCTTGTATAATTTCTTTATCTCTTATATTTTCTAAAATTTTCTGCTAAATAAGAATGAAATAGCTTAAATATTTTTATACAATTATAGATTACCAACTTTCCATATTATAAATAACTATAATTGGAAACATTAATCTAAAAAATTGATAATTAATTATAAGTTAAACATATTAAACATATTTTAACAATTATTGGCTCATTGAATTCAGTATACCAATTTGCTCATTCAATAATAAGTTTTCATGAATCTCTATTATTTACAGCATGAATTACTAACAGAATGTGCAGAAAATACTACTAACAATGTCATTAGAAATCTTTGAAGTAGCGTGTAAGACGATACAGGTACTTCTTACTATTTTCTATGGTAGGGTCATATGAATCCACAAACTGTCCCTCGACGAATTGTATGCTCAGTGACGACTTGCCTATTAAGAACAATAAAAAAAAAACAATAAGCATTGAGAATACAAGAAACATAAATTTTTACATACATAAAATGTTTGTATGCGTTTATAAATTTGTATAAATATATAAGTATGTTTACATATATAGCAAATAAGTTACATTATTAGATAAATAATTACTTTATAAAGATATTAATTAGTATAACAAAACTAATGTAAGTCTAAAACTTTCCATATTTTTATTAGTCATGATATGATAATCATTTAATTTTCAAACACACTATAAGATAAGCAACTAATCATTGATGTAAATAATAATATTTGTTAACAGATCAGTTGTATATTAAATTATTTCAATTACAATAATAATTTTTCATTACCTACGGATCTATAACCCATAATAGCTATTTTCCTTTGTTTTGGTGGCATTTTTCAGCATTTATAAACAGAAACGCTGCAACTGTAGTCCATAAAGGCTGGTGCATGCTCCAATTAGAACCTCTACATAAAATTAAAATAAGAAATGTGAAAAATTATTTCTTTCGAATAAAAGAATATATTCTTATATTTGAACTAATTGTTAGATACTACTATTATTCTAGAAGATTATTATAATAAATTGATTCTATAACTTATTTTGTACTAAAATAATCAATTTAGATTGAAATAATTTATTTTGAGTTATAAATTATTACATTAAAGGTTATAGTTTAAACTATAATAAACATATTAAAGAAATTAGTTTACAATAAAACATATGTCTAATAACATAGATTGTGATTAAATAGATAATTAAATAATAATTCTATGAATATACTTGATTTTAGTATACTTGTTTCCTTAAATTGTTACTTAGTTTGATTACATCATAAATGTTTTGAAAATTAACTACGACATTTCCAATTATATATAGAATTATCGCCTATATTTGTAATATTTTATTTCATAAAAATTACTAATTGTAATTCGAATTTCAATAAAAGCTAAATAAAGGAATTATATACATGAAATATGAAAATAATGAACGACTCTTTGTGAAAACATATTTTTTATAAAATTACAGTCATTAAATAAAATCTGCAAAAGCTGTGTGCGTAAGTAAGAACGCATTTAAATACGTATTTAATATATGCGTATTAAGCATAGTTGTATGTACATATATAGTATTCTTTACATCATACTCTGTTTACGTATTTATCAATTATATAGTAAATGTTTCGTTGCGTTGCAATAATCAAACTCTTTTATTTTATAACATGAAAATTGCACTCATAAATAGACTTCTCATCGTATTACGTATTATTTAATGCACATGCAAATGCACATGCACTACTCACCAAGAAAGAGGAGGTATATACATCAGTATACATACATTATGTGCGTTTCATGTTAATCGACATATTGACTCCTATTATATTTCAAGTATTTAAACAAATAAAAGTTGATATTTGTCTGAATATGATGTCTTAAAATAAACTTCAATACTACTGGAAATATTACTATCTTCTTATACGCTGACGCGATAGTTTCGTACTGATATTTTATATAGTGTCACGTCTCTCGAACGTGTATAGACTTAACGAGTGACGGTAGTTCAACAGTAGCCGCAAGATGTCTACTATCTCCTCACAAGTACATAGTAAATTATTCGTTATTCCAGTATTCATTAATTTATATACAACTTCCAAAATTAATTTCAATTTTATAGGCACAGGGATAGAATAGGACCTATTAAATGTAATTCGATTGAGCAGTTTAATTGGTGGTCTTGAGAAGAAACCTTTCCTTTTTGTTCTATCTTTCTCCTTTATTTCGCGGTTCATCCACATGTTTTGATGCTGAAAGTCCGATCTTAGGACTCGATAGTCTTAGATTTTAATCAAATTCATAGGGATTTCCTTTTAAAAAGTTTTTTAATTAATTCTAAGCAATTTTTCTTATAATATATTTAAATAATTATATTCATAAACATTGCATTTATAGTATCATATATTTATAATATACAATGCCGCAGAGGGCATTAAGCAAAAGACATTAACCTCAAAGAAGAAAGCAATGGAATCCAATACCGAGGATAACACCGAATATATGCAATGCTGATATTAACTATAAATTTATAAATTAATAAAGATAAAAGCAATGATTTAATAAAATTAAAATTACATGTAATATTTACATACTGATCTCTCAATAAATGTTTATTTTAGGGAAAACTTTAATGCTTAAATTACATATAACATAGTATTAACACCTTGTATTGGTGACCATGTTTAATAGTTTACAATATGACACTATTTACTTCTTTATTGTGAAAAAACAGAATAAATAAATATTTCCGCGGAAGAAAATTTCTTGATTTCGTTATCTATTGGCAATGAAACATATCTATTTTGTAAGTTTGAAAACAAAAGTGAATTCTATTTCTTACATTTTCCATGTTTTTTTAAACCCTGTTACATCTTATTTTCTGTGTTACTTTTTAAAATACATTATGAAAATCAATTAAGGGAGACCTATGAAATAACTATAAAGTACACCAAGAACACTTTATGATTAATTTTTTTTTTAAATATTAATATTAATTCTGTTTTCAATTTATAAAACAGTTTTATCTATTGCAATTTTTCTTAAATTCCAATTTGTTCATGTTATACTTTTGATTTATTATTTGTTATAATATAATACAATTATAATATAATTTAAAATAATATTAATGACAATTTTTATATTTTAGCTATGCTAATCCATATTTTTGGTATATGGTCTATTGAACATACGTTCACATACATACGATACGATGTGTATAATGCAGTGTGAAACTTTTATTTCGTTAATTATATCGATAATTTTTTTATATTAATAATAATTAATGAGTTTATACTATAATTTAGTGTAATTAATATATATACATTGAATTAGTTGATTTTTGAAAATATTTAAAATAAATATTTTAAATGAACTTTCACGAGATAATGTCTGAATTATATTTTGTAGTTGTATTATTTCAGTGCAAAATGTAAGCGAGAAACTATACACAAATCTCTATTTCATTTCATCATTATAAGAGTTCTACATTTTAACATGTAATGTGTATTAGATATGAATAGATAAACTGTAAGTACATACATGTAGTATCGCGAGCGAGGGGCCTAGGAGTTGGCGGGTGAACCGCGTGGAATGTCGCGAGAGCCGAGGCGTTCTTTTCGATCGCGTAGTTTTGGAAAGAGGAGGCCTACGTGATCTTGGCCACAAGCGGTTGCCAAGGGACGAGAGACGAATCAACGGTGATTGCGAGTTGCGTTGCCGAGAGAGTGTTGATTGCGTTTATGAAAGTCGAATCGTTGATTAATTATTTAGTTGTGCTGATTATTATACGTTTGCTGCGATTAGTTCATGTTAAACAACTACTGTTTTTCTGTCTGATTAACACCTGTATCATCCATTCATTGTAAATATATTCCATCACGATATTACATACATACCTACGTTACACGAAAAATCAAAAGTGAAACCTGTCCAGCAATAACACGTCAATATCATATATACGTCCTCTTTATGTCACGAAGCTTTCTCTAGATCATAGATTCCAGAACTGATTCTAGAACAAATTTCGAAAAAAAGACAAAATTATCTTTCTTTCTTACAGTCCTCTTTGATTTGAACTGATGTTTTCTTCTTCTTCTCTTTTCTCCTCCTTTTCTAAAAAAATTATCTTTCTTTCTTACAGTCCTCTTTGATTTGAACTGATGTTTTCCTCTTCTTCTCTTTTCTCCTCCTTTTCTAAAAAAATACAGATTCTTATATATATGTAGACAAATTATACATATATGTATTCGCAATGAGTGCAATCAATCTGATGCTTTTATAATTGATCTTGTACTTCCTAAAATGAATAGGTATACTTTCTTACTACTTTATAAATCAGCGAAGAACACACGTAAAAAATTTTATTTAGGACAGTTAATGTACGAAATAAGAAGGAAGCGCATCGTAAATCGCTTTTATAACGTTTTCGACTGATATTTTATAGGATCAGGGAATATATACATATATTTTTTATTGTTAATTGTTGATTTTCCCTGGTTTAAACAGTGATATGTCCTTAATTATGAATAAAATGGCTACAATAAGTTATTTATTGATACTTTGAAGTCATTTACAACATTTCTTATGACTTTCTTAAATTTATTAAGGAGTCGATTTCTCCTTGGAATTATTACTGACAGATATTTGCTTATGTACATAGAGCATACAATAAAATAAAAAATAAGTTCGCATAAAGATATATATGAAGTACGAAGAAAAACTACGCAGAACAAAATCCTCGGGGTATACACAGGAATGGAAAGCAAGCGGGTAGATATAAGGAGGTCGTGTTTCATTGGCACACTCAGTTTATTACTCGATCTACATAGCAGATCAGACCGTATTATAAGAGCACGCAAATTAGCATTTCACAATGAAAAGTGAATTATTGTTGCAAGTAAATAATAAAAATTCTAAATAATATGTTTATTCTATACTTTAATCATCAATACTTAAGAAAAATTCGTGTCGATAATTCTTTCCTTTATAGATTTTTATATTTCTTGTGGGCAATATAAAAATTATAAATTCGAAAAATGTAGCTTTTACTTTCAAGATTACAGTGATAATTTGTTGTTCCAAATTTAACATATACATCAGAATACTTAAAATTTAAAAAATATAAATTAGTCTTCTTAATGATTTTCAGTTTATTTTAGTTTTACCGATATTGCTAGTTCCTATGTCTGAAGGATTTTTCTTCGAACAGTAAGTAAAGTTAAATTTTAGTCTTGTCGGTGATAAAACTTATTTTTTAAATTAAATTTACTGTTAAATTAGTGTTATAGTAATTTTAATTTTCATTTATTAAATATATACATTCCCCCTAGATTTACATTAAATGTTAGTTATAGTGTGTTTAATAACGATATTATATGAAGAAAACAGATCGTACATTGACAATTTGTATTTCAGCCCTAAAAAGTTATTAATGGATTTGTTTCAATCGTCAAAAGAAAAAAAAGAAGCAAGAAAGAGGCCTCATATAGATCATTATCATGTACATTATTATCCAGTAACAATCCCTATATTTGAACCACTGGTGAAAGCACCTAAAAAACATAAACTGGAAGAAATATATCAGTAAATATGAATTATATTACAATTAAAATATAGTGTAATTAAAGTGGTTTAAAGCTTTTGTAAAATGTGTATATACTTTTACATAATTAATTTTTGTTCTGTGTTATTTAAGATCAATTTATTTCATAGTGTACACATTCCGTTTGTTAAAACTTTAATTGATAGTAGAAAAATAACATTGATAAATTACTTATTGACGAATAATTTTGAATTTTGAATAAAATAATTGTTTAGGATTAAGAAATACATATTTAATTTAAAATTTTTAGCAACCAACTGGAAACGATTGGGTGGTCCAGTCACGAATATAAATATATTCCTGAACCTAAAATTAAAACTTTTAGTTTATATGATTCGTGGAAAAATTCTGTGCCCTGCAAAAAAGAAATTTTAGGTAACTATTGGAATACTTTTAACTTATTTTCTACTTTTTAAACGCTTGCGATTTAAACAATGTTTATCCAATAATGTTCCAGAAACAGATCTTTTTGAAATAATGAACAACAGCGAGGACGAAAATGTATTGTACATACACCCCTCCACTCACAAGTATTAAAATACACAAAAAAAGAGTACCTAAAAAATCATTAGAAAATTATTAAAATCTTTAAAAGTTATTATCTCGTTTGAAATGTTAGATTATAAAGAACCTATACATATATTCGATATGACAATAAAAAAATGCAAATTATCTGTATTAAAATTAAATCTTTAATCAATCTTGACATTACTAAACATTTTATTAGACATATTTAGTGTTATTTAGTTTTAATTTAGTAAATATTCTGTGAATAATAAGTGCCACATTCATAATATTTAGGTTTTTCATACTGATATTTTTGACACTGATTATATTTGATACTGATTTTTATACTTAAGGATTTTACAAGATAAAAATCTGTTGACGTAAAAATCTTTATTTTTTAAGTTTACTTTTGTAAACTCTAGCGTGTCAAAAATATACCTTATGATGTTGAATATGTATCGTAAAATTTATTAAATACTGCATTATGCGTTAATTAGAATTAGAGATTGGTTCAATAAAATAAAAATATATTTTTATTTCCTTGTCACAATGTAGAACTAATAATATTCCTAGCATGATTGCATGCTATAGATAATATTATTAATTTTTTGCTTTTTAAATTGTTTTATTTAGAAAGTATAATTTTGTTAATAACATAATACAATACTTTTCAATGTATTAATAGAATATGTTGTAAAAAGAATAACAGCTAGAAATATGGTGGCACAATATTTAGTACTTTCAATATTTTATTATCTTCTATATTATATACAATTTTACAATTTTAATTTAATTTTAAATACATGATAATTACAATTTTTCACACATAAAGTTTTAATTTAAGATATCTAGGATCGTGCATCTTTTCGGAAAGCATTTTATAAGATATTTTCAATAAGCGAGATATATTCGATGGTAATGGGAGCTTTCTCTTCTCGATACGCGTTTCTTGTTGCTCCATATGATCCTGTAAGAGCTTGGACATAAGGAGCAACATGTATTTGCGATCGGTTAGTCGTACGATATGAGTTCCCATCACTTTTTCTAATCGGGATTTTACCGGTGGATAATTTATTCTAGAAATAACAAATGAATAAATAATATTTAAAAAATAATGAAAAAATTATATAAATCACAAATACACGAGTAGTAACAAATAGAGATTACAGGTCCAAAATTTATAATTGCATTTTAGTATAAATCTGTTACAAGTAGTTTGACAATATCATTCAATATTTTGTTTCTAATACTTTTTTAGACGTAGATACGAAAGATTAGAATTAATAATATCTATATTATAAATTTATAGTAATATAAATTCTATAAAAGAACAAAATGATTTTTAATTGAATGACAAGAAATTAATATAAGCGGTAGAAATTATAACTTACGCATATCTTACGTGTTCTGTTTCCCACCATTGCAAAGGAGCGTCATAAGGATCTATAGCAGAGATAAATGCTATTTCTACATCTTCAAATACCTTTCTAGGTTTTTTCGGGGCTTCCACTTTTCTCTTATCGAGTTCGATCTTTTTATCAGCTTTACTAATAATTTTATTCTTATATTTCTGCTTTTCTTCATGGTTAGCTTTTTTCTGATATCTAGTTCGCCTTTTTTCTACTGTTGCAGTTTGCATACTAAAATATCTGTTTCTATCTTCGTTTTCTTTATATAAAGCTATCGATTTAATTTAATCATTATATGTTATGTTTTCTAATTGATATAAAACACAGTTCGTTACATTGACATCAATATGGTTAGACTAAAATTTTGAAAATGAATATAGAAAATTTAAGAAAAAACAAACGCATTCAAAAAAAAATATCTCGGACTATGAATTTAATTAGAAATTTTGTTCTTTCAAATAATAAAAAAGAAATTTATATAAATAATAATAATAATAATAATAATAGTACTTTATTGTATATTAGACTTTATGTCTATTACAAGGAGGTTCTTTGGCATAGCAGATTGATTTATTTAGTATATATTTTCTTATCTTATGGATAGTTGTTCTAACCATTATAACATACATTAGAGGCTAATGTAGTATGCATAATAATAATATAATATATATGTATCCATGAGATAAACTATAATACTTATATATTATAATATAATATGAAAATATTTCATTTTACTTGTGATATTGTTCAGTATTTATTTTTTAATGCTGGTATTATGAGATCATTGTTATACTATTTGACTTGCATATTCTAATTTTTCTACTAATATGTAGCATTTCAAGTGTTTTATTTTCTCATTTTTATGTCTGAACTGATTATCCTCATGCCAGCTTTACAGCTGCTTGGATGTACATACTGCACTAGTTTTCATGTTTCTTGTATATCACTCAACACAATCATGACTTAAGGAAGTCATCCATTTCTCTTTCTCCCTAAGGCATTACTTGTATCGTTGATGATTGCATTGTATTTGACGTAATTGAGTATCGTACACACGTTATCAAGATAATTTCTCTTTATTAACCTACCTTTGTGTTAACTTGACCTAGTTCCTTACGTTTAAGGTAAGAAATTTCCAATTTTTGCATGTTCTAGAGCTGGTGATTTAAAAAATATGTACAAAATAACTATACACATTTAAAAACAAATGCTTTTATGATAATAATCAATTTATATATTTCCTATTTACGATCTTCAAAAGATTTAAAAGTTCCAAAAATTTTTAAAATAATATTTTAATTTAATATGTCTCAGATATCGAGGCATAATGCTCATTATAATCTCTTCTAGAGTTAGTACATGTTTCATATATTTTGTTTCCATCTCCATTTATTTCTTGAAGCTGTATTATAATTTATTGTATATATATATCTATTAGTACATTTTTGTTGCTTATTTAATATTATAGTATTTCTATTAATCGACGTAACAAATTGAAATACTTTACATCAATTTTTTAGAGACAAATGTATGATTAAACTTGAACAATTCCCGCGCTTACAACGTTAATCGCTTCACTATTAAACTATTAACTGCTATCAGATAGTAAATCTGCTATTAAGCAGCTTTTCTTCCATATAAACAACATGAAATTATTTTTAAATTTCATACAAAATATGTTGTTACTCTTTGTTTAAAAAATCATATTCAACATTCAAGATTTTTAAAATTATGACAATTATAAATAAAAATATTATATTGCACGCATATAAGATCGATCATATATAAATAATACTTACATACATGAAATTTCTAAACAATATTTGTATTTCTATTGTAGAAAATACGTATAACACATATTGTATACAACTATAATTAACCTGAAAGATGTTTATTTTGCGTAGTTAAGGATATTACTATGGTCGTACGTCATATTACTCGTACTTATAATTGTAAGACATAGTCGGTATATGTGACTGTGTTGTAAGGTACGTAAAAATATCTTTAGAAACATGGCGAATATCGCAAAGTTTGTGGGACTAGACAGAGCTTGTAATTATTGGCGTGCAATAAAAGCAAATGGTGGTATTTTAAATTCTTTGTTCACATTATACAGGTTAGCATAACACAATTGTTATATATAATATTTTCTTAAATAATATTTATATATGTCAATACTTTTTGTAATTATCTATAGAATTGAAAATTTCTTTTGTAGTAGTAAACCTAATCTTTTAAATATTTATGATTGTGAGATTATAGATATTTATTTTCTGTCTTAAGTTCAATATAAACATATAAAAATAATTTAACATCACAAATAACATTATGTGATATTACATTATAGAGTGGATGAATTAAAAGCTGGTACTTTAGTAGGTGTGGATAAATATGGCAACAAATACTATGAAAATAATTCACACTTTGTTGGTAAGTTCAAAAAATGAAAATTCTTTTCTTATTTGTTTATAGTATGAATGTGTAAAATATTTCAAAAGATATTGTACTATTATATACTGAGATAGACAAATACATATTATATACTTACTATATTTTTAAAGAAACACAGCTTTTTCAATATAATTAAGTATAATTTAAGAACATTATGTTTATAAACAAAAGTTGACCATTATACTAAACAATGAAGTTATCTGTAATTAAAAAGTTTCTGTTATGCTCATTACAACAGGTTCTAATAGATGGGTAATATATTCTGAAGAAGTTAATATGGATTATGATGGTTCTCAAGTCCCAGCAGAATGGTTTGGATGGTTACATTATAAAACCGATTTAATCCCTACTAAGGATCCTAATCGACCAAAATATTCGTGGATGGCAGATCACAAACCAAATTTAAGTGGTACCAACGAAGCTTACATACCTTATACTACTACAAAGCCAAAAATTATACCATGGAAACCACCGCAGTAATATATTTCCAGTGTAATTTGTCATGTAGATTTGCATAGAGTAATTATAATAAAGATAATATGTAATTAAATGTAAATAAATATAATGAAACTTAATATTTATATTTATTTAATATATTATTAATTACTATCAATAATTGAGTTATTGTAGCTTGAAAATATTGTATCTGACTATAAAGTCTTCAAAAATTCTGCCGTCTGTTCTTGAAAAATATGTATTGTCAGAATTTAATGTTAAATGAAATATTGTATTATTTATCGGCATTACATGTGCCCTTTCGGGTCTTGAGGGACTTTTGGTATTATATCCTTATATCTGCTTTTATGGGTAGTATGACATAACATAGAACATATAACCTTAAGACCTAATTATAACTTAACATAACCTATATGTTTACATATAAATATAAATATTCGTCTTGAAATCTAAATCCTATTTGGTCTCACTTGCCACTTATTGCTATGTCTATTTTTGGCATTATACTGACACAGTACTTTGCTTTTCTTTATAGTTAAATATTGTGTGATTATATTTTATAAATTTTAGTTTAGTTTTTTTACTTTGATTACTATTATATTTTATTATATATGTTCTATATATACATATATTTTATTATATTACATAATAATTATTTAATAAATATAATTATCTGAAAATTATCATTTGAATTTGAATTATATTTTTATAATTACTATCATATTTTACTATTTTAAAATATTACTATAAAATAATATTACTGTTACGAATATACACAAATAATTTAGTTATATTTTTACTTGGAAATAATTTTCTAAGTATATATATGTGTATATATTATGTGTATATATAAGTGTATATATGTGTATATATGTGTATATATAAGTATATATACACGCACATTATAAATAGTCCATTATTAGCGAATTAGCAAATTATCTTAATCATTAGATTTCTCAGAAGAAAAAAGAATAAGATCTAAAGGTACAATCTCGCTTATCCGAACAAGTCGGAAAACAATGCAGTTCAGATAACCGAGCAGTCCTTATAGTAAAGATTGACTAATTATTCCATTAAGCTTTTCTTATTAACTCGAATAGTAGAATTTAAGTATTAGGATTTTAAATTGCTTCTTCTTTGACATGCAGATAGTTTCTAAGTACAAAATATAGATTGTATATATTAACATATCTATTATCAAACTACGTGTTTGTGCGTGTATAATTGAAATAATGTTCGACTATACTTCGGATAATAAAAGCTCAACGTTAACTTGTTCATATAAATGAGGAGCTAATAAGTGAGACTCTACTGTATGTAAAATTCTTGTTCATTTTTTTCGTATATATACATACTTTACATATTAACATTTAAGTACATTTATAAAAATTAAGAACATTTCTTGATAATACTAAATTAATTTATGAGAAATGATTGTTTTAATTACTGTGACTTTTTGGTAGAGAATATAATTAAAAAATAAGGAAGTTAGTACTCGAGATATGTTTATTGATATTTCTATTACGAATTTTAAAGAAAAGAAAAAGTCCTAAAAGAATAGCCATCCTTGTTACTTGTTACTACTGTCATATTGATTAGTCTTGATTACTAAGAGTAGGGAGACAGTACAAAATGTATAGACGGAAAAGTTTCGGTCGTAAGTTAAGAATTAAAGATAGCCTCAGAAAGTTTGCGTTACTTATTTGAGTAGGGATTTATCTCCCTTGAACTTCGCAAGTACTAAATATACAAATGTGTATACAATTCAACTGATTAAAAAGGTTGTTCTGGCAAATGAAGATCGGAATTTAGGGGTGAGCTACATATCATATATTAATAAAATATGTCATATATATATTTTTTTTTATTTATATCTTCCCTCTTATAGACGTGTATGTCTGTTTATTAGAGGAATATTCTTGTTCTTTAAATGAGCAAGTTTATTGTTATTTAAACGAATAATTTATTAATTATTACGTCCTAAAAAATTGTTCATTAAAATTAAATACATACATTTTAAGTTTAGCAAATCTTTTATTTAATTGCTTTTCAAGAAAATAAAGTGGAACTATTTATTAATATGCACTATAATATTTGAGAAACTGTTAATCCCCCACAATTTATGATTTAATAAAATTCAATAATTTATGATCCTTCTTAATATAGCGAAAAGCATTTCTTTCCATATTGGATCCTGATAAAAATGTTCGATTTTCCCTATTATTTTATTTATATAACATAAATAAAAGAAAAATTGCAATTTTTTCATAACTGGTTAATTTCAAAGTACGACAAATTATGTAACTACAAACTAGATGAAATTAAATTTATATTTATGAAACTATTTCTATAATTATAACAATAATAAATTGTATATATTTTGCTGAAACATGAATTGATTATATATCTCAAGTGAGTGGGTAAAAGAATAAATTTAATACCTTTTCTGCATTGCTGTCTTTTGCTTACGACTCTAATAGTATACAGTACATTAGCTGAGATTTTAATAATATGTATATCCAAAATCTAACATGTGATCTTACGTTGCATTCTAGATATTATATGTGCTTCTCTGTAAAACTAATAATTCTAATTTATACTCTTTTGCTCGCGCACCAGAGGATATCTATATGTATAATATATAACTAAACATTTAACAAAATACACATTGTAGGCATTAAATTAATATGGTAAATCATCAAAAAGCGATATCACAAGCAAAACATTTCGCTTCCATAAAAAAGAAATTGTTAGTAAATGAAGCGATGGTCCACGTAAAAAATGAAAATTACCATAAGGCCATATACCTTTACAATAAAGTAAGTTTTTTAATTTCACGTATTTGAACACATTAAAATATTATCATTTATAAATGAATAATTAATTATGAGAATTGATGTATCGAAGTGTAGTGAAGAAGTAAATAATCAGCTCAAGAGTTGTTAAATTATTTGCAATAGTCTAAATTATATAGTAATTTCTAACCCCTGTAACTTTTTAATCCTTTTGCTTCGCTAATAACCCATGTATGCGATTGGTTCAATTGTATATAAGAAAACAAGAAAGATGCTAAAATATTAAATTTAAAGTTAAGTTTAAGGAATTGAAATGTATTATAATTTATCTTTGTATAATTGGAAATTTTGATAAGTACTAAATAAATACATACTCAAAATCATATTTTCTCTGTAGGAATAAATTATTTTTCTTTTACATATGCGTATAACATAAAATATGTTGAAACGGTATATTTTAAGTAATATTACTACATTTTCTATTAACAACTGACAATTATGTATTAATTGTCAGCTTATTGTTTGAATTATTTCTTTAAAGTTATTAATATAATGTACTATTAAAAAATATACACATATGAGCTATTAACAGATATAATAATGTGATCGAATGAATATTATCATTGATTTTCTCCAACTTCATTAGGACAATAACTACCGATCTATCTTTTTACTAATTTAATTTTAACAAGAATATTTATAGAAATATATAATATTTATTGTATATTTGTATTGTTATTAATAATAGAGAAAACAACTCATTTTATAAAAAAAGATACCTTACCGTATCACTTACGATTACCACGCTCTTATTATACCGTTAAAAAGAGAATATCACATTATTCTTAGACCTATGTATATAGAGAGTATTCGAAAATGATTTATCGTAAGTGACATAGCATTATTCTACACCTCTGGCTCAGTGAAGATTTGCAAAAAAAGTAGCCGCCAAATTGACATAAATCACGAATTTCAGGATCAAGGTCAGTTCGATGACTATTTTTTTTTGCAAACCTTCACCAAACCAGAAATATAGAATAATGATACTCATGACAAATCATTTTTAACACCCTGTACATATATATATATTTATTTATTTATATATTTGTATAGCAAGGAAATATGTACAATACCAGAACAATTTGTTCCGCAACAGTTTGCCCTTTAAATTTTACTATATATTATTACATCGAAACAAATACACATCGATTTTTTTACTAGCAGATATTTATAGTTAAAGAACTATTACAAAATTATACAAGTAGTAGAAAATATAATAATAAACATGTTTAATGTTAATAAAAAAATAGTGACGATTAAGTTTACATTAAATAAGAATTATAAAATAATTCGATTATTAAGAATATGAAAGAATATGAAAGAAAGAAATTTTTAATTGATACAAAGATTAGTAACATATGATTTACAAAATGCGTAGCAAATCAATAAAATTTAGAATTTACTAACTATAATTGCTAACATGAACTTATTAAATTATTTCAAATAATATTGGTCAAGACTTTATCAATGAATCCATAGAAATCGTTTAAAAAGGTTTTCAGTTTTTCTCGTATTAGTTTCTTGTATCTTATTAATTTGGTTATAAAACATACATATATTATTTTATCTTTTATAATGTAATACGAAATTCTAGCATAGTAAAAAATTTTGACGTAATTACAACATGAATGAGTCTTTATTCTAAGCGGAAAAGCCGGAAGTAAAAAATGCTTCTCTAAAATAACTCAGAACTTGATACTGTACAATTATGAATTTTAAAGATTAATTTCTACCGACGAAATTTGAATAATATATAATAATAAAATTTGAATGTCACAGGATAAAATAAATACTTCCTGACAACACAAACTAAAGTAACTTGAAATTCCTTTGCACACGTACGATCAGTGATTTTTACATACCGAATTTGCCCGCATTGTTGACTGTTTCTAAGGAAACAAGGCATCTAACCAAGGTGTCGATAACCACACGTCTATTCCACACGCAAATCACACAAAGTAGTACATACTTACCTTGCATTCTAAGCTATTTTCGTGAATGAAACGCGCTTAGTGAATTCGTTCTGTCGGTTTCCATTTACTATTTGCAAAAAAGGGATCGAAAATCGTCACAGTGATATTTTTAAATATTTTTTTAACATAAAATATTTTTTACACAAAAACAAATATAAATTACATAAAGAAAAAAAGTATCAAAAAGCGATTTTTCTTTCTTCTCGTATTTGTTATTATAATCTTTCTTTTATTTCCAACATTATTTCATCTTTAAAAAAGAGGGAAATTAATCCAAGATCAAACGTAACAAAAATAACCAACGATGGGTGAAGTACTTGTATCAGAAACTACGGATACCCAAGACGATATTGATTCGAAGATTATGGATATACTGAATCCAACGATACATCACCATGATCTATTACAAAGCTACGTGCGAGTAGCCGCAGAAAGCGTTTCAAATTTGAAACAGTTCGAAGAATCGGAAGATTTCGATAAGGTTCCATCTTTGGGAACCTGTCCCGACAAAGAGTTCATCGATAATGACGATAAAGAAAGCCACATTAATGATGATAAAAAAGATAGGAAAAGTAATAAAAAGCAACGGGAGAGTAAATCCAATAAACTGTCAGTCGAATCAGAAGTGAACATTCAAAAGAAAAAGAAATGACGCCGCCTAAATAATGGTACTCGCCACCAGGAAGAAGTATACACTGATAAGGATCGCGCTGCCGCGGTAAATATGGGAACCAAAGATATTAAACAATCGTTAAAAATAAAGCAGAAACAGGATCGTAATTTACAATTGCCAGAAGACACTGGGCCCAGAACTATGTTGGCTTTAGGATTACGTGAAATGCGAATTGGCGATGTTAAAGTCGCAATGAATTGTATCAACAAGGTTCTTTTTAATTCTCTTTTTAATCGGATATATGTATGTATGTAATTATAAGGGTGGTTGGTAACTGATGGTACAAGCGGAAAGGGGGTGATTCTACGCGAAAAAAG
Organism: Bombus bifarius; assembly: GCF_011952205.1. Classification (NCBI taxonomy): domain Eukaryota; kingdom Metazoa; phylum Arthropoda; class Insecta; order Hymenoptera; family Apidae; genus Bombus; species Bombus bifarius. The sequence goes on along the minus strand of NW_022884516.1, from coordinate 578,604 downwards.
AAGTCGAAAATATAGAATAAAAATTTTTCGTTTGAGGCTTTGTTTTCGAGAAAATCGACTTTGAATTTTCGCTCGGTACGCGTGCGGTGCGATAACGGATCTCACAGTAGATCGTTGTCTCGATGGAAAAATTAAAAAAAAAATTTTTTTACATTTTTTTATTCTATATTTTCGACTTCTTTTTCCGCGTAGAATCACCCCCTTTCCGCTTGTACCACCAGTTACCAACCACCCTGTATTTTCATTTTTTGATGTTTTGCTATCCCCCCCCCACCCATTATCCACTTGCAAAGGAATTTCAAGTTGTATAAAATTTAATCATCTAAAATGTTTAATATTTATTATATGTAAATATTTCTCTTATGATATATTTTGTGTATTTACATTCTATAAAAATTGCATTAAACATAAACATTACACTGATTCATAACGTCTGTTTAAAGTCGTGTAATTGATTTCGAAAGGAATTTTGTTTTAATAATATTATTGTATGAGTTTAACCGATCTCTGAAAAAATAAATAAAAATTTGTTTTCTATAATAGAATTAAGAAAGAAATTAGGACACAGTAAAATATTATATTATTTTCTGTATTATTATCTTTATTTATTATATTTATTTTATATCTCGCATTTGTTTAAAGATATATATGTAGATATTTAGTACAAAAAGCACTAAAAATTAAAAAAATAGCATTTAAGAAAAAGTTAAGAATCTAATCAAGGGTCAAACAAAAATCGATCAAGAAGCTCATATTAATATTATAACATCGTACTTTTATCAATTATTCTTGTTATTAAACATTCACATAAACATACCTACTAGTCAATTTACTAAAGAATATGTATGTAGCATTTATGTGCAAAATTATTAATAAAAATGTAAATTTCATTGTTTACAAATACATTTACTTATCACAACATTGTGAAACATTAAACATACATTGACAATGCATAATAAATTGATATATTCATTTAATTAACACTTTTACTGTAACATACATTTCATTTAATAAGTTGAATGAAATTAACTAATAGTAGATAAAACTGTTTGCATTATAACAGAAATAGCGAATTATTAGTAATTGTCTTTATCAATTAACGTTTAAAAGATACAAAATATATCATTGTTCCATTATAGTGCAATTCTCTAATATCTTCATCTTATTAGATATTATACAAAGTAATAGAAGATAATTAATAAAGTATACATATATACATACTATTCTTCATTAAAAATTATTACACACGAAATATTTATATATATCTGTTAACTGTTTGTTTTTCACACTATATTTTGAGCACAATGTAATTACATCATATAATTAATATTATTCTTCTCTGCCAGGCATTAGATCTTGAGCCAAATGATAACAATGCATTAATAGCACGAAGTAAATGTCATCTTTTATTAGGAGAGCCCCAGAAAGCACTGCAAGATGCTGAGAATGCATTACGATATAAAATGAAAAATGTCAGCGTGGCTAACGCAATATACTGTAAAGCAGAAGCTTTATACTGCATTGGTGATTTTGAAATGAGTCTTGTATATTATTACCGTGGCATGAGAATACGTCCAGAATACGGACAGTTCCGCCTCGGTGTTCAAAAAGCGAAAAATGCGATACAAAATATACTACGTAAAAATTGAATGTTTCTATCATAAAAACGTAATTATACAGAATACTTGAAATAACATCTTTTTAAATCGACGATTTTTATAAGTTTAGCGGTTAATCAACCATGATAGAAACTGTTAAATATGTTTACAAATATGTACAATAAAACATTTATATATACTTAAAATATAACGTAAAAATGTAGAAAAAATTGTATACATACATACATGCATATTATATACATATTCATTTATTTATTTATTTATTTATTTATACTGAATATAAGTAATATTATTCTTTTAAAATGAATGTTTCATATATAAACTAGTGATAGTGAGATATATTATACAGTATATAAATCAATTTAATTATAAATAAATTAATTTTTCTTTCCTTGATAATAATTAAATAAACATATTTAATGTCATCAACGTATTTAATATTTTTCGTAATTTTATAATTTCATTAAATAGGTAGTACATTTATTACATTAATATTACCTGATATTACCATTACAGTAAGAAGGAATAATTGCGTCACTTGTATGTAGGTTAGATAGTCTCTTTAATTGCATATACACACATGCATATAATAAAGCACAACAAAATATTACGGCGACGGGACTATTTATTATATCCCCTTTCTCGGTTTGAATGCTAACATAAAAGCATATTGAAATTTGTTTATAAAACACGTAAAAACGAAGTATTTTATAATGGCAGAAACTGTTTTAAGTTCCGGTGAAAAAACTTTCATTCTCCATGGAATAGATGTAAGTTAATATAAGAATCTACGTATATATATATATATATATATATATATATATATATATATATACACATATTTATTTTTATAATAAAAGTTATTTTGTCATATTTTTACGATTCTATAATCATAAGGCAGACTTTAGAAATGATGGTAGACGACGATGCGAATATCGATCAATGGAAATTGAAACTAAATTAATGCCACAAACACATGGATCAGCAAGATTACGCATAGGAAATACGGATATACTTGTTGGCATTAAAATAGAACTTGATGTACCTCACGCTGACAGACCAAATGAAGGAAAATTAGAATTTTTTGTTGATTGGTATGTAATGCTTCTCATAGTGGTTATTGAATATTTGATGTCCTTTACTAATGTCCAAGTAATTATTTTATAAAGTGAAATCCCTTATATTTCTAATATGAAAATTAAATAGATAATTTTATAGTAGTTAAAAAGATAAATATGTGCTAATTATTTCATATTGCGTATTATGTATCAGTTCTGCTACTGCAACTCCAGCATTTGAAGGAAAAGGTGGTGATGATTTAGCAACTGAAATAAGTAACATTTTAACAGCTGCTTATCAAACGCGTAATGCTTTTGATTTAAGAACATTATGTATTTTACCTCATAAGAAATGTTGGAAAATATATGTTGATATTTTGGTAAATAGTGTTTATACATTTAAATAAATATTATAAGAACAATAATTTAAATATTTTATACATACATAATGTATATACATAGATTCTTCAGTGTGGTGGCAATCTTTTTGATGCAGTAGGAATTACAGTTAAGGCTGCATTAAATAGTACAGAAATACCAAAAATTACAGCTGCGACTCTGGATGGTGGAGAACCAGATATTGAATTATCAGATGATGCTTATGACTGCATACAATTAGATACCAGCAATTATCCAATTATTGTTACACTGTGCAAAGTATGTTTCTATCAATTTATATTATATATTTCATAATTTTTATATTATGAATATTAAAAAAAAGAATTTCATATTGAACTTGAAATATGAAAACTATCAAATGTTTGTATATATATACGTGCATATTTTAGACTATTATTTAAATTTTTCTAGATTGGTGATAATTATATCGTGGATCCAACCTCGGAAGAAGAAGTATGTAGTGCAAGTAGTATTGTCATGTCTGTATTACCAAATGGTAAAGTTTCATCAGTGATTAAGTTGGGTTATGGGAGCATTCAGTCTAATACTTTTATCAAAATGTTGCAAGTAATTATATTGTTATTTATTGTAAATAAATTAATCCTATACACATATATGTGTAAGGTTTAATAGGGTGCGTAGTACAACAATAAGAAATAATAAGAACAGTAAGAAATTATTTAACGTGCAAAAGCGAATAAAAAATATAGAATAAAATTTTCTCATTTAAACCATTGTTTTCAAGAAAATGAAATTTGAAAAATCGTTAATTCGTTAAGTACATATAAATTTATACTAGACTAATACTAAGTACATTAGTAATTAACTACAAATGTACTAGACTATTTCTTGTCTATATATATCCAAACTCGAAAAAATTTTCTCGAAAAAGTTGTATACAATGTTGATGTCATCTAGTTGTACCATGCATTCTGCCACATCTTGAATATGTATATATCAAAAGTAACAAAAGTATGTTTTCAGATGGGTAAAAATATAGGATTACAATTAAATAAAAGTCTTATGAAAGCACTGAAAAAAGAAAGTCAACTAGGACAACGAAGACAAATATTAGGATTTCTTAGATAAATATTCGTAATAAATATAAGTATACCTTTAATCCTAAATATAATTTAATTTTACGCATAAATGTATTGAATTGTTTGTCATTCTTATATCTCATGTCTTTTAAATAGCTTTTTCTTTTTTATATGTATTTTCAATCTATTAAATCTGTACAAGTGGACAATTTGTAAGTGAAATAAACGAGACATTTTATTTAAAGAAAGAACAATAAATAAAAAATTATAATAAAGAAACATAAAACATACAATATATCTTGAATCATTATTTTATTATGTTTAGATACTACTTAATAGTAATTACAATAATTCTTATATGGGAGAATTCTCAAAACCATATGTAGCAAAAGTTTTTGGCTTCTCGAGACCTTTGTAATCTTTAGTTCCTGGAATTCTTGCTTCACGTGTTGGTCTCACCATCCAACCAGATTGTCGTGTCCAATTCTATGAAAATAAATATTTTGGTATGATACTTAATATCAAGATGTTCCATTTGCGATATACTGAAAAATTATTTCTTACGCCTGTGTTATATTTGTAGTAATACCGTACGCCATAAAGTATAACAAGACCCATCAAACATTTTGCTGTGACATAACGTACAATCATTGCACCCCTATTACCCTATAATTAAATATAATATCAAACAAAAATAGTATCAACTAATGAAATTACTTTTGATATATGATCTAGCTAAAAGTTTTATTCTTTTACCATAAGAGGAGTTAATAATCTTTCAAATGCATTTAAAGGTATTCTATAGAATCTTCGAAGTGGATTATAATAATGCTTATAATATTCCTTTGTTTTTAATGGCTCTTCTGGTGCAAGAATGTGGCTTTTAAGATACCGAGCTCTCCATGCACGTTCTTCTTCCGTCATACCAATCAAACGTTCTCTTTCACTCACTAAACGGCCACCAACACTCATTGGTTTTACACCGCCACTAACTGAAGATGCCATTGTAAACAAATTAACTGAAACTATAAAATTGTAATGATATAATAGCCAAATAATTGTAAAATATTGAGAATGCATTTATCAGTAATATTAATTACATAAAATACAAAATATGAAGAAAAGCAAAACCTGATATTTATATAAAATTTGTGTCTTTACGTAATAAAGTAAGTACGTAATACTAATTTAACTTATATAAAAATTAAAGCATACAGTAGATTACATACATTTATAATATAACTATTATAATACAAACTATACAAAATACACAAAATAATCAATTGTACTTACGTAATTGTTGATATATATTAAAGACAATACTTATATCCTATAAAAGTTAATCGCAAATTACGTCATACAATATACGATTGAATATAACCTTTAATTTCTTTAACAAGCATGCGCATTATAGTACAGCAATGACAGTCAGTATGATACGCATGTGCAGTTTACCAAGAAAGAACTCGAAGAAACGTAAACCTGATTTTAAATAAAGTTTTCATCAGTGATAGAACTTGAGATATTTAGTTGGTATACAGTTTTACGACCAAACAGTTAATAATCTACATTTTCAATATTCAAATTTTAAAAGGAAAAAACAGTTAGTATGTTTATAACGTTTATCTCAAAGTTTGGTATTTACCAATAACATTTGCAGCGCAGATTCGAATTCTTTTAATGTATTTTACTTTGACATATTTTTTTCATCATTCATGATATTTTACATTACATAAATATCCTCTTGCTTGTACTAATGCCTTAAATTTAAGTTTGACGTGAATAGATATATTATAATGATATTCCATTTAATTAATTTTTTTATAAATTAATTGATGTAATTAAATATGTGTTTACAATATACATAAAAAATATAATGCCTTTTATGAACTGAAATTTCTGATTACCATCTTTTATGTTTACAAACTACATAGAAGAAAATTATTTTATAAAATTCTTAATTTTTACAATTTTATTTTTTATTTATATTTAATATTTTACAATGTATTAGGACATTACAAAATAGGTTATAAACAAATAAACTTTATTAATCATAAAATTTCCATGGGTAAATAAAAATTAGAGTGATAATTAATAAAATCTAGAAGTTATGTATATATATGTCGGATGAGCACAAAGATTAAGGTTGTGGGCGTCAAATAAATTGTTACAGTTCTGACAATCACGGCGATTAGGCACTTGCGACACTAGTGACAATGTCCTCAGGTTCGATAACGAATCCGCGGTCAACGGGATGATAGATGAAATATACAGTTTTCTATTATCTTTGACATTTGTTAATTATTATCTAATTGTACTGCTTCTTTATTATTTTGATATTACTGATTGTTACTTTTGTAAAATAAAATTCATGATCATATTAACTTCTAATACATAGATCGAATATATGATCTTTATAATATTGTAATTCTCTTATACTTTCTTTTACATCAGGCAATGCTCTATGAACATGATTTTTTTTAAAAGTAGGTACATTTGTATTCCATCTCCTGAAATTAAAATAATTATGTACTATTATTTCATTAGATATATAAAATATAATGTAAAAACAAGTATTCCTAACACTTACTTAATTAATTCTTTAATAGTAGAAGTATCAATAATTCTATAATGTAAATAATTATTAACTAATGGCATATATTTATACAAAAACATGCGATCCATGTAAACTGAACTTCCTGCTAGTGGGCATGTTGCTTCTTCTTCAATATATGTTTTTAAATACTTTAGTACAATTTGTTCAGCATTTTCTACTGTAGTTTTACTTAAACGGGACTCATTGATTAATCCTGTCTAGAAATATAAAATATATACGTATAAAGGTTTGTATATCATTATTGAATCTAGCTACCTCTGTTACAAATTCATTTAGAATGTTTACTTTTTGATGAGTTGCCAGGCACCAGTCATTCATATTATTTAATATTTCATCTGGCTGATGTATAATAATGTTTAGATCCTTGCTTACAACTTTTAAATCTTTATTAGTGATTAAGCATGCTATTTCCAAGATTTGAGATGTATTTACATCAAGGCCACTCATCTGAAATATGTGTAACATAATATAGAAAAATGTACTCTATAGTGTAAAATTATTTAATGGTATTAACATACTTCCATATCTAACCAAATAATGTAATCATTCAAATTACTTTTTCCCATATTTGTATTCATGAGTAGCACAGGTGATTTAGCTGTTCAAAGAAATTTTTCATTAGTTTTAGAATATATGGAAAAAATTATACTTTTTTTGCAATAATAATAGCGAATTTGTTTTTATTTACATTGATTATTACATTATTTATTGTATTATATTTTTGAGGTATTTATCCCAAATTTAATAAATTGTTCATAGTAAAGTTTGTAACAAATAAACTATATTGAGGATGATACAAAGTATACAAAGTTCAAATTACCAGTATGGAAATAACGAGGAACAGTTATTCGAAGACAATTTTTTGACCATTTCAAACAATATGCAAAAATCATCTTCATTTATAATAAATTTTAATCTATTTCAATTTCATATATCGTATCATGCGTTTTAATAGACGAAATTTATAAAATGTATAAATTCCAAACTACGAGGAAGAGATCACAGAAAGCACACGCAAGTGTATAAAATTCAACTATATAGAGATATTAGTAATGGTAGATATAACAAAATTCACTATCGAAAGATAACTACAAATTAGTATAATAAAGTGAAATTCAGTTCCTATTTTGTTATTAATCGTATATAACAGAGTATTACTTATTATTTGCTTATTACTTTTTTCAATTTTTCTATTAGAAATATAAGAAAAAATGTTTATAAATTCATAATATAAAAAGATTTTGATATAAAATATTTGGACGTTTTGTAAAGAAATTATAAAAAATATAATCAAGTTATTAAAAGAACAAGTTCAAATTTCACATAAGTATATGTAATTTCTTAAAATATAGTCTACTAAATAATATATAAAATTTACAGTAAAAAATCCAAACTTTCTCAATTCTATGTTAGTAAAACCAGGATTATTAGGCTGATTTAAATTTATCTTCTTATTAGAAAATCTTATGTTAGTAAGACCTGATAAAATAGAATCAAATTGACCTATAGAAACCATTAAACAGAAAAGCAGAGAATACACAGCAGTGGTGGCGGCAATGACGGAATTGTGAAAAAACTATCTTTAAGATTTCATAAAAAAAAAAAGACTCCTTTGGAGTTATTGGATGACCATAATTTTATTCAATAATTATTTGTTAAAGAAATCGTAGTTTTTGAGAAGAATACTATGGAAGCAGAACCTTTAGAACTTGAAGATGGTGAAGTTATAGATGATGAGGTGAAATATTGTAAAAGTTTATATTTGACAGGAGTCTAACCTATTATAACCATAAAGACATTGCGTTCTAATGTTAAAATTCATAGTTGAATTAAAATTATTTCAATTGAAATATATTATTTGAATAATATAAATTTTCTAGACTTTGCAATTGTGATACTATATTTCTTAAAAGCATTTTTTTAAATATTAAATGTAAAAGTTATTTTTATGACGATGAAGTATTTTTATAATATATTTTTATCTAGGCAAGCGATATCGAAACATATAATGTCCTAAAAAGACCTCATGCAGTTCCAAATAAAGAAGAAAATGTAAAAATGGGCTATAGCGACGAGTCTGATGATTCTGCAGATACTGAAAGTGATTCTGATTCAGATTCTGGACATATTAAAAGTAAAAGACCGAAATTAAAACTGAAACGATCTAGAAATATGACAAAAAATTGGTCAGACAAAAATGATAAATATAAAATATGGTGTCCTCAGTTACAAGAAGAATCTTTAACAGAAAATCTAGTATTATGTGGTGTAACTAAAAAACAAAATCAGGATCGTAGTGTTGAGAGTTATAACATTCCACACCATTATTCTTTTAATGGGACTTGGAATATGGAGCACCGCAATAATAATAGCTCAGAAGATGAAAAGGATGGGGAAAGAAGGCTAACAAATAAAAGGACAAATTCTGATAGAACTAATGTTAAATTGAGATTAGGAAAGAAACGTAATTCGATGGACATAGATAATCAGAAAGGAGCTGCTAGAAAAATAGCAGATTTAAGTACAACAGTTGAATCAACTGATTCAGATGTGGCTACTGACATAACATCAAAACTTAGCGAGAAAAAGGATCTTCTTATAAGTAAGAAATTTGTTATTACCTTAAATTAATGTATGTATATAGTTATTTAAACTTGTACACTTTGTAGGGAGGATTGTAGATATAATTGGTAAAGAAAAAGCCATTGATTTCTTTCAAAAAACTAAAAAGATTGAAGAAGGGGGTGGTATGTTAATAATGAATGGATCTAGAAGAAGAACTGCAGGAGGTGTATATTTGTGGTTAGTAAAAAATGATGAACACATCCCACGAGAAAAAATAAGTGAGATCTTTTATTATGATAAAAAAGAACATGCTGAACAAAGGAAAGCTGATGCCGTTGCAAGAAGACAGAAAGCACAAGAATTAATAAAGTGTTTAGAAAGTAAGTTATTTGTTATATGATAAGAAGAATTCTTTCTTAATAAAGCTATTTTTAATGTTTATTATAGATGGTTCAGAAAAAGATCTTCCTGCCTTGCTAACAAAAGCAGAACTTTCCACAAGAGAAATAGCAGAAGAAGCAAGATTAAGACGTGGAGAAGGTATGGATAGAATGCCAGTCGATTCTGATCGGACAATGACTAATCCGCCACCTAGTCCTGTAACAGATGATCCAGATCATTCAGAGCATCCACTTGTACAAAGGCATGTTCAAAGTTATGGAGATGATTTCCTTGATATTGGAATAGACATAGACAGTATGGAAGTACTTTAAAATATTATAATTTCTTTGTAACAAATGTATTGCGCAAATAATTTGTACAAAATTGAGAAAAGTTCTAATCTTTACAAAACATCTATATACATAGATTATGTGAATATAGTTCATGTAATTTGTACGTTTGCCTACAGTATACACAGATAAAATTTGTGGGCATGATCAAATAATCATGATCAGTCCAAATCTATTGCAACGACGTTCCACATTGTGATAAAATAATTTATCAAATGTACATATTATGGTAATATACTTTGTTATTTTCTCAAACTTTGAAAAACAAAAAATATTTGTATACTCTTTTTTTATGTTTCATTTAACACATTTCTATTTATTATTAAGATAGATGTAAAAAAATGTAAGAGACGTAACAAAAATGAAGTTTCATAAAAATTACAGTAACATAATATGTAAATATTTGTGTTACACCATTTTTATGAAATTTTCATTGTTGAAGATTGTTTTTTGTACATAAAAGTCACTATGGAAATAAATATTAGATTATTTGTACTTTGTATAATGTATTGAACAACTTATCTCATGTACAAAATTTTACTTTAAATATTATGTGCATAATAGTTTGTTTCTTTGCTTATCAATGTTCTACAATATATAAATTTGAGAGATTTAATTAAAATACCTTGATATTGGTTAAATTCTTTTCAATGTAGCAACATGATTATATATTTCAAATAAATAGCTATTTAATTATTTTATTATTAAGATAAATTCACTGTTATATTACAAAAATAAAGTAAAATAAGACTGAACTATATGAAAGTTTTATGTAATTGGATGTTTAAAATTCTAATTTTGTATTAAATGCATTGGTTATATGGTCATATAACTTTAAATGTGTTAACTACTTTTTGCTTTATCAATTTTATAGATCAGTACCATAATTTAATATATTTGTTTCACATATCATTGCTCTAGTTTTTAACCGTTCTATCTCCAGTAGTTTAGTAAACTGAGAGAACTAAGTCCAAATTTTATAAGGATTAATATTGTGTATCATTAGGACTAAAAGAACTGAATATTTGTTGCCTTCTAAGTAGAATTTTCATAATACTATCGCAAATTCGTATTCTTTATACCAATGACACATATGTGGATTGATTAATTACATTTTTTTTAAAACAGGAGTTAGACGGATCACGTACTCTGACGATATATCTGTTACAAAATGGTACAGCATAGGGGGAACAAAGATTTATACATTTATATAAATAAATGAACTTATTTTTCAAAATTTTATTTTTTGAAGTGAATAAGAAATCGTAAACAATAATTAAATGTAACTACACACACTAAATTAATAATATTATTTGATATATATATTTATTCTTCCATACATATATATTTACATATACAATTAGTGCTATGACACAATATAAAGAAAAAACTTCTTGAATCTATGTAATGAAACTTAATGTAATGAATATTTTTTAAATTTTAGGTTATTGAAATATTTCATATATCAATAAATACGGTTAATACAAAAATTCGTAAGGTATATACTTTTGTAAATAAATTTTGTATATATATGTTGTGTCTATGTGTTGTATACATAAATATAAATATATAATTTATGAAATAGAACTGTTTTATGAACTACACATGTAAAAAACTTTAATAGTATTTTAAAAACACGATTTTCATAAATTAATTTCATTTATTTCTATATAAGATTTTATAAAATTAAGAGAAGTATAACATAATCTATATAATTTTATAACTTAGTAGCTTATGAGTACTATTCTTCTTGTAACTATGTTTTAACACTATATTCAAATACAAATATGCGAAGTATGTTTTCTTTGTAATAATAGTATTAGTGCAATACTCCATTGTTGTCTTTTCCTCCTGCAAAAATTTGAATACACTAAAAAATTTTCGACGAAATTAAAAAATTAAAGCTTTCAATGCTGCAAATAATCTTATAATTTTATACCATGTACTGCTATCCTCAGTTGAATATTTTAATTAATATATTTGGTTTACATTTCGTTGTTATGGCATAGTTTGTTATGCAAAGTGATTTTTGTCACTGATGGGAGCAAGTCTATAATCTATAACAAAAACAAGTTAACGATTTATGTCAAAATATGTAGGTATTCTAATAATCTTGTTGTTATTATATAATAACAATAAAAAATAAAACAATAAAAAGAGATAATATATGTATTTAAGGATATTACATTTTATGAAAATATTTTTTACTAGCATATACTTACCCAGTGAAAGTTTGGAATAAAGAGTAATAACGTTATATCCTTTTTAACTAAAGATAATTACATCATCTTCTTTAACAAAGAGAGCAGGATTTCGCATCTTTCTCTAACCTATAGAATGACATTAGATACATAATATACATATTCAAAATATATAAGCATCAGAATATATAAAAAAATAATATATACTGGTGTGAAAAATTAAAGGATCACAAAATTTTTGGCGAAAATTTGTCGATATTTATATCAATTTTATATTAATTGCTATAACTTCGTGGAAGAAAATTGTATAACTTAACTTAACTTAAGATATTTAACTGGCCTTATTTTGAAACTTGAAAATTCCTCATAACCCTGTGTCCATTCTTTTTCAGAGATGTTTTTATATCATATAACGGTTGAAAAAGTGAAGATGCTTCTTTTTCTCGCAAATTTTAGAAATTCAAACAATTGTACAGAATGTACGTTTTAAGATGACTTTGTAAAAGGAAGTCTACTTTTTACAACAATTTATCAAAAGTTGATGTATGATTATCATGATGTACTTTGAGCTATTCCAAATCCAGCGGAATACTTCCTATTTAAAGTGCAATAAGACGGCAACCAAAAATTCGCACATCAACTTTTGTTAGGTTGTTGTAAAGGGGATTTTCTTTTACAAGGTCATCTTAAAATAAATCCCGAAAAAAATTTTTCAAACTCCGTACAATCGTTTGAAGTTATAAAATTTTTGAAAAGAAGAAGTATCTTTACTTTCTCACCCATGATATACTTACAAACATCTCTACAAAAAATGAACACATGATTATGAGAGAGGAATCTTCGAGCTTTAAAATGAGCTCACAGTTACACATAACAGTTACAGTATAACAGTATAACAGCTTAAATATTGATAACTTTTCATTGAAAATTTTATGATCTTTTAATTTTGTACACTAGTGTAGACTCACTTGATCAATTGTACGATTTCCTAATGTTTTACTGACTAGGATAAGTGAATTCTCAGAATATTCTTTTTTTACAGCTTGTAATAAGATCATATCTTCCTGCCGTGTCCATGACTTTGTATTTACATTGGTACTTAAATCAACAGAATTTTTTATCTCATCAGATAAATCAACCTTGCTTATGCTATCATTTGACGTTCCTATTTTCGCATCCGATGTATTTTTTGCTACTGTTTCTTTAGAATTTTTATAATCAATGAATAAGCATCCTTTTTCACCTAATTTCATATGATCACTAACATTTGAGTCTATGTATTCTACTTTTATTTCTTGCTTGTCAATTTGTTTCTCTTTTTTATTTTTACATTGAGATATGCGTATTTTTTTTGCACTTTTATTTATATGATTTATTTCACTTCTGGGTCTTTTAAAATCTTTTTTCTGATCTGTAGATTTTGACGGCGATTTTATAGCTTTTTTAGACTTTATAATTAATTTTTCTCCTTCTTCGTTTTCTTTGGTAGGTGAATTTTTTGCTATAAAAGATTTCTGATGTTGTTCATCGGTATGAAATTCATTCTTTGAAGACTTTCTTCGTTGTGTAGATGAAATAGATGAAGCAAATTTATCAGTAGCTTTTAAAGATATACGCGCAATATTTTCCAACTTTTCTTCTTCAGCTCCAGGGAAAATAATTTTTGCAGGTCTTAAACCTTCAGATGTTTGAAGGTAAATTTTTCCATTGAGGAACTGTATTTTTTAAATGTAAATCATAAATTTTTGTATTAAAAATATGTTAAACAATTTCAAATAATACATATAAAATATTAACTTTTATTTTAAAGAAGCTATCCACAAGTAGTTAATATGTGTATGTTTATTAGTTGTAATTCATCTTTTCACTTCTATTCTGTATTTGAGACTATTTTAAAAACTATCAAAAAATAAATAAGAAAAACATACCCTTGTGCCACAAGACACACAATGTTCAGAAATATTTTTAGAAGTGGATTCTTCATCGTTATGACAACTGCATTTGCAGTTTTCTCCACCATAAGGATCTTCTTGAAATGATAATACAGGCAATTCTATATTTTCATATAATTCAGGTGCATCTTCAGTATAAATTTTACTTTTATCATATGGTCCCACTGGACATGTTAAGTTTTCAAACATATGTGATGCAAACAAACTGTAAGATAATAAATTAAATAAATATAATTAGATACCTATAAATTTTTTCTTATTAATATATATAATAATATTATTATTTATGTTACCTTTCTGGAGGTTTAGCAGTGGGTAATATTTGTAAAAATAAATCCATAACTAAAGGATGTCCCTTAAATATGGGACTCATAGTTGCATGAACATGTTCTAATGTTATCTGTGGATCGGATGAAAGCTGTGTAATAGCTTGCATCATTTTTGCTATTCGAGAAGGTTGTTTAGCAAAATATATTTGAGCTACTTTAACAAATTCGCTCATCTTTTGAAGCATTATATATTCCACTGATTTATCCATCATTGCAGCTTGATGTGGCCTCAAAAACAACAAAAAGTCTGTACAAAGCTCAGGATATTCTCGTAATTTTTCACATACATCTCGATATAAAGTAATAGTTATTGCATCTTTATCTATCGCAGATTTTTCCATAATTTGTTCATGGTGCAAAGATCTTGATGGACTCGAGAATGATAATTCGTTCTCCATTTGATTAATGCTATCTAATTTGTCATAATAATCTAAATATAATTTTATCACAGATCGTAATGTTGCTGGATTGTCAGATTCTAATGCCAAGTGCAATTTCTGAAGATATGATGCTGCAAACTCTATATAAAATAACATAAGTAAATTAAAATAACTCAAGTACTTTAAACTTATTAAGACACATACTTGAACCTCTTTCTTCTTCGTTTAATGGATTTTCAGATTCTAAAAGTCTTTTAATGTTTTCTAACTCTCTAGCTTCTTTAGCTTTCTTTCTACTAATAGAATCTTTCTTAATAGTTGTGCTAGCTAACATTAACTCTGCAATTTCATCTTCATTATCCTAAAATAAGATATAAAAATCTTAAAAACGTTAATTTTATTTCACTAAAATTAATAACAATTTTACTCACAAGTTTAGGCGAATCAGATATTTTCTCTATATTTTTATCTATATCATTCTTTTCTCTGGATTTTAAGGCATTGCAATTAGATGATAAACCTTTTGGTCCTAAAACTTGGGCCATTAATTTCATATTTTGAGCACTTCTTGTTTTTGCTAACCTAGGAGTAGTTTTTCGTAATTGAGGTAATTCTTGTACTATTTCAGAAGACTTTTTAGAAAACTTTGGATGTTTTGATGTAATTGAATTTGTAGGTACATCATTCCTAACTTCTTTTAATTCACTATCATCTGTTTTTTTCTCTTTTTCTTCTTGCATAGTTATAACTTTTAAAGAGCTGTTACGATGCAATGAAGAATCTGTATTTAATGCATGTGTATTATGTATTTTAATATTTACTTCATTGTCTGATACATTTTTAGAAATTTCACAATTAATGTTTCCACTTGTGCACAAATTATCTTTCAATGCATTTTTAGTTGTTGTCTTCTGCTTTGTATTTGCAGGTAATATTTTTGGTAATATATTAATAGGTGGGTTTTGTGTACACAAAATGTGAGCTTTGGAAACAGAAACATGGTTTCTATTTCCATTTGTAAGGCAATCTTTCTTCATAATATCGTTATACGAATTAACCATATGTTTTTGCTTTAAGACATTAATTTTCTGCTGTGTCTATAAGAATACATATGATATGATAAATATATAAAAAGGTTTGGGAAAAACTTTAGGGGTACGTAGTGTCTTACTGACAAAAACACTTTGTAACTGCAATCACTTAGTTGCCAACCCAATATATGCTCCTAAAGTCTTTCCCAAATTTTTGTACAGACTATATACACACAAGAGGCATTTGATATTATCTTGATTTACATCAATATTATTATCTGTAGCAAAAAATGTTGTAGATAAGTGTCGAACAGTCTTAAAGGTGGCACATTTTTGTGTTAACTTTTTGTTGCTGGAATCATTCACGCTTAATCTGCAGTATTTTTTTCCAAAGATAATAATAGTAAGAGAGATCAAGATAATCAGGTACCTTATTTTGCGGAAAAGATAACTATATTAAATAATAAGAAAATATAATAATGTAGAATATCGACTACGTATATAAACATTTATAAATATTTTGTATGAAATACTTACATTATTACAATAAGTTTGCCAAATTACAGGTAATAGATTTATTGATTGATCTTTGGGTGCTTTGAGATCGCATTCTAATGTTATGTAATGTATTGTTCTAGGAGCACAACCCTTCTCAAAGTAATGCTGTGGAAACATTTTTCTAGTAAAGTTCTGTTATATTAAAAAAATATATTATATTATTTGTAGATATATTATATTTACTTTTATTGGATTTGCATTCTTTGTGTATCGGCGTTTTCCAATGTGATTTAATAATCCTTCAGGTTCCCTGCATGGCACTAAATACTGATTAATTAATTTCACTGCATCTAATAGTTGGAGTTTCTTACTTTTTAATTTCTTTGATTTAGTGGCAACAAAAGGGAGAAACTGCTCCAAACCCAATGCAATTAAACTAGAAGACAGATTTCCATAAAATATATATACTTTTTTGATACTACATACATATTATTTACATACCTCTCTTCAGATTTTAAATATGGAGGGCGTACAAATTTATTTAATTCACTTCTGAATGGTATTTCAGGCAAAAGTTGTGGATACATTAGGGCTTTACTGTCCATAAATAGCTTTTTTAATTCTGGATCAAATTTAGGAATACACTTATACCTATTTTTAAGATATATTCTTTTTATTGCATCCCCATCTGCCATAGCTTTTTTGAAATCTTCAGAAAATTTGTTATCCAAAAATTTATTTTCCCAATCAGATACTAATTTTAAAGCATCCGGTAAATTTGCTACATTGAATGCAGAATTAGGGCCATTACTTAAGTACCTAATAAAAGTAATATAAATTCAATATATACTTAATACACTATATATGTTTAATTTAAAAACTGCTTACTTAGTCGTAAACTTACTTTATACTATTTAGATTTTCTTTGCACGTTTTTGACTGAGAATGCAGATCTGGGTGCATATATGTCATAGCAAAATGTTGTACCATTAATTGTACATGTTGACGAAATTGAACTGCCAATAACTCGCGTTGATTTGGATTCATTAAATTAGGAAGTTCTGGTTCTTTATAAGTAGGTAATAAATCTGTTACAGAACAATTCTAAACCAAAATTAAAATTGCAGTAAAATTATATTCTTAATTAAAATATAGTTATCATATCATGGTCTTACCATAAAATTGTTTTCAACCGAAACATTTTTATTTTCTGGAGACCTTCTTGTTTTTGAAATCTCCTGATCTTCTTTCGGAAATATATCTATAAACTCAAATAATTCTGCAGTCAAATTATTTAATTCCTTGCGCGTAACATTTACAGCTTTATCAGCTCTTAATTCTTCTTTATCCACTGTAAACATATTCAAATTATTTTAATAGCCTGTATAATTTAAGAAATGTATAGTATATAATCATATTTTTTATCATACATACAAAGTTCTGTTTCTTCGTCTTCTAAAATATTATATTCTGGATCTGCTTCCGAATCATCTTCCACCATAGGTTCTTGAGTGAGTGGTTGAGTAAATTCTTTTAAGAAATTATCCCAATCTTCATCTTTTTCACAATCCAAATCATACATATCAATGGTTATATCTGGAGGTATAAATGCTTGTTCAATCTGTTCCAAAGGTGTTTCGCTTAAACAAACTTTGGATCGTGTTCTTTGACCAATACTTTCTTCTTCTGTTGGCACATAAGGAATTCTAAAAATATATAATATTAAAGTAATTAGAATTCTATTAATGTATTATATTAATATATTATTTAAAATTATCTTAAGTACGTTAATTTACCCAGGGATTTTAAAAATTCCTTCAGGATCATGTGATTCTTGTTCTGGATTGTATTCTTCATCAGAAGAATCTTCTGGTAATTCTTCTTCGATTAATGCTTGTACTTCTGATGAAGTTTTCTTCACTGGAGTAATTGGCCATGGTATATTAACTTGGGCTGCTGCTAGCTCTCTATATTAATTAAGATACAATTGAGACATATTTCCTAATTCTAGTATATAATTATAAAATATATTTTATCAAACTATACTTGGTCTTTGCTCTTGTCAATCTTGGCTCAAAAGCTATATCATCCTCTGTATTATAAAGACGATTTTTAATCATTGCCATTATGTATATTATTAACGTCTCGTTTCTGCATGGTGGATCTGGGATAGTTTGGTCTGGTACCGACAGAGGGCTTTAATTCTTATATGTACATAAATGTAATCTAAAATAACTTTAATTTAGGTGAACTTATGTTTTTATTGCGCGATCTAAAATCTAAAAGTGGATCGTCTGAAGAAACGTTAGAAGAAAAAAAGATGAATTTTCTTCTTCAATAGTATTTTGTTTTAAAGATTCCTACACACCGATATATATTCGATATATACCACTATATTTTCGACTTCTTTTTTCGCGTAGAATCACCCCCTTTCCGCTTGTACCACCAGTTACCAACCACCTTGTATATTCTTTTCATAATACAAATACAAACCACTATTCCATTAAAAATTAGACGAAGGCCAATTCACAATAATTATTCCACGATTATTAAAATCATTAAATCACTTAAATCGTCTTCTTAAAATTCGAAAAAATTAACTTCAATTTCGCGATCGGTATGCTCTTTTCGCATGTTCAATACATTTACAAATAACTTTTTTATTACAATTGTTACCCTGAAAATAGTGTATGTGTAAATAGAATATACATTATTATATAATAAATATGTATGTTCAAGAAGAAAATGTTGATTCTTTAGTTCATCAGGAAAAAAATATCTATCCTTACGCAACAATTTATCAATAAAAGATAAAATATGAAATAATTTCGTGTTCAAAATATACATGTACAATCTTGTATTTTAAAAGTATATTAAACAAACGAAGAAACATCATCAAAGTTCACCTTCGATCACTTTGCTTTGTCGTTTCATCAATAAAAGGTATGCATTGTTAATAAATAAATTTTATTATGAAATTACGATAATGATATTTGTCAAGCAAGAGATAAATTAAGCGGAATCAACTGTTTTTCCTCTTAGCATGCAAATTTTGAAGGTCGTATTCAGATTTAATAATTCGTTCGTATTACATATAAAATATTGTTACGATTCTTACAGCTTTGTTGCCAGAAGCGTTGAACAATCATTGTGAACGTTGTACACCTCGACAAGCTGCACTTGCACACAAATTGACAATATTTATGCAACGAAATTATCCCAATGAATGGGAATCGATTATACGCCGTTATGAATTGCTCAAGTATTTTACGTAGGATGAAAGGATATCATGGAAAACAATATTTGACGCTGCAACAAATTCTTGAGAGATTCTATAACTTTGAACGTAATTAACTTTATTATTAAAAAGTTTTAATATAACTCATAATATTTCATAATATCAAACATTTGTGTTTGTGAGAATTGTCATATATAAGAAGAAAAGAACAAGGTAAAATGTATTTACCATAAATTTCTATATTATGTACTTACCTACATCCAATGTTAGAAATTTCGTATTTTCGATATCAGTACTTATCGGATCATATACTATATATGATTTCGTATCCTCCCTGATTTGTCTTTAAATTTTCGTACCAACTGGCTACAATCAATCGTAATTTATTAATAAATATACAAAATTTAGAAATATCAGATATTTCGTTGTCGTGGCAGATATATAAGATATATCTCACTGAATGGTGCAAATAGCCATTGTCTCGTCTCTTTCTTAGATTTCTAACGATCTTTC
Organism: Bombus bifarius; assembly: GCF_011952205.1. Classification (NCBI taxonomy): domain Eukaryota; kingdom Metazoa; phylum Arthropoda; class Insecta; order Hymenoptera; family Apidae; genus Bombus; species Bombus bifarius. The sequence continues at coordinate 558,433 of NW_022884516.1, read as the reverse complement.
AAAAGTCAATATATCTTTGCAAAAATTTATAAGAAATTATATTATCGTTACAGGTACACGTTCTTACAGAACAATTCAGAGGGCCGATATATTAAGTAAACTTTAAAATCTATAACGCATCATATTACGCATATGTCGCTTCTTACAAACGATCAATAGACTTTTATAGCTTTTATACATGCCGATGATTATCTTGTTATACATATATGCCTATCTTAGATGTATCTAGATAACGACGGTGGAATAATTGTTCAAAATGAAATTTGATCAAAATGAAATGTGTATTCGCGTCAAACAAAGTCTAAGGGACAAGATAGAAAGTTTATACATATTATAATCGATGTATAGTCGGTTTACGATACAGTCGAATGATAAAGTGGGTTGAAGTTGTGATACGGTGTGCATTTTAATTAATCTGATGATTGTAATGTCGAAATGAATATATGTCTGTACACGATATGAACGGAATATTTTGTAAGTCATGGATCAACAGGTAATAGGAGATTCTACGAATAGGAAAAGTAAACGTCAGGTAACGAATACATAATAACACATGATATATTCAATGTATATTTAAAAGAATATATTACTTTTTAAACTTACATAATCTGTGTCTTGAAATAATATTTATTCTCGATCAAAAAGATTTATTTCCCAAAATACGTTGTAACTTTGTAAGAGATAAAATATAAAATTACACCAATTAATTAAATCGAACGATTTTATCACTGCAATAATTAGTATCTATTATTCGATTATGATTATCTAGATATCTATTCAATTATCTGAAGATCCTTTAATCGAGAAAGTTTATTCACTTTTTGATTTGTTTATTTATTGTACGTATATCGAGATGGGTAAATTATAAGATTTCCAAACGTAAACCTTGTTATAGCATTAACATCGTATTTTTATTGATGATCGTCCTTGGCAAGGTACGCAACGTAAATACCCGATGGTCATCCTCTAAACACGGCGAAGAATAATCTCTTCATTATTCTTGATAGCACGTTGTTCTCGCTGTGTTAACTATTTCTATCACACTGCTCAACATGTATTCTCAAACGTCAAACATTCCTCACTCCTCGTATACGGAGAGCATTTTATATAATTTTAGACAAAATAATTATTAGAGAATTTTCTTTTAGAAGAAATTGATTGCATATTGATATTAACAAATTTATATAACAGATGGTTTTAACGCGATTAGGTTCAATTATCATGTATATTCACGACATTTCATAGAACAAGCAATAGTCCAATAATACGTACTTTAAAAATTTATTTAAATTTGTTTTCGTCCATTTATCTAATTTCTCGGTAGATTTAACACCGATATACGAAATTAATTAGCTAGTTTGAAAACTTTAAACAGGTGAAAAGTATATGACTGATATATATAAATGATAAAATATATTTATTTTATTTATCGGTATTATTTTTTATATCTTGATGCTTGTATTCAATCGCTACTGTACAACGTATGCGTACGTTCCATGGAGTATAAAATACTCAACTAACGCGTTTATCTACTCCCTCCAATGTCCTCTGTCTTCAGCTATATAATTCGACAACTTGCTTCAACTGTTACAAAGAGCGGTTTACTTTCCGCTGTATAGGGTAGCTTTCAAATAACATTTGTTTTTAAATTACCATCTATTACTTCGTTAAACGGAACGTAGTAATCTGTACATTTTTCTATCTTCATATCGCTTTCGTTGGTATAATCGTCATAGAGTTTTGCATTTTAAAATTGAAGCTGGAAGAACGTGCTTCAATTACAATATGAAGATTTATCTCTTATTATTTGCCTTGGTCGCAGTCGTTTGTGTAACAGCGGAAGATTATACCACAAAATATGACAATGTAGACGTGGACAGGATCCTGCAAAATGGTCGTATCCTCACCAATTACATTAAGTGCATGCTGGACGAAGGACCATGTACCAACGAAGGCAGAGAATTAAAAAGTAAGTACATACATTTGTTACTTCTATCTAGTGATATAGCCCCGTTATAGATCATTCGAGATTATACATTTAATTAATAATTTATTAATTTATTATACATGTAAAATACCTAATTAACAAGTGTAAAAACAGTAGAAAGCTATACTTATGTGTATAATAGTTTATACTAAAGTACGATTTATTTTAATATAAAAGTACTAAAATTAATTACATATTTGTGCTGCTCATATACTTTTCAAATAATATTGTTCATATTTTTATGTAAAGATATTATTTATATTCATATCTATATAAAATTCCACGGAGAAATTATTTCTGTATTAAAATGTCAATGAATTTTAGTTCAGTTTATAACAAATGAATTATTAATACATGGTACTAATTTATGTAGATATTACTGTATAAAAATGTGAGAAACGAAGGAAATGACATTTCATAAATATCCTTTCCTATCCGTTATTAATATTTTTATATTTTAAATGCAATTACGTTAATGATTTTACTTTAATAGCATTAATATCGTAAAGCATACGAAACGATAGAAAAACATTCATTTTCTAAAACGTGACTTCGAATATAATATACTCGTAATATACTGTAGGTATATATGTATATCTTTTTTTTTAGTGCTTTATTATTTTCTTTCTTTTTCGAACTTTTGCAACTGATCACTTCTAAAATAAAAAAAAAAGATGTACATAGAAAACTACAGAATTTACAAATTTGTAAACAGACATAGATATTTTTATAACTAACGAAGCAGTTTTATTTAACTGCATGACCAAAAGTCACACCGGTTTCTTTCCGAGGTTTCTACGTGCATCTGCTGCAACGATTACGACAGAGTTCAATTCACTCTCCCTCTCTTTATTACATAAGTTGCTTTGAACTTTCTCGTTTTGATTACATCGAACTCTCTTAAGTAACGTCTAAGTTATTATTATACATATGTACAGTATGTTCGGTTTAAATGTATACACGCTATTATGTTTATAATAAAATATAATTGAAAATATCGAAAATGCGAAAAAATATTTTTTAAGAATTATTTGATTTCATCAAGGTAACTTAGTGGAAGGTTTGAATCTTCTTTAGATTGTTATTTACAGAGACATGAATATCAGCAAAGTTTTTTAAGATGCATTATATATTTTTATTATTGTCGTCTTTTTTATTAAACAATGTTAACGAGTATATTTAAACAATAATTTATCGGATATTTTTGCGAAGACATCGTGCAAACGTTAAATACGATTATTATTTAGTCGTAGAGGAAACGAAAAGAGAAAAATTAAGAGCGAGGGGGAATTAAAAAGCGTTGAAATCTGAGGAAGATTTCAGAATAAGATGGAGAGAAAAATTGTCGTGGAATATTTGAAGGAAAAGAAAATGAAAGAGAGGAAAATGTACCTAAAAAGAAATAGATTGAGACAAACAGAAGAGAATGGAACGATTAAAAGGGGGAAAGAAAAGACGTGAGAAGAATGTGAAGAAAAGAGAAGATGAAGGTTCAGCAACAAATGCGACATAGCAAATTAGCACAGTTGTACATACATATAATTAATCATAATTAGAATGTTAGAACTAGCAGAGTATCTGAATGAAGAGAGAAGAGACGGAAGTCAACGACTAGTGATAAGGGCGAAAATTTGGTGCGGAATTTTGGAAAAGTGAAATAAATATTGGGAAGAAAAGGACGGAATTGTGATTTGTCCGAGGACAAATTCCGGACTTTGAAACAGTTGATGAAGGATTGTAGGGAAACAGACAGAGATCAGGATAGAGAAAGCAGTGAGCGAAAAAAGGGATGGGAAAGTAGAGGAATAAGATAGGATTAAGATAGGATTAGATAAGTTGAAGGTAAAGCAAACGAGAAAATAGATGTGATTATAGCAAACAAAAGAAAAGAAAAAAAATATATATATATAAGAAAGCGATAGTATAAAGTATTGTTAGAGAAAGTAATTAGAAATATAGTTAGGTAATAGAAGATGAAAGAGTGAAAATGAGAGACTTGAGCGAATGGGAAGAGCGAAAGGTTAAGATAGAATTGTAAGTCAAGGATTTTGTAAACCAAGCCCATTTTTCAGTCGTGAGACTGAAAATAGAGAATATTGGTATATTAAGTTTAGTTAATATCTCTTGTACGTAACACTTGATTCGTAAGATGAAGAACGGTTTCTTTCCAGGCGACATAAATATTTATGTTATTGTACAATTTTTACTAAATTCGTAACAGTATTTCACATAAATTGTACAAGATGCAATTAATTACACTGTTACCCCGATTACAAATGTACGAATAAGAAAAATCTAATTGTTAATTCTACATTGTTAGTCTTACAGATTACACGTTATGAAAAACAAAATGTTGTCCGAATTTCATATTTAAGTCGAATTTTTCATAATAATATCCGATAAGTTATTATTTAAACATTCTCGTTATACATACACATCATTGAAATCGTTTTGAGATGTGTAATAAAATGGCAATTACAATAATATGTATATGGTTCTAGTCTAAAAACTTTTAATTAATGTTGACATCTCTGAAATAACAATTCAGAAAAAAATTCAGACATTCCATTAAGTTTCCTCCGCGAAATCAAACAATTTCAACATGAAATACCTATTTTTTCAATAACTAGAGAAATAATAATACATATACACATAAACTAGATATACTGTATACATATATTGAAATAACTTTTGTTCTAATAAGTTCTCTTTTTTCTTTTTTCTATTACAATCCATTTCCTTTAAGTTGAAATATTATAAATTAAGTTGAAATTATATTGAGTTGAGTATAAAAAAAAACAATTTTGAGTATTCCACTAAATTTGTGCTTTTTAGATAATGTTTATATTAGAAATAATATTAAATAGTACTATAGGAAGACAAAAAATTGTTAGCTCATTTCATATTGTTCTTAAACAAACACAAGAGTAAAAATCCTTATCCTAACTTTTACCTATGTATATACAATTTGACAAAAATCATTATTATTTCTTGCTTGCTCTCTCTCTCTCTCCTTCCAATATGTAAATTTATATATATTATTCAGATTATTATGGTTTATTGTATAAAGGATCAATTTGCACATGAGAAATAATTATAAATAATTATATAATAAAAAGTTTTATACTATTTAATTGTCCTTAAAAAATTATAATATGTATTATTGTATTAAGACTTCATAAAATAATTGTATAGAGTTTTTATAATTGAATTGGAAAAATGTTAAATAATTTACTTGTTTATTGTTTCAGAAATTTTACCCGACGCTTTATCTACAGGTTGTAGTAAATGCAATGAAAAACAGAAACATACAGCGAACAAAGTAGTAAATTATCTGAGAACTAAAAGACCGAAGGATTGGGAACGACTTTCCGCAAAATATGATTCAAGTGGCGAATATAAGAAGCGTTACGAAAATGTATTACAACCAACCAAAAACAGTTGAATTTATATCTATAGATCTAAACAATAAATTTATGAGGAGATTTGTACAATAAAACTATAATAACAAAAGTAATAAAATAGCTTAATGTATACATACATAGATTGTTGATAATAATTTTGTTACTTTATGTTAGTGAGCTATGATGTTTATTAAATACTTTGTCTCACATGCTGAATTCATGTCTGATCGAATATTTTTGTCGTACTATAAATATAATTAAATATTTAAAGTAAAAAATGTGTGTTCATTTTCTTTTCACGAATACATGTTTTTTTAAATATTTTTTGAGTATTTATTAATATAGTTTATTTATTTCAAAGTCTATCTGTGAATGAATTCATACATTGAGAATGAAGGATATAAATCGAAATGAAATATTTTTAAATCAATAATGTCGAGATTTGTATCGCATTCAAAAAATAAGTACATTCTTCATTCAACTCGCCTCTTCTTGACAAGTGAACCAAGCTGAAAAAAATATTAATTTCAATTTTAAGATGTCTTTTCAAAACATGATGAAACACATAAAGGTCTTACAAGATCTGAAATTGCAGGTAAATTATTTGTTTGATCTGTAACATTCGTCTCTGGTTCTCTAGCCTCTTTTGGTGGAGCAGTTTTTTTCATATTTCTATGTTGTGGAAAAGTGGGCATAAGTTTGGGATCACATGCTAAAAAAAGATTAAATTAAATGGTAATTAACAATTTTAAAATATTATGATAATTAAGAATCTCTAAGTATTACGATAATAATATACAGGATGGTTCACCAGATATTGCTACTTCGATTTACGTGACTGTTGTTATTCGCTGGAAGAAATGTATAGACAGTAGTTCTGGTGGATCACCCTATACATATCGTTTTCTGTGACTTACGCAAAGGAGCTTCTTTGAAGTAGCTACTTTGTAAACATTCTTCTGCAGTGGCTCTCTTTTTTGGATCATACATGAATAAGAAATTTAATAATCTCAAACCAGCAGCACTTAACCATGGAAACCTTTGTTTCAAATTATTATATGGTTGCTGTTTTAATGTAAAGTTCTGTAGCGCTGGAAGTGTATTAAACTCAGGCCAAATTGCTTCACTTGGTGTGCCTAGCAAGTCAACAATTAATTCTAATTGTGCAATTTCTGATCGTCCAGGCAATAAAGGCCGATGCCCAAGTAGTTCCCCTAATAAAAGCATGTATACGCATAAGCGAAATTTAAATTATTATATTAAATCTTTAATGTTATACATAAATTAGAAAAAAATATGAAAATACTATACCTAAAATACAACCTGCAGCCCACATATCGACAGAAGTTGTTTGAGTTTTAGCTTGTAATAACAACTCTGGTGCTCTATACCATAATGTTACTACCCTAGGGGTCATTGGCTTTAAAGGTAAACCAAACCACCTAGCTAATCCAAAATCAGCAATTTTTACACATCCTTTGTCTGTCATAAGGAGATTTGAAACTTTCAAATCTCTATGTACAATAAAATTATGATGTAGATAACGCAAACCCTTTAATACTTGTAAAACAATACATTTGACTTGACTTTCTGAAAATGGAGCTTGCATATTGTCCAGTAGACTTGCTAGGTCTTGTTCGCAATATTCCATAGCAAGAAATATGCTTTCTAAACTTCTCCCTACTACCACTTCTCTTAAATGTACAATATTTTCATGACGACAGGATAAAAGAACAGATATTTCTCTTAAACCACTGACTGGAAGGCCATCTTTTTCATGTTCCATTCGTACCTTTTTCAAGGCTACAACTTTATCGTTTTTTGTATCCCTTGCTCTATAAACAATTCCATAGGTGCCTTCACCTATACGATTTAATTTTTCAAATTCGGACACAAATCTGCATTTACCTAACTATAAAAAAAGCAATAGAACATCATTTATTACATTGTAATGAATATAACTAAAGCTATAACGAAGATGGATAAACTAAGTAGTTACAATATCTTGTTCTGGTATCTCCATTGGCTTGCCAGTCAAGAATGATGTTAATACTCCTCTTCTAGTTATTGGTGCTGATGGATCAGGACCAGATTCAGACGCAGTCTTTTTATCAGTATCATTATTTTCAACTGATTTTTTCTCCAATGTTTCGTCTAAACAATTATTAAAATTTCACATCTAATATTTATTTTCTAGTATCTATTAGTATTTCATGCCTATTAATATCATTTAAGGAACAGCTTAAGACATTGGAATACTTTGTACATTGTACTTTATAATATAGTAATAACAATTATATAGGAAACACTTTTTAGAGTTGACAATTTCATTAATAAATTATACTTGAACTGGATCAAATTTAAGTTCCATTATTTGTTTATTTTTGCCAATTTTTTATCTGAATTTAAAATTTAAGCAACATTATGCCAACCTCAACGACAAAAATCATTAAAAAATACAATTAGTTTAATGTACAAATATCATATAATTTCAAATAATATGTAATAACAAAAAGATCGAATTACTTAACCTAGCATAATAATGTTTATATGTTGATTGTAATCAAATAAAATTGTACCTTTTGTCATTATGCAATATTCTCAAAAAGATATTTTCTCAACTATACTTGTTTTCCTCTTTAACATTCGTGTTTCAAAAAGCGTAGATGTAAAAACTCTCAAATACTAACAATTAATTGACCGGGTAATTTTCAATAATTCATTTGCACCATTGGAAATATAAAAGATAGATTCGACAGTCCATAGATATTAGGACATTAAAGAACTACCATTATACGCTACCTTGTGTTACATCTTACAAAACAGGATACCTTAAAAGTTAATGTTTATATTATTAGAAGTATGTAAATAGAAATAAAGATAATTAGATATATATATATATAATTATTCCATTAAAATGTTTATAATAATATTGAATTTTTTATTATCTTATGATAAATTTGCAGATTTTGTAATCCTTTTGAAAGAATATTGCGCTTTAATAATAAAAAAAGTCATAAATATTGTTAGTACGTTTTCTCTTTTATAACTTGGATTCTATGCACTTTATCCTTGCACATGATACCGTATCGAGTGTGACTGCAAAATATTTCCATTATCAATAATCCGAGAATGGAACGAAACCACCAGGAAAATTCTTGATCGATAAAGCGGAACCTAATCTAGTATTGGATCACAGAGAGAAATTTTTCAAACTTAAGAAGAAAAGCTTGAGCAAAGAGCTTAAAAAAAAATGTTTCAACTTACTAATTTTTCGTATCATGAATAATTACAGTACCGAGCAAATTATCTTCTAATAAATGTAATCTTTACAATTCAAGTAGTTGCTTTCAATTTTTCGCGCACTTCGTCAAACAGTTAGGATGGTCATGGCGGTGTTCCATGAGCATTTGTGATAACCGTTAAAATATGTAACACATATATCATGTGTGTAATTTATGTTATTATTTAAATAGTTTTAAACATATTAAATTTGTATTTTGCTTATGGTATTCATATTTTACGTATTGCATTGCCTTCAGACCATAATGCTTTCACAATGTAATATTGCATATTGCATTTCAACGTTTGTCTATCTTCAGTATCTATAAGTCTATGATATTTATGTTGTGATCAATAGATACCATTGGTAAAAAATAGATAGTACAAAATTAAATGTAAAATATAATATTTTTATAAATGGGATGTGACTTTATTTTTATGTTATAATGATTTCTCTGAGATTTATTTAAATTTATAGAAATTGTTTACCCATAGAGAAAACAGTTAAATACGCAATTTAAACGCAAAATCGTAGTATACATACTGCAAGCGTGTAAATACAATTAAAGATTAAAAATTAACCTTAAATTTAAATTAGAAGTTAACCTTACTTTTACTGTTTAATAATTATAAAGTTTCTGTAAAATAGATTCTACTTTTTGTTTCTTAATTAATGTGAATGCATGAGTATCGAGATAAGTATTATGCTATCAACGTATCTCGATGTTGACGGGGCATTGTATTTATCAATAAGGAAAACCTTTTAAAAAAGAAAAATAATTAGGGAAGAAGGAATTGCAATTTTGTATTTAAAAGATCAAAACCTAAAAAATGAGTTCTCACCATGAATTAAATGTATCAATAGAACATCCAATTTCTGGTGACATAAATCATATTAACACACTTTCTGAGGATATTGGTGCTCTCTATCTCTCAAATGATTATTCAGATGTAACTTTAATTGTTGGTGGACAAAGATTTAATAGCCACAAAATCATTTTAGCTGCACGTAGCCAATATTTCAGAGCTCTTTTGTTTGGAGGTTTAAAAGAATCTACACAACAAGAAATTGAGTTAAAAGATGCTAATTTGACTGGTTTTAAAAGCCTACTTGAGTACATATATACAGGACGAATGTCTTTTACAGACCGACGTGAAGAGGTATTAATTGTCACTTATTTTCATTATCATTTTTAATCGACAAATTATTATCGTTTTCAGGTTGTGTTGGATATTCTTGGATTAGCACATCTTTATGGATTTTCAGAATTGGAAGCTTCCATATCATATTATCTTAGAGAAATATTAAATATGAAAAATGTCTGCCTCATATTCGGTGCAGCACTTCTTTATCGACTAGAATTTCTTACCAAGGTATTGATATCATATCTAAAAATACATTTGAAAATATCCACTGAAAATAATCTATTCTAGGTTTGTCATGAATACATGGATGGATATGCATATGAAGTAATTCAACATGAAAGCTTTTTGCAATTAAGTGCTGATGCTTTGAATGAACTTATCTCAAGAGATTCCTTTTATGCGCCAGAGATTGATATCTTTTTAGCTGTACGAGCATGGGTAAATGCAAATCCTGATGCAGATGGCAAAACTGTTTTAGGTAAATATAAAAGCATTAAAAATAAAAAATCTGTTTTAAATATATTTTCAAAATAATTTCTATATAATACATTATTCAATTAATTAGACAAATTTTGTAGATAAGGTACGATTATGCTTAGTTTCAATCACAGATCTTTTAAATGTTGTTCGTCCAACTGGATTAATTTCTCCGGAAGCAATCTTAGATGCAATAGCTGTAAGAACGCAAACACCTGAATCAGATCTTAATTATCGTGGTCGACTACTTATTGATGTAAATGTTGCTCATCCTCTACATGGTGCTCAAGTCCTACAGGGTGAAATGCGTAGCTATCTTTTAGATGGCGATACAAATAATTATGATATGGAACGAGGGTAAATTGATAAATTCATTTTCCAAATTATTCATTTAAATAATACTGTTCTTTTATCAGGTATACCAGACATACTATTACTGAATCACGAGAACACTGTATTTTAGTCAAGTTAGGAACTCAATGCATCATCAACCATGTAAAAATGTTACTCTGGGATAAAGATATGCGTTCATATTCTTACTATTTAGAAGTGAGAAAAATAGATTAAGTACTAATTTTCATGTTTAATTCTTCATAGTATAATTATTTCTTACTGTTTTGTAGGTATCCATGGATCAAAAATATTGGGTTCGAGTTATTGATTATACAGAATACTGTTGTCGTAGTTGGCAACACTTATACTTTGAACCAAGAATAGTTCTTTATATTCGTATTGTTGGGACAAATAATACCGTAAACAAAGTAAAATCATTATTAAAATTACATGGAATGTTTTTCTATTGTATAATTATAACTTTTGATTTTAAAGGTTTTTCATCTTGTAAGTTTTGAAGCATATTATAAAAATCATACAGAAAAGTTCTGTAATGGTTTTGTTATTCCAACACGAAATATTGCTACTATGGATCTAGGTGCAACTGTTGTAGAAGGTGTTTGTAGGTATGTAAGTTGTTGTGTAGAAATGTATTTCATTCCTTTGTAATAAATTGTTTAAATATAGATCTCGGAATGCTCTCTTAAATGGTGATACATCAAATTATGATTGGGATAGTGGTTACACATGTCATCAAATTGGATCTGGTTCTATTTTAGTACAACTTGGACAACCGTACACTATAGGTTCTATGCGGTATATATTATTACATTACCTATAACAAATAAGAAAATATGAAATTTTCTAATCAATATTTATTTACATATAGATTATTGCTTTGGGATTGCGATGATCGTTCGTATTCTTATTATATAGAGGTATCCGGTAATTTTCGGAATTGGACTCTAGTTGGTAATAAAGCCAGAGAACCTTGTCGTTCGTGGCAAACAATAAACTTTAAACCTCCTCGTCCTATCGTTTTTATACGTATCGTTGGAACATACAATACAGCAAATGAGGTAATGATTGCATGTTCATTTGGAGTAGTGACGTTAGAGAGCAACAAAACTATTTATAATTAAACACATTTTATACATATCCAAAAGTTATCCAAAACATTTTGCTTTTTAGGTTTTTCACTGTGTTCATTTTGAATGCCCTGCTCAAACAAATGATAAAGTTGTAGGTAAATCATTGATGCACGAAGAAAAGCAATTAAAAACTCACGATTCTACGATTTGGTCAGTGCCACTAACCCCAGAAACAGCTACAGAAGCAGTTAATATTGATCAAGAAGAAATAAATCCTACAGATAGCAATATTTCTTAAGACATTAACCATTTGGGAACAAGTCATTATGCAAAATTTCATTGATAGTTAAAGAATTAAGAACTAAGTATTGTACTTTCGTTTTTTGATTTGAACTTCCTATATATTAATGGTTTAAGTGCTTGTATAGTATAGAGATATAAGTATCACATAATGATATATAATTGTAAAAATAATTCTAAAATAAATTTTTTAATTAAAGTAAATTTTTAATTTAGTCAACTGAGCCTTAGTTCATTCCTATATGACTAAAGAAAAGAAGAAAACTGGAAATCGTTTGGTAATGCTTGTTAAAATTTATTTAAAGTATTTAGTAATGTAATAAAAGTTTATTGATTAGAAATAGATCGAAAATAACCTAAACGGTATTTTAATAGTTACTAATTTACAATAATATAATGATACATATACATATATATTTTCATAAAATTAATAGATAAAAGCAGAAAATTGATGGATATATACAAATATTAGAACTTCTTTTTATGTAATTTTTAACTTATTTAAATATTTGAATTATATAATTAAAGCATGTGTATATTCGATTAATATCGTATTAAAATTTTGAAAATGTCCCTAGCAATTTTATCTTTGTTACTTGATTGTATAATTTTTATATAGTATAATATAAATTGTAATAAGTTTACTATAAAGAAATATACAATCTCATAATTCTCAAAGTTGTCAATTTTTCAGATTTAATTTATGTTCATGTTTCAATTATAATAATTTCGTCAACATAAGATGTTTTCATTGATGCATTAACACATAACCAGATACATACATATATGAACATACATTACAATGTATAAACTGTACTAGAGTGTGTAAGTAAATACCATCTTAATGTGGTGATATTAATGCAGTATATTTGTACCACTTAGGATAAGTAATATTAAAATAAATTGCAATTTGATAAAATTCATTTTGATAACAAACACTTTGTAATTGTATTATAAGGAAAACGTTAAATGAGGTGACCAACCTATTTACTTTGATTATAAGAACGACCACCTAGCGCAAATACGAATAACACAGGGCAAATAAAAACAGCGGCAAAAGTAACAACATTGGTAAAACAACGATAATATAACGCGATTTAAAAGTTCTTCATAAGTATATGAATATCCTAGGCGTCATATCATGAAAGAAAACATATAAAAGTATCGATGTTTAAATGTAAACTTGAAACATATTCAATCAAATGTAAAATTCATTCATTGATTTTATTAATTATTAAACATATAACGTCAAATAGTGAACTTTTATTCATGAATAATTTTCATGTAATGAAAGTTTTGATATGATTATTCAATATAACGTGCCATATTTTGGAAATGGAATACAAGGAAATTATTATTATATCAAGAGAGATTCGATTAGATAAAGAAAAGAATCATTGTTATTTTGGCTATCATTTTCTCAACAAATGGCCATGGCTGAGAATTTGGAAAATGAAAAATATCCTTTACACAAATGCATATTTCAAGGGGACGTTAAAGCTTTAAGTTCTTTAATCAGAACTTACAATATCGCTGAAAAAGATACACAAGGTTAACACAAACATTATAAATTTAATAATTTTGTTAACAATATATTTGTTGATAATTGATTTTACTTAAGTATACATTATAAAACAATTCATTTTCTTTCAATAGGAAATACTCCTTTACATTTAGCTGTCATGTTAGGAAGAAAAGGTAATATATATTTCAAATATACATTAATATACATAAATAATTATTTAATATACATTATTGATATATATGTAAAGTTTCAAATAAAATTTTAGAATCAATTCAATTATTACTTGCACACGGTGCACCAGTAAAAGTAAAAAACTTAGCTGGGTGGAGTCCACTTGCAGAGGCAATCAGTTATGGAGATAGACAAACCAGTTAGTAAAAATAATAGCAGGCTACTTATCAGAAAGAAATAATTTTAATATTAGTTATATATATATATATGTATATATATTATAGTATCATCACTTGTGAGAAAATTAAACCAACAAGCTAGAGAGCAAATGGAAGAAAGAAGGCCAAATTTACTTGCAACATTACGCCAAATGGGAGACTTCTATATGGAATTAAAATGGGATTTTCAAAGTTGGGGTATTTAATGTTATGTTTGAATTATAATTAAGTTGCAGATGCTTGCATGCAAATTCATATTTTTATGAACACTGAAGAAATAGGATTTATATGTATATTACGATAAGAATACTTTACTTTTTGGATATGTGGTATATTTTTGCATATTCTTTTATATTTGAATTTCCCATAAATTCATAAACATTCGCAATCAATTTATAATAATTGTAATAATCTACAAGTATCTATAATTTTCCAGTGCCACTTGTTTCTCGTGTACTTCCTTCTGATGTTTGTAAAATACATAAAAGGGGAGCATCTATCAGAATGGACACTACTTTAGTAGATTTCAATGATATGAGATGGGAAAGAGGTGACATATCATTTATTTTTAATGGTGATAAAAAGCCAAGCAAATCATTGGCAGTACTTGATAATCTGGCTAAACGTTATCAAACAGTGAGATATGAGGTCAAATTGCTTTTTATTAATTAACATCTGCAACTGAATATCTTTCATTATGAATTGTAATAATGAATTTATTATCACTGATTCATTTTTTAGGAAACAGAATTGGAAATACAAGATGAAGTCGATATTCTTATGTCAAGTGATATCATGGCAGCACAAATGTCAACAAAAGGTATTACACTTTCAAAAGCTCAGACAGGCTGGATATTTCGTGAAGATAAAAGGGTAAGGCCAGCATTGTTGGTTTTGCCTATGATACTTCTCCTCCTTCTCCTGCTCTTTTCTTAAAATTTTTTTGAGATATATCTCAAATATTTAATAAAGGAGATGGTAGGGCCTTTCCACGCGGAATGTTACCAAATCGATGGAATGGTTTTGGAAAGTAAGAAACGACGAGAACATTTAAGCGAGGAAGACTTACAAAAAAATAAGGCTATTATGGAATCATTAACAAAAGGAAGTTCACAAGGATTTGCTAATGAGAAGGTAAACAAAGTAGCAGAATTTTCTTTTTCTACTTAAATATGCTAATTTATCAACTTTTAGCCTCAAGTTAGAAGAGCTTCATTAAATCCACCACCAGAATCAAATATTACTTGGGAAGAATATATTATGGCTCCACCCGGTCAATCTCCACTTCTTGGAAGAAATCTTGTTTACAAGGAAAGCAGTAAATCATTTAAAGCAACAGTTGCTATGAGCCCAGATTTTCCACTGACTGTCGATATGTTACTCAATGTTTTGGAAGTAATAGCGCCATTCAAACATTTTAGTAAATTGCGAGAATTTGTTCTAATGAAATTACCACCTGGTTTCCCTGTAAAAATTGATATACCTATTTTACCTACGGTGACAGCAAAAATCACTTTTCAAGAATTTGCCTTTCGGAATGATATAGATCCCAAATTATTTAAGATACCACCAGATTACCTTGAAGATCCTATGAGGTAAATTTAAAAACTTTTTATAGTTTTCCTACGTAATCCATTTAATTAAGTAGTGTTTTTAAATTTAACTATTTCATTCTTTTCCGAAATATTTACTTATAAATTTTATAAATTTCATTAGATTTCCAGATTTATGACAGCTTCGCGCGTTGGAGATAACTCAAGTCAATTATCATATTAAAAATGAAGCCTTTTTTTCTCCAAAAAACTATTTGAAGAGAATTATTTGGCTTTCAAACAAAAATTTTATCAAACATATTGCTGCCAGAATGGCCTCTTAAAAAGTTACAAAGTACTTTTTACAAAGAAATTGTTCTTTTGAATATGAAATATAGCAAATAGCAAGTATTTTTGTTGATAAAACTACATAATAAGTTTGAGGGTTGGTATACTTTATTTACAAAATTGTATACTAAATTTAATATATGGAAACAACTTAATAAACTTATGCACATTAAAATTAAGAGATACATTGTACACTATAAAGTGCATAAAAAATAACTCTTATCCATCTTGCTTTTTCTCAGCTCTAATTTTGAATTTTTCTTTTCCACGTTTAGTAATTAATACTTAAAAGAATATTTTGCAGTTTGCAGTATTTATTTAAAGAGGCAATTTTTATCTTTTTGTTAGAGAGAGTATTATTAATTAGTAAAAACTATTGAAGAGGAGTGTTATAAATAAATATTTTCTAAATATAAAGGCCAAATGATGCATCCGATTTTACTGCATTATATTGACTTTATCATTTCCATAGTCTTTGAAAAATAGCGAAGCGGTTTATTAAGGTTACTTTAAATGCGACATCCTGCACATACCTAACATTTTGCTAGTAATCTAGCATTGTAATACATACTATATGATTCATGTATGTGTGTGTTTAGTTCAAAAATTTTTAAATAAAGATTATAGCAAATCATAATGTTGTATACATTATTTTAGTTTTGAATTGCTTTCATTAAAAATAATTGTTTCAAATCTAATTTGTAGTATGTCACTAGATAACAGAAATTAGATTTAATTCCGGAAAGAAAAAGTGAATTTTTTATTACTACGTATGCTAAATATACTGTGTTATATATATATTATATCAGAAAGAAACTGATTATATTATTTTATTTACTATATACTGTAATCCTAAATTCGTGGTACACTTAAAGTGAGAAAGGTTCTATAGCTCAAAGTAAGAAGGAAATTGAGAATATATATATTTTCGAGAAGTCCAAATTTGAAAACTTGGTAAATATACATATATATGAATTTATCCAATCCCAGATAGACAAGGATAGATCATTTCGACAAAAGGTTACTCTAGGTATGAAAATTAGTTGAAGATATAGAATAAAGTTTTTTCATTTAAGGCCTTGTTTTTGAGAAAACCGAATTTGAGAATTTGTCAATATATGTGTTCCAGACTCATTCTTAACCAAACATTCAAATTTTGTTTTTTCAGAACAAGATCTTAAATGAAATAACTTCATTCTGCATTTTCGGTTTATTTTCGCATGTAGAATGATTCTTGTACTCTTGTCTATGTTGAGCTAGACTACTAGACAAATTTAAATATACTTGACAAGTCTCCAAATTCGATTTTCTCGAAAATAAAGCGTTCAATGTAATTTTGTTACTCCTGGTTTTCGTTTTATTTTGCGCTATAAAATCTCCTGTGATTTCAATTACATAATGAATTTATGATCACAGTGTATATGTATAGATTAGTGAATAATAAATTACAAAAATCGTAAGAGTACATATGTATGGTCCTAATATAATTATATGTATTTATTGGAAAACACCAAATAAATTAATTTACTCATGAATCTATTATTAAAAATTATTTTATTTTCACTCTGCCTTGAAATCTAATGTATTGATATGGATACTTTAAAAGATATATTGTAAATAAATCTAATAAAAGTGATATTGATAGAAAGTAAATAAATATTTTCAATTCTATTATAAGGCCAAAGATTTGTGAGAAAACGTCAGAGAAATACAAAATAATGTTTAAATTAAGTTAAATTAAGAATTCAATGGATCTGATAAAATTGTATAGATATGTTTTACTCGATTCGGTTCAACTCGGTTCGATTCGGAAATGCACTGCTTAACAGCAGATAGTGACTAATCGGTGTAGACAGGTGTAGACGAGTATTAGTTGGCGTCTTTTAGAAGACAAAAATATAGTTGTTTCGATAAAAATTTAAACTATTGATGAGTTTTCAATGACTTAAAGAATGCTGCGTCGTATGAAATTAATTTTGTGTTTCTGCGTTATTTTATGCGCATTAGACAATAAAGCTGATGACAATCAAGTTTCATTAACCAAACTTGGTACAAAAACGGGACCGACGTTAAAATTCTTCTATTGGTGAGTTTTATAAATTTAATTGTAAAAAAAAACAATAATTTTACTTTTTTTATTCGATATATTTTGACATATATATTATTTTGATGATTTATTTATACGTTTATAATTTCATTAATAGGCTAATAATTTTTATTTTTTCTGCTTTCAGTTATTCATGTGGATATAGAAAAGTTTTTGAAGAATATGTCAATATCCTTCAGCAAAAGTATCCAGAATTAAAAATTGATGGAGAAAATTATATTCCCTCTCATAATAAAATGTTCATTGCTAAATTATTGGTAATTATATTTTGTTTTTATAACACGTAATATCTGTTATTTATTAATATGCTATGTTTCCTATTTTTATTTAGAGTTTTGCAAAAATTTCACTGATAATTTTAATAGTAAGTGGGCTTGATTTAGGACAATCACCAACATCACTGTGGCAATGGTGTCTAGATAATCGGTTTTATTCCTGTATAATGATATTTTTTATTTTTAATGCCATAGAAGGACATTTCATATCATCAGGAGCTTTTGAAATACATTTTAATGGTAAACAATGTTCCTATGAATTATAATAAATATAATTATACAGTATCTATAAATATGTATCTAAGTTATTTATTATGTTCTAGATGTTCCAGTGTGGTCTAAATTGGAAACTGGTAGAATACCACAACCATTAGAACTATTTCAAATAATAGATAATCATTTAAATATGCGATATGCAGATATAGATATAGAATAGATTAATTTTAATAAGAAATCCAATGTGGCATTTTTTTATTTGTACCAAACGTTAAGTAACTGTGGTTATGGAACTTTCATTGCTGCAACTCTATAATTGTTAAGAACAATTACCATCGTTCGCGTATCTTATATATGTATTTTCTTATATACCTTGCTATCTCAGTTTAGATGAGACAGTATATTTAAAACGGATAGAGTTTGCATGAGGGAAGCAGAAATAAAACCTTTTAATATTGCTCAAAACTATTTTTCATTCTCCATCTTAATTTAGAAATTAGGGAAAGAAATACGTGATATTACTTAATTATAACGGGCATAAAAGTAAATGTTCAGTACCTTAAAGTACATATTAATTGAAAGATATTTAACCCTTTCGCCACGGTGGGTACTAGCCATCACTGCGTCTCTACGAGCGGGCCGCCATGCCGCCGAGTGTCACCGTACGAGCGTCTCGCGTTTTTTGTTCTCCCAACGTGTTCGTTTAAAATCTTGGAGGATTTCGTTGAAACAACAGAGAACTTGAGAATGTATTGGATGAAGGAAATGTTGTTGAGACCTCGTTCTGTACTTTAAAAATAAATCCTGCAATAAATCTTCACTTTGAGTTGTTTATTGAAAATTATATAGCAATGATAGAATATAATTTTGAATATTGAATATAATTTAGTAAAAGTAAAATACTACTATTGTATTATGTATATATATATCGTCGCCGTGGACGCGGATAGTGGATGCCGGATATAGCTGGCGCCTGTCGCGAAAGAGATAAAATTTTTATTTAAAAATATACAAAATTCATTTACTCTCATTAATATTTTGAAACTATTATCTACTAATCATTATTGTTTTTAACATTAATATATACTCTGTTATATCACAGACAGGATTTTTTAAACTTAAGATAATAGACTTTAATAATTGAATATAAAATATGTAGAAAATAAATAAATGTTCCCGTTTTCATAAGTAATACTAAATTTTTAATTATAAAACTTATATTTTTGGAAAAAATTAATTTTTAAAATTATAGGAGTTGAAGATATAATAAAACAAATATATATGAATATAAATGTTATTTTTTTAATGATTACAATTTTTTATATAGATAGATACAAAAAATAAGTGATTGTATTACAGATTATATTATGTTACAGAATATAGCAATATATATGATATATATTACAGAATATGTCGTTAATTTACTGCCCTGTCATATTTATAACATTTTAAAAGAATATAAACTTATTTCCTGCGGTGTATCTTCGGATATCTACTTTTGAACCACAATAAGTAAAGCTATTGATAATTATACGACATGGTAAATAATTTTATAATTATAATTATATAATTCAACAAATATCGTATAATTACTTATATCTATTGCGTAGACATTATATCGGTAAATCAGTTTTTAGATTGTATATTTTTGAAAAAAGCTATTTCATTATAGAAATTAAAAAAATTATTTTAAGGTATTTAAAATAATATAATTGACATATATTTATAATAGATATACTATTATATATATAAAATAAAATATATCTTATAAAAGATATTTGAACTAACACGATATATAAATTTTAAGCAGTTTTCTCTCTTTTTCTATTGAAAATACCACCATTAAATATCCTTTTGTTTTATACGCACCAACTGCATATATTCATAATGACGAGAAAATTATCTGCTTAAAATTCGATTGTTTATACAATCATCATACCATTCCAGAAACGTATAGCATTATATTCAAATTATTTCTTTCTTATTTGTAGTAAACATTTTAAATTGATTCAGTGCATAAGTATTATTGAAAATACTTAAATGTTGCGCCTTTTGGTAGAAAGAGAGAGAAACTATGATTTTAGAAAAGGATCATTGAAGATAGCATAATTCTCCTCCCTTTTTCTTCTTGCTAATATTTTATATAGTAGTTAGTTTTACAATTCGATCATGTACGCTTAGACTTGTAAATTTAACGAGAGCTCGCGGCTACCAGCAAATTCAGTGTGCTTCCTAATCATGAAAGATTTTTTCTAAGGAAGCAAAAGGATCATAGCCAGATCTGACATACGCGTGCTTCATGATAAGAAACGATAGGTGTTCGACGGTCACTCGAAGAAATCACAATTTAATTGTAGTTAGTGGTATCGTTGAAGAATTAGGGGTTACGAAATTAAATCACCTTATAATTTGTAACTTGGTTTCTGTACGGTGGTACAAGTAGGAACTAAAAATCAGAAATATCGGAATTTGTCTGTCTACCTTGCTATTTCGTACTTTTGCTATGTACACTTTCAATTTGACAAAGCCTACGTTTTTATAGTTTTTTTATTTTATTTTATAAAGCAAAACATAGATTATAAATATTTTGCGTTAACCGCGCAACAAAAAGTGAAACGAAAATCGGAGCGGCAGTGTTTAAATGAGAGCTCAAATGCGGCATCTTCTTAGTTCTTGTGCTAAAAGACATAATTTACTACTATTGAAATATCGAATAGCAATAGCAGGAGAAAGCGCAATATACGTTTATTTTGTGCCAAGAATTATTTATTGATTTACTTAGTGAATTAGATTATTGCACATCTTCAATGTACTTCGAGTCCTTGACAAGTGTCTCTAGACAGATGTATCAAGAAATAGTTGGTCTAGATGATCATGGATGTTGACTACACAGTAATTAGTTTGAAACGGTCTAGCAGTGCACCCATGATCAATAAGATCACTGCAACAATGTCTGTAACATCACCTTCCGCTTCTGCGCCAAGGTATTTTGTATTAAGCTAATGAATGTAATCTAAGTGCTAAATTTAACTATAATCAGTTAATCAAATTATACAATCGCAAAATAATAATTTAATTGCTTGCAGGGATGTCCCATCAAATTTTAACATATTTTCAAATTCACCTCGTACACGACGCTTCAGCACTAGTGTAAGAATGAATCTTGTATATGTGCAATGTCCATGTTTATTATGTATTACTTTAAAATTACAAGAAAACGATTATTTAAAATTAAATATAAATGTAGTTATCATAGAGTAATTAGCTTTATTAATAAGAAAATCATTTGCTGACTATAGTTTTGTGATACCTTATACCACTGACTCTGTTTTTAATGATAAAATAATTGTTGTTTTAGAGTCCTGGAACTGTTCCTAGGCTAACACCACGTGTAAGTCAATTGAGACAAGAAGAATGCATTGATGTTGCTGGTCGTGAAGCAGCACATGAAAAAGAAATACACAGTGCCATGCAGATCTCTCAATCATGGGAAGACCTCACCATAGAAGCAGAAGGATTGTCCTTTAAAGACTCAGAATCAGCTTCATTGCAATTTAAGATAGAATCACAACCAATTGCTAAACGAATTCTTGACCCCTTGAGTATCAATTTATCTGTAAGTGGTTCAACTACATATTCTTCACCATCACCAACAAGAACTGGTTTTGGTCAAAGACATTGCTATTCGCCTGGTGTTCATGCAGCTACATGGAAAAATAATCTATCACCTAGCCCTACTAGAAAAGCTTTTGCTACAAGGTTATTTTTTTTCATGTGTATTATACTTCTATATAATAAGGTATAGTTTATTGGTATGGTCTTATCAATTAACAATTTTGTGTTTGAAGACGGAGCCTAAGTCCTATTGCAATACGACCGAGTTGTTTGGCATCAGTTAAGAGAAAATTTGAATTAGATGATTCTGGAATGGATCAGTTACAACCTCCTGCAAAACGTACTTCCGGTTTGCTAACTTCCGCTGCATCTAGGTAATTTTATTACTTAAAATAAAAAAAATATTAGATTAATGCTACAAAGTCATTAGTATATGCAATGCAATATCTTTCAACATAGGTTGGATGTGGCAATATCTAGTCTACATCCTGGAACTATTAGTTCAGTTGGAACTCCAGAGTCTTGTTCCAGTCTTGACTCTCTTGGTTGTTCTTTTCGACCTGTGCATAGTCCATCACCTGGTCCAGGTGCTCCTTCAATTGTTAATGACGATCCATCTTCGTCATCGTCGTTTTCGTCTTCGTCTTCATCTTCTTCGTCTTCCTCATCTTCTTCCATTACCTCTTCTTCTACCACTACTTCAGCGGAAAGATTGAGTGTACAGGTCAAAACTTTTAAAGAAATACAACACAAACAAACTACACGAGAAAATAATGGATAAAGGGAAGCATCCAAAAACACTTTAAAAGAGAAACATGTAACATTGCGACGACAAACTTATTCTTGTAAGTAGTAAAAGATGATCATTAGAGCAATGAATTTTATGTATTAAATTTATCTATAGATCATTTTTTTACATTTAATGCCTATCTACATTCTGGTCATATCTATTTATTAATTTTCGTATTGTGCAAACTGTTTAAATGTGTATTAGTTGCATCACAAATGATGCTTTCATTCTTGTTAAGATGCTTATTAACATTGTCAAATAAGGTTGAAGCAATGAGATGCATATATACATACATGTAATATAAACGCAGTTCTAAGACCAAAGCGAATTATTTAGGAAAATGCGTGCTTCCTACCTTTAAGACTGAATTCTGCGTTTTCTAAATACATCGAATCTAAAAGTTCTCCTTTGCTTAGGAAGGATACATATACATATGTGACGTTGGCTATTTTAATTTCATATGATAATTAAGCATACATAATTTCAGTTGTGACCTTTTTTGTCAGTGAACAATCCCGCCAATGTGCGTATCCTTTGTGCGATCCTTCTTTTCAAAATAAGTAGACAAATAAGCATAAGTATGGTGTACATCGATTTATTAATTCGCGCATTAATAGTATTATTGATTCTATGAATCTCCAATCCTGTATAGTGTGTAAATAAACTATCTGTAGTATGTACTTTTATTCAATGTATACAATACTTCTGAAAATTAATAATGTACAAGACAAAACAGTACTTTTTGGACAAATAAATGCGAAAGATAAAATACTTCTCTGCTTTTCTCAAAATAATATAAAATTTATTAATTTATTTTAAAAATATACGAATAACAAATAAATATAATGAGTGTTTCCTTAAAATTATTTATAATTATTGGTGAAAAATAGTTAAACAGAAAAATTTAAATATTACATCGAGGTTATTGTACATAAAAGTAAAAGTAATATTTTTTATTTATATTTATGATACTTCCTGAGAAGTGTTAAAACAGAAAATAAGTATTAGTATATATCGCATTTATATGGTCATAAATTTTTATTTTATATGTATGTATATTGTCACTGACACTGTTGATCGCTTATTTAAAAATTCTGTAACACTGTTCTAAAACATTAAGAAAAAGATCTCGGTTCCTAGTATATACTATTAGTTTTCGCGTTATGAAGCTATTTTACAATACTGCGTGTCTTATTTAAAAATGATAAATTAATAGCTTAAAATTCAATTTTGCCAATTGGTTATTTTTGTAAATAAATAGTAAATGCAATTAAAAAATTGCAAGAATCCTCTATGATGAGTTACGAAATGTTATAAATGTTTATACTCAATCTAAAATTAATTAAACAAATCACTTTGCAATTACAGTATACACTATTTTAAAGAATTACAGTTCAAGAAAAATGTATTTTAAAATTGTAATTTGCTGATTACTGATCTTATCACTGCCTTTTGTACATCAGAGGAAAATTATTTTGATTTATACTTAATTTTTGCTCCTTTATTTACAGTTTTCATTCCCCTGAAATAGTCTTTAAATCGTGAAAGTTCAAAATCCCATTATTATTTAAAATATAGCCTTCTAATCATCTACCCAATGATACGTTTTCATTTACATGTTTAGTAAATGGGTAACATTGTAGATAGTATATTCAAATCTACTAAATTTTCGTATACACATTTTTTAGTTTATTTACTGTTAATTTTTTTAGTTCTAAAACGGACAACAGTTGTTGCAGATGATCAAATATATATTATTATTAAATAAATAAATCGAATATATATTATACATATAATTTGAATTAATAAGTGATACTATGTTAAATAATATAAATTTTGAAATATTACAACATATTTAGACATAATTATTTATACGTCATTTTTAACAGTGTCATAACAAGATTATAGAAAGAACATTTTTTCAATTTTTCGTCCTATAACTTTTTTACATATTTGTTTCTCGTATGGTGTAACAAATTTTTATTAGATATATACTGTTGTTACTCAGAACTTAAAAAAATAGATTTAAGAAGTAACAAATAAAATATCTGTAAAAAAAGAAATTGATATATTTTTGATAAAAAATTTCTTATTCATATGAGATGAATAGAAGTTATGAAAACAGTAGCACTAGTCCTTAAAGACATGATTTAAGGAATAATTTGTATATAAAATTCTTGTAATAAAAATATTTTTCCACATTTTCAATTACTCAAAAAATGGTAGTAAATATTCTGATAATTTATAAGTAAATAATTGAGAACATTGCACGTAAGTAATAAGACAAATGATCTTATTTACAAAGAAGTAAAGTAAGAAAATTTAATACATGTAATTACAGCTCCAATTTAATTATATTGAATCTATTTAATCTTATAACAAGATTTTTTTTGTTATTGGCTATTTGCTTCAAGATCCATATCTGACCATACAGCTTCAGTCTCACTTTCATCAGGTGCTTCATCATTGTCAGTATCCGGTAAACCATCACCAACATCATAGGTTGTGTCTGTTTGTTCTTCACCCACAGTCATGTAATAAGCTGTATCCAGTTTATTTGAAGAGTTGTCTAGTCTGTGCATACCTTCCAAAGCTCTTCTATTGTTTGGATCTAGACTAATTTAGAACATTATGTTAGTTTATATTTACTATACTACAAATTTTCAAATGGAAACATGTGTTAGACATTATACTATACATTATCTATATACTATATCTATTAATAACAAATGAATAAATTGAAAAAACCTACTTTAAAGCAATTGCATAATGATCCAGAGCTTTCTCTTCATTGTGAACTCTTGCCCATAAATCTCCAAGCATCTGATGTAATTTACATGCTGTTTGTATTTCTACCTGTCTTTCAAGTAATGCAATTGCAGCTTCCAAATTCATTTCTTGTTCATATATCTCAGCTAACAGATATACAGCAGGTAGATAAACTTCATCTTGAAGTAATGCCTTTTCCAAAAGATTCTTTGCCTTTCCAACAGAAACTGGATCTTTCATGAGTACAGATGCATAAAGCTATAAAATATTACTTTTTATTTATAATTAATATTCTTAAAATGTATATGCCTAGTTTAATATGCATTAAATTAAGTAAGGTATTGTTTATAATTTCAAATTGTATATACTATTAAAAAATAAACTATCACAATTAATTGATATAACTACCGTGAGAACTCTTGTAGTGTGTCCAAGTTGTTTACAAGATCCACTGGCGATATTGATAGCTTCCCGCAATCTATGCATTCCTACAAGACAATCTACCAAACCCTTATGTGGTTCATAACGATACGGTTTCAATTGTACTGCGTGCCTAAAGAAGAATAATGCATCTTGGTATTTCTTCTGTTCTATCAAAATGTTCCCTCGAAGAATTGTTGCTTCTATATCATTTGGATTTAAATTTAAGGCTTGTGCTGTAAATGTATTTGCTCTACCAAGCTTTCTAGTAGCGTAAAGAGAATATGCCATGGCAACATATACTTCTCCACTGCACTCATTACTTGCTGTTATTATTGGAATCAGTCTTTCAAGTTCCTTAACACTATGTGTTTTATATAATACTGCAGCATAAACATCAACCCTAAACGCAAACAGAAATTCAAAAAGTATGTGTTTTATACATTATAAGCCTATTAAATTAATTTAATTAATTATAAAATGTTACAAAATATAGCTGTATAAGTTATAATTATGACAGTATATACCCATAAAACTCTTATTACCCTTTCATAATATCTGGTTCTATAATTCTTGCTCTTCGTAAGCATAATAAAGCATTTTTATCATCTCCAGCATAATAATAGCATTCTCCCATTGTTGTCAATAAATTGAAGTTATCCCTTAATAGACTAACATTATCTAGAGACCTCAATGTTGATACTGCATGAGTATATTCTCTATTATGTATATGTGCATGAGCTTTGATCCATGTATTCAACCAGTCTAAATTTGACAAGCTGGACGCGCAACCTACAATTAGTGAATTTACTTCAATTCCCTTTACTCCAAGCGAAAGAAGACCTTCTGCAGCTTCTAAGGCTAATGGACATTCTCTTAAAACTTCCTTATATGTAGTAATTGCAGAACGTTCCATTCCTTGTTCGTGAAACATTTTTGCAAGTGCCATGTTTACCTTAAAGATAAAAACATGTTTACACACATAATTAAACATTAAAATTAAAATTTATTTAAATTACCTTTGGAGTTCTCTGTTTACCAGGAATGCTTTGCAGCACTTGAAGTGCTTCTTGAGGATTTTTTAATTTTATTAAACATAAATGGATTTGAAATTTTATATCAACATCAGTTGGTAGATCTTTTTGTCCTTCTAGAGGCTTTGTGGCACCTTTAGATTTCAATAAACACTTACGAAATTGCAAAGATTTTTTATACAGTGCTTCAGCTCTTTTATATTTTCCTAAGTAAAAATGAGCATCCGCATAATAAACGTAAATGTGGAATCTTCCATGTATTGGCAACAAATCTGAATTGTGCTCACTTAATGATAACACTAAATTTGCCTATAATATGGAGATAATTATATTAATTTATTAAGATACTTTATAAAACACATACAAATTATAAAACACACTTATTATTTGCATTTTTTACTAATAAGTGCAATTTTATTCAAAAATTTATTTTTTAATTTCAAGAAAAAGATATCTTTAATCATTTATTACATTTACTTACAAGCGAAATAACATTTGAATATAAGGATTGCTCGTAGAGGAGCTTTATTTGATCGTACAAAGTCGACATTTTCTCTAAAATATTCTTTAAATTACAAAGTAGCCGAAGATCTATCACCAAAGACACTTCTTAACCTACAAGAAATGGAATTGTGAAAGATAATACAATCAATACTATATTAAGTGTAATATCATATTAAACTCAATATAGATAAGTTATAAAATATGTAAAAAGTGTTTTTAAGTAAAGTCTTTATTCACAAATTCCCAATTTGGCAATTGACATTTAAATACAAAATGTACAAGTACCGCCATTTCAAAATTGAGCGGAAACAACGACCTCTGATATAAAGATTTTGAATTATTTGCCATGCAATTACCGATTTAGAACATAGGACATAATGACATAAAAAAATTGATGTTAAATAACATCTTTGCTATTTTTTTTACTGTAAAATTAAAAATAAAATAAATAAAATATAGTTCTTAAAAAAAATTTTGGATATTAATTGATATTAACAAAAATATCATATATTTCTATGGTGGTTCTAAATAAGAAAATATTTGGAAAAGGAGTAACATATTTCCCATTTTTATCGCAAAATATATATATTTTCGATTTTTCTCCTACAAATATACATATGATTGAACAATTAATAATTCTTTCCGTAATTAATATATGAATATATCTAAATCATTGAAATAAAAACAATTTGCTATATAATATATCATATTAATATTAATATTTTTATTAACAATAATAATTAATAACTCTACATAATTAATTAATACTATTTCAAAGTTTATTATACATTTAGTTTGAAATGAATTGAACCAAGCGAACTGTCTCCTAGAAACAGAAATGCAAGTTGATGTAAGTGCGCGATGGTGGGGATAAGATGGTTTGTCTCGTCACCTCGCGCGCTTGGACAAAAAAGTGGAAAAGGAGCTTCAAACCATAGCGACTGATGATATCTTCGAAAGTCTTTCATACGATAAGTTTTACAAAATCAAAGTTAAAATATCTATCAAATTAATAGTATTCCGACATAAGTAGACTAATAATTTCTTATAGAAAATCACGAGCTGCATCGATTAATGTAAATATATAAAAATATATTATTTCATTTAAAAAATAAAATTTATCTTCACATGACCTTTACACGACTACCTACTGAAAAGCTAATAACATCAGAATATGCTCCCCTTGATGTCATTCAACTTTTATCTTAAATATTTTTGGATATAATTAACAGTATCGAAAATATCCCAGCTTAGACTCCTAGGTGATCACTCTGTATATGCTGAATAGTTAAAGATGAACAAATTTCCATTCCTATTCTATTATATTAAAAAAAATATTGTATTTTATTAAAGATGTTTTTTATTCAAAAGTATTCAAACATGTTAAATTCATGAAAACCTTAAATAAAGCAGACATAATAAGTACATACATATATGGGCTTGTAATACATATTATTACAGCATTTCTATCACTGCTGTTACTGACAATTACCTCAAATCTATCTGTCAAATAGATTTCATGTAGTAAAAATATTTAATGGGTAAATAATAATCTTAATGAAATACGAATTTATTTATGAATTCAGTTCTTTCATATGTATATGTTCTACTTTTTACTATTGATATATAACTTTATATATGTTCATATATATATTATCTTTTAAATAAAAGATCTTTATACATGAATAATTTAAAATAGTTTATAACTTTTAGAAAATACTAATTATTTTGTTTTTGTAACAATGGTAAAATAACAAAACAAAACGGTACAAGTTTTTGCAAGTAATACATAAGATCAGCAAAATTTGATTTTATATTGAAGTGTCTTGTGCACATACAAGCTTATAGTTTTCTGAATTGAAATGTATTTATTATATGCTTCACAATGCTTTTAATTCTTTTATATATTACGCTTATAAACTAAAATCACGTTTATCCTTAAGGTAAAATGAAAATTTGTAAAGCTATTAACCAGAGGCGTTTAACATAAAATTTTGTGTATAATCATATTCAATTGTAGGAATTACAGATTGCACAAATTTGAGAAATATTATAAGATACATATGTACTCCAAGTTCACGACCACCTTCCATTACAGTTTCAATAATCTTCTTCATTACTTCAGCATGTCTGCATAATTTTATTTTAGTAAGAATCTTATGCTAATAGAAATAATAATTTGAATAATCGTTAATTTATTTACTTAAAATTAATTACCTGCAAGGATGAACTGAAGCCATTAGCGGTCCAGGGATATGAGGATGTACCTCCATTGTAACAGTCTTTTTGGCATGATCCTGACTAACGTCCTCATACATTTCTTCTACTGTTAAAGGCTTACGATTCTTTTATAAAAATGATTATATTAGAAACTAAGATCTTTTTATATTCTACATATAATATTTTTACAATACAAATAAAATACATAAATATACTCTTGGTAAATGAACTACAAACCTCATCATATCCTGAAAGCCATAATCGAGGAGTTTGATAATATTTATCATATGTAATATATAAGTCATATGTACGTGTATGAATAATTTCTCCTTCAGAAAATGATTCCCATTTCTCATTAGCTGGTTTCTTTGTAATTTTTGCTGCATACTATTTAATTTAAATTTTATTAAATTGTGATAGTTTCAAGTCTTAAAAATTAAACATTGTTGAAATGTAATAGAACAATTTAACTAATATAAATATTCATTAATTATAACATAATAACTATCTAAAATTAAAATACCTTATCCTGTTCGTCTAACATTCCACTGACTTCAAAAGCTTCCATATCTGCAGCATCTCCATCATCATCATCATCATCATCATCCTCATTATTATCTCCATTATTTTCCTCTGTACCAATTGACTGGGAAAGTTGTGTTTCATCTAATGTCATTTCGGTTACTCTTTCTTCAATTCCACCAAGGCTCGAATCATAATGATGTGTGTCAACCCAACCACCTTCTGGATCATCTTCTTCTATAATACACTCTTGTTCTTTGCTGTATTCAATCTAGAATATGATCTAATATTAGAAAGTTATAATACATCAATTTGTAAGTATTAATTAAAATCTTTTTCTTATATTCAGTAAATAATATAATATCTTAAGAGATACTCGAAGGTTACAATGTTAACATATCTGCATGTGGTTAGATTTTAATTAGTAAAAATGAATAATCATCAAATTCTTATTATTTTTAATAAATACTATATACATATTATATATAATATAAGTGTGAAATTATTGGTTTTAAGAAAATTTGTCTTGAAGAAATTAATAACTCTTTTGTTTATAACTTATGAATGAAAGATATATTAATTATGTTATATTTCTTCGAAGACAATAATACCTGTTTACATCTGCGAGTACAAGGAACATTACGTGTCAATAAAAATTGTTTGGTTTTAGGAAGATAAGATTTTATTCTATCTTCATCGCCAGTAGCCCACTGCCATGTTGGACAATGATGTACCAAATGATCACCTGCTGCCACAAACTCCTCCGGTGTTAATACTCCAGTTTCTCGAAATTTACTTTCCTTTAATAATATAAGTTATTTAATACAAACGGAAATTATTCTAATTATATAATATATATTTTATAATAGCAGAGATAACAAAAGGTTACAAGAAACATAATTGGAAAAAATAAAGAATTGTATAATAAAAAATAAATATTATAAATGTAATAAAAATTTGGTAAATTAATTGAAATTATTACTAAGAGGATAGGAACTGGATACAAGTATTTAATGCAATAATAAATAAATAAAATCAGGACACAATAATATATATTAAAAGCTATATATAAAGTTGACTTGAGAGCACTATAAAAACAAAGGTCTATACACAACAAAGGTATTTTAAAAAATTCATTTTATTTTAATCTGATACTTCTTTTGTTACATTGAAAATTTATATGTTATAAAGTATAATTTTATAATTATTGTATTGACAATATCATAAATAAACATAATTGTTTTCTTTCTCTACATTTTTATGTTGAAAATAACAATCTTATAGATATTCATGTCACAATTTTATAATTATAGTAAAAGAATAAATCAAATAAATTTTAGGTGTTTATTTAAAAATCTACCACTTTTAAGTTTTATTATGAAAAACATATAATAAACTCATTACATTATATCATAAACATATAGCAACATAACGTAAACAAATGATTAAATAGTATATAATAATGACATATTCATTACACAAAACTTTTATGTAATATATTTTTTACTTATTACTTTTTAAGATATCTGTTTTGAAGATATCATATTTATATACAGGCATACCTTTAACACAGGGGTTAAGTATTCGGCAACACCAAGCGCAGTACCTTTTACAGAATTAATAACACTCTGCATCGCTATTTCGTAGAACAAGAAATTCAGATTTCAAAAAGAATAATTGTTGAAAGCAAACATTCGTATGATATCAACAGTTTCCAACGTATTATCGATTAGGGCAAACATAAGAGTCATATATGCGGTACCAAAAATCTCCACTTTCCATTAAGTTCCCCTACTTACTATCTTATGCTATTTCCCCACTTTTTGATACACCTAAATGAGCATGCGTGTAGAAACGACTGACAGCAACTTGTAAATGTATTGATAAATAATTGTATAGTATACAAAATTTAATAAAAGTATCTTAAATATTTGTATGGATTCAATAATGCACATAAGTGCGATATCATAAAAATATCTTTTATGTTGTGTATTCCTCAGACCTGTATAGTAATCTCTTGATAAATCAAGTTAAATTGTTGAATGATTTACCACAAATTTTAAATAATTTTATTATCTTACATTAAAAAGAAATATATATGTAAATGTTTAATATACACTATCAATTGTATGTGTGTGAGTTCAGAAGTTATTTTTGAAAAATATATCTTTCAAAAATAGAATATTGATTTGTTTAAAAAATTTGTAGCAAAATTCAAGAGTAATATAAGGATAATGTATTTTCATAAAATTAAAGTTTTATTAAATGATTATTATATTTCTTGAAGTATATTTTTGTAGGCTCGTTACGTATGCAATTTCTTGTTTTATGAAGAACAGAATAAATGATAGTCAAACGATGCTTTATTGTATGTAACAATTAGGACTCATTATTCCAACTAGGATTTATTACCTTCTGTTGAATCTTTTATTGTTTCAATGTTGTTTTGTTCAAAAGTAGTATCTGCTTTTTTGACCAATTACGTTCTTTTTTCTTTAACTACTACATTTAGCGCGCAATTCATCAGATTGTACATTTTATCATTTGATGAAAATTTATAAAATAGTTTTCCAATTTTATTGGAGAATTCCAATCTTATTAAGATATGATATGCAATAGAAAGCGTCGATTGTCAAAAACGCCATGAATTTTTCGAACGATCCAATATGAAAAATATGACATATTTATTTTTCGCTAATCTTTACTATGTATCCGTAGAAACCATTCATCTGAATGTAAATCAATTTAAATAACACAATAACATAATTTCAAGAGACAAACACAGCTAATGACTCACACATTTCATATCGTTTAACTTTGAACTAATTTAATAACTAAATTAGTGATCTACAAATAAATGAAAAAAACAAAAAAGCTTAAGTAATTAACTGACATTTTTTAAAAGTGTTACTATTTTTATTTCATAATATTTTATTTTGTTTTATTGTGAAATGTTGTTAATAACTATTTATATTTAATTTTTATGTAATTTCACACAGATGGTTGATCGCTCTGAAACTTCAAATGCAAATTTAGAAGATATTACGAAAGCATTAGAAGATATGGACAGTTTAGATATAAAATTATTTAATGACACATTTAAAAACTCAAATTCCAACAGTGTTCTCAAAGATTTTAATATACAGTCTGATGGAGAAATTAAAAAAAAAGTTATATTTAAAGGTGCTTTTTATATTTGTAGTAGAAATAAAACATAAGCCAGTGATTTATACTTTATTACAATTTTATCATAAAAAAATTTAGAATTCTTTTTTAGATTATACAAATCTTTTGAAATTTTTATTTAAGGGAAGAATCAAATTTTTCAATTTTATATACATAAATGTAATTTATTTTTATCTAAATCCAAATACAATGGAGTAATTATATCTTAGTGACTATGATCCGAATGAATATTTCCTTTAAACGATTCATTTTGTAAATAATTATTTAAAAATTTTGTTGATATATAGATTCTAATGAGGATGATTTATTAACTGATTTGTTATCTGATGAAGAAATTTCTGTAAAAGAAGAAAAAAATCTGTTTACATCTAATATCAAAAGTAACTTGATGGAAGATCTTTTCAAAATCAAAAATCCAGTTAGATCTGCAAATATTAGATCAAATAATGAACTGGGGTTTCATTTTGAACAAGCAGAAGCTAATCGATTGTCTTCACAGAAACTACCTGATTACTCAATTTCTGAAAATAATTTTGCTTCTCAAAATGAATCAATCAAAGACAGAAACACACAAAAGTTGAAAAATGTATCTCGAAATGAAGAGGACATTTTAACAAGCTTAATTGATAAATCTGATGTAATAGATAAAACAAGGAGATCATCTTTAAGAGAGCATCTATTTGAAAATCAATCTAATTTATCAAATGTTATGGATTCTATCATACCTAAAAATAATAAGAAAATAGAATTAGAAACTATGGCTCAGTCTACAAATACTATACATGAATCAAAATTGGATACTACTAATGTATCGACTAAATCTTTTACAAAAGAATCTCGTAGAGGTAGGAGAAATACAAAAATCGTGAATGATCCCCTTGGTTTGCTATCAGCTGATCAACTGCTGGATCAAAGTCCTGAATTGGTAATTATATTTAATTATTTATAGTATTTAAGAAAACATATACATAATTAAATTTAAAATAAAAAATATAAATAAAAAATATCTAGAAAAAAATAAATGTATAATGAAGTAAGGAGAACAGTACAGGAATGTATTTTATATGATATGAGTAAACATTTAAAGGAAAGACTTAGAATCATTAAATAGGAGTATTAACAGCAATATTGATGGTATTTACAATATTAAATATATTTTTTACTTTTAAGGTATCAAATGGAAATGTACCACCTAAGAATTCTATTGTACAAAATACCAAAACAGAAAAAGATTTACCAGAATGGTTAGGTGGTTCAAAAAAATTAGAAGATAAAAAATCAGAAATAAGAATGGGAGCAATAGCTGAAATTGATAAAATAGATGCTTCTAAACAAAATGTTGAAATTCACGATGCAAACAGTACAATAAATTTAAAAACCTCTGGCGCAAATGATTTAGGAGATGCATCTATTTTTCCAGAACATTTTACACTGTTGTATAGTACACAATTAAACCAACAAAATGCACTTGTAAATATGCAACAACAAGAACATGAATTAAGAACAGCAGCAATAATTTCTCAACAAAACGAACAATTAAATAAAATATCAAGTGCTCAACATTCCATGCTGCATAATCAAGAGGAACAATTTAATGCTCTTCTAAAACTACAATTTGAAAAACAACTTTTATTGGAGAAGCAAATAAAAATGCAGCAAGAACGTATTAATCAATATATTCATGTAAGACATATGAAATATAATATTGAATATTTACGTGTGAAAGAATAAGTGCAATTTGAAGCTTTCAATTTTTTCTTTCTTAAGGTTTTGATGACACAGCCAGGAGCAGTATCAAGTACTACATCAATTTATACAAGTTGCAAATCAGATTTATGTGAAGATGAAAAGAAGTTTGTAAATGAAATAAAAGATATGAAAGATATAATAAAAAGACTGGAGGGAGAAAAATCAAAATTAGAGAATAAATTATCTACCATAGATGAAAAATACAATAATGAAATATCATTTCAAGCAGAGTTTTATGAGTATGTTTGTTATATTATATATTACAGTAAACTGTTTTTAAAGTAAAGTAACATGATTTGATTTTTAGAAGACAAATTTCATTTTTAAAGGATTCAATAACAAAATCAGAAGAAAGAGTTAAACAGGAAATAGAATATTTAGAAACAAATTATATAACAAAATTTGAAAAGTTAAGAGATGAAAAATTACAACTAGAAAATCAATGCAAAGAAGAAATTCACAATCTAAAGGTTAAATGTTTTATTCCACTTATTATATCTGTAAATACAAGTACATTTATAATATTAATGTGTTATTTTATTATATTATAGGTATTAATACATTAATAATTATTATTTTAACTAATTTGAGTATTTTATAATTTTAAATAATAAAATTTTAAAATTTGTTTCTCTATAAATGTAGTATAATTAATAATTATTAGAAAATATTAGAAATTATTAATATAAATGAAGGCAAATTTTACAATCTAATATTTCTTAATTAGAACAAACATGCTCAACACATAGAAGAACTTTGTAAACTACATTCTGAGAATGTAACACTATTGCAAAGGGAATATTATAATATAATAGAAAGTATATCTAAAGCTAAGCAAATAGAAGCTCAAATGATAGAAACTATGACAACTCGGAAGACTGACATAGAGGATATATTACAAAAAGCTAATGTTATTATTGAGGGTATGGTAGAAAATAAAAATAGATTAGAAATTAAACATAATGAAATAATGGAATCTGAAGCAAACATTTTGAAATTACAGGAAGATGACATAAAAGGTATATTCAGTAAATGATAAATTTCAAATTTTTTAATATTCTAGTATACATTTCTCATTTAATATAAATATACTTGTAGTAATACAATAATGATACATGATGTTATAATTGTTTATTTATTCTTTGTTTATTAATTGTTTTGTTCGTCAAAAAAGAATCACTTTTTATCTTTTTATTAATATTTATAGCTCAAAAATATGAGTTAAAATATCAAAATAGTGTCTTAGAAGAACATCGTAATAAATTTATAGAAACAACAGAGAAATTTGACACTCATCTTACACAACTTATAACTGAACTTCAAAAACAAAGTACACTATATACTCAAGCAACAGAAACACTTCAGAAAAAAACAACAAATCTTTTGCGAGAAAAAGAATTATTCGAAGAAAAAATGAAGTGGGAACGAGACTATATGCAGGTATAAATGAAATAAATTAAAAAATTAAGATCACTAATGCTATGCTGTTTAGAAGTGATATTCGAAAATATCAAGCAGTATACATGTAGTTATATTATGATTGTAGGCATTAAAGGAAGCCTGGATAAAAGAACAAGAGAAACAATTAAAACTGCTTGCAGAAGAAAAAGAAGTAATAGCAATTGAAAAAACACACTTAGAAGTTTTAAACAAATTAAAAAGTAATAGTGGTGAAACTACTAAAGTAGAGGTACAAGCAATTATACAATATTAAATACACAAATTTTATATTAAAAGTGAGATAAAATATAAAAATTTACACATATTTTAATCACAACTATAGTTGGAAACTGCTATTAAAACTGCACAGGACGCAAATGCATCTGCTAGCCGAGAAAAATTAAAATGGCAAGAAAAAATTAATGAGCTTAATGTTTATAAGCAAATTCTACAAGATAAGGAAAATTTACTCATTTTACATGCCAAAGAACTTGAATATCTTACGCAGGTAATATTTTTAAAAACATTTAATTCTCCATTACTATAAATTAATTTAAACATTTTATAGTCTGCTTTAACTAAAAAGGAAGAAGGAGTAAAAGCTTTAAAAAATGCAAAACGTTTAGAAAATCAGAATAAAGAAAAATTTAATCAGCTACAAATACAAATTCAAGCATTGATGGAAAGAGAAAAAAAAGTTGCAACTGAAAGATATAATGTTACAAAGTAAGAATATTTATATATTTGTGTATTAAGAGTACTTCCTTTTTTTAAAATTATACATTTATCATTATTTTGTTATAATGATAAATATTATAAGTTCTCTTTGTTGCTGCTAAGTGTATTTATTTTACAGAGATAAAATTAAAGGAGTCTTATCTGCTTATGAAACTGAAAGACCAGAAAGGGATGTTTCACATAACTTTCAGAATGAGGTAATACCTTCCTCTGGAATACAATCAAAATCTGAGATCACTACAGAATTAATGGTACATATACATATATACATGTATATATATAAATGTATACTACTAGTTTATTAAATTTTAGTTTATTGTATCTTATTAATTGTGCTATCTAAAATATTTATTTGTTGCAGAGTATTGTAGATCCAAATTTAATTATGTTGAAATTAAACATTGATGATGACTTTAAATTTATTAATAAATACATGTAAAGCTTTGAATTAATATTTTATAAAGATTTTAAAATCATAATTTATACAAGACTTTAATATTTGCAACCAATATCTTTAATACTTAAAAATAAAGTTATATACAAATATTTAAAAGTATTACCTTATTGCTGTAAGGAGTAAGGAGTAAAATGTATTTTTCTCATTCAAAGTGTAAGACATTATTTGTTTAGATATCCATATCCCCATCTATAAATAGATAGTTACATGATAGTTTAATTATTCACAAATTTAAAAATCTTGTATAAGTATCATGATTTAGATAATAACTTAATTATGATTTAAATATTTATAACTACCAAAGCAATCAATAAGTAATAACTTTTAATTAATTGAAAAGTAAAACTAAGATACCAAAAAATATTTTTTACATTTTTTATCATCTAATCACATAAAACTTACCATTATTAACTAAACAATACTCCTGCAATATATCTGTATTTTTTTGCAATGTTTTTACATCTGTAATTAGAGACTTTATATTACAAAGTTCACTTCCTACACTATTTGTACAAGATGTCTGCAAAAGAATATATATGAGACGTTATGGGTTTGAAATCTTCATTTTTTCCTCTATAATGAACATGCAATAAACCTACAATATCATGAAGAAGATTTGTAGAATTAATAGTACTTTCTTTGTTATTGGTATCTAGATTTGTATATACATTTGGTAATTTATTTATAAAATCAATCCCTTCCGATAAAAACATTATTGTTTGCCTAAAAAGATCAAATTTAGGAAATGATTTGTAATGATAAAAAGATAATAATACCGATGATAATTGTGAGAAACTGGTAATCCTGGAATATTCTCTGAATTATGAATAAGTTTATATGTGGAATGTTTGTGTATCGTTAAACACTGAAGATGTTTAATAATGTTATCTTTGCAATCGTTACGTTCATCTGTAATAGACATATTAAATTTTAATTCTAAAATTATTAAAAACAATTTTTTGTTTGATACAGAAATAAAGACCTTTTATAGTCTGCAATGTATTTATCAAATTACTGTATTCTGTAATTTGCTTTCTCTCTTCATTTGCGAATTGTTCATCACGAACAACTTTCCTTTTATGCAAAAGATTAATAACCTTTTCAATATTTTCCATTTTAAACCACTTCAAGAAGTAAACAAAACTACAAGATATAACTTTAAAAAATATATTCTTGTTTATTACCAACTTCTACAAATCGCGGTTTATATGACCATGATTACGTATTTCTGTACTCACTAAGGGAATTATTTTTACATAGATTGGTACCTATGAAGTTCTTGAACATTCAAAATACAATTATATCATTCAATCATCGAATCAATCGAATTCAATAAAAATTCTTTCTTTCTGGGTGTTTCTATCTTAACTTCTCTTTCGAGGTTCGAGGTCGTGCACCAGATCTTGTTTATATAGATAACATCATGTAACAAAAATATTTTGTTTGTAACATATTTTATTTAAGAGACGGGACACTATTATGTTTTGCTATATAGATATACAGAGTATTCCATTTAACTCTGCTACTCTTAATTATTTTCTTATTTGTCACGATACAAAGAAGTCTTTCGAGAGAAAGTTACTATATTTCAAGCGGGAAATTAAGCGGGAAATTAGAGTGAAAGTCATTTCAATGCCATATTTTCTTAGATTCTACTAATTGTAATGATTTTTTAAATGGAATGACCTATTTTTCCGTTTACCATTAAAAAGTTAAGGACAAAATATATCTAATCATGTTCTGTGCCATGAGTTTGGAATGATTTAAGCCAAAAGTTTTATAATTAAAAGATTGATGGGAGCCTACGTAAGAAAGAATTGCAAAAACAAAATAAACCCTAGAATTATGTTATTTATTATTTCAATATGTGCTCAAGATATTGCCTCTCAAACTCAATACATTTATTTAGTCATAAAACTAATGCTTGTCCATCTTTATTGTATCCAAAGAAATATTTGTATAATCATTGGAAATACATTTTCATATTTACAGCCGTTGTCAGAACATCTTTGTACACGGTATTTTTGATCATGCCCTATATCAGTGGGATAAAAGTATTTCGCCGCATACTCGGTATGAGAAAAATTGTACATGTACAAAATAAAAATATACAAAATTCAAATGTTAGCAGAATTTACGATATTCTTATTGCTGAAATATAAGTTGTATAATAAAATTAAATATCTCCTTCAGAAAATAAAACGTTTTTAGGAATCGTACGTAGTTCAATCTAAATTTTTAATTTATTGCAATCTAAAATAATGAAATTTGGAGCTTCCCAATAGAGTATTATTTATCATCTGAACTACGATTTTTTGTCACCTGCATTCTTCGAAT
This sequence comes from Bombus bifarius, assembly GCF_011952205.1. NCBI lineage: Eukaryota > Metazoa > Arthropoda > Insecta > Hymenoptera > Apidae > Bombus > Bombus bifarius. The sequence goes on along the minus strand of NW_022884516.1, from coordinate 518,240 downwards.
AATATATGTATATGCATTAGATATGTTCCATATTTCATGTACGTATAGACAATTTTATTTCGCTTGTTATATTTTGTGCCGTCGAACACAAAGCCGAGAACGCATGGTAGCGATCTACACAAACATATGTATATAACATATGACTATATATATGACTGGTTTATATCGAATTCACTACTATCGATTCTATCGTTTGTTGTTGAAGAAAAATGGCAGATATCTCGTTCTCTAGTCGTGCATATTGTAAGATCATCTTACACGCTGCTAAATATCCACATTGCGCAATAAATGGATTGTTATTAGGCAAACAAAATAGTAAAAGTGACAGTAAATCTGTCGAATTACATATTGAGGATGTAATTCCACTGTTTCACATTTGTCTTCATGTCTCACCTATGGCGGAAATTGCTTTGACCATGGTAAATATTTAAATATGGCATAAAGTTCACTTTACTTAATTAATATACGGTAACAGTTAAATTAATTTTTATTTTAATGAATTATCTAGATACAGTATATTTAATAGATTCAACTTATGAAGTAGTTATGTAAAATATTAAAAATGTTGTTACATGAGTATTTATCGTTTCGAAAGTACTAACAATTTTTTACAAGTTTATAAATATATCTTTTATAAACTTGTAAATATATTTTATCACAACTATTTTAGTTTATATCGTAAGAAACATTTTAATCATTTAAAATCTTAATCATTATAAAATTGTTTAATATGATTCAAATTTCTTTATGATGTAAACATTAAACTAAAATGGAGAAAAAATATTTTCAGGTTGATCAATATGCTATTAGTAAAGGTTTAGTATTAGCAGGTTACTACTTAGCAAATGAAAACATAAATGATTTGAGGTAATTTAATCTTTTATTTGAATTTTTTAACAATAATTTAATTATGCAACTTTTAATACAGTACAGATAAACCTGCTCATAAAATAGCGGATAAAATAGCAGAAAATTGCGGCAATACTTTACTTGTAGTGGTAAGTTTTGTAAAAAATTGAACTAAGAATTGTCTTATTATCTTTTTTTCATATTATTAGGTGGATAATAAAGAAATTACACTTGCTATGAGCTCAAATCCCTTGAGAGTTTCACAATTTGTAGATGGCAAATGGAAGCTTAAAGATGTAACAGAGTAATTAGTTTGATATATTTAATATTTGTTTCAAATAGTTTTTAATGTTTATTGTTTAGATTGATACACATTGTTTTGATTTTTACAGTATATTATATGATAAAGGAGTAACTCATACAGATGTATTATACTCCCTACTAAAAGCAGAAGAATATAGAAATCTTGTTGATTTTGATAATCATCTTGATGATATTTCTCTTGATTGGCAAAATTGTAAGCTTAATAAAACTATAGAAGAGTTTATGGAGAAATACAAATAAACACATTTAATTAAAATGCAATTTTATGAGAATATAATTTGTAAATATTCTCAAATACACTTAGGAACATTTAATGTAAATAAATTAATAAATAAGAATGTATTTTAATATATTGATGTAGAAATATTTATCTCTATCAATTTTATGATGTACAAAATAATACTAAGAGCAAATTATTTACATTTATATTTTATATGCATATCTTTATATATTCTATCACTCTATAGTTATTATTATAGCTATTAATTTATTATGAATAAAATTCAAACTCAGTACAATCATACAACATTTTTGAGTTAATTTCTGGTAAATGTGTTTAAAGCAAATATATATATAAAAGCAGTAAACACATCGGTTTTATCCATTGTTGTATTTTATAAAACACTTTTAATTCTTTTTATCATTTGATTTTACTTTTTAAGACCTATATTATTTTTCAATCTTTTGAGTCTAAAGCAATTAATTTACTCTTTATATAATCAATTTTTTTTATTTTTAAGTGATTACTGAAAATGATTATGTTATATTTATTACAATAGTAGAATTTAGTAATAAAATTTATTTGGACATACGTATATATATTTCCTAAATTATCGCCATAAATGAATGGGGAAATGATAAAAAAGTGAGCCGAAAAGTGCGCACTACGAATTATCGCCTCTACGTTCAGAGTTCGTACCGGCCATGAAGATATGAAGATATAATACACAAGTCATATGTCATACATATGTTACCGTGTAAGGGATACGATATGACAATAGAAAGACGACGCTGCATAGAGACCCTTTCCTTCAGTCCTTGTCTAATCAAGAATGCAGACTAATACCGTTCACCGGTAACCGATCGGTATACACATACATATTTTCAGTGCGAATGTGCATGTGTTATTAGACAAGGACACAAGGAGCCTCTATATTCGTAAGAGAGCTTGAGGAAATTGTTGAAGCTGCAGGATATGATGAAAATAAATTTAGAAGTTAATACAAGTGATACGTCTGATTTGCATACAAAACAGGCTTATGAAGTAAATGTAATAACTTTTTTTATGGTAGGCACAGCATATCATATTTCACAGCTAGGTGACTTTTCAGATATCGGGTGCTTCCTACTTCTCTATTTGCTTTGATTTATGTTTTTCATATGTTTTGTATAATATAATAATAGAAAATGAAAACGATGAGTAGCATGTAATTTATACTAAATATCAGTAAAAGTCCTAGTACTTATGGCTAACAGTGTATGTTTGCTTTAGCCGTGCTCCATGTCATGTACACATTTCTCCTCCGCTACTCATCGATACAAGCCACCGACGCATATTTCCCAACCCGGACACAAAATAAGCGATCCACTAACTACTATAGGCCCTTATTCTCAGTATCCATTTTTTGGCTGTATTATGCCTAGAAGTATTGGTGACCCTCTATTCATCTTTGATTAAGAACCTTACCCCCACCACAGAAATCGCCAAACGTGTGTATACGACCGTGCTACCACTGTTTTTCGATTGTTCTACTTGTCAATTGTCAGTTTAAATTTGTTACGACTAGTGATGTGCTTATGTATAACAGAAACTGAACAATTTATTGAGACTATCAGAAAATATCCATGTGTATGGGATAAAGACGCAACGGTGTACAAAGACAATGAATTAAAAGGAAAGGCCTGGGAACAAATTGCAGCAAAACATGGATTGCAGAATGGTTTGTATATTCAACCCTTTTGTAACACAGTGCAAAAATTCTGAAAATCCTCCTATAACGCGATATTGTTGTAACATTGTTTCTATATAGCAAGATTTAATAAATTTGGACAACCCTCTGAGTTGTACTAACCAACTGTGTTATAGGAAGCTTGATGACTGTATTTTACAATTTATACAGTAATTATACTATAATCTAAAACTGTACATACTTAGTCTTAATACTATATATTTTTCTTAACTTATGTTAACACAACAACTTTGTTTTTCATAAAAATCCTTTTTAATACATCTACATAGCCTGCTTACTTTTTCTAAACTTCTTTAGTTTAACAGACCATATCAATGGTCATATTCATGTAACCTTAAACTTATATGATTAGTCTGCCAAGATATGGCACCAAAAAGTAAATTAAAGAACTGCATAAATATATTTCTTACTTGAAAAGCATCTGCATTGGCATTTTTACCTATCCTACCAGATTGGATTAGCTGACAATGTAATATTAAGAGTTCTGATTGTTTCACATCATATTTAGAAATAAGGGGTTTTCTGTCATCGAAGAATTATGTAGGATACATGTGACCTTCACGATCTTGACAACTGATCCCACATTATATTTAAAGGAATAATTATAATATACTTGCAGCTTTGTACTAAAATCCCGAAAATATTTTTTACACAACTATATAATAATAAAACTATTTTTGTATGTTTTATACTGCATTAATTTCGTCACACCATTGTAGTAATGATGGTAATAATAAAAAATTTATAACTATTGACATTTGTTCAAATTATGCATTTCTACTAATCTTGGTGCGCCGGTCACCGGTGACCCCCATGGTATTGAACGTGTTAAGCTTTAAATACTATACATCGGAGTGTTACTACGTTACTAAACGACTGTCTCCGCTGTAGTATAGTCGTCGTCGACTATCGAGTAGTCAATGACGCAATTGAGCTGCAATATACTGTATATATGCATATATACATGTGACATACACATATAATCGATGATCAATCTGATCGGACGAATAAGAATATAAATAATTAAGGATATAAGTAATTTGTAAAAGAAAATCGTAAAAACTTAAACCGAAATTTGTTACTTTTTCCAAGAGTTATTGGAATTATATAATACTTCAAATTATATTGTATAATACATTAAATTATAATAGTTTTAAATGTATAATATTTCTTGTTTTATAAATTGTTTTTTGTTTTTTGAATTTGTTGATATATGTACATAATAGCATAGTACCTGTGCATAAATGTTATAGACTTCTACAGATTTTTAGAAGGCATATACATCAAATTGGTTACTTAAGAAGTATATGTACATCAGGAATCAAAGGCTACATCTTTGCTGCATTTTTTATTGCTTATTTTAACGCACCTCCTCACATTTAAGCTGTTTGGATTTGAGAATTGACTTTAAATATTGTAGTAGTATATCGTGAAAACTGGATAGACAATACTCAACATAAGTTCATTCTATTTAACCTTACATTCAATCGAGGTTAAGTTACACATATATTATATTAGCTTTATTTTAGTATGACATGTTTATTGAAACAATATAAATTCGAGTGTCGGTGAGCTATTATTTAAGATATATATATACATATATATACATATTGTGATTAAACTACTCAAATTTTTTGTAATATTTTCATGGTATATATCTATGAAAAACAAAATATTTTCATAAGATATTAGTCACGATATGTAAAATAATTAGAAATTTGTTTTATATAAACAAAAGTTATATTTATCATATGTTACTTATCTAGGGTTAGTTCAGTTTTGAACAAGAATAATCGATCTTATGGGAAAAATTACATGTTCGATAATTGTCCTGAAACTTGTTGGAATTCTGACGCGGTAAGGAAATCTTTTTTGTACTTTCCTCCTATATTGTTATGTATTAATATATTCCTTACCTATTATTTTGTTTTAAAGTAATACATTTTGATGATGAAGTGATAAAATAAATCTTTTACAGTTTTTTTAAGTTATACTTAAAGAAACATATGTATTAAATAAATAATTCTTACATATATTATTACTACTAGTACATATTGTATGTTACAGGGAACTCTTCAGTGGATAATTATTGAATTTGAACAAGAATATAAAATAAGTTCATTTGAAATTGAATTTCAAGGTGGATTTGTTGGCAAAAATTGTCATTTAGAAGTTGGTAATAAAGAAACTAAATTTCATGAGTCGTTTTATCCAGAAGACAAAAATACGATACAAATTTTCAGTTTGACAAATCCAGTAAAAGCAAAAACTTTTAAATTTGTATTTAATGAAAGTACAGATTTCTTTGGTAGAATTATTATATACAAATTATCTTTACACTCATAAAATATTGTAGCAAGCATTATTTTTTACAAAAAATAAATGTAATTAAATATTACATATGTCTTTTTGACTAAATTTTTGATGTTGTAAATGAAGTGAAAATTGATTTAAAAAATAGATATTTATAAATAAAGAAAAGATGAGGAAAACATTATAATTTAATTTCCGATCTCATTTATTTTTATATAAAATTGTTCTTATAATTTATTTTGAATATTTAAAACAGTGTGTATTTAAGATAGTTTATATATTCTATTAATCATTTCTTAATTATAAAGCTACATTTTGTATGTTAATGTATTAGTTTTACATGTAGTATATATAGAGATATTTATATCAATTTATATCTCTTAAACCCCAATTTATATCTCTGAAGTAATGAAAACTTATAATAAAATTATATATTTTGAAAAAACTCAAACATATCATTTACAGACTTCAATACCATCATATTATGCACACACAGATATATATAGCAATGACAGACGCATTAATTAAATTACAAAATAATTATATTGAAAAGGAAAATATCAAATTAACACAAGTTATCTAAAAGTCTTAGTTGCATTAAGAATATCATAATTTCTGTTTGTAAATATTATAATTTATGTACAACAATCTTGCACAATGTGCATTGATATAAATTAAATCAGCTATTCAACTTAAACCCTGGAAACTTTCTTTTACTCTATACTCTATGTGATATCATAATACTATACACTATATACATAACTAGTGCATATTTATACTTTTTGCCTGTCTTTTATTTTAACGTTTGTTTTAGTATAACGTGAAATAGTACAAAAAGAGAAACCATGTTAGATCCGTTAATTTCTTTGCAAACTTTGTTTACAACAATGAGTCATGAAAGAGACAAACCTATGTAAAAGACAGGATTGAATGAGGTATATTCTTATACTTGTGATATATCAGTTAGCAGAAATAGCTGGTCCTAATTGCCTCATTAATTTGTAACATTCTTGAAGTCTCTTTCTATCACCTACCCTCTCAAGAGTTTTAGCAGCTTCTGCAAGCATGCCTGCACGTTCTCCAGGAGAGGCTAGTAATAGTGGAGGTAAATGTCGGCAAGCTAAACATAAAGCTACCGCGTGTTCTCTTTCTCCAGTATATTGATCTTGCGAACGATCTTTTCCACAGATAATTGAAGAACGTGAATTTCTGTGATGTAAGCTACGGTCTAACAATATTTGAGTTTTCACTGGTGTTGCTCCCGCCATTATACGTGTTGTGGCTTCATAAACAAATACTCTTGCTAAAGTAGACTAAAAAGTACATGACAATTGTTAAAAATAATAATTAACTTATAAATTATAATATTAAAATATATATGTAAACTTACTGGAATATGCTGACATAATTGTCTCAAACAAGCTAAATCACGTTGAAAACCTCCAAGAGATATATTTGTAGTTAATTTTTCTAAATCATTATCTAATTCCTGCCAAAGTGTAGTTCGCATTTCAAGTAACCAATCACAAATCCACAATTGAGTAAGCTAAAAAAATAATCAAAGCTAATAAGAAAATTATTATTAATTTTGTAGATTTGATTGATTTGTTGGATTCAGGAACTGTTAAGTGCTATCTATTCCCAAGAAAAAGTTTTGATTCCATTTTCTACCATCCTGTAAAATATTATAAGCCAAATTCTCAGAAATCATTTCATTTCTTTTTAAATTAAGGACAAAGGAGTTGTTAAATCATCTGATATGTAAAAAATTTTTTAGGAAAACTATTATACATAGGTAAAGAGGACCCCTTTTCAAATGGAGTGAGATATTAACATTTCTTTATTCGAATAGCTCTTATTAAATGGAATAATATTTAACTTGAATATTTTTTTACTTTGCACAGTTAAAGAGCTATGGCGAAAAATACATACTTCTCTTAAGAGAAACTTCAGAAGGTAAAAAGAGAAGAAAGGAGGGGAAAAATATGTATATAAATGTATTCTAAAGTGAGAATTATTTTAATAAATGTTTAAAATGATGTCTTTAAATTTCTAAACACCTATTAAGTCTTTCATAAATACTATTTTAAGCATTTTATAGCATTAATGAAATAACCAATGTATGCGCAGTAAATACTTTTATGATTATATTTTCCTTCATTGTAGGAGTACTATCACTTTATATTTTATGTATCAGCATATTAAATATTTAATCATCATATAAGAAGATGATTAAATAATAAGGTTCATCTCTCTAAAGAATTTAAAATTAACATTGTTCATAAAATATTTCAAGAAATTACCTTTCTATTATCAAACAAATAGGTAAAAAAATATGTTTATAAAAAACTCTAAATGTACCTAGAACTGCATTGAATTATTTATTAAATCTCTTTAATTGTGCAGAATAAAAAGAAGTGTTTCAAGTAAATGTTACTCTGTTTGATAAGAGTTACCTAAATAAAGAAAATGAATACCTCATTCCATTTAAGATAAATGAAGGAGACTACCTTTAAACTTTTCTTAGTAGTCTTAAAAAAATTTATTGCACTTCAAATGATTACCCCTCTATCCTGTTTAATTTAGGAAAGAAAGAAAATATCTACAATAGAGAAAACAGTCTATAACATTTTATTTGGTCTACCCTATATATATATATATTTATCTATCACATATGACGCTGAGACCTGCCACAGAAGTTGCACTGTAGAAGTATTGCATAGTTATATTTCATGCAATGCAACTACAATGCACACTTGTAACAAGTAAGCAATTGCATAAATATATACTATAATATACTTAAAGTTACTACATATATAATTCATTATTTGATCATTTTCTTTTGTTTTATGAAAAAATGTGTAATGATATTCATTTTGAGAAGATAAATAACATGAAAAACAGATTTTTCAAAGATCATAAATTTGAAAAAATATAAAAAGAATTAAATATTTTATTTCCGTATTCAAATCATATGTTATATAATTTATTACTTCATAATTTCTAATTTTATTATCTATGTAAAATAAAAGCATTACAAAAAAATATAAGTAATTATAATAATTTTTGTATAAAAGAATTGAATATATTAATATATTATAAACATAATATTTAAATATCTTACCAAAACGTTTTGGGATGACTGTTGCTTGCAATTATAATAAACCAAACATTGTTCAAGCAATATTCCTGCCTGATCAATAAAACGCATAGAGACTGATTTAGTAGTCGCTTTTGCTGCTTGCAAAGCATTCAAAACAACATATGGCAGTGGACTAATACTGTTATTATTATTGCAAAGTTGGTAACATTTTTCATAAGGAAATTTGCTTTCAACAATGCTCCATGCTTGTGAATCGTCTTCTTTCAATCTCCAACATGCTGCTACATATATAACTGCTCCCCACCATAATCCAATTTCATCTTCGCAATCTAAAACATTAATTCAACAAATTCTATTTATTAGTTAAAGAAAAAAAGGAAGGAAGAAATTTAATGCCATCCAATACCACCAATGAACTCATTAAACAAGATTTTATTTAAACTTACGTGTAACTGTAACTTTGTCAGTACATAAAAATCCAGCATCTATTCCAGCAGAAGCCATAATAGTTTGTCCATATTCTAATATTGAAGATAAATGAGCATCTCCAACAGTACCAGTTAAAATACGTAAACAATGTCCGATTAAATAATCTCTATATGCACGTGAAGCATATGATAAAGGATCAGCTTTACTAGTTTGAGAAGTAAATTCATTATCTGGTTGTTCTCCATATTGCCATTTTTGAAATGCTAAAAATTTAGCTCCTTCATCACTCATTATCCACTTTAATTTTGGTGGAACTGCACATGATGATAATAAAGTGCGCGCCTTGCCCAAATAATATTTATGAATAAATGGAAATAACGAGTGCTTGAAACACAATGCAACATTGATATATATTTCTGCTAATAATGATTTTGGAATAGTTTCTCCAGTGGCTTCTGCATAATTCACTGCAGAAAGAGCAAGATACAGAGTTCCACTCTTTGATCCTTCTGATAAATGTAGACATAACATATGCTGATAAATAATAGCCATTTCCATAGCTGATATCTCTGCTTGTTGTCGTGTAGTTTTTTCAGAAAACCATTTATGAGTATACAAAATCCATTTTCCAATCCATAATTTATGAAGAAGTTGTCTTATAATTTGCCACATAGTTGCAAGCCAAATTTCTGCGCGTGATGATGGATATGGTCGGCCTAAGTATTGCAAACATTGATGTAAATCTCGGCATGCTTGACTATATTCATTCTTCGATATATTGAATTCTGCTTGACGTCTCCATCGATGAAGTTCAAGGAAAATTTTACTGTCAGATGGTAGTATTGGATCACCATATAGCAATAGTCTGCAAAGTCCACCAATTAAAAGTATAGCATTTGTTAGCCATAAAAACACATTGCTCCACACTGGATTTTCAAGATCTGATTGATCTACAAAAAGGTTAATAATAGTATTACTCGTTATACATAGTAACATATATAACAATTAGTATAATGTGATAACATTATTATTATACTATATATTATAATGTAATAGCATTGTAATTATTATATTATGATACCTTGATAATTAAGAATTGTACGACCATCCAATTTTGTGTTTATATAATCAGAATTGAATCTTCCAACATTATTTATCAAAAAACCTAAAGGATTAAATGCTAAAAAGAGGAGCATAAATCCACAAATCGTAAGCCTAGTATGATCTCTCATGCCTTGATTTGTAAGAACAGATGCTGAATCAACATTTTGTAACAAATCTGGATCATCTTTTATAGATGAAGGAGATTGAGGAGATAATGGTGCTGGTGCTGGAGATAAAGATGATTCACTTGAATCTGATCTAGGTGGTGTAAGTTCACCGCATACTAATAAATCGCGCAAATTTTGCCTTTGAGCAGCCAATTTTAACGACATATTTTCTGCTTTTAATCTTGCATTAGAATTTTGAAGAAACCTAAAATTTTCATTGTTCCTAATAAAAATTTTCGTCAATTTATAACAAATATTTTAAAAGTCAAACACATATTAACATAATATACCTAATATAATCAATAGTTTTTCTCAAAATTGCTGATTTATTCAGTTTAGCATCTACTCCAACAATGATATTCTTCAATTCAATGATTTTATCATTAATTGATGTTCTGTAACGTCGTTCTATGGCATTATGAGCACTACGTTTTACTTCTTTTACTCTTGGTACACCTATATGTGTATTTGTACTTAATCGATTAATCTGTACCTTATCAGTATCTAATACAACTGGAATACCTGAATAAAAATTAGAATATAACAAATTTTAAAAAAATTAGGATATAATAAATTTAATAAAAATCTCATGATGTCATATATTCTTACCAGCAGTTAAAACTGTTCCATTAGCAGTATTTACTAAGGTATGTATCTGGTGTGGTACAGATGTTGAACTAACAGCTTGTGATCCCCTAGAATAAACAACTGATTCTGATTTTATAAGTTTAGCTGGTAAAAGCAACTGTCTTTGTTGTGTCACTGGTGCTATAGTTACAACAGGAGACTGGACACTGAAGTTTAGGTTTTGTGGTATAGCATATTGTGAACTAAATACTGTAGGTGCTGGTGTGACAGATATTCTTTGTGCTCTATTTTGTATAGAAGTTATATCCTGTAATTGTGGTCGTTGCTTTTGTTGTTGAGATTGTTGAGTGACACAAGGAACTTGTTGTGTATTTTCTGTTATTGCTGGAGCTAATATTACATTTCCACTTGGTACAGATTTGATAATATTTGGATCCTCATAATCATGAAATTCTTTAAAATCTTTTAGTTCTTTACTATTATTAAAGTTTAAAAAATCCAATCCCTCTGTATCCATGCCTAAAGGCTCTTCCAATTGTGATAATAATGCATCGTCGCTAAATAAATTTTCATTTTTCAATAATTCACTTTCACAATTTGTAAGAAGTTCTGTAATAAAAAAAATTTAAGATAGTGATGTAACATATACAAAAACAAAATCTCTCTCTCTCTTTTTCTGTCACATGTAATAACAAATAAAATAATATGTAATGATATTTTCATATTAATCATATAAAATGTTATAATTACATTAAAAAGATATGCTGTTGATTACAACTGTTCATATAAATTAAAGACTGTTTAATTCATTTCTAGAAAATAATTTGACTACAATTCTTTAAATAAGTAAATATATATAATAAACGATTATAATCATATTCTTAATTTAAAACAAATTTATTACTTAAAAAATTATATAAAATCGCATAAAAATCACTGAAAAATAAAATTATATAAAAACAAATGGGTAACAAATAAAAAATAAAAATAATATAATTTAAAAATATGGGGAAATTACTATTTCATTATAACTTTTAAAACAAAATGATAAAAAATATTTTGATAAATATTAAATACAACATACCATCGATACCAGTTACTTCATTCAAATTAAAGCTGTCGTTCGATTGAAAATTAGAAAAATCGTTATCTTGTGTAGTAGTCCACCCTCCAGGATCTGCCATTGTGGCGTAATATTTGTCAAATATTTATTTTCACTAAATAAATTCAATGATTAAAACAAAACGAAGCACTGATATGTCAAACGTAATAACTAACAAATTACGAAGTCACCCGACCTTTACCGCGTCCAATCACAGAAGCTCTACAGATCGGATGATATTACGTCAGTATGTGTTGCTAAACTAACAAAATTTATTGTAGAATATGGACGGATTTTTATGAAAAACGTTACTATTAATATTTTTATTAAATCTTTTGATGAATAACAATGTTTATGAAATGTTTTATAAATAATTCTCTAAATTATCCATTTTAATCTTCAAATTAAAAACAATAAATATTTTAAAATATTCTATGATCTTAAAAAATTAAAACCAAATACAAAAATAAAAACATAAAAAATATGTAATATATAAGTATAGAATCTTTTATTAAGATTCTTTACTATTTGATAGGAAAATTTTATATTTACTTTAAATTCATAGTTATAAGTAAATATAAATAAATAATTACAAGTTTGAAAACGTTGGTATATATTATAAAATTTAAAAAACTACTACAAATTCAAGTATTTATTAAGCAATTGCAAATGTTAGTTTGTACAGATGTTCATTATCGTATTTGATAGTATTCCATGCTATAAGGCTGATTCCTTTTTATTTTTGAGAGGTTATTTGAATGTTCATTTACAAGCAAACATGTTTCAAGCTTTTCGTAAGTCAAGTCGAGTAAAAATATCTACTGCTTGTAATTTTCACTCATCAGTATGTATTTGACAAATAATATTGCTAATGATAGTATTACTAATGCAATATTCATAATATTTGATATTTTTAAATGTATACTAATATTGTTTATGTACCAAAGCAGTTGCAATGTGTCAAAGAAAAAACTTTTTCTCAAAAACTAGTGGATGGGCCTAACTTAGAACATTTTATTGCTGGTACCTACAAAGAATATAATGGAAAGTTGAAGTTAGAAAAAGGTGATAAATCTCGATTGAAATTGCCACCTTGGCTAAAGACAGAAATCCCAATGGGTAAAAATTATAGTAGAATAAAGTCACAATTAAGACGATTACAATTAAGCACTGTATGTGAAGAAGCACGATGTCCTAATATTGGGGAATGTTGGGGAGGTGGTACACATGGAACAGCAACGGCTACTATTATGGTTTGTATTATTAACTCTATATATCTCATTGTTTTGTAATTTTGTTTAAAAAGGTGATTTAATTAAAAATATACAGGTTGTACACATAATTGATGCTATGACTTTTTGGTTACTTCTGATGGTTTAACAGAAAAAAGTTCTAAATAAAAATTAATCGGTGTCTAGCCAGTTGCAAATTGCTACATAAAAAATTTCCAAAAACTTGTTTTTGTGATAAGATATCAAGGTCACTTTGATGTTCTTAAATTTATTTTTTCATTTTAAATTTATTTTTGGCTTTATGTTGTTGCAGCTGATATTCAGAGGACTTTAACGATCTATTATACCATGGCTTTAAAATGATCCTCGAAATTGTTGCTTAATCAGGAGGAATAGAGAATTGTATATGTTGAGAATTATTTTATAGATGGAATATGAATAACATAAAATAGGAAGAAACATACCTTGATATTACATTATCTCTGTATGTTCAATTACAACAAATGCTTGAATTATAGCCCATAGTTTTGTAAATATAATCCTGACTGATGTAATAAGTTTGTAGTAGGTGCTGCTGTCAGAATAAATTTGCATGCATGCTATATAGATTTGCTGTTTTAGATCCTTAATAGATTTGTTTTCTGCGGAGTCATCTGTAGTCTAAAGGTCTATCCTGAGTTTATTCAAAATATCAAACATCTAGAGGAGTGAATCTGTACAGTGTACATGGAAGTTTGCTCTGATAGCATTATAGTAACAATTACTACACATTTACGGCATCTGTCCAAATTATATTTACAAAACCATCGGCTACAATTCAAGTATTTGTTGTAATCGAACACATGGAAATAATGTAATATCAAAGTATGTTTTTTTCTATTCTATGTTATTCATAGTCCACCTATAAAATAATCCTTAGCATACACAATTCTCCATTCCTCCTAATTAAATGGAAGTTTGGAGTCAAGGTCATAGTATAGTAGATTGTTGAACTCATCTTGATATCAGATACAACAATGTGAAGTCAAAAATGCTGTGTCACTTAAAAACGACAAAGTAACCTTAATACCTTATCTAAAAAATAACTTTTTAGAATTTTTTTAAATGGCAATTTGTAGCTGGCTAAATACTAATTAACTTTTGTTTGGAACATTTTTTTTGTCAGATCATCGGAAGTACCCAAAAATTAGTGGCAACAATTATGTGTTACACCCTGTATAAGCTAATGATTATGTGCTTTATATTAAAAGTGATAAAAGTTAGCAAAATGTAAATTTATTCATCATGCACAACATTTCATAGTATAAATTTTCACATTGCTATTTAGTAATTTCATTACGTAATACTTTTACTAAAATCTAATTATTTGTTGCAATACTGTCAAGTGACAATTGGGTTTTATCCAAAAAGGTTAATTAGTTATATATGAGAATATAATAGTGGAAAACAATTTAATATAGTTAATGGGCGATACATGTACCCGTGGTTGTCGTTTCTGTTCTGTAAAAACATCACGCACACCATTACCATTAAATCCGGAGGAACCAGTAAATACGGCAACTGCAATAACAGATTGGGGTTTGGATTATGTTGTACTTACATCGGTAGACAGAGATGGTTAAGTAGTTTGTACATTTTTTAATTTATGTATATACCAAAATTATTATGTTTCTTATGTCAAAATTATATTATATTGTAATAGATTTAAGTGATGGTGGAGCTAGTCATATTGCAGAAACAGTGAAGGAAATTAAAAAAAGGTGCATAATTTTATCACCTTATTTTGTCTATTATTATAACAAAGTACTTTGCAATTATATATTAAATAAATATTTTATATATGTGCTTTTTATATTTTTGCAGAAGTAATATTTTAGTGGAATGTTTAGTACCAGATTTTAGGGGAGACAAAAATTGTGTTAAAATAATTGTAGATTCTAATCTTGATGTGTTTGCTCATAATATTGAAACTGTTGAACGTTTAACTCCATTTGTTAGAGATAGACGAGCTGAATATAGGTAAGGTACATATTGTAGCTTTTGTAACTTTTTTTTAGTAAACTTAGAAATATATGTATTTTCGTGTATTTTTTAGACAATCGTTGAAGGTATTAGAAACAGCAAAGGAATGCAATCCAGAATTAATTACAAAATCATCGATAATGTTAGGATTAGGGGAAACTGATGAAGAAATTGAGCAAACAATGACAGACTTAAAAGAAGCAGGTGTAGATGCTTTGACACTTGGCCAATATATGCAACCTACAAAAAGACATTTAAAAGTAATTGAATATATTACACCTGAAAAATTTAAAAAGTGGGAAAATATTGGAAATGAACTAGGATTTTTATATACTGCAAGTGGTCCATTAGTGCGTTCATCATATAAAGCTGGAGAATTTTTCTTAACAAATATATTAAAAAAACGTAGAAACAAACAGATTGAAAACCAATAAACATATTTGTTTTAATTGTAATTGAAAATACTTGTGTATTCATGTATTATAGTACAAATTATTGTATATCTGTACATAAAGGAATACTATCAAATCATGTAGATAATTGTAATTACGTGGCTAAAGAAATGTATTATATATATTGAAAATTAACAAAATTTTCATGATTCATGACATCCTATTGTTGTATTGAATATGATGAGGAAAAATACAATTTTTAAACGTAAAATGCAAATTCATTTTAAATGTATACATAAAATATGCTATAAAGTAAATTATTTTTAATCTGTGTCCATTGCAACTGTAACTTGTGGGTCTTGTGAACCTTCATCAGAAGGTGGAGGTTGTGGAGGTTTAGAATCTTGTTCTACATCTGGTTCAGTAGGTTTACTACGTTTGTCATCTTCAATTTGAGATAAATAGACAGAAATTGCATCTTCATCATATATTTTAAAATCTGTACCTTTTCCCACTACTGCGATAGAGACATTCTGTAATAAAATAATTTCTCTTATAATATATCTTACATAAGATTTAAAAAATACTTATATGTTAAATTTATAAGAAAAATAGGAGAGAAGAAATTTTCACAATTTTTTATACAATTTCCATGGCCTTTTGCTGAATACGACTAAAAACTCGAAAACCATGACAAATTAAAAAATTTATTAAAATCATTTTATTACATATGAAAGATGGTAAAACTTTGCCTTCTTTTACTTTTTTCACAAATCTACTACTTATGAAAGAAACATTGGAAACTAATAGAATGAACATCTTTCACTTACCTTTACTGATAAATCAACTTCATTTGGCAATGTATCTCTTAATGCACGAAGACCATGTTTTATTAGTTCATCAAGATCACATGATAAAAGTTCATTAAGATGTTTTTCTAAGTATGTACGAGCACTTTGAGAACGTGCACCAATAGCCATTGCTTTACAATCAAAGTAATTTGATGATGGACATGTTTGATAAATATGTGGTCCTTGATCCTTTAGAAATATTAATAATACTTTAATAACAATTTATCTTTTGCTAGATAGTAATCAACCATTTAATCACATCTACCTACATCATACCCAGCAATAAGTAAACCTACTCCATATGGTCTTCTATCATATCTTTGAGTACATGTTTGCAATTTATTTCCCAGGGATGCAAGTAACCGACTTACAGGTAATAGATCATCATGAGAATATTTATAATTTAAACATTCAGTTCGCATATATCGACTATAAACAAATAAATAAAAATTCAAATCTTAATTTAATAAAGATTTTAAAACAATGATTATATTTTTATTAATAGTGACACAATATAATTGATATATTATGGTTTATGGTGTACCTCAACATCCTGGCATCAGCTGTTAAACCTGAGATAGAAATTCCCATATGTTTATCTATGGGAAATATCTTTTTCTGATGAGCAGATAACTCAGAAGAAGCTCTTTTCAGAGCAATAAGGACTGCATGAGTTTTATTTTTAAGTCCTACAGTAGCTGATCCTAATTTCACAGCTTCCATTGCATATTCTACTTGATGTAAACGTCCTTGTGGACTCCAAACTGTGACATCACTGTCGTATTGATTCCGAAACTGAAAAATATGAAAAATTTTTTATTATTATTTAATGTTTTATATTAACTAGTTTTATTCATTGTAGTTGTTATATGTTAAAATGGAAAAGAATATCAATATGTAATATATACATAATTTAATTCCACGTACAAATTAACCCTTCTGATGATAAATATAGGTCCGCAAATGCCATAATAATGATGTGATATACTATATTATTATGTTTCGTGAAAAGAACTATGTAAAATACATACCATTATTGAATGTTATTTAATTGTAAATATAAAATGCTATTTATTATTTAAATTATTAATTTATTTAATAAATAACGTAAAGTTGTAAAATACTTATGACCAACAACGAATCTTTTTCATAAAACAACTGTCATGCAGCGGTATTATGATCAAATAAATAATAGAGAGGACACTCCTTTGCTATCAGCTTGATAGTGAAAGCGCTATCTAGTAAAGTTCTAAACTATCATAATTTTAGTTTAAGAAATTAGTAATCTCTATTTATAAATTTATAAATTTATAAATCTCTAATTTATAAATTGCTATAAACGCCTCTAAAATTATACTCGAAGTTATTTATTATTATTATAAAGTTTATTTCATCCAGCGTAATTATTATATGTATATAGTTCATTTTGTCTAAAAAATTGTATCAAATGTGTTAATCTTGAAATTTATTTTTAAGTTAAATTAGTGGAGAATTAATGAATAAAACTTCATTATATCAATTTGTTATTATTATAATAATAAGTATAATGAACGAACTTCATATAACTAAATATCGAAGTCGACTATGTATCGATTATTATCGATTCTTCTGTAATAATAATAAGTATAAGAATACCGATCTTAAATTCTTTTTTCGAAGAACGTGGATGGTTACGCTAGTCTTTTGTAAGTTAAGACAATATTTATGAAAAATTTTAAAATTTACGATATTTGCTTTATGTTTCATTTTTTATAATTATAAAATTTCTTAAAATTTTGTTCGCTATGTTTAACTTTTATCTGCATGAAAGAAAAGCTGAATTTCATTCTGAATTGTTTTCCTAAGCAAGTGCACGTGACAGTATTCGTGCATATGTTAATAAATTTTGTTTTAAATTTTGATAAAAATTCTATATTTCATCATTTTATTTATTAAAATTTAATATTTTGATCATCTATGTTGCTATATAAATTTATATAAAAAAATATTCTAATCATTTAGTTAACATAACCAATTTTAATTAATGATACTTTTGTGGCTGTGTTCAATTATTGCAAAAGATTTAATACAAATACATATATTATAGGCAGAATCAGTTGATATGACAAATTCAAAGGGATATCGCAGAGGAACGAGGGATTTATTCTCCCGAAAGTTTCGCAAACATGGAACGATTCCATTGTCCACATATATGAAAGTGTACAAAGTGGGCGACATAGTTGATATCAAAGGCAATGGAGCTGTTCAAAAGGGAATGCCTTATAAAGTTTATCATGGGAAAACTGGACGTGTATTCAATGTTACCCCTCATGCTCTTGGTGTTATTGTCAATAAGAGAGTCCGTGGACGAATTATTGCCAAAAGAATTAATGTTCGTATTGAACATTTAACTCATTCTAAATGTAGAGAAGACTTCTTGCAACGTGTAAAGGATAACGAAAAACTTAAGGAACTAGCGAAGGAGAAGAACATAAAAGTAAAGCTAAAAAGACAGCCTGCTGAACCTAGGCCTGGACACATTGTATCAGGACGTGAAAATCCAATTTCACTTGCCCCTATTCCATATGAATTTATTGCTTAAAATTGAAATAAACAGCTTTTGAAAAAATCAGTATCATTTGTATATGTATTTATTTCCCATATATATTTTAAATATAGTTTTAAATATAATACTTGCAATGAAAACTTTATATTAATCTACATGTATAAAAATAGAATGCAATTTTTGTTAACAATGATTTTATTTTCAGTAATATATTTTTACATACGTATAGAATTTATCGTTATCTTTAACTGAAACAAAATATTTTATGGACTAGTATTTTTTTCATCAGAATTAAAATACATAATTCTTCTGAGAATGAGTTGTTTTGTATCTACAAAGAAAACAATTTTCTTAGAGTGTTACATTAATTATTATGGTAGCCCAGGAAGCTAATCGTTTTTTATATATTTTACAAACAAGATATAACTGATTCTATACATATTTTACTTTATAAATAATCTAACATATAATATTTTTAATTTTATACATTGTACTTCCATAAAATACGAAATTATCGTATAGAATTTGTTTAATTTAATCACTATATATTTGTAGTAAGTTCTAATTACAATCTATTGATTGGTAGAATAGGATATAGCCAGTTTCAGAACTTTTCTGAATATCTGATGTAAGTCCGTAAAAGTCTTCTATTGTAGATGCATCAATTTTCTAAAATGAAAATTTAGTAATATAAATATTTATATAAAGATAAATAATTCTTACATAATGTAAATACTTATAATGTAAATTATAAGACTTACATCAACCATATCATCATCAAAAAGTAACCAGAACCCATGGCTTTTTACTATTGAAATATAGTGTCCTCGGTTAGGCCCACTGCCACAATGTATCACAACTGCGACCAAATCATATAATCGATCCGGATTCACTGCATCATCACTCTATAAATTATTATATGCATAAAAATATAGATTAGAATGTTAGAAGGTTAAAATAAACAATCAAATATGTCGGGTTTACATTAGAATTAGAGTTAGGGGCGTGAAACGAATCTTCGTTCAGACTACACGATGTCGTTATGCAATAGAGAAGACATTGACTAGTGCAAATACGATTATTATAGAATTGGACATGTAACCGTGGTAATTAGATACTCGAGGAACTAGTGACAATGATTTTAGGTTCAATAACGAATCCGCGGTCTACGGGATGATAGATGAACATACTCACAATATCTATGTCGAACTCTTTGTTAAAACGTGGAATATCCACCGAGCGTACAGACACAAAGTAACTCGCTAATACGACCTCACGAGAGAATGACTTTCCGTCGCGATGATGCTGCGGAGGAAAACTATGATGGGGTGTGTCTAAGGACACGAGATCATCGGATTCGTCGAGGATAGCCTTCGTTCAGAAGGCGAGGGAAATTGGCGTTGCTGCTAATTGTTCAATCTCCATATCGGTGGTTACAAAAAGATGCTAGCCGCCCTCGAGGGAAGGTTGCTAGTGGGAGACGTCGTTCGTGGAAAAATAGGTCTTTCCTGTCTTCCCGTAACTGGGACAAAGACTGTTTATCTGTTTGAAGGATTTTAGGTAACTAGATTTTAGTGTTTATAACGGCCCTTGGGTTAGCCGATCACGTACTGCGGAGACGCGTCGGCATCTGGTAAACATCATACCCGAAGAATAGGATCTGCGTGTGGCGAGCCACGGGACAGAAACTGTTGGAATGTTTACTGTCGCGTGCCGCTACAAATATTTCTTTTAAGGAGAGCTATAGAATTACTTCGTACCTTTGTTAGACAAAGCGTTCATCCCGTGACCGCGGCTACGTTCGGCGACTGGCTGTCGCCTTGAGCCCAAGCTCACTATCACAAATCTCAAACAAATTCAATCGGATCGAAAGACGATAATTGTTTAATTACGCCTATGATAGAATCTAGATTACAGTGTTAGGGGATTATCCCGAAATTCCAAAGGGGAGGCTTCAATGTCCTTTCATCTCCGACAAATATATAACAATTGCAAACTACTTACCGTATTAAAGAGCCGGAGCTCTAGAGGAAAAACTACCCTGTGAGAAACTTTTATGTGACGATTATATTGCTCCACATATTTAAATCTCTTTAGATGCAATGCTAGTATCATTGGTAATTTTTTAACCCTCATCCGTTTCTAGAATAAAGGAGTATTGTTAAATTCCTTCCTAAATTTTATTAATTGTAAAACTTTTCTCCAAATACCTGAGCTTCTTGATAACTACTACAGTGATCACATTTGAATTTGTTGTCGCTACAAAGTGTCTCAGTATTTGAGAAACATCTGAGGCAGTGTGTGATTGAAGTATTTTGGTCTACATCAACTTGTAAATCAAAGAAATCCTCATCTTTGCTAGATACAGTCTCACAATTAAGGCAGCGTGTTTCTGATGTCAAAATTCCTTGAAATATTTCATGAACCCATGTAGGCTCTGGTGGTGAACCAGCGTCACCTGCACCACATTTTCCTCCTGTTGGTTTGCTTTGACTTCTCTCCGCTGGAATATCAGACACATAAAATTAATATTGTAAGGATCTGCTATTATATACATGTACGTATGCATGTACATATGCAAAGAAATTTGCATACCTAAAATAATTTCATTTATGTGATTTATCAAAAAATTTAAAAATTCATGTGCATCCTGTTGCATATAATTATCAAATTCCTCTGTAAAAAATTATATACATACATTATAAGTAGCATGCCTAAACATTTTAAATACTTAAATATTTTATAGAATACAGGGTGGTTGGTAACTGGTGGTAGAAGCGGAAAGGGGGTGATTCTACGCGAAAAAAGAAGTCGAAAATATAGAATAAAAATTTTTCGTTCGAGGCTTTGTTTTCGAGAAAATCGACTTTGAATTTTCGCTCGGTACGCGTGCGGTACCTTATAACGGATCTCACTGTAGATCGTTGTCTCGATGGAAAAATTTAAAAAAAGGAAAAAAAGAAAGATTAAAAGAAAAAAATTTTTATTCTATATTTTTGACTTCTTTTTTCGTGTAGAATCACCCCCTTTCCGCTTGTACCACCAGTTACCAACCACCCTGTATATCATTATAATTACAAAATCAATTTTTATATTAGAAATATGTCTTCATATTAACCTTTCTCTTTTCTCAATCTGGCAATAAATTTTTTTGGAGCAATAGATCCAACTTTCTTTTTTTGAGTTGCAATACTGTAGAACAAATCTGCTAAACATGTTAATAATGTTTCCTTGGTTCTCTTATTTCTAGCTTTGTATTCTAGAACTTTTTCTCTAAATGGTCGACAAAAATATAAAGCTTGTAGTACAGAATTACTATAACAGGTATTTCCAAACTATAATAATATAAATATTAGTATTAATAATTTTAATACAGAGAATAAAAAAAACAATTTTATAATTTTTAAATATTTCTACAATTTATTATACTTACATTAACTAGACCAAAATAATGTTCATTAGGAGGAAATTGATCAGAGCCAATATCTTTCTCCAATTGTGATATATTTGTACCCTATAATAATTATAATATATAATACATAATCATAAAGAAGTGATAGCGATAATAGAAATTTGCAAACAAATGTTTTATAATTAACATATACATATACATAATATAATTTATAACACTGGCATATAAATAAGCTCTGATGAAATTTCTTTAAATCCTAACATGATTTTAGAAATAGATTCCTAATTTTGTATAATTACAAGTTATTTCTTATTTTATTATGAAATTCATTTAAAAAAGATATAGTGTATGACAATTTAAAACAAATATAGATGGAGTATAATTGATGGTATTCATATTGATGTCACACAATGACACAAAGTTATTAAATATATTTATTGATTATAAAATTCATTTCAACTTACCATTTTATGATTTAATAACTGTTACTGACCACTGACAAGCAAACAGCATGGATTTTGATGACGGAACCTCCATGGTATTCTAATTTACAAATTTATTGTTTAAATTATTATAATTGCATAGTTGTCCACGTTTTTTTACGATAGAAATGAAAACAACAATATTTCTTATATATGTTCACGTGTGTTCTTCGACGTTTTCATTAATATATACTCTGAACGGTACTTGTCTCGAGTCTCGATTAAATTATTAGTTTTCACGAAATTATCAGAAGTTATTGATGTGTGCTCAAAAGCATTAAAAAAGGTATTGATGTTGATTCCTGAAAGCGGTTTTTCAACGAAAGATGTCTCTACATAGGAAATATATTCGGTTATTCGGCACTCTACAAACAATTACTTCATGATAAAATCTTCTGAATTTGATATCCGTGGTTTTATGATCGCTACTTCTGTAGTTATTTCGCGCCAATTTTTTTAGAATTTTCGAGAAATAACAGCTCAATATATTTTTATGATATATTGTATTTTGTATACGTATATTGTATTTAAATGATACACATAGAAATATTGTGTGTTTTCAGATATATTATGAAGTATGAGCTCATTTCATGTAACTATTAGCATCAACTTGAAGAAAGTAGAGCGTTGATGTTATACATATGTCGAACGTAATTGTATTACTAATTAAGCTTTTGAAACGTAATTGAACATTAAATAGAAAAAAGAATAAAATAAAACGTTATTAATTTGTGTGATGGTCTTCATCGAGCTGTTTTGTTTATAATTTTCAAAATACATGTTTTTTTAAACATGTCTCAATTTCATTATTATTCAATGTATAATTATGAAGGAAAAATGTTATTGACAATATACATATTTCTATTTTTATAATCATTGTAGAATGTCACAGGTAATATATGAACAAACATGTTCTTTTTATTATATGATCTTATAAATCATTTGAATATTTAAGGAATATTCATGTATTTTTAAAAGTTTGGAAAATTGATAATTGTATATAATTTTGATTCATTTACTTACATAATTCAATCCATTTTTTATAAATTATTTTAAAGTTACATTTTTAAGTAAAACATCACAATTCATATAAAAAAAATATATAAATATTAAAAGGAGTTATTTTATATACATTTTTCTATATTTATTGTAGGAATATGGATAAAGAAGTTCAGCTTAATATTCATAAAATTCCAAGCAGCAGGATGATAGCTTGTAAGGGTATAAATGTATTAATGGATTCTACTATACATTCCTCTCCATCTTCTTCTTCTCCATTGCGACGGAAGTCTGTAATTCCTCAAAAAATAAACAGTTTTGCTTTATCAGAAAATGATGATGAAGCAGAACGTTTGGCTCGTCGCCGAGAAATTACTGATACTGTATCATCCATTTCTACAAGTTTAAATGATAGAAGACGTTCTTTGGGACTTGGTTTTCTAGTGAATATGCCAGCTTCTCAAATGGCAGAACGTATATCACAGTGTATAAAACTTGGTACAGAGAATAAAATTAACACCAAAAATGCATTTAGCTTAGAAATGATTGATTTTATGACATATATGATTAAGAAAAAAGATGCCAACATGTCTAATTTGCAAGTAGCTAGTACATCTTTGGATGTAAGTACTAAAATCTATGGATATCGTGTTGATGGTGTACATATGGATATACTCAAAATGATTGGTGGACTGGAAAAACAAGACAAAGACAGTAAAAATCAAAATAATATGGAAGAAATGGATTGTCAAGAAGCAACAGAGAATAGCCAAGATAAACGAAAGCAAGAAAAGAGAAAGAAGAAAAAAAATAAACAAACAATATTTGCCACTGTAGAAGCTTTAAAAACGAATGTTGAAACTGAGAAACCTTCTTTAATAACTATGGAAGCAGATTTACAAACCACAGATATGTTGTATCAAGTGATGTTGCCAAACCATGCAAATTCCAAATTTTATCTACATCCTTATAATGATATTTTAATAGATACAGTAAATAGCAAAGACTTGCAACATAAATATACAGGGTGTGATATTCCAGAAATAAGAGATCTTTCAGACATGCAAATTGGTGCTCCTTTATTCTATTTTGATTTTCTTAGTTGGACAATAGATGAACCAAATGAGGTAATTGCAGAAGAAAATAATGGGAGCAAATTTCAATTTGATCTTGATGATAACTCAGTACATGACAATGAACATGTATCTACTGGTATGAATTATTTTGATATTGAAGTGACAGAAGAAGAAAATGTAGATAGATGTGCTATTATACCTAATCAGGTAGAAAATATTGTGGATTTTTGTAAAGTTTTAACTAATACAGTATCATCAAAAGTTTCAGAATATTCCTTTATTCAAAAAAGCTTAAATATACATTGGGCTGGCCCATCTCACTGGAAAGCAACTAATTTTAAAAAAACTTTATTTAGTAATAATTTTGAGAATCTATGTCGTCAAGCACAAGCAAAGAAGAAAAATAAGGAAATGGAGCTGTGTTATGATGATAAAACGATAGAAAACATGAATACTAAATTTTTACCAAGTCAGTTAACTAAACTGCATACTAGAACTGTTAAAATAGAATGGAATGAAGAAATATTAACATTACCTCCAGATAAACATTATGATATTGTACAAGCTAGTAAATTATATCTTCATACAACAACACTTAAAAATTCAAGAAATGCAAATAATATGAATGTTACTACTTTATCTGATAACATAGAAAATTATAATTATATAAATGCAAATGATATATCAAGCCATTGTTCTAACAACCATAATGAGGAATATGAACAAAATAAAGAAAATGATACAGTTGATAATGATATACAATATGAAAATGAGGGTATATTTGGAATACAAATGCCTTTTACTGGAGACAATCTAGTTGCTATACCAAAACTCACAAATAAGTTGTCTATTGCTTATTGTGTACGTCCTAAAAAAGTTGACATGAGACAATTAAAATATGCTATTTGGAAATGTTTAAAAGATAATACAGAGAAGGATGTACAAGAAACAGAGAGTAGAAAAACGATGCAACAAGATAGAGGTAACAAAATGAATAGTAGTAAATATTTTAGTGATATTTATAAAGTATTGCCAGATATATTAACTAAAACTAATATCGAAGCTTTAAGCTTTCCAATTTCGTTTGTATCTTTATTGCATTTAGCAAATGAAAAAACATTAAAAATAAATTCTTCATATGACATGACAGATCTTATTATAGAGCAAGGATAAATATATTTATATAAAACTAAAAAAATTATAATATTTATAATTACGAGATTATAAAAAATGATATAAAATAAGAATTGAATATAAATTGAGAAGATTATGTAATTAACAATTAAATAATATCTTGCTCTGAATAAAATAGATATATGTGTGTTAAATGTTGATTAAGTTTTATATTAATACAATATTGTCATAATGCGCAATAAATTTATTATATTTTCAACAAGCCTAGTACTTGATTATTTTCAATTTTATATTAATATTCTCCGAAATTCTTCTATTGAGTGACAATATTAAAAAAGTAATGTTAAAGGTAAAAAAGATTATATGTAAAGAATGAGGTTTATAAAACAGCATGTATTTAAATTTTAATAGTGCATGCAAAATTCCTGCAATACCATCTATTAGATACGTATTATAAATTGTCCAACGAGTTCAGTTCACGGTCATATAAACAGATCTGTATATTGCTATTAAGGTATCAAACGGGTGCCAACCCAATATTTGTGAAGCATCAAACGAGTACTGGTACGTTCATACGATGTCAAACGGTTATCGATACTCGATGGCTTCATGAAATTCAAACTGGTATCGATCTTTTGTGAAGTATTAAACAGGTTTTGATTTGATACAATATTGGTTTGGAATTACTTTAAGACTATTGCATCTAAAAATGATACCAAATACGTAAAATTTCGAAACGTATCTTCTATTGAGTACTTTGGATGAATCGGATTGATTGAATATGATTAATAGCAGATTTCTATTTCCATGAATAGAATTACGATCAAATAAGCAAGTCTCAACATTCGCTAGGGGAAACTGTCACAAAATTGAGTCGTGACTGGTGAAAAATCAACATGCGAGGTTTTCCTATGTGCATGCGTGATATGCTATGTTTTAGACAGAGATAGAGATACTCTACTCATCTCTGTCTATCTCGCAAGAATGCGGACTTTGTTGACCTTCCATGTTGATTTTTTCTTTAACTAGACACGACTCAATTTTCGGACGGTTTTCCCTAGGCTTCAGTATATGAATGTCGTTTACCTAATCTACTAATAGAAGCCTGCGATATTAATTCATTTCTAGATTATAATGTTGGCAAACCTGAAATCGCATTGAATGAAAAATTGATGAGCTGTGGCCGCTGTGGGTATCTGCAGTGCGCGTTGTCTTGTGTTGTGAATGTTATTGTAAATAACTTTCAACTGAAAGCTTGCTGCTTGGCCTATTACTCCTAACCGTGAAAATGTTTACGCAGAACACTTAAAGTCAACGTGTATGCGTTGCAATTCCGTGTTAAATATACATGAAGAAGAGCTGCATTTCAATAGAATAGACGTCGTTCTGTCTTGACGATATAGTCGTGTTGCTCATAGAGCGGGAACCATTAAATATTGCACAATGGCAGATTTCGATGCAATTTATGAAGAAGAAGAAGAAAATGAACAAAATTTGGAGGAACAGTACGTGAAAATGGTGCCAGATCCTATAGTTATTCGCGGAGCTGGCAATATGACTGTGTAAGCAAATTTCTGTTATCCTTTATATTTTTTACATGCATAAGCTCAGTATTTCATTTCAAGAACAAAGAAATCAAAGCTGTGAACTATTTTTGTACTGAGTGTGATTTTATCTGTATTTACGACAATCCTACTTTTGTATTAAAAATAATACAATTAAAAATATATAATGTAAGACATGATTGCAGGACATAAAATTCAATAAAATTTGTTTTTTATGATTTTCCTGTAATCTTATTTTTATAACAAAGAGCTCAAGCGGAATAATTTTTTGTGTCGTATAACTTGTGTAAATTACTTATAAGTGAATTAATATACTAAAATTATAAATATTTATTTTAGATTTGGACTTAGTAATCGTTTTGATTCAGAATTTCCAAATGGCTTGGTATCTCGTATTGCTCCAGAAGAATTTAAAGCAACTATTATGAGAATAAACAGTGTATTGAAAAAAACATTACCGGTTAATGTTAAGTGGTTATTTTGTGGTTGCGTTTGTTGTTGTTGTACATTAGGATGTTCTCTTTGGCCTGTTATTTGTTTGAGTAAAAGGGTAAATATTTAATCTTTGTAAAAAATATACTTGTTTTGTGTAAGTTTCTATCTATGATGAAATTTTGTAATAAAACATATGAGGGCGCTTGTAGAAAAAAGGCCTTATAATCGATTTTTATGGGACTGTTTTATGGGATATGTTTTAATTGCTTTGTTTATGTCTATAAACAATTGGAAGTTGGACTCAGATCACCTTCAAAAAGATAAAAAATGTTCAGAAGTGAAGAAAAATAGAGAAAAACTTGAAGTGTTGTTGCTAAAAAAGAGAAATTTATATAGATCGCTTAAAGATGGCATCATGGATAAATTACTATCATAAGGGCAATGTTGGCTAACTTACACTAGCTAAAGATTTATCTAGTCTAAACTAATATACCTATATGAACCATTGCAATGAACATTTGAGTGAAAAGCCCCCCTCCCACACACACACCTTAATAAAAATTTATATTAAAAATGCAATATGTATTTATAAGAACTATTACATTTTTTTAAATTTTTTCTCAATTTTTCTTTTTTGGATGGTTTTATTTTTTTTGGAAATGATCTGGACTCAAATTCTCAGTCTTTTTAAATTAATTAAATTAAAGCAAATCCTATTAAAGTAGATGCTGAGACCCCTTTTCTGTAAATTAACCAATATATGAAATATAAAATGAGATATGTAATATATATATATAATAATATAAACAATTTTTATCTTACTATTTATAGACACAACATTCTTTAAATAAATTATTAGAGTGGGAGAATAGTAGACTATATCACACACTTGGATTACATTGGAGATTAGCAAAACAAAGATGTGACACTTCATCCATGATGGAATATGTAAGTAAATATAAAGATAAATTAAAATTGTTATATTTTTATATTTCTTGTTTTAAGATTTAATCTTAATTATTTAATTTGTATTACAATTAGTTTCTCTATTTAAATTCATAGAGATCAAATCTAGTATTATATTATCTATTTCTTAAGGAAGGACACATATACACACAAATTTACTTTTTTGATTATGTGAATAGTTGAAAGCTTATTAGTATAAGCAAGCTTGTACTTTTAGTTACATCATCGTCTGAACTAGTCTTAAGCATAAATCCAATATTTATGTATAAACACACACTTATTTGTTTTCACCTTCTATATTTCAGGTTCTTTTAATTGAATTTATTCCAAAGATACCCATATATAAACCTGACTAAAGAAAAGATCTGGATACTTGTATGACTTATGCACATAATAAATTAGTGCAACTCTAAGATGTAAAAAGCCAACAGCTTCTGGCTTAATTGTAAAATAAGAGAAATTAAGTGTCATTACAGAAGGCACTTGTGGGATGCTTATTTTTGTAAATATTATATGTAGGATTGCACAGTACAATAATGAGATATGAATGCGGATCAGTTATGATATATTAGTCTTATTCCCTAACATCTATCTTAACAGGTACAAAATCACAACAATTTATGTACTCATCTTTTATAAAAAGAGATCGATCTGCTTTTGATTTTCAGTTATTTAGTGAAAAAGAATATTAGCAAATATTTATCAGTTTGCACAGAAAAAATTACAAATGGGATTATAAACGTATTTTAAAAGCACTGCTTGATATCTAGTTTACTAGTCATTAAAACGTAACTATTTTGAACAATTTTTGTTATCTTGTTAATAATTTTTTAAAACCTACATTTCAATTAGATATTAAGCTTTCAGGTAAGAAATTAATCTGATATAGTACAACGAATAGTTTACAAAGTATTTGTGATTCAAGGGTGAGAAATAACTATCACATAGCCCTTATACTATTAAAAAATACAAAATACAAATACTCGTTTGTACATATTAATGTATACAATATAAAAACTTGTTTTGTCTATAGGTTGATTTCTTACCAAGGTGATATTAGAGAATACGATACATACAAATATGTGTCTGTTTTACTTTTTGACATGAATTTAATATAATTTAAGATGGTAAACATATTGTTGCTATCAAGAGATGATGATATTACCTTCAATCGAAATATAAGTCTTTTTACGTATAACGTGGGATAAACTATTTTGCATTAGAAAAAAAGGAAGAATTAATTTTTTTGATTATTCATAGCCAGTTTTATAGAGAATGACTGGTTTTGAAAAAATAAAAATACAATCACTGTACAGTATTAAAATTCATTCAATTATCAATCATTACATTGTTTACTTAAAATTTTAATGAATGTTTTTGTTCTGTAATATTGTATATCACATTATATGGTTCTGTACAGGCACTTCTCTATATAGAAACTCTATTTTATAAGCGAAAATTTTCGTTGATACATAAGAAATAAAAATAAGCTCTGGATATAGATATAATGAAGTATAGAAAAATTGTAGAAAAATGGATAGGACATATGTTAGAAATTTGGAAAGCATTAGAAGTATTTTTCTTTCTATTCAGTGGCTGTGATTGAGAATACAAGACTAGTTTTCAACTTAAACATATATCCTACATATGTCTCAAAAATCACATACATCTGAGTTTCTAGCTTAATAAACACAATAAATATCTTTCTAAGGGATGTACTTAATTTGCAAAATTATCAATTATGATGCTTCACATTATAACAGTAATTTAGTATCTGTACAATAATTCATGTGAACACCAGTTTGGGAACATAATTTTTGACTTACTAATAAATAAATATAATGATTATTTCATTGAATATTATGAAACAGTAGAAGCTGTATTAGTTAATAATATTATTCCATTCCAAATTATGTGAGTTATGTAAATTGTTGATACTTCACTTGAGATGTACTGTGCAATGGAACCATGAATGTAAATATCCTTGATGTTTTGTGTGTTTAAAAAATATAATTAATGTAGAATTGTGCAGAATTGGTAACTGTAACAGTCAACATGCTTTTACACTGTACATTAGTAATTTATATGTTTGTAATTATCAATGCTTATTCATTCGTTTTACTCCTTCTTTCCCCTTTTTTATTTGGATAGTGCAAGTATTTCTTAATGTTTGTAAGTATATGAACTTAAATGTTCTAAAATCTGTGTTTTGATAAACAAAACATTGAAAAATTGTTTACAAATAAAGAGATATAGATTTATTTTTTCATTAATTGATGTTACTGTATTTAATAACTCAATGGAAATTAAAAACTGCATTTTTATTTTCTTCACACAAACACATATAAGTGGAATGCATAGTTAATTTCTTGAGTTGTACTTTTTTGTAGATAAATTGTATTGCATATATTTACATATGTGATTGTAAATATGTTAAGAAACTTACATATTTAAAAGGTAAAATGCTATAAATAATTAATAATTTTAAGGAGGAGAATTCCATAATGAAAAAATAATAAAATTGTTTTGAAAAGTACATTGGATTTGACGAATTTACTAGTACATGAAGAAAAACATTATTGTTAAAAAGAAATTATTCCTTGAAATATAGGTGAACTTATTTACATATTGGTATTATCATAGACGATAGAAAGGATTGATGTGAAAAAGACAGAAGAATATCAGATATGAAGCCAATTTATATAATATTCTTAGGCAGATACAAAATTTATGAAACGAAGGGGATATATTTTTGATAGGCAGAACAAATGATTAAAAGTAATGTCTCTAGGAATGTAATGTCATCTTTGTTGTATTTACCATAGTACATTAAGTGTGTTTCATAAGAATGTAATAAAGAAATTTTTAGAAAATTGTTGAAAACAAATAGAATTTTATTTATTGAACCTAATGAAATAAGTTTTCAAAGAAGTATAGAATACATAGAAACGTTAGAAAGCTTGTTATGAATAATATATATGATTTATAAAATATATGATTTATTACTATTACAACAAAAGAAAAACAGTGTTCAATGTTTTTACAAAAATTACTATCAGTCTACTATAATTTTAATGTGCCTTTCTGTTGTGGATTATCTGAATTCTATATGTATACACTATATACAGAAAATATATTGCAAATTATATTTCCATAAAATGATGATAATTACTACCCAACAAATATATCTAATTATTAAAATAAAAATTCTCATTAACTAACTCTGTCTTTTGTATATCAATATGTATTAAATTTTTCATTATATTAATTTTACATTTAACTACTGCCTATAACTTAAATTAATAAATAAAACTACAACTTAAAAAATAAACTATTATTTAGGCCTTTATTAAAAATTCTTTATCAATAATTCGTTGATAAAAAAATAAAAATTCTTTTAGTGTATATCAGATATTTTTTAGCTCTGTTAAAGGAATTTTCTTTCAAATATTATTTTTTTTATAACAAATACATTATTTTACAATATTTAATTTTCTGTATAAGAAACCTTTTCTTATATGTATAATAATATTAATTTCTTCCATTTTATCATATTATTGTGACTATAGTTTAAAAAAGGAACTTGTCAGAAAGTTAAAAAAAGTATACATATATACATATATATTATACAAACTCTCATTAGTGGATATGTAGATCTGTATTTAAGTGTACACAAAATGCAGGTCTGTTTCTAGTCATATATAAGTCTTATAAGCTGTTATCTGCATTGAAATGATATTTGCTAAGAATAATTCTATGTTATGATAATTGACGACAGGTGCCTTTGCAGATCTTAATGAGAAGTAAGACATCATTATTAGTCATGGTAGTGAAAAGGTGTTTGACAGAAGGTGGTATATAAATTTTAAGTAAAAACATATTTTTTGAGGCTTTCACGGACTAAATTATCACAATTAATACTTAACAACATATTATTTGTAATATATATTCATCACTAAAATATGTAAAATATATATTTTTAGATATTACAGTATAAAATTTTGTTGTATCTTCATAAAGTACATGTATATGTATACAAATGGTTTCACTTACCAATATAAATCTGCAATCCATGTTAATGTTAAATGTATTGCTACAATCAATAGAGTCTACTGAAATTTCAGTAAAAGATGAAGTCAGGTGAGAATTTTATAAAAATTGTGAAATGTAATTAATTAAAAATATAATTAATAAATAAAGATTATTGTATGTTTCCATCTACATGTTTATATTTGTTATATAGTTCTTACATTAAAGGAAATTTAACATGCCCATTACCAATAACAACTTTGGATTTTCTCTACAATTTTTCACAATC
Source organism: Bombus bifarius (assembly GCF_011952205.1). NCBI lineage: Eukaryota > Metazoa > Arthropoda > Insecta > Hymenoptera > Apidae > Bombus > Bombus bifarius. Next base: position 484,862 of record NW_022884516.1, on the reverse strand, counting down.
CGATTTAGAAATTGTATGGCCATGTGAAATCCGTTTTTACTGGTTATCATTACAACCATTTGTTAAATTTGTACGCTTTTTACTTGGCTACGTAACACCATTTATTATAATGCTCGGTGAGTAAAAAAAAAGAGAATAGTTTTCCATCTTACTATTATATGATAATTTGCAACTTTATATATATATATATATATATATATATATATATATATATATATATATATAAAGTTAATATGATTTATTGTACTGTAATAAATAATTTATTTTTCACATAGGTGTAATGTTAAATACTATTTCTTTTGTAATATTAAGTACACCTATACTTTGTGAATCAAATTTGTCACTTTATTTAAAGGCACTTGCCTTATCTGATAATGGAGCATTAGTATTTAATTATGCTGTAGGTATTGCAAAGTCACATTTTATATTTGTTAATAATCTTTTCATGGTAAGCAATTATATTAGATAATTACATATATCTTACGCATATAATTAGAAACTCAAGTTTATCATTTTTTTAGGCTAGTAGATTTCTATGCAGTTTGAATTCTATTACTATGGAATTCTTTCAATTTACATCTACTTGGCTAGTTGTAGTTCTCACATGGACACGAGTATTTGCTATAATGTTTCCTTTTGGAATATATGGTCATTATAACAATTCTTCGGGAACAATAACTATTACTATTTTGATATGTGTCAGCTTTATAATATCATTAACAAAATTGTATTCAGGAGGTAAAAATTCAAATTTCAGTACAATGTGTTATGTCAGAAATGTATTTCACTTAATTTACAGGCTACGAAACAGACAGTGTTTTTGAATTTATACCATGCCAAAAGAAAATAAAACCATGGGGTAGTGCTATGTATTTTTATATTGCATTATCAACTTGGTTACCTTTACTTTTTATATTTATTGGAAATATTTTACTGATTATACTCATGAAAAAAACTGAAAAAATTCACTGTCAGTTAACTCGTAAGTAAATTATTTAAGTAGATTTGTGTAATTAAAGAAAAACGAATACATTTCATGACGTTATTTCTTAGAAAATTTCAGACATAAAACAAACAAAGTACATCATACTTTTAGAATATTATTTGTAGTATCAACTGTTTATTTAGTATTACTATTACCCCTTGGTATAGTTGAAACTTTGGAACTTTATTGGGATGTCATTTTGATTAAATTTCCCGGTACTGAGATGAAAAGAAAAGCGGAATATATACACTGGTATAGATTTTAGAATATGCGTATAATATATGCTTGCTCGTTATTGCGTATGCGTTTAATATAATTGATAACTTTGTATCTTACAATTATTAATTATTTTTCAGGTTAAAAGAAAAAATGTTATTAAAGTGGTGCCGCGGTTTATGCTTTCATATATATCATTGGAATTTTGCAATTAATTTCTTTTTATATTGTCTGACAGGTGAAAAATTTAGAAACATAGTCATACAGACATTAAAACGATATAAAATTGTAATCTTTTCAATCTTTTCTAAACATATCAACAAATGTATATTGTGTTCAAAATATCCTACACATTTAAAACCCGCACAGTCTCCGAACGTATTACTAATAAGAGCTATCACGCTTGGTGAACATCCTACCTCTGGAAGTGTTTCTGGGCAAAATAATAGTACCACTATTGCAAACACTTAATGTAAAGAATATATAAATCAAATTTATAAAGACTGTTAGCATTAAACATTGCAAAAATGTTTGTATATCCACATATTTTTATTGAATATGTACACTGTTATATATTTCATGTCAAATTTTATCACTTTACTTATATCACTTTTGGTAGGAGTATTTTTCCTTGTTTATATTTTCACTAATTTTATTACATATTTTCATAATTTACAAAACTTGAATTTTCTATTACATATTTCTAGAAAGTATATCATATTATTAATATTATGTATCACATTAAATAATTTATTTTACACACATGATAAAAATGATGTATGTTCTTCTAAAAGAGATCACGATGACCAATCGATACGAAATTTGAGAGAGAGAGAGAGAGAGAGAGAGAGAGCACGAGCGAGAGAGAAGGGGAGGGGTGGATCCCAAATTTAAAATTTTAGCTGTGGCTATTTATTAGTTTTTGAGTTATTAATAAAAGCTTCCGATACTATATATTGAATGGTGTCTATATAGATGTTGCTAATTATTAATCAACCGTCTTCGCTGATAGTTGTTCTCTGGTACCTATTCTCAATTGTCGAATAGCCGATGATGCAATAGCGATATCACTTCAGTATCTATACGGTGTCCCCCGTAAAATAGGTTATTGTAGCTTCAGTTGTCCAAAGGATGTTTTATTTTCTATTTAATTATTTTTTGAACCGATTAAGTAATCAAATACTAGCCGGCCGCTGTAAGGCGACAGGATATCTTTATATATAGTTTGATAACTAAGGTTGATCGCTGGTTATGTAGTGCACACACGACACGCAAACACGCACACACACGGTATATTAACCCGACATTTTACGACCACGAAGATTAAAACGTAACTTAGTCTAAAAACAGCGAACGGATTTTAGATAGGACACCGTATACATACTGAGGTCGATATCGCTGTTGCGTTATCAGCTACTTGACAATCAGCACTCGACATTCGACGACGACTACTACAGCGAAAACAGTTGCTATATATATGTATAGCATCGAAAGTCTTTTTATCAATATTTCGGAAACGAATAAATATAAATAAATAAATAAAAATTTTTAAATAAGATCTACATCCTCTTTCCTCCCTCAATCCCTTCCAAATTTCATGTCGATCGACCACTGATTTCTTTCAGAACTAGAGCCAAAATAATTACTAATGCAACCGAATATCACATTGTATATGCTAAAAATAAGTTTAGAAACTAGAATTTTCTACTTTATGTTCATAAGAATGAAGATATAACAAACTATAATTATTATAATTGTGTTTGTTTAAATTCATTTTATAATTCGGATATCTGGCTCCAATATAAATTATAAAATTGATAAAATTATTGCTTGCTAATACTGCAATTGAAATCTTCTACGAAATTTCCAAAAATTTTAAAATAATTTACTACATATTACAACTGAAGAACATCTATTTATATGCACACACGTTTTAGAATATATATCTTCTTTTTTTAATTACTAAAATATGCACAAATTTGGTTTGCAAATATGTTTCATTGTAATAAATGTGTAATTAAGTATTTACATTACTATATGCGATATTTAACTATAATGAATAATTTAAATTTGACATACTCAGATTCTATATATATGCTCAGTATATGTGTAGTATATGGATATTGCATATTCATATACTAAACATAAATCGAAATATAATTTAAATACATATTATAAAATACAATTTGATATATGTAACATATTTAAGTATGAAGTTAACATACACATGTATATCAATAGAAAAATTGTTGTTACCTTTTTATTACATTTACTAATTAATATGTAATTTTGATCATTCTAACATAATATAGGATACGTTAAACAGAATAATTGTTGAAACAATAATAGTGAAACATTACAGGTTTAATTATAATCCTGCATTAAATTTAGTAAGCTTTAAATATTTTATGTACATATGAAAAAATATAATTATTCGTTTTACATGTTAATTATATTATGTTGCATATTGTATAAATATTTATTTGTAATTATTATTTATTAAACAAATATATTAACTTATTAAATTTATTAATAAATCTAGGATTTATCTACACTTAATAATCAGTTAGAGAAATTTACAAATAAATGTTATTCAAAAATATTGATAATAGAAATGTTACTTTCTCTATTACATAAGTAATAACAACTTAAATAAAGTTTAAATTATAAAGGCAAATAGGATTTGCTGAAATTTGATATTGAAATATCTCAATTTCAACTTTGTGCGTAATTATATTGAAATTTCTGTTAAGAAATAGGAAATTATTACAAAGTTTCATATATACATTTTTTCATATTTTTGCACTAAGTGCATTTTAATTTACGAGATGATCTCTCTAGTTAAGCCAAAGACAATATTGCTGACCATTTCATAGATATACATATTATCTTATCATTTGTCATTACAGATTACGTATATGTATTGACGCTACACGTATATAACACCAGAAGAGCGTTAACGTTAACATCATTACCAGGAATCGGTACCGCCTCTGTTTAGGAAAGAGGCTATCATGTGTACTTATACATATACATATATGAGATGATAAACGATTGTACACGCTTGGATGTACGATTGGCAGCATTGTCTTTAACTTAATTAGCAGAAGAGTCATGCTGTATAAAAATATATATTACACAATTAAGGAATAATATTAATGCTTGATATTTGAATACTTTGACGATGGTAAAATACGTTTTATTTGTATTACTAATTTTCTTCGGGGAAAATAATATTTAAGACATATCTATAAATATTAGTGACGTAAAAATTAGTTACTTTTGAAAAAATTGAAAAGTAATATTACTCTATCCTTTTGGTGGTAAAAAGCTTCAAAATGTAAATCTTTCATTTTCAAAAATCCAATTTAAAAATCTAGTAAAAATATGTTCTTGAAATTCTTTCTTTCTCTTTCACAAGGCAATGCATACTTGCATATAACTCAGTCTTGTTGTAAATAGAAATTCTACAAATTTAGTCTCCATTTAGTATCTATGACTGAATAAATTCTAAATTTTTCATTCCCTGCTTCATGAAAATACCATTACAAAAATATTCGTAAGAATAAAATTAGTAATATAGAAATCACTGACATGTAATCATTTATAATACGAGAAAACATGCGAAACATTAATTTTCCAAGTGTAAAGGAAGATTGCATGGGATTCTATTTACGTAATTTACCGGAAATTGTCCTTTTCGATCTTTACACTCACCATATAACCAATCTTGTGATATCCTCGATAAAACTGTAATTTTTTCTCCTTCCTACAACATATATATGGATATATAAATAAAATGAAATTAAGATAACTATTATACAGTAAGATTGAAATATGTAAGTGTAGTCAATGTGTAATCAGTAAACGTAATGGGATTTTTCATACTTCAGCAGTACAATAACCTTGATAAAAAAAAAGTGCAGATGAGCAAAATAATTAATTTTTAATGATAATAAATAGCAGGAGAAAATAGATCGTCGTTATTCTTTTCTGCATATTGAGAGAATATTTATATTAATTTATATTAATCATATTAATTATAATAATGTATATTAATATAAGAATGTAATGTAATATAAGAATGATGTGTAAGCGAGCAAATGATAATCGTCAATTTTGCATCAAACTAACTTACATCAAATACTAAATCTTCTGATGTTTCACCTTTAAAAGGGTAGATAGCGGTAACTATATTGTCTGGGACACCAGGCAATGGTACTTTTATATCAATAAAATTAATAGGAAATATTCCTTGTTGATTTCCTACTCTACCCTCCATCCAATCTTCATTAATTTTCTTAATTAAATATATTATATCACCTTGCTTGAAAGGCAAATCGTCCGCATGTATTAATGGAAAATCATATAGAGCAATGCCGTAAGGTTCTTCATTGCTGACCTAAAAATAGGACAATACTAATTATTTTGATAAAGCAATAAGTATGGAGCGAATTATAATTACTTACTGAAAGATCGTTATTTATTTCTGCTAAATATTCCAGAGGTGGTGCAGGTGGTGGTATTGTGGGCATCGGAGGTGAAGGGTTATCTTTAGAATCATTTTGCCATGAATTAGATAAATCTAATGTCATTGGTTTAGCAGAAGGCACTATTTTGTTTGAACATCTTGAGTCAATTTCGATGTTGTTAATCTTTTGCTGTATTTTCGTTTGTAAAACTTTTGGAGCTGGGGGTTTGGGTGGTTTCGCGCGAATTATAGTTGGCATTGATTGAGTACTTTTCAAAGATGTTTGATTGAAAGATGCTTGGTTATTTGTATTAAAAGCAAAAAAGCTTGCATCCCCCACATGTTTTACAGATTGTAACGTATTATGATTAGTTATTTCCAATGGTCCAAATGGATCTGTTATTGAATTAATTTTCCATGGATCATTTTGTGATGCTTTTTTATTAGATATTCCAAAAAAATCAAAATCATCTTCAAAGGCACTTTCTGTTTGAGATGTGTTCCCACTACTTGTAAATGCAGATGGATTTGAGTTTCCATCACTGCCAAAGCTATCAATGCTAACACCATCACTACTTGATCGAGTCGTAAATGTTGGAGATCCAGGTGGACTAAAATCTATTAGACAAATTGGTCCATTTGTGTTTTCTGATTGTAATATCGTATTGTGTATTTGACTATTTAACTGTGTTATGCTTGAATGTTCGCTTTTCTTTCTTCCGAAAAGATTAGTCAAAAGTTCTGTAGGCCTTACCTATTCGAATACAATATAAACAGCATTAGATAATGTTTATTAACTGTAAAATGTTAATTTAATAGACGTCTACATACTGGCTTTTTTGACTTTTCCTTTTGTGTATGCGAATAATTTTGATTAAATTTTGGCGGTGGTGGCCGAGGTGGTGGCTTTTTCTTCTGAATAGGTTGTTGCATTAACGAAGATCCAAAAACATTGTTTCTATGAATATCAAAAGATAATTAAATTTTGTAATGAATTCGATAATGTTTGAAATCCTACATAAACTTATAACATGCGCCTTGCATGAAATCTAGTCATTACATCATATATAATATACTTACATTTGTGTAACGAAAATATTTACTACGGAAATGGCAAAAAGTATAAAGAATCTGTATTAAACCACATAATATCGAACTTACGTGCTATTCCAAATAATGTTTCTTTGTACCGTCGAATTTGGATTAATCGGTGGACGAGGGGCAGAACGTGTAGGAATTCGCATTTCTGAAAGCAAACCATGAAATGAAGCAATACCTCGGAAAAAAGTTCGTTGAGATCTAGTATTGCAGCATACAATGCACGAACAGATACTTATTCTATAGATTCTTTTCTATACATTCATGCACACAAATGCAAATACGTAGACACGAACATACAGGGGAATTTACGAAAAACAATACCCGTATTGACAACAATGAAGCTTCTGCGTTCCGATTATACGCCCACTACCAAGTGTCAGATATCTTTTGACGCGATATGAATTCAGAGGCGCCACGATAATAATTAAAAATTTCACGAATGGTAGTGTACATTGGATTTGACGTACGAATGAAAAACATGACGTAGTAATGAAATTTAATTATAATTTCAAACATATGGATAAAAAGTTATATTTGTATTTTATTATATACATATGCTTTCTTCAATTAAACAGATCAGTTAATTTTCTTCGAGTGATGGTTATTACTATCGGCAGGTTCGTACACAGTACTCACCTGTTTTTACGTTTGCAGCCATTTTTCATTCAACACGATTGCAACTATATCTTATATTACGATGTGATAATACGTTTAAAAGAAATTGATTAAACAACTAACTTCTACAGTCCTATAGGCGAATAATTTATATATCGTTGGAAATATTTTGTTTAAAGATTTAATGTTAATAAAATAAATAAACAACTGTTTCTTCCTGTTTCATTTTGTTATTTTTTAATGATTTCACTTGCCAAAGAAAATGAATCATTGTACCAGTAACGTTTCATTTTTGTAATTAAAAAGGACCCGTTTCTCCTTATAAATGTTATAACTACCAACGAAACTGTTCCTTAATTATACGCTTATCGTTTCTCATGTGTACAGGCATGTGACTGCTTTAGAATTAGAACAATTACCAAATAATTTATGACGTATCAAGCATTTATTTGAAATTTGCAAAATTACGATTATAGATTACCATTAATGTCCCTAGATTTCAAAGTTTCTAGGTACGTTAATTTTATTACAGTGGTTATACTACTGTAATTTGCTCCATTAACCTCTACGATAGTTTAAATTGTTATTTATTTTTCGTAAATTTGATCGTATAATATAAAATATATCTTTTTATTTGTATCTCCTAGTATTTACAATATTTCAGTAAGTTTTATATTTTACTTTATATTTTACTTTAAGTACATGCATACATGTTTTAATTTACATAATATATTCGTACGCAATAACTCCTGTTACTAGCGACATCTGAGTCATATGCAAATTACAGATTTTGCAATACCGAATTGTACAAAATGATAAATAAATCTTTATACATACTCGTTTTATCGTATGTACGTATATGTAATTATTTTCATTATTTAAAAAATGTAATAAAATATTTTGTTATTAAATGTCTCGTTGAAAATAATGCATCTGCAAAAATAATTGAATCTACTACTTTATTTATTACTGAATGAAATATTTAGTAAAAAAGATTAGAACTAGATGGAAATATGATTTTCTATCTATATTTTCTAGAACTTTGAGAAATTTAGTAGTTTCGCAACGTTTTGATTTGACCATCTTTTAATACTTCAGTTGCTTTAAAGGAAAGTATACACGTATATACATACATGCATACAATTATATTACATTTATATATATATATATATATATATATATATATATATAATATAATATAATATATATATATATAATCTGTTTTAAGGAAAGATCTTTTTTAAGAAACATACACCGTTGAGCAAGGATTTATCATAAACGCTATATTTATTTGCCTATGTACATAACCTTTATTATTGTTCCTAATGAATATTTATTAGGATTTAGTAGGACTTAATGGACTGGATTGAACTTATATACATGTTTTAGCGTCAACGAAACGCTCTTACCATTGTACCCTGACTCAAATGATAGAAGAAATCATGCACTGAAAGCGAACACAGGGTGTATCCAATGCACGAAAAAAACTGCGTTATAAAATATAAAGGAAAAAAGTCTCTTATACAAACGTTCGACACATACACTTGGTTTGCACTTAACTTTTCTTTCGCAGGATAATTGTAGAATAATTGTATAGATATGAAATAATTCTTCATACTTTCTGTGAATCAAACCATCTGCGAGGATTAGGGGCGTTTAATCGTTCGAGTTCTTATAATGGTATATAGCTTTACAAGAATATTGTTTTTTGAAGGAGGAAAAAACATGATAATACGAAATAGAAAACAAACGATGTTAGCGTTTATGCACCGATAAATTCTAAGTCTATTTAAAATTTACGTACAGCATATACACAAAAGCTGTCATGTTTCGAATCGTCTCAATATAATTTTGTTTATATATAAGATAAAAGAAATGGACATGGATCCCTTTTACACGAGATCCGAACCAGGCTGAATGAAATAACGAAACAAAATGAATTTCTAAAAAAATAATTGAATAAACAATACTTAGAACTTATCATTAGGCAGGTAGATTTTGCATCGTTAATATTTGCTCTTTGTTTTCTTAATGTTGCCGGCAAATATATGTACTTACTTATATTTCTGTTTCAACAGGGAGCACGCATATCTCAATTTTTTGCACGAACAGAACGTAATACACTGATTTTTAATATTTCAATTGGTTGCATATACGTGTAAAAGTGCATGAACAAAGACTTACGGATTTAATATAAAGAAAAAATAAATAAATAGCTAAAAAAAAGAAAATTATACAAGAATGATACTTCTTGTTAATAATGTATAAAATGTTTTTAATGGTATATATTGAATTTCGAAAGAACGGACAAATTAAATTGAGATAATAAATAACTACTCGTAAGTCTTTGCTAACAATCAAATTTACTCAACGATCATTCCGTTAGACCTCTTTTTTAATATTTCCCAACCAAAATGGTTGTATGCATGTATCAGCTTGTATATTCTAGGCCGTCCTCCTTCGTTATACCGACGACACAAAATGTCAAAGAAGAAAAGAAAAAGGAAAAAAAAAAAAAAAAGAAAAGAACGCGAAAGGAAGGAAAGAACGAACGATTTGGAATCGGAACTATCCCTTGATACGACAGCTAATGGTTAACCCTTTATTTGGTATTCATTTGTAACATGGCTTTTATGTGTAACTTACGCACGCAAGTACTATAATATACGTAAATATGTACGTGTATGGAAGAAATATGGTGTGGTCATAAGTCGGTGAAAGATCAACTTTTTGTTATCAAGTTTATATACTCGTATAAATATATTTTCCTAGAACGAGCAATTCCGGTTTAACTTTCTTTCCATCTAAACCGTAACGTTTAAAACACAATGTTACAAGTCTGTAAAGAGAACTCTTAAGAATTATTTAAAAATTCGGTCTTCATATAGGAATGCCCGTTGTAATTCGCAAGCGATGGTATATTACGTATTTCAGTGAGAATTTTGTGATAAAGTTGAAACAACGCGTATTTTATCTCTAGTTTTCGAACTTTCTGATGATTCTTAAAATGTTGATGGCGCGTCGAACTACTACGAACAAAAGAAATTTTGTACTATATTGTTAATAATCAATTGTTAATTGTATTACAACTAATAGAAGACATACATAGATAAGACGCGTTGTTCTTTCTTTCGTAACGTGTAAACAATTTTAAGATCGCACTATATTTCTTCCAAGGAGAATTACGTATTCATCACATATGAGAAGGGGGAAAACGCATGGCAATTTTATCAACATTTGCGTTAACACTGTATACTAAAGCAACAAGTGAGTTACAAATGCTCGGTTGTATCAACGGGCATGGGTTTTTTAAACTGCATAACCCGAGAAAATATAATAAAACGCAGACTTCGTACTTTCGCTTAATCCTTATGTGGAAGACATTTCTTAAATATCGTTTTTCTAGTCGACCGTTATCTTCCCTGTCTCTATACGAGATATTCCGTATCGCATAAATAGTGTACAATCTTGTAGGAATTATCGAATTACTAACTTTTGATTTCTTATTACTCGCTCCTCGCTATTTGTCTTCTTTGCCGGTATATTTGCTACATATATAATAGGAACGGTAGGTCTTGTTTTGCTCGTTTTTCTCTTCGATGCTGCGTGCAAAGTAACCGAGCGTTTATATCTAACTTCAACATATTTAATAGAAAATAAAAAATTAAGATATAAAAACTAAGAAAACAGAAAGTAGGAAACAAAAGCCATGTTAAATTGGGATGAAATGCCCTCTGCGTACAGAATTTCCGTCCAAATAGAGGATTAACGAAGAAAGCTGGGTCCAGTGCACGCGGAATATATCTTTTTCTCTCGGAAGAGTCAGTCTTGAGGATTGTTAGGTAGCTCTGGTACGATCTGATCCTGACAAGAAGATCTGCTGGACGCGAGGCAGACTCGTAACGGTTTCGCGAGCCATGGGTGTCTCGGCACGTCCTCCGCGTACGGCCTCTCGGACGGTTCCTTTCTCAGCAACGAGCGGATTAGACACCGAGCACGTGGGCTTAGACCTTCTGGTACCGCGAACTGGCCACGTGAGATTTTCGCAAACAAAGACGCATGCTCGGCGTCGTTAAACGGATAACGACCGACCAGCATCGTGTACAGGAGTACGCCAAGCGACCAGATGTCGGCTGCCTTCCCGGAATAAGCTCGTCCCGAGCGTAGTACTTCCGGCGCTACGTATGCCGGACAACCCCGTCGATCGGTCAGCTTGTCGTCATCACCTTCGACGATCACCGCATCTTCTAGACTTTCCAGACGAAGTCGTGTTCTAAAATGCAGAGAATCGAGATGTTAGTACGTATACGATCCGAGTTTATATAGATTTGAAACGACATCTATGATATCCGATCAGCTAAACCACTTTACATATAGACCAGATAGATGTAGCGAAAGTAAGAGAGGATGAATTTTTTCCTGGACCGGATCAACAACATTCCCCGAATAAAATCGCTATCCGTTTTCCGACAATTACATCGAATTTAATCCAATTACGTCCAATTTAATGGAATTTAAGCCTAAACTACCGTATATAAGGTGATCGTTTATACATACATCCTCTTCGATATCTGCCATCGACTTTAACGTTTAGCGTGTATGTTTATTTACTTATCGCTAGTGATTCTGATACGTTAACGAATACGTACGAGATGAAAGTAACTCGCGCTACATTGCTGTCGACTGTCGGATAATATAACAGCGACCGGCTGTCGCGCCGCAAATGTTAGATAATACGTAGCATGAAAATTTGAAAAACGAATAATTAGTTATTCTGTGTAGATACAATTTTTCAAGATTAAAATAATTAACGTATTTTGCTCGACGACGTTCTATACATAACGAAGCAATATCAAATTACAAAGAGATAATTTCCAATCGCAAAGGGAATTTATCTTAACGAAACGTGCGGACGAAATGTTGTTTCTTTTTTTTTTTTAATTATGTATCGATTAAAGTTTTATCGCATAAATTAGAATTTGATCGATCGGGTTACAATTTTGTAAAAATTGTACGCATCGAGTTAAAAGAGATTTGTACGCATAATATTTGAACGGAAGTGTGAGAAGCAACCGGTCGTAAAAACCTTAGCGAGTACCAAAAGAAAAAGAAGAAGCGAAAGTAGTGAAAATGACCGCAGCCGGTCATATTTAACGGTTAAGTGCGATGCTTCTACGTTCTTATTTCGGTTTCATCAAAAACATGGCGCTTTATTCTCTTTATAGGTACATCCTCTGTGGATGCGTCATCCTCGAAGAATAAACCGAGATCGTTGTCCAACTCTGAGCGCCGTATCGCCGCTCGCCATCGTCCGAATAATTTATACCGAGTCGATGATCGCGCGGAACAGCGAAGAAAAAGGTGGCAAGAAGACGTGGAAGCAACCGCGAGAGCGTGTGCAACATTTTACGTACGGAGGTATTTTCAGTTTAGCAACGTCGTGAGGAGGACGTCGCGATTGAGCCATCGTCGCGTAATCCACCGCACGATACGGCCAGACGTCGTGGAACGAGGCAGAACGAAAGCACTGGTGAAAGAAAGGAGAGTGTGCGCGCCCGGAGACCGTATAGCCAGTTGATCAACCTGCAACGCGGAAGTCGCGGAACGCGTCTACGTAATATTCCCGACTCTTGAGTAACTTTAAGCTTTTCACGATGCTCCTTCTCACGCGTTCATTACGATATCCGATCGATATGCAACGAGCATAACGACGAGTAAATATCGTCCAGTATTCGTCTTTTCTACTCCATCGACGGATTGTCGCAGCAGTGTCGATTATGTAAAAATCGTTTCTTGTACTGCTTTCGCCGATAAAATATGGAAAGGACTAGAAGGTTACTGCCTCGAATCGATGAATTTAAACGTATCTATTTATAAAACTCTTCTTTTAAAAAAAGCGTTCGACTCACCAGTCGACCGTAAATTTTCCCAATATAGAGGATTAAATTGGTCCGATGCATCGCTCGAAGAAAGGGCAGGAAGCTGGATATTTCGGAATGATTCATTTTCAGCTGCAACTATTATCACTGATCTTCGTACTTAAAGCCGTGCTATGATTCTCTCAAGATTTATCTTTTTCTTCCACTTTATACGTTAACTGGGAAGAAAGTTAATCGACCAGAGTTTTCTCGATTACTAACGTTTTGCGCCATATGGATTATGGATTTTTGTGCTTAAAAAGAACGGTTGTATAATGAAAGTTCGTAATAAGATTTTTGTAATCTCGCGAGTATTCGGAACAAGCGTCTATTTTATTCGGGGATTTAAATTTCGCAATTTCAGTTGTTTCGTCAGATCCTTCTTTTCTCAACAAATCTCGTCGTTTGCAAATTATTAAAAAAAAAAAAAAAAAAAAAATAGTTTTAAATTTCAAATAAAATCAACATACAGTGCCGACTATAATATCGTGTGAACGATATCTTGATTCGAACGAAACGTCGTTGTAATACCAAGCTGCAAAGCGGAGGGAATTTGGAGTCAAATTATTGCCAACAGTAACGTTCTTAGAATACATTTAACACAGATTGGCCAGAGTGCGTGTACGTAATATTCTCGAGTCTTGAGCAACTTTAAGCTCTTGATGCTCGTTCTCGTATTGGCCGAGATATTTGGTCGATATGTAATGTCGTAATCGTTTGGGAAGTGCACACGCGTGGAGAACAAAAACCGTAATCGATGCCACACGATGTTTCAAAAGACAATTAAATACCAATATCTAATTCATATAATCTAATAAAATTCTCCGCGAGTGTTATCTCTTAGAATAGCAAATCGTTTTGATAGATCATTTTGAATAAAATTTATTTCGACAATCCGATTCATTCGTTCACAATTTACGTCCTTTCGTTAGATTATTTCCACCTTAAAAGATACGCAGTTTACAAAATCGTAATCGTTCGAAGTTGGTAGAGTACAAAGCCGATTTTTCAATTCGCCGATACAAAGTATCGCGGTAATTATTTTATTTATACGAAACTGTAAATGCAACGAATTACACAGTTAATTAAAACTCACTTTACGTTGTATCGAGTTTACGATTTTATCATATATATCAAATTTCTTGTATTTGTAAGTACTTTAGATTTCCCGACCAACTTCCCAACGCATCTCTTACACCGCCTTCTATGAAAATAAGAATCTTGTTTCCCCCATTTCTGTTAGCATATTCAAATTTTGATAACCTCTACGAGACAACTATCGAACGCATCCTAATCTTAAAATTCAAACTTTACGTTGCGCAAGTTCTCCCAGTACCGGATCGAGCGTTCGAACACCTACATCTCAGAGCCGGCGTTTTATTTTATCGCGCTAGAAGGATTAGTCGATTCGATGGACGGCTATACCCGTTAAGCTATTTGTAGTAGCATCTTTGAAATAAAATGTCGAAATCCAATTCGGTAGTTACGTATGGTTTAGCGTAGGGTCGGCACACTTTCGTCTCGAATCATCTCTCGTCTCGATTTGCCTCGGAGGGAGAAGAGAGAAGCGAGGAAAGAAGGAAGAGAGAGAGAGAGTGTCTGGCACGATCTTGAAAATCCGAGCGAGTGTCAACGGCCTCGCGTGTCGTTTCCTGCAAGGAACTCCGTGTCGCCCGCTTCGATCGCTGCGCGTGTTCTCCGCTTTGGACGCGGCCAGGATAGGCCGCCGCGCCGCGTAGCTTTCTTCGCAAACTTTCACTCGTAAGTAAGCAAACGACGACGACGACGACGACGACGACGACGACGACGACGACGACGACGACTCCTACGACAGGCTGCTGGGTTCAAGAACCCCGTGTCGCGCACACCGTAAATTCTACCGTAGCGATTTCCTCCGGAGATTCGTTTACTCTACGATAGCGTGCTTGAGAAACACGCGTTTCGTCCTTACTGGTCTATACAGGCTGTGACAAAAAAAAAATTACTCGAAACTTTGCGTATAATCTTGCATGTGAAAACGAGGAACAAGGATCGTCTTGTCTCGCGTGCTCTTTAAATGCTTTTCCATAACCTTCCATAACAGACAAATTCGACAACAGACAAATAACAGACAAATAACAGACAAATAACAGACAAAACGAAAAAGCTGTATACCAATCGTATAAAATAATAACGAATAGAGATGGCAAAGATCGCTGTAAGGATAAAAGGATCGATACAAAATCCTTTTTTGTTAGGAATTCTTGAATTAAATTTAGAAGAAACGTAATTTAACTTTACATCCGTCGAAAACATTGAAACATAACTGACTTTATGAAATACAACTGAAAATATAAACCGCTGACGTTTGAAGAGAGTTGTGTAAACGTTGAGACGAATCGGTCGCTTTGTTCCGAGTAATTTTCTAGCACGTGCGAGAGGTAGTGTTATCGAGTTATAAAACTCGAACAATTATTTTCTCACTAGCGTAGCATATTCGTAATTTATTCTTTTCATTAGATACACTATACCCCGATGTTGCGATATTAAAACAGCTTTTTAAATATGAATTTAAATTTCACACCGATTCGACAGAAACGATAAAAGAACAAAGGCATCGATAAAATATCTTACGTTCGGTTCTTGCAACGCAAGTCGCGAATATGTTAAAAAATTGAAATTGCATATTTTATAAAAAAAATTCCCGTTAAATTTAATAGAAAGCGTAAAAATTGACAAGCACTTTAATCGCAATGTATTAGCTATAACGATAAATTTATTTTAATTCCGTTTGGTTACGATAATCGCGTACTATAAAAATTTATTTCCTACAAAAATGATTTTTAACGGATTAAATATTACGAATCTTTCGTATCGCGTTTGTACGTTTCTCCCTTGATGTACGTACTTTGTTCGTCGTATATTTCCATCTAACTATTTCTCGATTTTCCGAATATAATAATCTCGTATATCCCAACTTGATAATTCGACGATAGTTTTCCAATCTGGTAATACGATCGAATTTAAGAAGAAATATATATATATATATATGTATATGCTGTATCGGATCGATCAAAATCGGATTTCATTAATGCGTCCATCGATACGGTAAACGCGCAAACAAGCTCGAGAGACTTGCGTCCGAAGGAAACCGAAGGAAGGAGGAAGGTTCCTCCTAACGTTCGCTGACGTATGCATCTGTTTCGTATCATCGGCTAGTTCGCCGAGACACTCGAACTCCGTAAAAAGGCATATCCGGGAAATGGTGGATTCGATCGATCGATCGGTTCTTGCTAGTTGGAGAGACGGAAGAAGGAACGACGCAAGCGTTAAGAATTCTCGTGGAAATGAATTTCTGGTTGGCCTTCGTCCGGTTTGTCCGAAAGGCAACCGAAGAAAAAGCTCGAACGAGAGAAAGAGAAAGAGACGGCGAAGAACTTTGCACGTCGATGACTTTCGTACGACGGTGTACGACGTTGTACACCGGAATTAGACGCGAGGGCGTCGCACGTCGACTAGCATCGATATACATATCGCGTCGATACTTATTCGACCAACAAAGATCTCAACTTGTAAGGATTATCGACGCGTATCCGCTTGGCTCGAACGATCCAAGTTGCCGGCGTTGTGTCGCACACGCGCATGGCGATAGCTATGAATGCGCGATGGAACGTTCGAAAGCCAACGTGTAAGTACGTTCGTTGTTGGCTTTCCTTCGAACATCGGACGAGTACGGGAAACGACCGAGTATCTCATTATAAACTCATTTATAAAGCTGTTTCATCGTTAGAAATTTGTTGACATCGGACATACTCGTTTTCTCTTTATCGTTATTACAGCGCCTTGCCAACGAATTTACTTAAACGACGCCGCTTATTTTCAGCGGTCCCTGGACCGAGAAACGATACACACGATTCACGTGTTTCCTCTTTTGCCAACAACTTTATCGGATAAAGAAAATATGCAACGAATTTTCGATACTGCGAGGAAAAAGGTGATGCAAATGCGAGACGAAAGGAAACACAAGGATATTTGCATAAGCGTGATTGCAGCAAGATACAAGGATAGTCGTTACGTATCGGTATTGCGCACTGCAACCATCGTGATTATATTTGTAACAAAACGACTGACACGAAACCGATGCATATCTATCGGAAATGCATTTTTAACGACACTCCTTTGTAAATCCATTCCATTACCGGAAGCGTTCACCTCGAAAGCGCTTTAAACTCGACGGGATAACACACTTTTCCAATTTCTTGCTATAGCAGTATATCGTTGTTTCGTTTCTGCATATACAATACGCTTATCAATCGTGACAATTGCTATACCTAATTTTATATCTTTTACTACTTTACGGAGAGTTAAACGAGATATCGATTAACTCGATAAGAAACGGGTTCGTAATATCAGAAAACAAGAAGACTTAGAATTATACCTACTGTATACATTTTATCATTTTTTAATCGCAATTATATTTATTTCTAAAGAACTTCCCCGTTGAAATTTGAACCTATATAGCCGACTGTGTACAGAAATGTCCACTTGTTGTTCGTTGATCCAGGTACGGATTCTTCGTTGCTATTTTTTTTGTTTTTGCTCGGTTTTCAAGCTGGTCGGAGACAAGAGAGCGAAGAAGGAACTGCACAGCTGTTTCACGATGCGCGTCTTAGCTTTGCAACTTGAAAATCATCCAAATACAGTCGCGAGTTCGGTATGATTTTCATCGCCTCGACGATTTCGTTAGAATAATTTCATAATCGTAAAAGTAGAAAAATCGAAAATTTTCATCTAGCCGTCTCACGTTGCATCAAGTAACACGAACATCGTTATCGTTCGAATCTGAAATCTTGATATTTCAAAGTATCTTTGCTCGACTTTCTCAAATTACACACCGTTAACGATCCAAGCACAAAAAGGAAAAATTCACACGTCGCGCGGTAATTTCAAGTGTCGGAAAATTTATCGCGTCCGGGGTTAACGTATCTACACGGTGGAAATGCAATTATGCGCGCAGGAAGACGCATCGTACACTGTTATAGTTCTGGATGCCGCGTCGCGTCGCCGAGTTTCTGGCAGGTGGAACGAACCACGCGTTTCCTAATTATACCAGCGTTTCAAAATCTCCCCAGTCGATAAACCAATATGCTTTTCTGGCTTACGACACATTCCCTCCGTGCCCTCCCCTCTATTCCCCACTATGATCGCATCGGCCCTTCCTCTTTACTCGCGACATGCAACCCGCTGCCTCGCCGCTCTTTCCTTCTCGCTTCTCTGCTTATTTTACGCGAGGGAGCAGCTCACCGAGCGACAGGAATGCGAGCGCAACGCGCGATTGGCCAACGCTGAACCAACAACGCGCACAACACGCGGCACCGGTGGCTTTCTCCTTCTCTCGGCCTTTATCGCCTCCATACGCTATGCACTACATGCGGGAAACACGTGCATACGAAATACGGGCCAGGATACGACCAAGTTGTAAAATCGGTCGATAGTCGGCCGGTAAAGTAATCGTGTTTCGCGTGTCGGAACAAAGGAATTGACAGAAACGAAAGCGCACGCGGAACTTGAAATTTCGCTCAAGGCCATATAAAGAAACGTTTAAGTTTAAGGAATCAATGTATTTTATACGCATTTCACGGAACAAACATATATATATATATATATAATGTCTCGATCGTTTGTTTGGTTGGAACACTCGCGTGTAGGTGCGTGGTATCGCGCGAACAGTCACGTTCAGCCGCGGTAACACGCCTTGCGAATAGCTTGGCGTGGCATGGCGTGGCGTGGCGTGGCATGGCGTGGTCCGGTGTGGCGCGATCCGTTCGTTCCACAAATTCATTCCATGTATTCTGCATATATTGTGCAATTGCATATATACAATACGGTGTAGTACGTTATCGAGATGGCATCCTTCCGCGGGAAGGGTTACGATACGTGAAACGTAGAAGGCTACGGTGCAAATCAGGCTTCGCTAACCAAAGGTTTGGTGTCGTGTGACACGACGCAATGGCGACACGTCGCATCGTGGAAGGTTAGCAGCAATTGTATAACAGGACGGCCGGATAAAACTGGCTACTTCCACGTTCGAATCGAGTCAAAATAACCTACTACGTTAGCAGCTTTATAACAGTTGGTTGGTCGATCGGTCGAGCTTGAACGAAGATCGTTACGTTGGAACGAAAGAACGATGTTGCAGAGTGTTTCCAAGGTACGCGATACGGAGTCTGTCGCAAAACCTTGTATTACGAATAAAATCATTTTTATGTAAATCGTACAAAGTATTTATTAGAATCCGACGCAGTCTCGTTTATAACACGATCGAAACCTCCGCTAGGAATGCAGCAGCGGCGGCGACAACAACTTGTCGAATTTCCAATCGCAATAAATAATCGGATTGAAATAAAAACAAGAAAATAGGACGGAATTCATTAAGCGTCCAAGGGTTGCGTATTGTGCTGGCGCGTATCGGCCAGTGAAGGGGAAATTAATTTATGTAGGCGTGCAAGTACTTCTTTTCCAAGATATACCTACTGTGTAACCGATGGTGCAGAGGAATTACAGGCGAATATGGAAATGAAACGAATACGAACTGGTTTTCCATGGCTCTGCAACGCGCCTTCTCTCGCTCGCACTAAGAATGCCACGAACGATACGTAGGCGTGTATACCGTGTATCATTAACGATCGTATCAAATTAACAGCTAGTTTGTCCAGACTGTAATATCGCAGCGTTTAAATCAATATCATAGCACATTTGTAACGAGAATCACTAACGCGCGCACGTGTAATCCGTTCGTAGCAAATTTCGGATCAAGCGAAACATTCGAGACAGGACGGTCCGGACAAATTAATATCACTCTGCGATATCATTTCGCTAGAAGCATCGTAGTTACGTAACATTATAAAATCCTTTACAATCGCTGTATAACGATAATTATTAGAATAATATCACCGACATATCGAACGTTTATTGTTTGGATAGTTGTCGTCAAGCTTTTCTTTGGATTACTTATTCTTATCCTACGTGTATATAGACACGTTAAAGAGCTATGTAACCTATGTACCTTACGCGCGAAATCTCGGAAAATAATGAAAATAAACTATCGCATTTCGGTTAGATCGTTAGATCGACTTAATTTAATCTTAAGACCGCGACGGTCCGACTTTCGATCCAAGAGTGTCCGATCGATCCATTTTATTATCGAGATACAAATTATTCGACCTATTTTCAAATCGTTCGTGTGTTTTTACCTTGCTTCGTCAGCGAAAACGAATTTCCTGAGTTTTAAATCTCTGAGCACGACCCCGTACTCGTGGCACGTAGCTACGGCCCTGGCTGCTTGCCGGAACAGTCGCCTCGCCTCTGGTTCCCGCAGTCTCCTGCGCGCCCTTACGTAGGCGTGCAGGTCACCGTGATGGCCCTCCAACAGGAGGTAGCGTCGACCTCCAGGTGCTTCCACCACGCCTGCAACACCGCTCGCCGCTCCGGTACCTTCTAATCGAAGGTGCGCCTGTAGTAGTGCCTCGCAACCTTTGTCGCCCACGGTCAACGCCTGAAATTCAGGAAAATCGTTGCGTCACTCACACCTTCGTCGTCCCATACAGCTTGCCGATGGTGATTAGGAAATAATCTTCCAGGAAGGACAAACGATTCGTGCTTCACGCTCGTGCTCTCTTGGCTTTTACAACGGAATTAGTCAACGGAATACGTGCTCAAGATTACGTTATCGTTCAAATCTATTCGAACACCTACCACTCTGCTCTTAGCAGAACTTAAATTAATTATGAAACTGGCAGTAAAGGAATTTTCCGCGAGCAATTTTCGTTGTACCGTCGAGAAATTAATCGTTGTACTTATCGGCGTATAGTAAAGCGTATTTAGGAAACGAGAGATCTCGAAAAGAATTTACAGAGAAGGAAAAATACCTTTTCGATCGACTCGAATTAACGTGCTTGAACGTATTTTAACGTGGCAAAAGTAACGTATTTTTATCGGATCGACAAATACGATAATACGTAAAACGTTATTACTTCCTTCTACTTTTGAAATCACTTTTGAAAGCAAGGAGAAAGGAGAAAGGAAAAGAAAGAATAAAAATCGAACGATTAATTTGAGTCTAGATCGTCCTTTGTATCGAACTGTCCTACTGGTTCGATATATGCAAATTTTTCATCCACATACCGAATAATTTTTGCCACGTTCTCCATAACGAGCACGATATCTGTCATTGCGTTGGATAATTGTACGTTAGCATTGGCCGGCTAATACGGATATCCGCAGCGAGCAGACAATACAAATATCCGGATCCCTCGAACCAACTACATCTCTGCTAACGCGCGTATGCTCGCCTTTCCTTTGCCGTTGTGTTGATTTTTTCCATCGTTAGACAATCCGTTTCCGCTGCTCTATCACTTTCAGCTTCTTAATTTATCTTTCGACAAATTGAATCCGTCAGGACGGCGCATACGCGTCGTAAAACGCGTCGTGCCGTTTCTTTTAATCTTCGTTTATCGCGAACTGGCGCGATCGCAAGATGCTTTGTAATTACGATACCCTAACGATGATCCAGCGATGATCATCGAAACTCGTCGATGGTTATCCGTTACATTTAACTTAGACCTAGACTTAACTTAACTTAAAACTATACACCTATGTACGTATCTTTACGAACATTATCGAACTTTATTTCCAATACTTTCGACCATGATGCGTTTTAATTAATAACTCGGAAAGAAGGGAAGCAATTTTTGAGAAGAACTCGATACCGATATTATCGCTTAATCGCACGTTCTTACGCGAATGTCCGACTCGAGTCCGATCATGGTCAACGTTCAAGGTGCTGAGCGGAACTGCATCCGGCTACCCGGGATACCGAAGCAGCGGTGGGTTTTTCTTGCCAATGGTTAATCGGACTAATTGAGATCGAACTTGCCGGTTCATCGATCAACGTTGAAACGACAACTGGTCGAGACCAGTTCGTAAGTTTATCTTCGTGCATAAGCTAGCAGGATAGTAATTATCTTTGCAAAGATTCGATGGAAACGAGATTCTGCCCCATATCTTTTAATCGTTTGCGACGATGCGCGTGTCGCGTGCAAGAGACATAGAAATACAAGAAACGCTCCTTCTTCTCTCGTATCGAATCCGAGTTCGTTCCGATTTCTTTTAATCGAGCCATCTAATCCTTTCTTCGTTGTTTATAATAATTCGTGTAAAAATTGTGCCGTATAATTTACTCACGCTACCGAGCGTACTACGCTTTGCATACATGTTAAAACAAACTTAATCTCATACGTAGCAAGTTTATATCGGATTTGAACACGTATCGGAATAAAATCGGAATAAAATCGGAATAAAATACGGTATCGGTAGTTTTCCAACCACTTAAATATTATTTTACCATCTCGCTTCCGTTTAACAAGATTAATAAAATCTATTATATGCACGCAATATACAAAATCATAGGAATTTGCTTACAAAACTACGTTAATATTAAGCAAGAAACGCAACTGACTTTACATAATTAAACGCAGGAACGCGTGTCTCGCTTGGGTCAGATGAAAAATGGGTACGACGGTGATACGTTAACAACGGGCCTTTACAGAGCAGCTCGATAAAGGGGCACACGAAATCTTGGCTACTTTGGAAACTTTGTTCGTTCGGCCGTTCATCTCGCGTGTCGAAACCTGACACGGTTTCGAAACTTGGGTCCCATTAGTTTAATAAGGGCACCACCGCGTTCTTTACGAAATCGTCCGCTATACCGATCGATCGTTACTTTTACGATATTCCAAGTTCGTATAGCGCGCGAGTTTCGCACGCGATCGAAACGACATTTCCTCGATAAATTATCGATCAAACGTTTACTTTGCGCCAACTAATCGATTACGTTCGTACTCGATACGCTCGTCGATACTCGTCGATTCTACGAGCACAACATCAGAATTTATTTTACGCTAATCGATTTTTTCAGAGGAAAATTATCGCCGCAATCAACCGCGTTAGCCCTCTTTCGTCCTCGTTCTAACGCGATAAGCTTTTTCCCAAGGCCTTTCAAATTTGCCTTTCGATCGCATCGCGTGCCTTCTATTAGACACTGGCATCGAACGATCTATGGTTTTCGTTGCGTATGGGTCAACGATCGAGAAGATCTCGGGTAGAAGCAAAATTACTTTGCGTTTTACACCTTTAATCGTTGAAGCAAACAACGAAACCTCGAAAAATAAACGAACGGATCCTTTGTTTCCAAACGCGCTTCCAACGAAGCAATTGCCACACGATTTCCAACGAATTCTTCTCACCAGAGCCGATTTTTCTTTACAAAATTCGCCGCACAAGTGCCTCCGATTGCGACACGTCGACCGCTTAATCGCCGTGTAAATATACCATTCTAACGTACACGTGGTGAGTTTTCAAGCTCAGTGGGGGTAAAAAACTGAATTTTAAGTTGAGTTTTCGCCAATGTAAATCTCGAAATCATTCGCACGCGATAAACGTGCCGAATAAATTACGGGTATTCGATTTATCTATGGAAAGCGTATCGCGAAGATGAGCCAGCTCGATCGTAGCTGGTTAGACTAAAGAATTCAGAATGGTTCAGACACGGCCGGTACAGTAAGCGGGTAACGATGAATTTAGATTTTCGAGTCGATGCAAATTTTTAGATTTTCCGATCGAGCAGACCATGGCCGGTCGCAGTTGAAATTTATACTTTGCAAAATCAGGATGTTCGATGATAGAAAAGGAAAAGAATTTTTCGAAGGGCCGAAGAAGACGAATAAAATCGGTAAATTCCGCGTTTCCGTCAAACGTTAGCAACCAACTACGCGCGTAACATCACGGTAGAAGACTCTCTCTCTCTCGTCGTTGTAGCGTTAATCGTGTATTTTTCGTTTAAAAGTCAGAGTTTAAAGAAAATCTATTTTTAGTAACGCTCGTATAATTCGATCGATAAAAACGTTACGCGTCGTATTTTCGGCCATATTCTTAACTATGTATAAAGGATCCGTGCCACTGTGCATCCACGGGGAATTCCGCCTGTCTAACGAGCTATCCAAACAACTGCACGCTAAAGAAACACGCGTCCAGATCGATTTAGTCGGATAAGAGCGAGTGGCGGGGGCCAAGGTTCTTCCGTTCTCCTAGTCGACCAGAAAATCTGAAAATTTCAATCTACTCGATTAAAGATTTTTACCACGATGCTGGCCGTGTCTGAACCAGAGTCTTAAAGTTTGAAACTGGATTCGATCTTATCTGGTATCGGATTGAAACTTATCTACGAACCAAGTTGTCTAATCGAGCGTGTCTTTGTTCTGAAAGTTATCGTTGTTAAGACGTCGTTTATAGGCTACGGAATTTTCCGTATATTACGAGATTTCGTAATTATGTATCAGCTAGTTAGGAAGAAAAAAGAAAAGTAAAAGTTTTTTTCTTCGTAACAAATACATCTGCTACAAGTATCGACAGTACCGATTAAAATCGTTCTCGCAAATACGCGTATCGATAAAAGTACGCGTTCGGTATCGTACGACGATTATAACTGGAATAAAAGAAGTTCGCAAAACTAAAAGTACTCTCCACGCGAATGCCATATTATTACGAGATACTTTAGATACTTTCGGAAACGGTGGAGAAACCGAACGGTATTAAAAATCCATTATCTCGATATTTCGTTGCGTTATTAACGATATCGGACTACGACGCGCGTTTCGAGCATACTACATATACATAATTACGTTTAATGCGATACGGCGATAACGAACAAGCGTGCACGAGTATACATTCCCATCTCGATAAAAGTCTGCTTTAATTTTATCGCAAGCTCTCGTACGCTTCTCACTGAATTGCACGAGTAAAGAGTTTGGAACTTGTAATTTTGACGAGTTTAACGATAATTCCAGAGTCGTCTATTTCTCGCAACCAACCACGTAGGTAGAACGTCGTTGGTATTACGCGCAGATAGAAGAAAAGCGAATATTTGCCAGAACGCGAAGCTGATCGCGAGCTTCGTAAAATAATCGAACAGTCGAAATAATCCTAAACTTGGTTAGCTCTATGCCGAGGTAGACTCGTGAACGCGTTCGGTAGAAGGTGGTCGCGATTGCGCAAGCATATCACGCAAGGCCCGATGTAATCGTCGATTAAATTAAACGGCCCCGGCTTTAGAAGCGATTATGAATAACGGGCAGTGCTCGGTGATACGAGCAAGTAACGACGAGGTGAGGCAAGGTGCAGCCTTGTATTTGTTCGCCAGGCACACAGTGATGTAAGCGGCGCATTGTATAACACGATGATTGTAAAATGTTAATGGAAACGTGGTGGCAGCTGCTCGCATTGTGCCTTCTCTCTCTCTCTCTCTCTCTCTCTCTCTCGCTCTCGCTCTCACTCTTCTCGTATCAGAGAGTTTCACGTGGCGCCTTTTCGTCTGTCGAACATCGCAATTATTATCAGGAAGAAGGAGATAAGGTCGGCAGAGCGATACCAAGAGAAACGGGCTTTCGTAAATTACGAATTATTTATGGCCACAGTTCGCTCGCAGCTGGCGGACTAAAGAGAAATTTTAAGTCTTTCCACGTGCGGATGGAGCAAAACGACAGACACAGCGGTACTACTACTCGGTTACGATACCAGGGAATAAGCGCGAACGTTTTGTCGTTGTTTCAAACTATTCGCTATTACGTTGTAGTTTAGTATACGTAGTTTAGTGGCTATCGAAGGCATTTACGTGCGTATTTTAATACGCGATAACGCGTACGTGTATATTATTTGGATCGGTTCTGCAGATACGTTTTTCTAGTATTTATCTGCTGTTCTACGAGTCATCGATCGGAAAGCAAAATAAAAAGCAAAAGAGAAAATTAAGTAAAAACCTGAAAATAATCTGGCGATCGTTTAGCCAGCTGATATCGATACAACGATACAGGCGACGCAACTAGAAAATTCTAGTTTCTTTGGTCACGTGGATTCCTAATGAAGCGAATGATCGTGACTCTTAACGAAGTACGTACATACATACATATATTACGCGTACCTTCTTGTAACCGACTGGACAATGCGAATCGAGATCGCAGATATCGATACGTTATCGCGCTGTTAAAGCACTGACTACACATTTAACGATAATACAGTCATACCGTATCAAACGATACAACCACACAATTTACTATCTAGCGTTTTTAGCGTTTTAGTATTCTACCGTTAAGCGTAGATAGATCGGAATATAGAATTTGGTCGTACGAAGGATAATGTGGATGAAAGGCGTCCATTCATATCGATGAAACAACTTTCTATTACGATAAATAATTCGACTGAAATTATTGGACGACGCGTGTACCGTTCCTGTTCGCAAGCGCAACGCTATCCGGAAGATTGGCGGTAGGCGACTAAACGCACGAAAACCTCAAATAAATTACTCGCAATTACAGTAGCTAGTTATTATACGTCACAACCTCGCAACTTTTATTCATACGTATAGCGGAAGCGACGACCGTCGTACGGTCGCTTATTTCGATGCAACGTGTCGTAGAAAACAGTGGTCCTCGATTCAGATTTCGCATTTCTCACGCGTACTCTTAAATTTGTGCACTATCGACGTTTCTATATTTGCTCGTGCTTCCTGTAACCTTCGTGTAACGAAAAGTTACGCCGATTGAAAATGCTGACCGAGAGCAGCAAATGTTAATCTTATTCCACGCGCGTAACCTTGTAACCCCGTTGTCACCGATAAAAAGCGTTAAATCCATCGTAAAATCAGAAAAACTGGACACGCGCTGCTTCTTCTTAATCCTTCGACTGCGAATCTATCGAACGATCCGCGGGTACGACTATAAAAGGGATGGATTTTGCTTGCTTCGTATTTACATGATAACTCCGGCATGTACTGCGGCACAAAGCGGAGAAACGATAAAAATCCTTTCACGAAATTTTCTCTACTTGGGTTTCTTTTCCGTTTAACGGACGAGAAAGGGACGCGCGATCGCCTCGAGCTTCGTCTATTCCGATCGCTTTACGGCTCCGTAATCGTTGTACGATATAATATCGTCGATACAGCGACTACGGAATTTCCTAAAAGGCTCATTGTGCGATTACGAACGAGTCAAATAACCGTTTAAGATGCCAAGTCTCGAAGGATCGACCGAATCCAGGATGCGAGTACGCATACCGAATCGCTAACGATGATTTATCGTTTTCGTAAGCCGCTTCTCCATAGACGGTTTGATCGTCTCTAGGAGAAACTTACGTAAAGAAGAAATAATCGTGCGTGCTTCGACGATCACCGGTACATGTTACACGGTATACTCTTTCAGGGACATCGCGAACCAGGAAGTTGCGTTTACGGTTTGCTGAGAACGTTTCTACGAATTTTTGCCTATCGATCTTGATCTCGTTTCAATAGCCAAGAGAGCTTTCGACGTTAAGAGAGAGAGAAAAAAAGAAAAGAATTTGTTTTTTAATCTTTCGTAACGGGATATTCGTTTGCGTGTCAAAGGAAAAGATTACGAATGGGTGGATCGATGAGAAATTTCTTTCCTTTTCCCTTTTTCCTTTCTGTTAACCGTAAACGGTATACTGAAACGTAAATACGGGTTATTAGCGGCTGTCGTCGAGTCGAAAATCCAAAGTAAAAAGTCGACGTTGCGTATGGAATGTTTTGGACCGTGTTGCGCGATAATTTAGCAAATAATAATAACAACGACGTGGACGAGTTACGAGCTGTGGCGCGTGGACTCCGCTTTTACCATCCTACGATATTACGATAAACGGAAGGATCAGGCGATAGCACTTTTCGATCATCCCTGTGGAATTCCAAGTGCGTCTCGAGCCTGGGATAACAATAATCGTCGTTCGAAGGTAAAACGTTGCGACATATCGCAACGGCTGCGTCCTTAAAACAGCGACGTTCATTAGAAATGCAACAACTATGGGATTTAATTGCGAGAAATGCGGTGAAGGTTGACGCAAGAATATACCGAACAACTTTTCTCAGAGAGTGACACACGCGTTCCTACCGATGAATCTCTTATGGCACCGATGACAATAGAAATAACGGTTGGCCGTTTCGCGAGAAGAAACACCGGATATACCCGGAGGATCCGCTACTTTTCCTTCTAACCGTACCTACAGACACGCTCTAAAAAGCGTGACTTCTTTGCAACGAATATCGCCTCTCGATTGTCACCGGCTGCTGTCTCTACTTCTCCGGTATCGTTGTCTTTAGTCTATTTTTTCTAGCTGGATCGTTCCCTATTATGGATTTACTATGTAGAGTAAAGCGCGAAAGAGCGTTATTAGGTCGTTCATGTCGGCTGTTAGATATATCCCTCTAAGAAACGTTTCCACATATACTATTCTACTAGGTTTTACTATTCCACTTCGTTCAATTCGCACGTTTTTTGAAAGTATCGAAACGCGAAACTAGAAACGTTCGTCTACGTACTATAAGATGCACATGGGATCATTTTCGACAAATCGGAAAAGCCGAGGCATCGAGAATCGGCTTAGCGAACACAGAGAATAATATATCGTGTTTATGGTAAAAATAAATGCGTTAGAAGATTAACTATTCCACGGCATTTTCAAAACAAACTGCTGCTCGATAGCATCCTCGATCCCGACGGATAACTTCCGTTTATTCCTAAAAGTAAACGTCCATTTGGTAGACGATCTAGTTCGAGGTAACTGTTCCCGACGAAACGTTCCTTCCGAATCTTACTTCTATTACAAGTACGACTGGAATACCTACCGGATTCGCGCGAAATATGATAATCGTTCCAGGAAGCTAGAGATTAATCGATCTCGTACTCGATGCTCGTCGACCACTCGATATCCACTCAGTGTCCAAGTATGTATGTATGTATGTATGTATGTATGTATGTATTTTCTAGGAAAATCGAGTTCGATGTTTCGTCGATTACACTTAGTAAACTGCTCGTGGAACGAATACTCGAGAAACGGATATTCAAATCGAATCTTTTCCACGACGAACGTTTTAAAGCGACCAAAGTTTCCTCTTTGATCGACGATACGCAAATAAGAATCGTCGACACGTGTATTCTCGTAAAGAAGAATGAAACGGCCATCTTACACGGCATACATGGCAGACCACGACGCGGTGGCATTGACCGATAACGCGTCGACCATTCCCGATCGGCCTAAATCTCAAGCAAATACGCCCCTAAGCCACGGTTTAGAAAGGCGATTTTCATCGATACATCGCGTAACGTTTTACTGGACCTATGTTCGCACGTTGTTACACACCTGCCTTCGAGTCTTACGCGACGCGACACACATCCTGCAGGCAGGATGCGCGTTTGCCCTATCAAGGATAAACGGCCAACGCGTGTTTCTCTTCGTCAGGCAAATTGTACGAGAAACATCGCGCTCGACGCCAGTTTCTGTACATTCGCCCACCGATTTTACGATTATTACCGAGAATATCATTTTCGATTTGCATTTTTCCGATTTATCAGCAATTTGTCACAAGGTAAAAGGTTAACAAGATGAATTAATATTCGCTATAAATTTTAACCAACTTACCGACTTCTAACCCTTTCGAAAGACGAGACGATACGCCGCGAGATAATTTCTGTGAAAGTGAAATTCCGTTATCTCCCGCTACGTGCGATATTTCGTTCGAACGCTTACGATTAATCTATTTCATCTTCCAAATCCCAAGGCGTAATTCGTTGTTTAAAAGCTAAAAAACGCGAATATGGGATACTTAAACTTAACACTATCGACGCCTATGATATAAGTATGGGATATAACGATAATGTCGTTGTCAGAGACGCGTAATCACTCGCGTTACTAACAGGTGGGAACACGATCTTATTCGTCAAAGCACGATGTTTTAAAAATTAAGTCGATATTTCGTTGGATTACGTTCGTTCGTTTGTCCTTTTACGATCAAAGATAGCCGATTTTCCAGTAAATTTTCCAGTAAACCATAGTACCCGATAGAAATCGATATAAAATACATCGTATATTCGTGCTTTCTGATTCGCGTATATCCAAGTAGATGCGTATTTTAATTTATGCACATTTTAACACGCGCTTTTTGCGTTTACGATACGAGTCGTACGTCTTTAAAATGAAGCTTTTTAGCTGTACTTTGCTTTTCGTGGAAATACCACTTGTAAACTTATAAATCTGTACGACCGAGAAAGGCGAAATAGAAAACGTTTTAAAAAATATAAAAATAAAATTATTTATACCCAAACTTCGCGCGCAACAAGTTCTATTAATTTTGTCCAAAATGATACAGCATTAACAATTTTCAAGACACGTTCGCTCTTGTCATTCCTTCAATTTCATTTTGTACGTTGCAACGATGCAGATAAAAGAAGCAAATCTGCAAATCTTTGATATTTCTATCGTTTTGTATTACGTTACTGCCTTCGCGCAACGTACTGTAGATAACTCTAAGAATGTATCTACTTTTCTAAGAGTAAATCGTCGGTAAATACGTACGTATGTAGGGGACGATGGTTCGATGAAAACACGTAAAAGTTGTAATCATTGACGGTACTTTATCGAAATAATTGATGATCGGCCACTAAAAATTGCGTACGCGACAATGACCGATTGACCGTTTTATCAGAGACGGCCAAAATACGTACTTCGACGATACTTTGAATGGCAAATGTAACTTATTATTTCCGCGAACGTTATTGTCGTCCGAAATGGAAATTAACAAGCGTTGCATTCCAGTAACATCGGATCGGTTGGCTCGCCTTTCGTTCAGTCTGCGTTCAGACGATTCACGAATACAGTACGCACGCGAAT
Source organism: Bombus bifarius (assembly GCF_011952205.1). Taxonomy (NCBI): domain Eukaryota; kingdom Metazoa; phylum Arthropoda; class Insecta; order Hymenoptera; family Apidae; genus Bombus; species Bombus bifarius. The sequence continues at coordinate 453,790 of NW_022884516.1, read as the reverse complement.
AAATCTCTCTTTTGGAATAATTGTGAAATATTAAGATAAATGTATACAATTTGTAGAGTTTAAACGATACCCGTATTTGAATAACGTAGCAAGATATTCCGAAAACAATGCATCCATCTTTAAATATTTTATTCTAAATATCCATAAAAAGTAAATTTCATCATTGACGTATATCGACATCTTTTAATCTTAATTGGTTGCAGTTATTTTGTAAAAGTCATAGCGAGAAAGATTACATCAACCTTTAACGCGTAACGTGTGTTTTAATGGTACATATTATATTAAGCGAATCACGTTTTCCGTGAATTAACCCCTTCGCCGATTTAACTCTCCTTTCGGTATATCTCGATAAAAACATTTAAAATCCGAATGATCCGCTGAAAAACATCGACGACCATATTCTCGATAAAATTAAACAGCGACGTTTAATTGCAATTTATATACCTATGTATATAAGAATAATACGGATCAACGGGGTTGGAAAATCGAATTGTCGTTACATTTCTACCTTACGTAATCAAAACACTAGCGTAACGATCGATTATTCGAGGTAGCTTAAAACTTACGCCACTATCAACTGTACAACGCGTCACGCGCATGCAAATGGTAGAAGAATGAAAAGCCGGATATTTATCAAACGCGTTTACACAAACACGAAGGAAAGGAACGAAAGATCGTCGTCGAATGCTCACCTTTGCGACGAGCTGTTGACCAGTGTGTACATCGACGCATCGGTATAGAGCGCTGCCCTCGGCCGGTCCAAGAAGCAAATACCGATCACCGAGTATGGTAGGTCCATGATGATCGGTAGGCACCGGTTCGTAACTAGGAAAGACAACCGCTGGCACCGAGTTTGTCTCGTCGTTTGTCGGTTGTTGACCGATGTCCTGACTATTGTTCGGACAGACCAGGAACTTGCCATTGTTGGTACGAGCCACTTGTAGATGAAGAGAATGCTGTCTAACAGCGGCTGTCACTCTCATATTGTGCCGTTTTCACACACGCACTGTTTTACACTCGCGACACTACCACCTCCTTTTTCCTTGTCTTCTTCCCTTCGAAATAGTACGTTTTAATGTAAACGAAACACGCGTCCGTGTTTAAAAGTTCGATCGATTTTTATGATTATTCGTAATTATTGTCAATAAACCGTTAAAGCGGATAAGCTTTTTGAACACACTTCACAAGATTACCGAACGCGATAGCTGCGACGATTGTATCGTCGATTGTAACGAGCCGATTTGAACGTTTCTAGGCTTGATCGGTATAAACGCGTATATAGCTACGTATTAATTATTAGATAAGAATATCACTTGTGCTTAGGCCCACGCAGCGTTGCTTCGTGCTACCGTTGGGTCCTTGGACGGAGATCTTCGTGGGTGACAATCGGTCACTTTACGGGAAAGCTCTGTAACAGATAAGAATAAAAACGAGTTTTCACACGATGCACTATTTCCCGTTCAAACATGGTATAGTATGCTATAAGAATCTGTACCGCTATAAATCATCGATTTCATCGATTCTCCGCACCTACTAACGATAATCTCTTTAAAGTTGTACAAATGGCAGAAAACCGTTTGTCGCTTTCGTATAAATTAAAACGCTGTAAACTCGTTGAATCGAATAATTATTGACATTCGTAATAGGGATTGAACGACAGGGGTTCCGTTTATCCTCTATGTGATTCACGGACAATTTCAAAAGATCGTGTTTCGACACTCGTCCTGCCTTGTGCGCAATTTCTATAGAGAAGGGGATATTGTAAGGTCAGGGATATCGCTGTAAGGCGGTCGTTGCGCTGTAACGTTCTAGCCGGCCAAAGAAGCCAACTGGCAGAAAAATTATAAAATGTGATGCAAGAAAATCTCGACAGAATTATTAACGCTGCTAACGATACAACGAATTTTTATCGATTCCCTTCTCCTTTATTTACACCTTTATTTACCATTTGTCATATTATTTCGTTTCAGGTACGTACACACGTATTATTTCGATACATAATATCTGGATTTCGCGTTCATTTTCCGTCTTGTTAACTTGCTTTTGCCTTTGGTGCCATAACTTCGGTTATGACATCTCCTCGGCATACGATATTTCGAAAATATTCATAAAATTTGATTGCAAAAGATTGCAAAATAATTGTAAAACGCCTTTTCGCAAGCTCTATTGTAATTTCAAGAAGCATCCATCTGCTCGCGAAGATCGGTTTTCCAACTACAATTGTTGTGATTCAACGATATGTAAATTTGGCGTCCTTGGCTGTATGCAACGTAAGATACGCTTCGTATATGTATGTAAATCGTACGAGTATAAAGGTATGCAAAAATTATAGGTTACCGCTCCTTCTTATTTTAATTTCTGCTTACCGATGTTTCCCAATGATGCGAAATCAAAAGGTTAATCTCGAAATAGGGAAAAGATAGACCGGCGGATAATCGCAGATAATCAAGATCAGAGCTTACTCGATCGTTCGATTTTGTTCGATATCGTTTGTACGGATGTCGACTATCGATATTCGCGAAATCGCGCCATTACGATATCAACGCACTTGCGCAAAGCTTCTACTACCCGTTCCAAAGATCAGGAAAATGTGTGCGAGAGAGTACAACACGTCCCCTGGTTCTCTCCATGGAAGATAATCTTGATCCTAATCCGTCATTTCTGCTCGACGATTTACCGAGACGTGCTTTTTGTCTCGAATTACTCGAACGTTTGGAACGTTTGGTAAGATCAACGGCGTAACGATTGGTACGGGAGCCCCGTGCTGGAACTCGCGTAAGCGTCCCCTATGTCCATGTTTATTGAATGAACGAGGATCTGACGAAATAGCGAGCTCGGAATTAGTAAAGGATTGCGTCCATACGGTAGCGCGTGTCGAAACGCATGTATATGTATGTTGTTCGCACGCATACTACCACCGAGTAGATAGCAGATATCCTTCGGTAAGGTCAAAATGGCGGAGTTCCACAGTTGTCACGACGATACTGCTAGCACCGGTTGCATTAATAGCGCGCGAGAACGTGACGCAATACCGCGAAATAAATTGCCTAATACGTCTGCTCACGCAGTCGGTGGGTCGTACCGGCGTTTAAACGATTTCCTATACGAATAAGAAAGAAAGTAGACAACGACGGTAAATTAGACGTGGCGAAGATCTCTGGGGTTAAGCGGCGAAAATTTATTCAAACATCGTATCGAAATACTAGACGAAAACGTTTGTACAGTTTACTGGCGCCCAACAGTATGCTAGCCGCGAGTTTCCATTGTCTAATCCATTGGTTGTTGTGAAATCGTTAAATTCTGACAAATAAACGTCTCGATAGGAAAGCTAGCAAGGATTACACACTGGTATATATATGTGTATCAGGGCAAGCGCACCAAAGTAAATATACGATACAACGAAGAGGCTGACATCGATCCGGTACGCGTCGGTAATAATCACTGCACTTTGCACTGTACTCGCGTGAGGCTGATACGCTAAATACGTGTACGCGCGCACACACACTTCTCGATGTTATTCCTTTTTCTTCTAAATATATTTATCCTGGTCTACGACAGCAAGGTGAACACATGGATTACCTTTGTATGTTCTTCCTGTTGTCGCCGTGCGTTCCTGAACGGGAGGCTGGGGTGGAGAAACGGTCAGATGTAATCCGAGTTTCCCCCAAAGACGTTGTTGATAACCGCCGTCTGCTCGAAAAGCGAACTCCCCGAGACTTTTATCGGGCGTATTGGTTTTTCGAATAGCGCGCGCGTTGGATAAAACCTGGCCTTCTTCCTGGATGACGGTCGGTCGTGGTGGTCTTTCTTCTATTCGCGGTTCTCGGGATTCGTGTTCGGACCAGCCGTCGTTGTTACCGTTTCTCTTTCGTCGGACAGACTACGAGAACCGAATAATTCGAGAGAAACGAAGAAACGTGGAGAGCTGAGCGGTTACGAACGAGGGAGACTGTGCGGTAAAAGATTTATATCCCGCGCAACGGACGGTCCAACGTTTTGGGCCGGCCCTCCGCTCAGAAACGACGGCGGCAGCAGGGCGAACAATCACAAACCAATCGCGCCATTGTGCAGCAAACGACTAAAGCTGCGGTCGCCGTCTCGGCTTAACGCTTAACCCGACAGAATCGGTTAGTACATGGTGGGGGAAAGAGACGTAAACGCGCATGCGTGTTTGACAGATTTACAGTGTCGGCGCAAGTACGTCGCGTTGTGCGGTGCCCTCGCGCGTTTATCGTGCTCGTGAAAACGTGATTCAAATTTAGATGACAAATTACAAAGAAGGACGCGTTCTTTTGTTTCCAGCTTCCTGCGGTGAGTTACCTCTTTTTTCTTAATCATCGGACGACGATACGGTTCAAGGGACTAGGATGTATCGCGTGGATACGAAAAAGAAATTTGTTTATTGTACACGCTGAAGTTGCATCGGTACGGTCTTATTTTCTCCCGCATAACCTATATTGATTGTAAATTTCAGTTGTACATTTCAAGATACGAATATGGGTTTTCTATGGTTTCGGTTACGTTACCGATACAGCATTTCGTTATTTAGCTCTTATACGCCTTACAGTATATCCTTCGTTTACGCTTAATTTGCATGATGACGCAATATGCGAGAAAGTTACAAAACATCGTACAATAACGACGAAAGAAAATATCGAGAAAAGTTTGTTCCTTCGGAGCATGAGATAAAAGGGCCTCGACGGCTAGAGCTGCGCTACTGGCCACATCAGTGCGTACGTGGGCATCCTAAACCGCGACACGCGGTCATACACGTAAACTTTTTGTACGTTTACAACAGACTATCCATGACACTAATTGCTTCTACGTTAGCTTTTGCGTTACTACCGCGTTACGAGTCGCGTCGATCGAAATTCGTTATATTGAAATTTTCCATTTTCCGACACGGAATTATGTTTCGTCTTGAGAACAAAAGTAAAGGATATACATACTTATTATGTAAAAGTCTTTAAGGCTAACAAGTAGGTGGTACGACTGGTTATTCTAAATTCCATATCGAATTCTCTTTCAATCGGTGAAAAGTAGTCGGTGAAGGAGTAGACACATTGGAGGTATTCGTTTCGCATAAACGACGTGCCCTTGACCTACCTTAACGTTCCTTAGCAACCGCTGGAGGCACGCTTAAACAATCGGTGGCAACTAAGGGCACGTAACCTCACCCACGTATACCTCGCCATGACGATGACCGTGAGAAATCGTATCATCGTTGCACGTACTTTTTGCCACATAGAGATACAAGTACGTCGTTCTCAGGTCATTTCTTGAAATACATTCAGCCTCGCAGCTCTCTTCTCTTATAGATGCGAAGAAAAAATACTAAATACGAAGATAACCTGTTTGCTAATTGATAACAACGTTATTTAACAACCTGTATTTTCATATTTTGAGATAAGAAATCTCATTATTTCCGAGGTAATTTTATTTTTACTCGATTAGCGCTAAATTTAATAAATTTAATAAATAAATCCACTTTTAGTCGATTTTACGTTAGTTTAAAAAAAATTCTCTTCTTTTTTCCCTTGTTTTTTTATTACCTTACAAGCGATTAAATCCATTTCGGAATAATACGTACTATACGTAATAACAGTAGAGTAAGCTTGCCAAAAAATGAAATCGGGACGAATTAAACGTTTTCTTTCAATCGTAAAGACTTTTAATTTAAACCAGTTTTGCGTATTAAGGATACCGATAATAATATCCCGATTGTCTCGCTTAGGAAAAAGCTAAATACATTCTGCCGCGTTATAACGTACTGAAAAACGTTTATTGTAAAAGGTATATTTATGCACGTAAATATAGACGCTGGTCCGACGAGATACGGCGGATTGCGTGGTGGATCACGGCCGGAGCCGGAGCAGGCCTTCGAATTTCCAAACGAGCTCAGGCCCCAGACCGGATATTGGCCAACATAATGCTTTTTTTTAACGCACTCGATTCTGCCACTTACGTGGGTGCCGGTTGCTTCGTTTCGCGGCTCGATGATTCAAGCCGATCCATGTATGTCAACGAAAAACACGGCGGCTCGCCGCGTTCCGGAAACGATACATCTCGATAATATGCGTCAACCGTCCGATAACGTAGTTACGTAGACGTGTTTTACAAAATTTTATTTTCAATATCGTTTATTATAAGTCGAAGTTGCCCAAGCGCTCGTACGTATGAAACTGGAGAATCGTCGGACATCTTCGATTCGAAGTAGCCACGTAAGCGACGCAGGCGTTTTCGATTCTTCTTTCTTAATGGTCCGAGCAATAATCAACGTACTGGATTTTCGGGTACTCACGATCGCATTCGTACTTCGCACCTATGCTTGTTTCACCCGTGTCTCAAAGGGAACCGCGGAACATGACTAGAAAGAAATCTCAAATGGATAAGATTCTGAGAGAGTTCGATTCGGACGGTAAGCTTGTGGCGAGCTACCTTTTTCCTACCTATCCGACAGTAGAAATCTCGCAACATTCTTTTTAAATATCCCGCGATTTAAAAGTAACAACGTGCGATCGTGTATTACGTACTTTTATTCTCGCTACCGAACCGAAAACGCTTCAAGCTGAATAATGTTTTGAAATCAAGTTATTCGAATTCAAACGTATCTAATCCGGATAAAGACTAAGAGCAATCACGATATACATGTGTATATAAGCGTACGTGTGTATGTATTACGAAAATGTTCTCTTCTCCGTTCGGCCATCGATTAGTTTCGCATCCTTATTTTATTTGTCGGTTTGTCATATTTTTATCTCGCACGTTAATTTAACGCCTGTTAACGACCTATGAATATACAAGCGGAGCTTAGCTTTGCCAATTGAAATGTTAATCGTAGTTGATTCCTGTTTCTAGAATTTAAATTGCGATTTCGGTCCTTTCGATTCTCGCGCGATATTTCGCCAGCTATCGGCGCAGAAATTTTATCTTCGTATATGGTCTGAAACGTCTTCAAGGCTAAGGTATGTTTGTTACGAACAGAATTTCGATAGCGTTGCTCGCAACCGCCGCGCCGTTCATCTTCCAGGCCTTATTTTCGACGATAAAAAGAGTTTTGGATGGTTTTACGAGTCGCTTGGGCCTGACGAGATTTTCATCGTTACGCCTAGTGTTTTCCATCGATTTCCCGACGCATTTTCGCATACGTACGTCTTCCTGCTTCTGTTTCGTCTGTCTTCGTTACCTTTCCGTCAAAGATTATTTCTAAAACAACTTACTATTTCGATCATTCCGTAAAAAGCCAACGATTTACTACTCTAGGAAGGACGATACTCCGCTCGAGGAATCGATAACTCGGCCTCCGATAAATCAGATACGATGTTTAGAATCGTATCTACCGTAGTACGAAAGTTGCGTAAATAAAACGGATATTAATGAATTCGGAAAGTCATCGACCAACCGTCGTGATTGCGAAAAGTTATCGTTGATTCGAACGAGTACACTGGACGCGCGACCTTCGTTCTTTAACGACGAATCTCTTTTTCCCTTCTTTCCGATATACGTACACACGTATCGACCTCGTGAAAATATCCAAAAAAAAAAAAAAAAAAAGAAAAAAACAAACGCAATTGCCCGTAAAAGTCGTTAATAAGAATATTCTCGCAAATGGCAAGGTTTGTCGCGAGTTACGCACAGAACGAGAAAAGTTGTCGAACTATTTATGTCAAAGTTCTCGTGGAAATTCGATCGATTAATTATCTATCACGTCATCTACGAACTACTTGTTTCTGTTTATCCGGTCTACAACTCAGAAACTGAACTGGTCGAAGACTGGTTAAAGAACTTTTAAAATATTTTACACTCGCGGTATTATAATATTCTACGATATACTGTACGTATCCGTAACTTGTAATTATATCTGTCGAGAAATAGATAAACAGCGGCATACTTTTGTTTACACGGTCTCCGATGCCGAAACGTAGATCGTCGCAAACTCGACCCGTTCCGGCGTAAACTAACGATACCTTACCATAGCAGCCGCGATTCTTCGAGCAAATTAACACTCGAAGTCGAGTGGACGATTTGGTGGATCGATCGATCGAAACGTTAAAATCGTATTTTATATCACTGAAAAATTTTCTCTTGCAAACAAATCTGCGCCAACGGCAAAATCTAACACGGTTTCCAAGTATCTATATAGGTTTACAAATTTCGCAGATATTTGGTGGGCGAATCGATAACGATCGTCCGGTAGATAGGTGGAATATCGGTGGAGAATACGCGACACGTCGCGGCTTGTCGATTAGCTTAGCCGCGGCTCTTTGTGAGGCGTGTACACTGTGCACGTACCAAAAAGATCGGCTTGATCGTGATTCAATTATACCCAGGAACTTACTCATCGAAAGGTATGCGACGCTGACTCGTTCTTCGAAGACAATAGGACACGACGACGAAAATATCGTTGTCTCGATGATTCAAAAATTCGTCAACTTTCGTAAATATTTGAAAGATTTGTGCAACGGTTGCACGATTTCCTGTGTCACGAACACTTGTTTTGGAAAAGTATGACTAGTTGTAATCTCGTGCTACGTATTTACGCGGCATCGCGTGAGATCTATTACCGATTATTATACGTAGATAAAGCGAGTTAGATCGTTGCTTATTAGATGGTCGACGAACCAAGATCTCGCGGCATTTGAACCTTTGATCGATCAACTGCAACGACCGAAGAACGTGACAAATCTTTATCTATGGTTAGGTTGATGTAAAACTAGACTCTCGTTGCATGCTGTTGAGAGATATTTCACGAGAAATTGCGTAAGATTCGACGACATCGTTCGTAGCGCTTTTGTTTTTAATCGGTGGAGTTTAGACAGCGATGAAGATAAAACGAGAGAGAGAGAGAGAGAGAGAAGTACTGTCCTTTCTCGAAAGAATATAATTGATTACAATTTTTTTTTTACTTTATCCTACGTAACTTCTATGACGAATAGTTTGCTTCGATAACAGCATAATGACAAGTCGAACAAATTTACAAACTTTATAACGGTATACTGAAAGTAGGATAAATCTAAGATAAAAATTTAGAAGAGAAAACACGCGACTAACATTTGAACCTTATGTAGCAAAGTTCTTCCATCCGATTTTTTGATTTTCATAAAAATCGTATACCGTCAACTTTATACGTAATAATAGAGAGTCTCTTAAGTACGCTCGTTTCTCTTCTGTACGTATATTCGCTATTTGCATTTACATTTATATATTGCCTGTGTAAGGTAATATGTATATGTCGGGTTAGGTGTAGCTGATCGGCTTCCTTCCTAGCGTCGCCTAGCGTCGCGTATTCCCCTGCTTTTCGCTCCGCATCCTCTTGCGGCACGCCGTCGCTCTATACCCGAGGGCCCCACACTTGGTGGCACTTGGACCCGAAGTCCGATGGCCTGCTTCTTTTAGTTCCGCGGTCTTTTAGTACCACCAGTTACCGACCACCCTGTATATCTACACATATATGTATTTATCATGTAAACTAGAATAAAAAATTGATCCGTATACCTTTTTGACTTTACAAAATATCGCGTCAACTCTATAGAAAGTGGTTCCAGTAATCCTGGATGTACGGAAAAATATCGGGATGTTTGCCAACTCTTCGTCGTTTAAAAATAAAACGATGTATCGTTCCGTTTTAAAGAGTATCGTCGTACTTTATTGAATTTTTTCACAAAACATCTCTCGAAAGAGATAACGAAATAAAGATTGTTAGAAAAAAAGAAAAAAGCGCGAGACATTCAAATCGTACTACTTACGTACCGATTTTCAATATTCGATATCGCGCGGGAGAAACTGTAACGAAACGACACGTGTAACGTTACGACGGAACCTTTATAGCATTCTATCCTAATTTCGTACAGAGACCGTAGAAAGCATAAATAGCAAAGAAATTATACTTTACACGGTAGGATGAATTTTCGCGCAACGTACATTTCCCTTGTCTCGATACTGACGTATGTTACGACGATAAATTATAAAGGGAATTGCGTGTAATCGCATTTAGAAAATCACGCTTGAACATTTTGTTCAAAATCTGCAAATGTTATCGAATTTTTGTGTGGAAAAAAAAAACGATGGAAAATGGACTTGATACTTTGTACGATTCGCATCTTTGCCTCCGAACCGGTCATCGATGTTAACAATTTCCAAGATAACGAATTTCGTGATCATCGTCGTTTGGCGAATTTTTGCAATTTCTTTCGCAATGGCTCGTACGAACGGTCGATCGGACTGCAGACAGCAGTCGCGCGGCCATTCTCATGGTAAACGAGCCGGACGTACGATTATGTTCACGGTCGAAACTATTTTTGCGGATGCCTCACGAGACGGGCCGATGCGATGGAGAGGAAAAAGTAATGACGTAGGCAATCGTTGTAAAAATTGTTACTTCCGACGACTACAAGCTGACGCGCTTTTGTCGCTCGAGACTTTTATAAATAACGCATGGCTGATCGAATATAACGTTTCGATGGAAAAGGGACGAACGGAGACGCGATGCCGATGAAAAATCGTCGATTAATTTGTCAGAAGAAAGGAATAAATCGATAAATCGATACAAGTGCATTTTGCGTTAAAACGTTTGCTCCTATTTCAATTTTCTACGTTTTATCGGAAGCTTTCGCGTTGCTGGTACGACGTAACGAACTTTTCGAAATATTTGTATTATTACCTTGAATGCAATTTATCGTTATCTCACGTTCATTTTATTCGATAAGTCGTTATCGCTCGATTTATAAAATCCCGAAAAGTATCGCAAAAGAAGAAGAGAGATACGTAAGAAAGAAACGCGAATGGAACGTCCATCGAAGAAAAGCGTACGATCGAGAGCCCGATCGTTTGAAAAAGAAGAAAGAGATCGTTACAACGCGATCGATCGACCACCAAACGCGACGCTCCGATAAAATAATCTGACGCAAGGCGCGAACGATCTTTCTTCTTTCTTCTATCGCTCGTCAGTAAGAAAAATAAACAGGCAGATAAATTCTACGACAAAAGTTACATTTTCATTTTACAGTTTAAATCGATGGCGAAAACGAAGGAACGAATAAAACGGAATACGATTCACGAGTCTCAACTCGGAGGTAACGACTCGGAACTTTCCGGCAAATTCTCTCCGCATTTTTCCTTCTCGTTACTATCTCGTTACAAATCCGCGAAAGAAAATACGCGAATAATTTCACGTTTTAAAAACTCTAAACTAGATTTCCACGGTGTATCCGATGTTCCGATATAAATTCATCGATCGCTTGGATAAGTAAGAGGGACGATGCTGTCAACTGCGACTCGTTCGTCTAGAAATTGTTCAAATATCGAGTCCTTCGATTCTCCGTTATATCGCTTTGTTTTCCGCTTTTTCTTAATTTTACCAACGAGACATTCGAGACAACGCGTATTTTGCGTTATCGCTGGGAAATTATGCACGAACGCGAACCTACGAGGAACAAAGACGCGGAACGATATTATAATTATCTTCGTGGCTGTTTCTGACCTTCGATTACAAATTTTTACCGATGACGCGCGTAAAAGCGGACAATAACGATTACGGTTACGAAAGAAGTTGGGTTAAAAAACTTAACCAACAGCAAGACGACATTTGCATAGGAAACGTTTATATCGTAAACCTTGTCGCCTGTCTATTACGCGTCTGGATCGGCAAATTTATAATCCACGATTTTTTTACACCGCTGGCAGTCGAACAATTTCTAACGTCGTTGTGGGACCGATACTCGAGTTAACCACTACGATACGTTCGAGAATATTTAACTTGTTATTTCCAACGTTGCTTGGCATTGCCGTTTAACGCGTACGGTATTCAAACATGCCGTCTCATCGGAGAATACACTGGTGATTTTTTCGTTTGCGAACCCGTCGTCGGGGCGGCCATAAATCGCGAGGAGGGAATTATCGCGAACAAAGGAGAGGAGGTTTGCAACGGCTGCACGAAATTGTGTAACGAGCCGAGTACAACTTTACCACGCAATATCAAAGGTCTGTTACTACGCACCTTGCCGCTACGTGCGATATAGCATGCGTCCAGGCAGCGGCCGTTCGATCTTTCGTTCCGTCGCGGTGTCGCGTCGCGTCGCGTCCTTCCTTTAACGCACTAAAATTCACACCTGTCAGGCAAATTAGTAGTATACCGTCGTTTCGTTACGTCGATGGACATTCGTGCGGGAAAATCATTTTAATTCTCTTTTATTTAATTCTTCGTTTAATTCTCTTTCGTCGTTACAACGTACGATCGTGCAATAGTTTCTATACGTTTCGTCAAATATCGATTCGTTCTAATTACGTAACAGCGACTTTGCGTAACGTACTCGATCGCTTCTCGCTAAGTTGCCAAATTTTCCAAGCAAACTTCTATAATTTTATTTCGATCTTATCTCTGCTACCGAACTACGCAAGTAGTAAACGATTACTGCAAATCCTTCTTCGAGTATCGTCCGTCTTGTCGATCGCACGATATCGACTCGTGCCGATCGTAATACCTATATCTCGTTGCCCGCCACTGCATCGCTGAATTTTACAGATAATTAGTCTTAGCAATTTCCAGTCTGCGTTTTAGTCGTCGGTATCTAGCCCCATCTTTCTTCTTTACGTTGACGAACGTTAAGCGTTCTTTCGTAAAATATCAAATGCACGACTTACGCGTGACAATACGCAGACCTTGCTATTTTACGATTCACCCTCAGATTTTACATATAAATAATTTTATTTTATCTTTGCTTTATTTTCTATTTGTTTGCAACGTATAGGACGTCCAACAACGATTCCTGTAATATCGAAATATCGATTCGATAAAACACGCTCGACGACTTCTTTTTTTTAATATCGATTCGCGCCAATTACACGAGACGCGGCGCATCGCCCCCACCGTGCAAGTCGCCGAGCTTGCTTTTCGTAAGAGGGAACAACTATCGTGGTGCAACGTCTCGTTTAATCAATTCGGATTGCATCCGATTACAAAAACTGGCTTTTAGATATCCGATTCCACTGAATCGTATCGTTCTCCTTTTTCGCAACTCGGAGCGCAACGTTCTGTGTAAGCGGCTATCGAGCGAACGTAAATAACAAAATAACCATAAATACTAGTCTCGATGTTCCGTAAAAATCTCCATCTTTCGCGATATTACAACGGTTATTGCGATCATCTTTGTCGACGTCGCGATACGATTACGATTCTACGCGAAAGTATCGCCAATTTATACATAGATAAATAGGTAGGTAGGTAGGTACGTAGGAAATTATCAGCGATACTTGGCAGGCTAGTAACGATGATTTATAATACCAATCCCGACAACTGCCATTTCTCTTTTCCTCGATGTTTATTTGCTTTGTAATTTATTACCTGTTTATTACCTGTACCAACCTGGAGTTTTACATCGAAAAGTATTACGCGTCGTATTAGGCAGCTAATATAAAAATATAATAGTTTTCTTCCGTTTTCTTTCGTTCTCCTCCGTTTTCTTCCTTTCGCATTTTACTTAACAAATACAAGGAACGCTAAAAGAGAAAAGACAGCCGAGGAGGAATTTTCATATATCACGGGTGAACATTTTTTTTTACAACGAAATACTTTTGGCGAACGTTAAAAGTTGCATTAAAGATCGTATCGAAGGTATATTTTTGCAAACAAAGACAGAAAGATTTTAGGTATTACGACGCAACGATTTACGAAAGACGCGCGAACCCGCGAGCAAGAAAACGCGTTCGCGTGGTGATTCGAATATGCCTTTTCTAGTCCGCGATTGCATCACGCCGTGTAACGCGTTTGTGTAACTTGGGACATATTTCGTTCGACGATGATCGTTAGACGTCGGAATATAAATCGAGATTATGACGACGATTGGGAAACTGTAATCGCGTTAACGAATCGGACACGAAGAATCGTTAGCTTGGAAAACCAGTAGATCGATGGAACGTGGTCGTAACGTCGGTATTGCCAACGACTGCCTCGTATTATGCGCGTTACGCTTACAACATGCTAATCGAACTTTGCGTTTGCCACCTATTTTCGTAACGATCCTCGACGTATCATCGGCCAAACGAGTTCGTTATACCCGATACGTTATACGAGATAAATTATAATTTATCTCAAAACGTATAACGAAACGACAATGGTAAAAATATTTACGTCCCACTTTGACAAATCGTATTTCGAACCTTCGAAATTGCCCACTCTTATCCGTGTTGTCTATGAACGAGAGGGAAGTCGTTCGGAGAATCGAAATATCCAAGTAGAAAATAAATACGTGGGCTTAAATAACGAGCGTTAAACCAAGTTTTCCGGGACGACCGATAAGGCGCGTGATATCGCCGGAAACGGAGCCTCGTAGCACGGCCAGGGATTTCCTGTGTATACGTTCTTTCTCCTGACGCGCGGACGAACCTCCATCGAGGACAGATAACAGTCATGACACGCCATTTCCTTGCCAGCCAGTCTCGAATCGTCGCTTACGAGCTTGGTGGCCATCGATGGCTCGTTCGACGAATTTTTCTCGGTTTTTTTTCAAGTAGTAGCAGCCTTTGAACACGTCGAGACGAACGAGAGTCGACGAATGCGTACGAAATTCTCGTACGCACAGTCTGGAGATTGATCTTTTCGCCAGTCTTTGAAAAAAGTCTCGATGTAATCGATTGATTTTTCTACGGTTATGGAAGCACTTGGAAGATAACGAAAGAACGCTGCTGTCCTATTTACGTAATAATATACAGCATCTGCGTAATAGTTTCTTCGATCTTAAAAATTAAAAAGATCTCGGGAGGTCGGTCTCCGTTTATTCCCTTTATTTCTTCCGATGGTAAAATAAAAATATCGATTTTCCAAATACTTGTACGAGCATCGTACGAAAAGCACGTGGAAGAGCACGTGGAAGAGCACGTGGAAAGACGATGGGAGGATAGATACGAGCGAGTGTATCAAAATATACGCGTAACCTTCTAATTTACCTACGATACGATGGACGAGTTTTCCGAACAAGCCAATACGTAGAATGCCTTTAAAGCGAAACACGGTGACGGCGGAAGCCGGCTCCGCGACCGCCGTCTTAATCGAGCGAACGTGACCATTTTCGAGTCCATGACTAGCAAAGACACGTCTCGAGGCTCCTAAAGCAACCTCGACTGTTTAGGGGTCGTACAAGCGAGTATCTTTATCGCGATTACTCTTTGAATATCGATTAAGACCCCAAGTCCTCGACGATCCTGCTTCGGTTAACCGTTAGGCGTTAGGTGGTCGATGGGTTACACCGTTGTAACTGTTTCGTTATAGGAAGATGCAACGTTTCCGGTGTTTTCACGGAAACTCGATCGAGTAACTGAAAGAGAAACTAAAAGAGAAAGGTTAATTTTTGTTTCAATCGTAGAACGGTAGTTGGAATCGTTAGATTCGATCTTGTCGAGTATATATACTATATATACATATATCAATTTTAACGGACAAAATTTGTTTGTTTTGTTTTGCATTATGTAAAAAGAACTTGGTTTTGTATCGTTGTCGTAAGAGAGCCGATTACGGAGCCAAAAATCATTCTGTCCAACAAAAGCTGAAAACGTGCGAAATGAAAAGGAAAATACACGTTTTCGTTCGGTGGTGAATATGTACACGCGTTCGAATCATCCAGAGATCAACGGTCTTTTCTTTTCTCAAAACAAACTCTCTCGATGAAAGATCGCGCGTGACCTCGTCAACGACGTACAAGTTGCAAAACCAACTAATATCGCGATTCGTTATCGGTTAACAGCGAAGGGGATAGTTGCGCGATTCCAACGAAAAATGCGATCGCTCGAATCATCGTGGACGTTGCCTCACGGTGATATACGTGCTAGGCGTTCTAGAGAAAAAAAACTTGCCTGATAAGCCGATAAGTTTATGTTTTCCGACAGGGACAAAGGAAGATACGCGACCGAGTAAACGAAAATCTTTTTCGCTCCTTATCTTCTCATCCTTCAAAAATTCATCGACATCGAAAAGACGAGAAAGATCGAGGTGTCGCAACGATGCCTCCGACTCGACCAGCACTCCACTACGCAACGACCATTACGATCGACTTTGCTCTAACGCGCTATACTTCGCTTGTTCCGGCATTTCGCGCATCGCGCATATCGGTGCTTCGAAGTGTCAATTTCTTTGATTTATTTGGCTTATTCGGTACTGTTAGCTACGAACGGGTCGATGATTCTTCGAAGTTTCTTAATCTCCGCGTCTTAATCTCCGCGTACGAATTATTTCTAAGATATATATATATATATATAAGATAGATCCTCGTTGCTCGATCGTCGATTAGTTTCATTATCGGTTACGTCAGAACGAACCTTATTCCTTCTTCCAATATCTAGAAAATCGCAACTCGCCGAACGTTTGGCCCAATTTCGAACGGAACGCGTCGACAGATTTCGAATAGGATTTTTCAATCAAAGCGTAACACGACATTACTACGCTGTATTTTCCACCGATTTACTACGATTTTATTTATCGTGTACGTCCGTTGTTAGTACGATACGTACTCGTGGTAAAGCAACGTTCGGCTATACAAAGACGGCTATGTTTATCTTTTGTATACTTGTTTGTCCGCTTTCGTCGGATGAGAAGAAGTCGGTATTTACGTATTGACGTATTAATACGTGGAAAAATATTGCAAACGCGCAGAGAGGTTACAGAAGTACGATCGAGGCGAAGATCGCAGACGAGCGAAACAGATACGATCTCGCTCGGCGATCATCACGGCTTATGGCCACGCGGCAGCCGAGTACCTTCGTAGGCAGTCCGAGGAAGGACGGATCTCGAAAGCTCGCGAACGACCTCGCTCGAGCCGGATCGTCGCGTTTGACAATGGCGAACGAAGCCATTCACCGTAACATCCGTGGACTTGGAAGCGACCGCGCTTACGACTTCGTTTCAAAAATACCTACCTAATATACGCGTATACCGATGCAAACGTTCACGCGACGACGATTCGACGGCATCGCTATTCCGAATCGGACGTCGAGATTTCGCGCATCCCGAGATGGAAAATCTCGATCGCCGGTGCGATATCGTTCGTGCGAAGGCGAAACCTTGCGACGGATTGCGTATCGCGTCGTTCACACGGCAGATACGGTATCGTCATCGCTGTTTCTTCCGTTCGGGATACGTTGGACGACGGTGTAGCGCGCTTGCTAGATTCGACGTTCGATATTTCGCAATTGAGAGTTATCGAGAACGTTGTATAATTATCCTATCGATGGGATCACGGTTTCCAAACGAATACGATATATTTGGATATTCGTGAGGGAAAGTGAAAGCCCTTTTCGCGGATCGATCAACCGCGCGTGCGGCAACGTGCGCTTCAGCTACCCTTTAGTACGATTAAAAGTCAGCGGATAAATAGCAATGCAGCTTATCGTCTCCGGTAAAGCGAGTTTGTATCTTAACTCCGAGTCAACCGTGATAAGTTTTAATAGTAGTGGTAGTTATCGTCTCAAGTAAAATTAGAATTTATATTTTGGTTCGTAATTACGTACGTACGTGTATGGATCGGGGTCAGGGCTTTTATAAGAGAAAATCTTTCTCTTATACGTATCTATGTACACGTTAATATCGCGTAATTCCTGATTACGATATTTATCGAACACCGTCCCTGCCTGATGATTTTAGTAATATCTTTAAATTCAATTTTTAAAACTCTTCTCGCGTGCTTTTCACACGGTGGTCGGTTATCGTACAATTACGACGTAATACTATGAAAAGAACAAACAAATCTTAAAGTCGAAAGGGATTAGATACCTGTATCTAATTCTAGCGTTTTTAATTCGTGCTACGATATAACTTTGTTTTATTTTTTTTTTTTTTTTCGACGAATCGAAGACCATCGATTATCCGAGACCGTGCGTTTCTCGCACAACACGGCGTAACGTCTGTCGATTTAGCTATCGACGTCGTATCAGTGTCAAATCTCCGTGAAATCTGTGTCGCTTTGACCTTTGGTTCAATTTTATCGTAACAATACCACCGTTAGAACGAGCGATAAATTTCAAATCGATACCGCTCGATATCGTTAGAATATTACTAGGACAAAGGTTTTATTATTAAAATTAAAAGGTTAAAATACGTAACGTCGATATTAAAATATGTCTCGTTAATTGTAACATTACTTAACGCGAATCGATCGATAGTTACAAAAGTTTACGGATTTCTAGCAACGATGCGGTATTCCTATCGGCTTGGAAGACGAATTCGATAAATACAGAAATATAGAAATTCGATTTCATAAGTCGAATAAATTAATAAATAATTTAAGCCAATAGCAGATAACAATGTTTACAGCGAACGTTTCTTTACGTTAAATCCGAGATAAGAAGTGCTATAAGCGTTTATAGAGCTGTAACGAGCCAGTGCTTGTTTGTTGGCACGCGCGCGCATCCGAGATATAGCGACGCAAATCTGTGTTCCATGGATGGAGATCGATGAAAAAGTGTCGCTGTAGAGCCTGCATTGCGCAAAATGTACCTACGTTCGGGAACCGTTCCCTTCGAAAAGTACGGAATATCGCCTCTTGGGAATTCGCTAGAAAATCCCTTTCGCGTTTCTTCCCTGGAAACACGATCACGTAGGAGTAAAGTTGGACGCTTCGTTCGGTTCGTGGAACGGAATTCACGAATTTCGAACGTAGGAAAATTCGTTTCCTCCGCTTTGTATTTAAATCGTTAATCTCGATATACGATTTACGTGCAGTGAGAGGGTTCGAGGTAACCGAACGTTAATTCGACTTTTTCGACACAGACGTATTCGTTTCTGGTGCAATGGAACGATGCCTATGGCGAGTACGCGAAGCGCAAATATATACCTGCATAGATCGATCGCGTAAACAGAGTCTCGTCCGAACACTTACGGATAAACCGCGACGCGTTCATTCGTAAATCTGCGAAGGAATAACGCTTTCGTTTGTTGCCGTGGACGAAGTCTTGCCGTTATTCCTGTTTTCTCTACTTTTAACATTCGTCGTTGCGTTACACGTGTGTATCTTTTTCGATATATCTTTGATCCTGAAAGACAGAAAATATAAACGGCCGCTACGCAGCTGTATATAGCTTATCGTATCCGAAATAAATTTTTCGCCTACGTATGGCAAATTTCAGGCGGTAGATCGATGAAACGCGCAAGTTTTTTCATTGCAATTGCTATAGTTGTACAATCGCTGGAAAAAAAGGAAAGGGAGTGAGAAACGCGAAGGATTAATCGGTAACGGCAAGAGTAAAAGTAATACGATTCGGAAAGTCGGGGAAAAACGAGGAAAAATTAACGAGCCAGCCCTTCTGCGATTTAACTTTCGGATTGATCAACGTCGATAAAAGGCGAACGATCGTTTCACATCGATTGAGCGTTATATTTGCAGGCGAGATCGTTCGCCGTTACTCGGCAAAGGTCGAAGAATGCGAGCTCGCCAGCAGCCTTTTAATACGCCACTGATAAGGGCCCGTAGTTCCAAGAACGATTATTATTGTTCCGATGCTTCTTATTTCATTCGGAGATAAGAATCGCGGCGTATTCGTCTTACGAAAGATTTCGATTAGGCGGTCCGTTGCGAAACGATCCGCCCGATATAACTCGGTATCACACCGTAAAACGACGAGTTTCGGAAATCCAGCTACCAACGCGATTTTTTATCTCGTCACGAGTACGCCAGAATACTCCGATTCCATGGGGTAAAGTATAGACCTCCAACTCGATCCGGCCTGAAAAGTTTGCCCTCCGAGTTTTTAATCGAGGTTTTAATCCGGATAAACGTCGAGAAGACACAGCGAAGGAACCTGCCAATGTTCCGATCGCTTTTCCCGAAAACCTTGGCGAGGCTATTCGAATCGGTACGTCGATATCGGTACGCGTTCTCGGACCCCTGGTCACGCTGCAACGCTACTGCTATCTCCGTCGTTTCCGATCGTACTCTGCACTCGCGCCAGCGGTAGCTGACGGAGCAGTACGTTTACTCGCGATCGATGGTCCGTTGTATCCGATGGTACGTCTCTATTCCCAACCGAATGAAATTTCAAAACATCTACGTGTATTCGATGAATCGTCGACTGGACAGGAGCGAACGATCGTAAAATAAATCGACGATATTCGACTTGATTCGAACAACTTTGATATAACCGTGAGAATCTTTCGGCCAATCGCTGCAAACGCTATCGCGAGGACGAGAAACACGCCTTTTGTAGGACGTCTGTTTAAAAGATCGAAGCGTTTAAACATTTCACAAATGATACGAATGATACGAATAACATAAAAGATACGAAGAGTACCGGATTATTCGTTTAACTTAAACGTTGTATTTAATTTTCGCTTGCGTCGTAGACAACAAGTCGATAGTCGCGTTGTTGATGAAACGCATCCGTCCGCGCACAGTCGATTCGCGCAACATACGCGTACCTGACAAGCGGATACGAGCGTCTCGTATTCGTGACACGAATAAGTGGTACGAATTTGCGTATCCGGAATGGATACGGCGATTCGCGAGATACACCGCGAAACGGCCTACGCATCCTGCAACGCGGAGGAATACCGGTCTCTAAAGTCCGGGACGGGCAGTGGACGAAAAATTCAGGAACCGGTTCGCCGGCATTTTCGCTCGTGTCCAGGGCACGTTCGCGAAAGGATAAATAGTCAAAGGGAGAAGCGAGCAGGAAAAGGAAGAGAGTATAGGAACGGGTAAAACGCGCCTGTTTCTCCAGCGATGGGAACGAGACGCTTCGAATCGTTCTGCGAACCTCGAATTCTGCGAATAATCCAGTCGCCGAACGAAGGGTCGCCGCACGTTCGTTATCCGACGAGATCGAGACTACGTCGAGTCGTCTTAACGACGAAAAAGACCGGTCGAATCGAATTCCAGCGAATTTTAATAACAGAGTGGTTGTGAAATCAGCCGCGATTCGCGCGGTTTTCCATTTGAGGAAAACGAAAGAATCGTCGGTTGCGTGGAAGTGCGATCGAAAGATCGAGCTACGATACAAAACGGTCATCCCGTATCGATGCCGATCCCTAGCGAGTTTCGGTGGAAAGGGAGGAGATAACTTGGCGGCGAAGGCCTCGAGACGGAGGAGGAGAATAAGGACGAAGGAACTTGAGCAAGGATACACGGACCCTCCCACGCGTAAGCGGTGCTCGCGGACAACGGAAAGGCGGTACCGAGATGACAGCGGCAGATATCCTGCCGGTTCGTCCCGCGAAGGATATCCGGTGACTTGCAGTTATCGATCCCGGAACCGCTCCATGCTCCTATACGTTGTTCTCTCTTTTCAAGATCGTGCTTTCTCCCGCGGACTTTGGGGAAAAGCGCGCTCCTTTGTCCCGAAGCGGATCCGTGGCCTTTCCGAACCGCGGACACCTGCTTTCTCTACCTCCGATCCTGGCGCGATATGCTCGACCGTCGTTTTTCGTAATTCGCAGCGTCCGATATTTCACGGAACATCGCGAAACCCTTCGCCAAGCCTGCTTTACGCTATATCGGCGTTTGGTAACCGCCAACGACGTATCACTTTTTCGCGTTTCCACGTCCATCCTCGTTTGTCGAGTCTCAGGCCGCGTCTAGGCGTCCGCACCGGTCAAAGTCGTTGGCCAACGGCAAAACCATCGAATCGTGCCCATTGGAGCGAGCGGATTATCGGAAACGGAAATCGGAAGCAAACTGCTAGAAATCCGCCGTTTGCCGAGATTCCGTAAACTTTTTGCGAGTTGTTGGCGAATACGGTCGCGTCGTTTTGACGAACGCTGCTTGTAAAAGATCCCTAACGGTCCAACGGACACGGTGGTGTCCGGAGAGATGGATCTCCGAGCGGATACGAGCAACTTTTTACGCGAGCATCGCACGCTACAAGAAGGACACGCGTTCTTCGCGAAGAGGAATTATTTTTTTACACTGTTATTTCTCGACGTACGAAGGTAAAATTAGATTCGATGGTACTTTCGTACGTATCGTCGACTTCGATCCGCTATCTTTAAATTTACCTTCATCTTCGAATCTATCGATCCCTCCGATTACGCAGTAACATTGTCGGCGATGTTGTTTTCGTCTCGAGTGCCACGTGTTGAACGTTGCCACTCGAAACAGATACGAACAGTCCGTGTCAGCAACTTATCGTTGCACTTACTTATCTTGCCGTCCTTCTTTCTCCGTCAAAACTAATAAATGTGAATAAGTATCTGTTTGAAGAGGCAACGTTCGATGCATGACACTCGAGGAGCGAAAAGATCGTCAACCGTTGGCAAAACGTCGAAATTCTTTCCCTTCTGGACGTTGAACGAAGCATGCTTAAACGTATCGGTGCTAAGCGTAACAGCGTGTACGGCGAAATATCGGTAAACGTTAAACGTTAAATAATCGATAAAATTGTACGAAATTAACTTACACGACAAAGCGTCTTAGTAGAGAAAATTATCGACGATCCAAAGCGCGTTACTTCGTGCGATCGCGAAAACTCTGATAACGTAAACTCGTTTGTCGTCAAATTTCGTTGATCCAGCGCTTTAATTTTTTTTTAATTACGTTCGTTTCGTTCTCGTAGACAGGCGTGCACGCATCTCCGTTATTATCGATAATTTTATCAATATCGTTCGCTACGCGACTAAACTATTACGATCTATAAGTTCGCGGTATAGAACGACTTTTCGTAACTCTGATAATTTGTTTTCTGCGATAGCATCATATAGCTCGAAGAACACCGTACGGATCATTCCCGAAAACGATACGACGACGTAAAAATTTTCTCCGCGTTCTTGGCATACGTTTAGGAACGGACAGACTCTTGGGATTTGTAGCGAGGCTGAAAGTAATATGCCACGTGCGCCGATGCGTCTTCCTCGGTGACACGGCTCGCACGCGTTTCCACGGGGTTGCGGTTTTAAACCGAAGCGAAACGAGTCGGATCTCTCGTTCGCTTTCCTCGTTCGTCGGCATCCTCTTCCTCGTCCGGTTTCCTCCGGCCAGCTGCTCGGCTCTGCAACGGAAAATAGACGCGAGAACCGGGCAGGATGCGCGTATCCTTCCGAAAATCCGTTTTACGACGAACGTTCCCTTTTACCACGATCCGTTATATCGTTGTTCGCTGCAGATACAACGATCGTAACGATCGGACTCGTTGAAAAACGTTTCACTTTGTTGCTGCAACCTTTTTTCTACGCTTTTATTTTATTTCGTTTTAACGTCTTTCACCGTGCAATTTTTCGTTATATACATATACGTATATATCTCTTTATACATATATATATATATATATCGGTTATTTATCGCCAGAAAATCTTTGAGTTTCCAGCCGATGCTGCTCCATGTTTCTCGACTCGAACGTTTCGTATTTTTTTCATGTTCCGATCGTGTTGAAACATCGCGTTATTATTTATCATATTATTATATGTATATTATTTCTATCGTCTCGCGTTATCTTGCAATAACAAATATCGATCGATCGTGGATGAAATGTCGAATGCGATTCGAATCGAAGAAAGTTAAATTTTCGTCGAAGGAAAACTCGTTGGATCTGCCTATCTCTATTCGAGTATTTGTACGTATTACGCGACAGTTTCCCTATTATAAAAAAAAAAAAGAAAAAAGAAAAAAACCGTGAGACGAGGAATTACGAAGAATCGCGTTGCAAGTAATTCCCGGCTGAAAAGTCCCTCTTTGCCAAGGTTTGGCCGTATCGAGAAGCGTCGTTGAAAAATTCCAAGC
Source organism: Bombus bifarius (assembly GCF_011952205.1). Classification (NCBI taxonomy): domain Eukaryota; kingdom Metazoa; phylum Arthropoda; class Insecta; order Hymenoptera; family Apidae; genus Bombus; species Bombus bifarius. The sequence continues at coordinate 430,103 of NW_022884516.1, read as the reverse complement.
AGGATTCGCCGGGAATCCATTCTCGTCCCGCAAACTTTCCGTCGTAACGGGACGGGATCGTGATTTCACGTTCTTACGTAAATATCGTTGTACCAATGGTAACGCGTCTGTGACGTTGCCTCGATCGAACGTCGACCATTGCACTCGAACAGGCGGAAACTATCGCCTCGGTATGCGTTCACCGATTCATAGTCGACAATAAACGTTGCTTTATCGTAAGCTCGCGAATCTATACAACTATTTTATCGGTAATGGCCATCGGGATTGCGTCAGATCGTCGTTTCGAGGAAAAGTACAGGCGAGAAATAAAAAACGTAGGTAAAAAGCTATCGTTCGACGTAGATCGCGCGTTCGCCTAGGGAGGAACGACTCCGTTCCATCGATCGCTAATCATCGATGCGGATATATCGATTACGTATCTGGTGACACGTGGCGAATACCAGGAATAAATTCCTCGATTTCGGTCTCCGTTCCGCGGAGCGAACGAGTCTCCTCTTCTTATCGATATCGAAAGAAACTTTTTTTCTCCACGGATTAGGTACACTATCGGTTACGATTATTGAATCGGACGATGTTTGGTAAAAATTGCACGCGTTTCACCGCTTTTATTCTACCGCTATTTTATTTCGTTGTAAGTCTGTTATCTCGTTCGTATCTTATTCGCGCCTTGCGACGTAAAGTATGTACGCTTTGTCCGAAAGCTAAGTAAAACGGAGAATTTCGCGATCGACGATCGAAATCGAAACACGTTGGAAAAGCTTTTCCAAAAATACCTATTTTCGTAATCGTAATTTTTTCGAAGGACGACCGAGCTGTCGGTAACGGCTGTTACCAAATGGTATATATGGTCGTCGTCGACCGAGGAAGAGAAGGCATTGGACGCGAGGACGGACGCGTTTGAAAATCAGCAGGCCGATATTGCCCGTAGCGGATAGTAGTCTGGCTGGCCGGGACTGACAATGAACGCTCGATTCGTCGATTTTCGAGGACGCTTCTCCGAGGGGAACGAGCGAAGCGACAGTCACGAGAGAATGCCGACCTCGACTCGAGGTTCGCGTTGCCGTGTCTTTCGCAGCGCCGTCCCCACCACGCGCCGCCGTGTTTACAGCTCGCTTCAGGAACACCAGCCGATGCAACGTTTAAATATATACCACGCATCCAACGAGCAACGTTTTTCACACCTACGTGCGTATGACAAATGACGCAACGGAGGGGCAAAATCTGATCACTCTACGTGCTTTCCTTTGCGCAATCGTTAGGCAACATTGCGATATCGGCAAGGGAAATAGCAGCCATTTGGATTTCTTTCGTACGCAAGGTGTTTCAGCGTTGTAAGATGCTGGTTCGGTGGACGCGGTCATCGCGCGAGTACGTCTGTTCGCGCGATGCTAGCTCAAACTTTTCGGATTTCCGACTACAGTTTCACGGTATACCGTATACGCGTATATAACGTATAACGAAGATAAGAAAGAAACGACTAGGAACGAATAGGCAGCTGCCACCGTACGCAAAGGTAAAGTTTATTGGCGCGAGCCTCGTGTTTTACAGAATTCGCTCGAAATACGTATTTGCTTCGTAAACTCGTGCTTAAAGAAGCTGCCAACTTTCGGATATCTGGAAAAATTAAATCTAAAAGCCAGCTGGTTACTACGATAAGAATGTCGTAACTGGTCGATAATTCTCGATATTCTACTCAATAAAAACAGCGTCGCGATCAAAGATACGCCAAGTTTGGAGCACTAACTTTACCTTTGACGGTAAACGATGTTTCATTAAAGATTTTATTAAAAATTTTCAAATTATATACGCTCGTCGTCTTCCAGTTGTTTATTCTTCCTTTTGATTTTTTGTTATTCTTCCTTTCGCATATTCCACTTTGTTTTTCTACGGTTTAAAACGAGATCGAGAGAGCGTTTTCGATTCTCTTTACGACTTTCGCCAATAGGAAATTATTTAACGGCTGTTTGTAATTCGGTGTATCGAGTATCGAGGAACGCGTGAAAAGCTAAACGACAAAAAGCAACGAACAAAGGAAACCGAACGTCGTAAATATGCGTATAGCAAGAGCGTCGATTACGCGTAGTTACGAAACCGACGAGCCGCGGCAGACGAACAATATGGCCGTATAGCGGCATCACGCCACGCGCATGCTGTCCATTGCTATTTTCCCCATCGGTTCGAGTCGAACAACGTTCCCACACTTTTCCTGGATCGTTGCTTCCTCGGAAACATCTATAGAATCCGACGCTGTCGGAGCAAATTCCTGCCAAACGAATAACTCTTCGTAAAAATGTTAAAATAGTACGTAGTAGAAAGTAGTTTTCTTTCTTAGTTTTCTCTCTGTCTTTTAACACGAAATTCCAAGCTTCTGACGCTTTTAGTTTTCGCTCCTTTTCTTAAACTCACTCGGTAGATACGGCAAAAACAGACGATAACCTTTTTTTCTGGCCGTTATAAAAAATTCCAATTTTATTCGTCTTATCTATCCTTTCGTTGAACGCAAAATAACGACGCTGCCACATCAGCGTTACATCTCCACTGCTGGAAGCAAACGCCACCGATACCTACTCGGAGTAACATCGTGCGATCAGAAAGTTCCTGACAAACCGGTAATCCGATCGTCGCGAAGCTCGAAGGTTGCCACGATCGCGTTCGACGGTTAACACCGAAGCGGTTTCGCGAGCCTAGGAGGAATCGCGAGTTCGTCGGTCGAAAATATACCGCAACGAAAATCCGATGAAACGTCGTCGAGCTGCTGAAAAGCGCATTATAGCGTCACGTGGACCCTTCTCCTGCGTTACTGCGACATCTTGGTCCACGCTCGACTTTGCGTCACCTTCCCGCGTAGCTGCGATGCCACGCGAATATACAGGGTGACTGGTATTTCGATTCGACTGGGATTCGAGGTATTTCAGACTTTTCGGAGACTACGATTCTCCGCTAGATCGCGGAAAGGTCGCGCTAATGATCGCTTTATCTGTGTAACTTTGTCGCGTAAATCGACATATCGAAAACACGATTCGATTAAACCGAAATTTGCGAGATTTTAAAAAGTAGCTTTTGCCGTGACTCGCGAAATTACCACGACTTGGTAATCGTCGATATGCCTGGCAATTATTATTTCGTCTCTTTTGCAGATCACCCTGTATACGTGTAACGCAACCGTACGCGCAACCAACCGAACCGACTCCTGCGTAATTGCCGCAACTGTATCGGCTTCGTAACGACTTTTAACTAACACGCACATGTACGGAAAAGAGTCAACCTCTTCAATATCGATCACGATGCAAAAAAAAAAAAAAAAGAAAAGAAAAGGAAAGAATCGGTCGAAGAATCGATCGAGTATTTGGTATTACGTATTGCGTATCGGATCGAAAGTACGCGCTACTTAAAATCGTCTCGTCTTTCGCCAGTTATACGGATATTAGACAACGTGATATTTAACTTCTTAAATGGAACACGGGCGGCGAGTCGAGCGGTCGATCAAATTGGAAATATTTCGGATACAACGATTCGTTCGTCTATCGGCGAAAGTTACGATCGAATCGAAGAATCGAAAGAAATCGACATCGCGTAAAAATCAAACGAGGTTGTCGTATCGTTTGTATGAAAAATATATTACCGTTATATTTGGATGAAATTTACGACGATAATAAATTTAGTATTATTTAGTTTTTAATTCCATATTTTGAGTTTCGGTTCAATTTCGTAACTTGGTTTCCTCGTCTTAACGATATTCCATTTTAATTATCGCCGGATCTTTTAAAAAATTCTTGAGAGCTACGTACCGTTACTTCCTATTTTTCCGCTCGTCTTTTCATTCTACGGTTATTTCGTCGATCGTAAATCGACCAAGCTTGGAATAAATCGAAAATACGACTGGAATATGCGACTTTTTTCGGCACACGACTTAACTTACGAGGATGTAAGCGTGAAAGCTGATGGAGTCGATCGATTTGGTTTGCGCGTATCTCGTGTAGCGATCGAGTCGGAAATGTTCTCGACGATACTTTGATGGGAATTGAATCGTTACGAATTAAAATTAATTTCAAACGATTCGAATTATTCGTAGTTGTAGTTGGTAGAGCGCCGTTGACGAAAGACGAGTCACGCGCATAGGACGTTGTATATTCCTTTTACCGACCAAGTTGAGAATTTCGATCAAGGCACGGTTTTCGATTTAATCGAGGTTGCAATTTCTTCTCTAAAGACAGATAGGAAGAAAATTAGCGATACAACAAGAGAATGCGTTTACCGGAGACAGTAGGAGAGAGGCTCGCAAGATTAAACTCAACGATCGGAAGTTATCGCGCGTGATTCGATCGAACTAAAGTGGAATAAAGTGGAAAAAAGAAAAAGATAGAACGAAATAGAGTAAAATAGCGCAAAATAGAACGAAACGGAATTTGAATGGAAGAATTTTCAAAACGTCGGAATTTCGGTTTTAAGGAACGAAATTTTTAACGTCTCTTGCAAAATATCCACTATACGAAAATACCATTGGATCGCTGTAAATTATCGAAAACGTGATTACAAAGCATAGCACCGATATCAAAATATTTTCGACTAATTTTCAAGTTATCTTCGTTGCAACTTGACTACGGCGAACGTTTATCTAATTTGCTCCGATCGTAATTCCCGAAAACGTGACTGTAAAGCACATGGAAGCGAACGGTTCGTCACGTTCGTGTTTCTCTGGTAATGTTCGCACGCATTGCGGAAGCGAAGTGCTGCAATCGTTTCTTCGGTAGCGTCGTATCGTACGCTCATTCATTCCCGTTGGCGAACTGTGGCTGGTCTGGCCGGTTCTACCTGGCCGAACGAAGGCCAGAAAGAGAGAAGCGCGTGGAGGAACGAGAGAGAACCGAGGATTGGTAAATCGTGCGTCATTGATGACGTTCGATCCTCCGATCGTCCTCGACTATAAACTATCTTCTCGTACACGGTACCGTGCAAAAGTCGTCCTACACCGATTTAAGGATATTATTCGGGTATTGTCTTAGCTCCGTCGTCATCTTCTAAAAACGATCGAATCGACGATTTCGGAATTGCCAATTGGCTAACGTACTGGGACACGTAGTCAATTCGTTTAATTTCTAACGGTATTATCGTAATATTTAATATCGGCGATAAACGAAAAACAAGAAACACTTAAATTATTGCCAAAAGTATCTCTTTGCGATGTATCACGCGCTCGATATACTATTCGATATTGGCGATACGGCAGTTTCGAGAGGTAACCGCGTCTTATTTTCCACCAACTCACCGAGCGCATGATCTAGAACCTTGCGCGAAAATTCTATTTCGAGATCGAATTCCGAAACGAGCGGAATTCTTTGCTTTATTTATTAACGATTTTCCGTTCGTCGTTTTTGTTCAAACAAAGCGTGATCGTTAAAAGAGGAGACGCGTTAGCGACGCGCAATGGACTTTTGGTATTGATCCCTGAACCACGTTTACCTTGAACGTTATTAATTTCGCGAGACGAAAAAATATTGGCCGTGTTCATTGAGAAACGGGGGACGAAATGGAAGGAAAGGAGACGAGGCGAGGCGAGTTTCGCACGAACTCGCTCTGTTGCAACACGCTGATGCAACCGGACGAGTAGAACAAAAATATGAATAATTGCTATCATATTATATGTATATCTCATTGACTATTGTGAAACAGCGCTGCGTGGGTTTTACGCTAGCGTGCATTCCGCTCGCGAGAATTCGTATTATTCAACGTGATCTCGATGCTTGGTTTGATTTTATCGTACAATAAATAATAATTGATTTATTCGCGTAACTAACGGTTTCTCGTCCGTTTAAAAATTTGTTGGAAATTTGGAAGAAGACGCAAAAGTAGATTATTAGGTGGCAACGAAATTGCATTTTCGAACAACAGCGACAGAGAGAAGACGAGGAATTTGCGGCAAAGACGAGAGAGAGAGAGAGAGAGAGACGATGGATTTTATGGATCTCGTTATCACGGTGGTTTCTCAATCGGTCGCCTCGCGCCGTGGCACGTGAACAAATCGAGCCAATCCCCGGCCCGTAGTTCACGAAGCGGCTTGTTCTTTCGTAACCGCGGAGAACTAAGGATCGGCACACCATTCCGCGCGATAAAAGCATCGTCCAACCTTTTTCCACGGCACAGACCTTCGCTCGACGGTCCCCAGACGCGTCGGATTCGATCGGTCAGGACCGCGCAACCGCGCACTTTGCGATATCGTCGATCTCGAGGTCGGCCGGATCCTACGTTTCTAACGTAAGCTAACGAATCGTTGCTCCATCGTCGCGAGCCACCAAGCTCGCGATCGTTGCTGGAGTCGTACGAAGCGAAATCTCTCCGGCAAACGTGCTCCGCGTATCGTACGTTTTGCGGCTTTTTCGTCGCTTCTGGCCCAAGAATCAAACGTTCGTACGTCTTTCCGCGTACGTCGCTCCTTTCTTCGATCTTTATTACAGTCTCGAAGAGGAAAATGCGGCGAGAGGTTTTTCTCTTCTTAAGAAGGACGTTCTTCCAAAATCTCGAGTCGTTCGGTCCGATTTTAAAAACGTTACTTCCCTTGAAACGATGTACTTTTCTCTCTCTCTCTCTCTCTCACTGTAGGCATATCGTCCGTAATGTATCCTGTCGTTGCGAAACCGCCAACGTATCTATCTCGAACGACCGTTAATTGTTATTTCTCTCGTCGGGACAGGCAGTTGCGCTCGATCGTAATTTATTTTTCACGAGCAAACGAAAACTAAACGGTCGAGCAGTACCAGGTAAGTCACCCTTTCGCTGCGACGGAATCGTACAAAAAAGCCGTACAAAAAAGTATCCATATCTAATCGGTCATTTTTCTCAACATTTTTCAAGTGCGTGTCCTAATCGGATCTATATTTGTCGTATATCGTACACTGATTTAACATGCTAAATGTATTTTATATAAATTCGCTGATGTAATTAAGTGGTACGATGAAAATAACGGTATCGACGACTTAACTAATTACGGTTGACGAATAAATATATTTTATGATAATTGCTGGGTGGCCATGTCGTCGTTATTTATTCAACGTTATTTATTTACGTCTCGTAAATCCTACGTTTACATCGTATTTGCGAGTGTCTCGCAATCATAAAATTGTTACAATCAACCGCGTAAGCCTGTAATATGATATCAAGTAGCAAAAAAAGAAAAAAAACTCGTAAAATGCTAGTAATATGCAAAAGAATAGAATAATTAGTATTTTATATCCTGCTTATCTTTTAAGTTAAAATAAACGGGCTGCCATTTTCATCTTCCATCATGCAGCGAACCCGATGCAGCGATTTATTTTTTACGATATAAAAATTGTTGCCTTATGTTCTTGATATTTTTGATATCTCCATTTCACAGACGTTTCGCTTAACGTACGCATATTGTCGCAAATAAAAGCATACAAAGCAAATAAAATTTGAGGACAAACGGATGCGGAATAAAGATGCGATTAATACAGGGAATGGGAAAATTGGATCGGTAAGAGACGAAATCTGCAAGGACAGGGAATTCGAAAGAATCGATAGTCGAACTTGACATCGAACGAGGTTTTCTTCGCGGCTCGGAGCACTCGATAAATTGCATTCGCGACGTATCCTTGCCGGGATGACCCAGTTACACGCTCGAACCCCTTGAAATCGTAATCGTACGAGAATTTATCGATCGTGTCCGAAGGCCGCCGAGAGAATCTTTTCCGCCGATCCAACAGATACTAGTCCGTGTATCTCTGTTCGATAGAGTCGAACCGAGCGGGTAATTCGTCGAGATTACGACGTTTCCGTCGTTACCTCTTCGTTCGAAAAACGTTCGAGAAACGCGACTACGATTACGAACAGGTTTCTTTCTTAGAGAATTTCGAATCGCAGCCGCGTGTTTATCTCGAGCTTCTCGTTCCAAATTTTCTTGTATCGCGAAAATTTCGATCGATTCAAGCGTGTACGTTCAAAGTTCGAAATTACCACGAGTCTTAGACTTAAAAATCTTAGAGGTTTTAAACTTTCGAAAACTTGGCGGACTTGATCACGGAGGTTACTCGATATCCTCTGTGTTCGACATCCGCGTACTATTCGCCAGACTTTCCACGCTTTTATACCGAATCGAAATTTTGAAGAAACGAGTTTATCTCGCGGAAAGCTTCGTAATTTTCAACTTTTGCTTCAACGTACGCCGCGTATGTCGCCGTTCGTTGATACCGGCAAGTATTGGGAACGTTTGATAAAAATCGAATACTTTTCGCTCGTTTTATTTATTATCCAACTGCTTTGTTACAAATTTATTATCGCCTTCGTATCCTGTCTATTTTCCGATATACCGTTTGAAATATTTTTGGAATTTTTTCACAAATGTAACGGCTAGGCGTCCTAATACTTGTACGAACTTTTGCATCGGCGTCGACTTTTATTACCTCGCTGTTCTTCCCAGCGACTATAAGTATTCTTTCCCCTGGTGAAGAACTTGATGTGTTTTCGCCCGTGATCCAGTTTTACTCGTTCTTCCTGTGGACCGTGGGATTTTTAACGACGAATTAAAGACAAACCGGATGCAACGCATGTTTCACCAACCCGCCGACATCTACGGAAATTGCAATTGCGTGATTTCAGACGTTGCACCGTGACTTTCTAAGTTGCCCGTTTTTTACATCTCTTTCCGTCTATATTCACTTTACGTCCAAAGACCTAACGAATCGTTTTTTATTCGGAAAAACGCTTTCTTCCGTTTCATCTAACGGAAATCGAAGTCGACGGTCTGACGCGATATCGTTCAGGACAATCGTCATATATGGTAATAGACCGATCTTACGTCTATCTAGTAGCTTCGTAAAAAATCAGTTAAATTCGACAACGAGATAGAGTTTTTAAATTTATCGACCACATCCAAGGGATAGTATACGCGGCTAAAGGGATCGAAATTACGCATAGAACGTTTACGATGACAAATCGATAAAAAATAGCCGAATGCTCGATAGCTGCGTGTTCCTAGAAGATTCGTAAAATACGCGTACACTTATCTCGATATCAACGATATGAAACAACGTGGAACATAGTTTTCATTGTAACGCGGCGATTTCTCAATTCACTACGAGTTAAACGAGGCGTTTCCAAAGAAAATATTAACCGTTGAAATCGGAAAAATGGAAATAGCGGTTCTTGTCGTTTTGTCATCGAGTATCGCGCGTTATGTAATTCGCATGAACGTAAACAATAAAATAACGGTTTCGAGAATGTCGGACGCGTCGACTTATTCCGCTGCAAAAATAGTTGGGAAATGTATAACGAATTTACAATCGATCATCGAACGTACGTACGAAGGGAGAAGACGGATATACGTGTAGTTATGTCTGCCGTTATGTTCACCCGTTAAAACTATGCATTTTTCATTACGCAAATAGTCGCGTTTCTCTTTTGCGCTCGACGCTTGATATTATATGTTAATTACGCGTTTAATTAATACGTTTCCACATCATAGAATCGTTTCTCTCTCTTTCTTTCTTCGAAAGATAAATAAACATTTCCAGCTAATTTCAACGAACGTGAACTTTGACAAATTCGGAAAATAATATCGCATTAAAATCTATTCGTTCAATTTGCCTCGAAAAATTCCAATTCTTTGGCGAATAAACGTACCATCGTTGATACTGCTAAGATAAATTAACGAGTTATGCTTCGCTATACCGAGAGTATACGTAGAACATGCATGTAAGCGATGTCACAGATGTTATCGCGAAGCAGACATTACCGTAGCATTTTTCCTTTTCACGGAATACGACGATCAAGAAAACAGAGAGTGCAATGGTCTTGCGTATCTGTAACGGCGTCTCGATGACTGCAACTATGTTTCTTAAACGAGAAACGCTCTCCCAAGTTCTATTAAAGTCGCTGACGCGGAAACGGAAATGTTCTAGAAACCGGGGCACTAGAGTGCATCCTCGTTACCGCAATTCGTATCGCGTATACAAAACGAGCGATAAGCGTTTCCTTGCAACGACGTGTGTCTATGACATGGAAAGCTTTAAAAGTTGCGCGAGACGGTATCAAAATCCAGCCGAATCGAATCGTTTGTCTTTCGCCTGATATCCTTCGCGACACGCACAGAGTCTCGAAAGCGTTCGCCAAATTCTTCGTTCCTACGTTTCGAAGATTTATTAGATGCGTCCTACGTTTCGACGGGATTGCTTTTTCTTCAGCCATGGCACTGCATATCGATGGCATCGACTGTAACATCGAGTACGACGAAAATGACACTGACGGATACCGTCCATGCTTTTCCAGCTATTTCGACGGTCGAACGTCGGCGACAATTTTCACGCGAAGCTACATCCGCCGATTATCGTTCGCATCTCGATTTTGAGTCGCGCGTGATCGAACATAGATCGATCTCGTCTTCGATCTTCGCGCTTTCGGTCTTCAAATTATATTACGGTAGATATTTTGAAGATACGATTCCGTTATACGTATCTGTACTACGTGTATCGTATCGCAACGCGTTAAAAACTTGAAAAATTCAAGATTCCATATTTACGAACAGATTTGCCACTAGTGCGTGATCGAAGCGACTCGAGGTACGCTTTAGAGGCATATCGCGATCCTCGACGTTGATACGTAGCGCGTGGCGTGCCACGAGTTAACCGGAGTACAGGCAGGCGAGATACCAATCCTGTACTAGAAAATTTACTTCGGTTCTTAAGAACGTTTCAACGAGTGTCGCGCTTACAGGTCTCTGGGTAACTGGCCGTTCGCCGAGTTCGATAATCTCGAGCGATGTACCGATCCGTGCGAACAGGTAGATTATCGACGATATATTTTCCATAGGTATCCATTCGGTAACGAACGTCAAAGGACCACCGCGAGCTAATAAAAGTAAAACGAGATTATCACTCACCGGTATCTTCTCTTCGTTTCGTCAAGTACGGCAACGATCCCAAGTACCGCTTCCTTATTCGAAATTCAACGTCGCAAACTACATACTATATATACGCAAACGTATAACGTAGTTTCTCAATCTCTTCGATACGGCGCTTGGCACATACCGTCGTACGTATGCGACGGTTGGACGTAGCGCCAGACACATGTACCTACTTTCGTGTAACACACGCCTCTTAACAAAGTACCGTTCGTCTCTGGTAACGAACTGACGATCGCGCGACCGCAATCGTCGGACTGGACGCGACAATAATCTATAAAGATACGCCGGCAACTATAACAGCACGCAATAACGTTTGAAATTGGAAGAAAGATTTCAGCGTCTCGATACGTTCCCCCTAATTTCGACAAAGTCGCAAGAAGAAACGATCAAAGATCATTCTGCTCGTCGATGGAAAAAGAACCCTACGTTTTTTCGATGGAAACAACGCCGGTAGGTGTACAATCCGGCTGATTTCGATCCTCGTGCTATGTCCGCGCGTATACTTCGATCGCGTGCCAACGAACAATAAATCGGGAAACGTCGGTGTTATCGATTTCGCGACAAATCGCGTCAGATTACGACGACGCACCTCGTGTCACCGGGAAACGATAAGCGACCTAATTACGCGACGATATTCCCACGTTTTCCACGACTGTGCCTATTTTATCACGCTAAGAGGCATGCATCTGCATATACGTGTATGCGCGTCGAGTTATAAATAGTACGGTAAGTACAAGGTGCGGGCGTTCCGCCATATACAGACTACATGGGTTATAATAGTTCAGGTGTATACCTTTTATAGCTATATCGGCTTCCTCGTACGTACGTGCTTGTAGATACGTAAGAACCACGTTTTCAAAGTAATATGGAAAACTGTATTTTTACGTAACGCGTTACGTTAGAATCGTTCGTCGCGTTCTACGAATAGGTAGCGTGACGATTTTTTCGTCGCGTCCTACCGATCCGCGTTACGGAGGAATCCACGTTACATCCGGATTCACCGTACAATAGCCGATAACGAGCGTAAGGATGGTAGGAGCGGCTGAACAAACAGATTTCAATCGTATCCAGCTCGGTCGAATTAGAATTCCTCGGCTCTTATTCCGGATATGTCAGTGTCGCTTATAAGACGAGCTTCCGCCGTAATCCTACGATATATCGTATTACCAGCCAACAACGCTTACTCTCTTGACGATCTTACGTTCGAACGTTCGGAGAAGCGCGTCTCGTGCAGTAATTTTCGACGCAAACGTAGTTTTACGTCGTCGACGTTTATTCGATATCGAGACATTCGCGAGAAAAAGAGTCGAGTTAAAAAGATTCGTTAAACAGGTACGTTCTTTCGCCGAGGAAACCGCGTACAAAATAAAAAATAGTAAAAAATAGTAGTTGAACGCTGAATGTTCGATACTTTGATTCGAATATGTTAAGTATATGCGTATCGTCGAACGTACAGGGTGTTCCGTTTGAATCCAACGTCTAAATCGTTTCTGCCGCTGCGCAAGATAAGAACAAAAAAAAAAAAAAAAATAAATAAATAAATAATTGTAAGAGGAATTTAAACGGTTTCAACGCGTATATTCAATGGTGATAGAAAACGATCTTGCCAAGGTTATCTTAAGATTATTCCAAGGTCATCGACATTTCCTTTTTTTTTTTTTTTCTTTCGCGTACTGACACGTTTTCTACGATGCAACGTCGTGGTCCTCGTCGAACGAAATTCGGCGATCTACGATATCCTGACCTTGAAGCGATCTCGAAGAAAAAAATAAGTTTAGATCGGATAACGTTATAATAAGTAATAAATTAACTAATTCTATCGGCTTATTTATTACGTTCGGAATTCTCGTTATCCGTATCAACGTACTTTTGCACAAAAGTATATAACTCTGCGGTAAATCAAGGGAAAATTTATTTTCTCTTCTTCGCTGTCGCGATACGCTGTGTTATTCGACGGTAGACTTTCGAGCGATCTTTGATCGAAAGTGAATCGTGTGGTTACACAGTTCCGAAGGAATTGTACCGATCTGGAAACATCGTGATTCAACAGGATTCGATAAACAAGGTATTTTTGTACGTGAACTTTGTGACAGCTAGCTAGCTAGCTGGCAGATATCGAGATAGTTAAATACGCGTAACGTGCATTATCGTCCCATTATCGTCCTACCGCAATGTGCTCGTTCGATCTAATAAATTAAGCTGATTTATTATATCTACATTATCGCGAATCAAGCTCGCCGCTTCTCTTCTTCGAGGTCGCTTCAAGGTTTCGACGTCTCGGGTCGTTAAACCTGTCTCAGCGTCGATCGATACGTACGAAAAACAGACGTCGATGCGCAGAGCATGGATTTAAGACGCGATCAAAGCAATTTTTTTATTTTCGATTATCGGATCGCAACGCCTTATCTTTAAGTGCTGTAATAATTTAGATGTTCGACTCGAGTGAAACACCTTAGATCGAGTATATCGTAGCGGATCGAACGTCACAAAAATATCGAGTAAATGGTGTTTCAAGACGACGCGATGCGACACAGATACTAACCCTATTTTAGGGTTATTTAGGTTAGATCTTGCGAGCGATTAACTACGTTCCAATCTGTACAACACCGTAAACAAACGAGATATTTCGAAATAGAAAAGAAATTGGTTCTAGTTGATCGAACGTACAGTGATTATTAAATTTGCGGTCGAAGAGTTACGTTTTTTAAATTATTCCTGTCGTATCGCTAATAAACGGATAGACTGACGTAATAGCGTGCTTGATAAAAGTTTCTCGACTAAGAGGAGATTCGTCGATTTTGTTTCCTTTAAATAAATGGAAAAACGGCGAAAACGCGACTGGAAGATCTAAGGAATCGCACTCGAGCCTTACAATTTTTTTTTCAATAAGGTCCGTAAAACGTTTACGAGTAAATACAACGAAAATCTCTATTCCGCTGAAACTTCCGTTTTACGGTTTTACGAGTGCCGAGAAAGGACATCCGCTTTAACAGATCTATACTTGTAGAGGATTAACGATCAGGCCCGACCCTCCCGTCTGCGACAAACGCAACACGGTAAACTGCCGAGGAAAGAAGATGATAAAAGCAGTACAACTCGAACACGAACGAAGTCGTGTTTGCGGAGAATCCCCGGCAAATGGGTTCGAACACGTGCTTTCCGTATACGAGACGTTCGATACCGATTTTCTCCTCCATTCGAGGTGACAAACACGGTGCACGCATCCCCAGCCCCTTTATCTCGCTTCGACCTCCAGCGGCTTAAAAACGCCGCACCTTTTGTCGTCTTTAGAGATCGCTGGTTCGTTCCGTCCGATAGGAAAATCCGAGAAAAGCGGATTTCCTCGGCATAGAAAACGCTGGCGTTCGATTCGCCGGATACGAGAGGATCGCTTTACACCCAACTTCCGGCAACGTTTCACCGTACCTGGTTCGAAAGCCGACGACGGGCTTTCTTCGGATATTTCGGGCCAAGCGACGAAAAGGGATCAAACGAGAGATCACCGACGTCAGCTGTCCCTCTCGCGAACCATTCTTCGTCATTCCCAGCCCATCCCATCCCATCCCATCCCATGACAGAAATACGTATCTATTCTTTTGCCGCGCGGTCATTATGCCACGTGGAAATGTAATTCGCACTCGCGAATCCGGCTTTCCGAACTTTCTCGCTCGTCCACGGTTTCTTCTGGTTTTGGTTTCTCTATCTTTTGGTCAAAATTACTAGTTAACGACTTATCGATCTATACGAATGCCCGATCATCGATTATATGTATACATATGTGTTGTTGGAAAACAGTCAAACGAACTGGAACGGTAGCGTCACTACACAATGGCGTTGATAGGGATTTTATCGCTATTTCCAAACGTTCTCTACTGTCAACGTGATTCTCGAATACGATGCTAGGATAGATCAAAAGTAACGAATGCTGTTTTTTTAAATAAACATAGTAAAAGTTACGGTCGAATCGTACGAAAAAGGAAATAACCATGTACGAAAGTAGAAGAATTTATTACCAAGATACAATTTCACGTTCGATACAACGCGCGCATAAAAATACTTGGTGATTTGGAACGTGTTATTTTCGTTATTAGCTGTTACTTACAAATTCCTGCAACCAACTCGCGCTACGTTTCGACGTAATTACACGCAAATTATCTCGTCAAGTTTGCCGGCGAGTTCCAATTATACGCACTAACGTATCTGTTTACGTTACTTCTGTCATTGGGTACAATGACGTGCTCTACAAGGAGCACAAGCCAAAGAATGTCGCAACGTGTTAGAACGTCTCGAGGTGTTCCTCGCTTCGGTATCAAAGATGACGGTAACGAACGATGACTAATAGCATCGACCGTGCATCATCCGATAGAACCGACGAGTTCGTACGAGTTCGTTCGGTTCGTTGTCCTTCGTAGCTGAAAACTAGCCTGTTTATTCGCATTTTGCGAGTTACGCGTCTCGAAAGCACGACAGTTTGCTGAAATACGAAAAAACGTTTCGTCCGACGTGCCGAGCGATCGTCCAAAATAAATACGATACGCGTGAATTTACCTTCTTACGTTCGTCTCGTACCTATTAGCTGTACTTATATCGTTAGTATGGTTAGATCGAAGAGGAAGTTTGTCACGCGAGTCGAGTACATTCGATGTTCAGAGGCTTTATGACGGTAAACGTCAGACGCAATTCTAAATACGCCTGTACATCTACGGACAAGGTCCGAATTCGGAAGAGCGATCGTCTCTCTTTACGGAACGTCGTTGCAACGACAAACACTCGTAACGCTATATTCTCGTAAAAACGCGGATCAGCAATGCAAACGAGAATGTGCACCTCCTGTCACGTTATTCGCGGAAAGGTAAGATGGCGATGACATTTTCTCAAGAAACAAAACGATGCATCGAGAAGAACTTGCTAGAAATTGTCCAGAGACACGAAGTAGATGGGTATTGGCAAATATCGAACGCGGCCGTGTCACGAGCACGTTTGGCTTCTGTACGAATTGCCAAATCGCCTCCAACCGGCTATGGTGTGTTGCCAAATCCTTTGGATCGTGTGTTAACCTGGTACGAAGTACGGACTACGAGTTACTTAGAGACGGGATAGGGTGACTAACCGGTATAAATTCATGTACTTTGCGGCTTTCGTAAGAATTACAGGTTTTGCACGATGCTTACGATCAGCGATAGCATAATTTCAAAACTAAACGGTCCAAACGACCGATTAAAATTGTACGGTGAAAGAGACACGGTGAAAGAGACTCGGTACAGAGGCAGATATAGAACTAGAGTTTCGAGGATCGAAGGGAATCGGTCGCGACATTTTTGAAAACACGAGTTCCGCGTCACAATTTCGAACTGCCTTTCTCAGCTTCTTCGTAAATTATCGACCGAGAGACAAAGGGGACTCGACGTTCGCAGCTTTCGATAAAAGATTTCGGCGGATTGAGATTTAAAGCGTTTCCGAGTACGTTTCATCGACTATACACTCGTTAACCCTTTCTAACGTTTCTTAACGCGCAAGTTAAACGATCGTGTATTCGCATTTCGTAAGCCTCGTTTCATTTCCTTACTGTGTAAAATATAGCGCGCTGTTGTACATTACGCGAGTAAATGTTAGCCATACCGTCACCAAATAATCTATTTATATCGAAAATACGAAAAGTCAAGAAGGGTAGCCATCGTACATATGTAAATGAGAATAATAGCGAGGGGAAATAATTCTCAGGTCTGGAAAGAGCGATCGATATTATATTTCCGAAACGAAAGAATGGTAAAGGTTCGAGTACTTTGACGATTTTCACGGATACCGATCGCTATTGTATTTTTTAGTAGCCTATTCCTTTCAGCGGGGATCGTGCCCATTTTTCTGTTTCTTCTGTTTTACCTTTGAACGCGTTCTTTATCTCGTGTCATCGATTCTACGATCGTCGTCGATACGATTCGTCGTATTCCGTTTCTATTCCGAAAAAAACATCGATCGTTCGATCAGATCAAACCGGACGACAAAACGCTTAACGTTGTTGGAAGATCTCGTCGAAACATTCTACTTTTCCTATTATTATTTTCTACGTTTCGGATTCGAGCGAAAAGGTGCGCGATCGGCTCTGACCTTTCCTGCCAGCGAGTAAACGAGAGGGTTAATCCGAGTTCTGCATACCCCAAGTAATTTTCCAATTCGTTAGCAGCGCGTATTATTACGCGTTGTGCGCGTTAAGCAACGAGTCGAAGGAAAAAGGCGAGACGCGATACGAGTTGCGGCAGCCTGTTCCTCGTAAGGTATTCATCGATCATCCGAGGTCACGTGTCTTTTTAAATGGAAATATGCCGAGAATACGGTCGAAGAAACCACCTTCCTTTTTGTTGCACGAGGTGCCAAATTTTCGCGAAATTTCGATGAAAGAGTAACGTTTCTCGTACAAAGGTTCTCGCGTTTTACAAAATCCACAAAGTATCTGGTTTCAGAAAACGGAAATGCTTTTAGCGAATACTTGCTATTAGCGTAGCCGGGCTATTTACTTGGAATATCGTATTCTTATACGATAGCCGAAGGAACGTACATAGAAAGTTACATAGAAAGCATCGTCGCTGGATCGCCGCGATGCAGAAGAGAACCGAAACCGAGACGACGACGCTGAAACGAGGCATTTTCTCGTTCTTCGATCCCAAGTAATTCTACTCCGGTGTTCGCGTGAAATACGTACGCGTGCACGTACACTTCGATATTTGGTGGGCAATGCGGCCTGTCTGGGTAGGCAGAAAAAACGTGGCCTCTGCACGGGACTCGATACTCCCTGGCAGCTTGCCTGCTTTAAGGTCTAAGGTATCCATCGTATAATCTTGGTTATCTCGTACCGCATGCCTCTGCACCGGTCTGCAGGCGCATCTGCCATAGCCGAAGAAAGAGGAAATTGCCGCGACCAGGCCCATGATCCGTAGAGAATGGACGTCGTGTTCTTGGACCGCACCGGTGCGCGTATGCATCTAACACCTGCCTCTGCGAGTTATTCCGCTCCTGCTTTTATTTTTCCCTCTTCTTCTTCTTCTTCTTCTTCTTCTTCTTCCTACTTCTGTCTCTTTCCTATCTTTGTCGATTACCTTATGGCGCTGGCTACTGACTGCGAGTCAGGGAGAGAGAGAGAGAGAGAGAGAGAGCGAGTAACAGAAGTAATAACACAAAGAAGCAGGGCTCGTGCTGCTCGTCCACCCGACACATCGGTTATTCGATCTTTGTGGATTTTATGGTCAACCCGACCATATCCGAAATCTCTGGAAACTAGCTATTCGGGAATTCCTCTCGTACGATGCGTCACGAAATTTATACAGTTATAGTCGCTCGATATAGAAAGCGTTTTTAGCTTTCGATTTAGTACGAGGATCTGATCGTTGTTTTACGTAGACGAAGACGACGTCCGTAAGAAAATATTTCGTAAGGGACACGAAAAGTAATAAAAAGTAAGATGTGACGAACATCGTGTACACAGATGCGTAGGTTACTTGTAACATTAGAATTATCCATCGTATAATTTCAATTGCTTTATGTTACTTTATATTTCTTTGTTCGCTTCTCCCGAAATTGTCCTTCGAAGAATTTTTTAACGTATTTGCCTTTTTTCGCGCGAACGACGCGATAGGCTTACAAATAGGCTTACAAACGACGAAGAATTAGATTTCTTTGGCATCTATCGTTAAACTTCGGAAGCTTTGGCAGTCGATCGTTATCTTATAACATGTATGTTTTTATTAAATTATAAAATCATGACAAAGAAATTTACAGGTAATAGTTGAAGGAAGAAACACCTCCCTTAAATCTACAACAGCGAGACACGAATCCAAAAAATATTGCAAGTAACACCGTCGGGAAAGTGAGTTTCTCCGCGAATGGCAAGACAATGTATCATCGATTTCTCAGACCTTCCTCGTGGCCGAGAGCACGAGCACGAGCACGAGCACGAGCACAGCGATCGAAGGCTGCATTTATTTGGGTCGTGGACACCGGTGAATTATCTCTTCGATCCTTCCGCTCTTACGACGCCTCTGACCCCCATTCCTTCTTCGTTATCACTCTTTATCACGTATTTACGACCGTCTTGCGGTTACTTGTGCATTGTTTTTAACCGATGCTCGCCAAGTATTGCGAAACCACCGTCCAGACGGTATTACGTGCTAAGATCGTTATTACCAACTAAACATCCTCGTCCTCCTCTTTCGTTCATCGATCTAATCTCACGGACGATGAAGTTTCGATAGAAACCGACGATCGGTCTACCATCGCGTTTTATTATCCTACTGCGTTTCTACTTCTACTCTGTCCTCTTGAAGCTCGATCCAAATAAAAGTAGAAATATCCGTGAAATATTACAGTGGCGATACTTTTCGACATACTTCTCTTCTTATACGCGCAAGATTGTGCGTTATACCGATATTTGAAAAGAATCTACCTTTCTTGAAAAATGTTCGACAAAGAGTGCTATTCTTATGCAACTATATCCGAACAACGTAGTTAACGCTTAATACACACATACGAATATATATACGCGCGTATACGAAGCGTATAACGATAAAAAAAACTACATCTTCGTTCTCGTTGTTAACTGTCGTAATTTATGAAACGTTTTACGACGATGGAATTACACTTTTTACAAGTCTCCTTTCAAATAAATTTTCTAACGGTCTCTTCTAACTTTTTTTTACGTATAACAACGTCTTTCGTTAAAAGTGAATCTATCCGATGTTGGCTAATTTGTACGTAAAAACATTATAGACGCGTTTTATCTAAAAACATCGAAGATTATTACCGAAGTACATGCAAAAGTGATATTAAAACATCGAAGGTCCTTCCGAGCCGTATATTACCTGTGATAAGATAACATTTTCTAGGGTTCTTGGTAACTCGTTAACAACAAAAATACACACAACACGGTACGCTTGCCATTTTTTTAACCCGTACGAAACGAGGAGAACATTATGCCGTTTTACCGAATATCTTTCGACATCTTTCTAAGCAACCAGCGTTTAAAGTACGTTATGGCGTTTAATTATCAATTGCTTTAGATTTCGGAAAATGTCGGAGAATGAAGCGCGATCTCCGGAAGAAAAGGAAAGACGGAGAGGTAAGACGGATCCGGGCGCTAGCAGGCACGGCAACTTCATGAATTATTACCAATTCCATCCTGCGGAAGAGCGCGTGCGACAACTTCCGTGTGGCGTGTGGCACTCGACCCATCCGGACCGGAAATACGTAGGCCTAGACGTTGGCTGTAACGCGGGGGTAAGGCTGAAACAGCTGTCAGACGAAATAGGACGAGTCGACCGTGATCCGAAGTTACAAACGACAAGCGCCTAAATTTAGACGGTGTTATACCTTTTCGAATATCGCTCGGAACATAGTTTCTTCCTGAAATCCTTCCGGCCCTATGCTTTTTAGCAACAGGAGAAACATTCGCTTCGTCGGTGATACACGCATACATTTAATTTACCAATGACTTACTAGAGATTGCGTCGATTAATATCGAAGCTAACGGTCGATATCGTTGTCTATATCGTGAATAACTAGTATTTCACTTTTATATCGGATAATTACACGTTATACCTTAGCCTTCTTAACAGAAGCTATTCATTTAGGCAATATTTAGGCAATATTAGGCAAAATTCTCAAAATTCCATTGAACAAACTTACTTCGGTCGTATTAGTAATTTAGTGGTACAAAATCAATTGACAAAACGATACGGGGCCATAGAAGAGGTTTCTTGACCAGAGAACGAGCGTAAAAATCACAAATCGTATTAATGGTTTCAGGATTTAACAGTCGCGTTGCACAACTTCCTCGAGAAAACCTTATCTACCGATCAAGATCTACCGAAGGAGATTTGTTTGCTCGGCATAGACCTCGATCCTATCTTAATCGAACGGGCACGGAAACGCAATCCACGGCCGAATCGTATCGTTTTCGAGTGTCTCGATTTTTTGATCGAGGATCGTAATGGGACACTGGACAAGTATCTTCGTCGATTGGAAAAGTCACGCTTCGACGTTGTGTTCTGTTTCTCCGTTACGATGTGGATCCACTTGAATCACGGGGACCAAGGACTGATGGAATTTTTGCAAAAGGCTTGTTCGATCACAAACATGATCGTGATAGAACCTCAGCTTTGGAAATGTTATAGAAACGCGTCGAGAAGGCTCAAACGATCAAAGGGTGAAGATTTTCCATTATTGAAGACGTTGAAACTCACTGGCGATCCAGTAGCGCATATTGAACGCATATTGACTGAATTTTGCAATTTTCGAAGAGTCACGATTACCAAGAACAATGAGTGGAAACGGAGTCTATTAATTTATAAAAAGATGTGAGCTATCGCTTCCAAGATCGATGAGACTCCATATGTTAATTGAAGTCAAACGACCGAACGACGATTTTTTCTTATGCGAATGCGATTGGAAACATTAAAATACGATGGTTGAAATAATTTTTGATAGCTTTAAGTCTCTCTCTCTCTCTCTCTCTCTCTCTATCATAGGTCCGGTAACTGTTTTTTAAATATATTTTATTATTATATCACGCTGTATAAATATATTTACAAATATGCGAGATATTTAATATTTTCTTTATTATAAACAGTGTGTAATTATTCTTAAATATCGGTTTAAATAATATCACTTACAATATTATATTTACAGAAGAAGAGTCTGAAATTTGCAAGATTCTTTTGCCTTGCACTGGGCAGTAAGATATATTGTATTTTTTTGTTTTTATTATAAATAACAGCTACCTTTGAGATATACATACGATGCATTTGGAAAGCAAAGATCTAATATTTGGGAAATTTTCTTTCACATATACCCATCCTATTTTCTATTCTGTACGATTAAACCTAATTTATTAAATTAATCTCATTATTTTCATACACATTGTTGTATGTTATATTTATAAATCAAAATGAATCAGCGATATGTGTACATATCGGTAAGTTAATTCGAAAAGTCAGTTTTATTCCAACAATATAGTAGAAGTATAGTAAAAGTATAGTATAGTCCACCACTGTAGTGACGAATGATAAGTAATCGCGCGAATATCGAAATATTTCAGTACTACGTGAATCCGTGCATTATAAATATCGAAATTACTATATTATGTTTTCGTAATTAGTTCCTGTGTAATATGACGAGAATCGATATGATTATTTCAGTTAAAGGCAACAATCTTCGTTAGTTTGATGAGAAAAAAGGGGCAGAAAGGATAAACAGTCAAAACAAGTTGAGGTTATAATTGTTAAAGGGAAGGATTCTGAGAACGACGCGAGATGGCAATACCGTACGAATGTTTGTTCCGCTGATGGTGAAGTACCAGCATAACAACAAACTGACATGAATTCTGCGAGCAAGGTAAGCAAAAAAGCAACCATTGTCGCCGATTTTAGGCAGTTTCCCGCCATATAATATTTAATGGTCGTTCCTCCCCACCGCTCGTCTTCCTTTTTCTACGTGAGTCACGTGCTTTTATCCTCGAGTACTCTAGCAATGGAGTCTGTAAGCGGACACAAGGTTAGGTTATGAGTGCTTCTAACATTTTTCTTTTATTCTTTCTTCGATAAAATTGTTTGATAGACGAGTATAAGTTGTATTCCTCGATGAAAATTCCTGAAAAAATAAATATATCGCTATTAATCATATGTCTGACGAATTAATCAACATTTTAAACGTTATCTGTTTTAGGTTGGTGAAATTTTCACCGCAGCCGGGGCAGCATTTAACAAGTTGGGAGAATTGACGATGCAATTACACCCTACGACTGACTCGCCAGCAGGGTAATTAAATAAAACACATATGTATTATCGCCTTTTGTCATAAGTAGCGGCAATGCGCGTCTAATGCTTTCGCTTAAGTTTATATGAAACTATGTACTCTAGAGAAACGCGGGAGAATGTCACGTGGTTTGACGTATTTAAGCATTAACCAATCAGAAACGTAATACTGTGCATCTACAGCTTTGTCCAAGTACTATATTAGCGTACATCCTTTGAGTTTGAAAATTTTTATTGCTATAACTTTATCATTCGTTGCGATTAAGAAATACACGAAGATATTATTAACTTCTCTTATGTTATATTTAACCTACGTTATATAAGGATAACTTAAATATTGTTTACGTTTGTAT
The DNA here is from genome assembly GCF_011952205.1 of Bombus bifarius. Taxonomy (NCBI): domain Eukaryota; kingdom Metazoa; phylum Arthropoda; class Insecta; order Hymenoptera; family Apidae; genus Bombus; species Bombus bifarius. The sequence goes on along the minus strand of NW_022884516.1, from coordinate 407,040 downwards.
TCCTTTTAATACGTTTTACAAATTGTCAATGCACGTGGATAAAAAAGGTATTATAGATTTTACGCTTACAAGTGTAGTTGGGAATTAAATAATTAAATACTTTGCATCACTATCGCTTTACCATAAAAAGCATAAAAAAGATGGCTGGCCGTATTTTTACATAACTCCTTGTGTCGCTTAATCTGTAGTAAATGGACTGACGAGGAAATTGAGATGCTCCGTCACTCGGTAAAGACCTTCAGTGAAGACTTGAACAAAATAAGCGAACACATCAAGGGACGAACGGTGTAAGTGAATAAGGCTGCATCGAGCCCACGGCTGTTCCTCAATTTCTATGCGTCAGTCTCGACCCAAAATTAACCGGTCGTTTCGGCGTTCTAGCTCTCAAATTCGAACAACGCTAAAGAAGAAAGCTTTTGAGGAAGCTGGCGTGCCGCTCAGACAACAAATGCTTTCTCAACAGTCGACGCAACAATCGGCAGTTCAACAAGTATCGAAGCAACAAACAGGAAATCAAGGATTAATGGGGAAATCGTCTGAAGTCACGTTGAACATGTTAAATGCGCCGGAATCGGAAGTGGATGTTGAGGGACTACCAGAGGAGTGTCAAGTAAAGCTCGAGTTCGAAGGTGCGACGGAAGAAGTAGCTTCTTAATAAGCCGAGGTTGATCTTTGTTGATCATATGTAATTTTTTTTATCTAGATTTTTAAATATAAGATAATTTTCATATAATATACGCGCTTAACGTTAAGTAACAAATATGTACCTTCAATAAATTATGTTTCTCAAATAGATTTTTAAAAGTCAGCTACGATTATTTACTTCGTGACATTCTTACCGACCGATCATCTACTAGTGTTTTTAATGAGGGCGCTACAAGCTGAAAAACCAGCGTCACAGACGCGTCAAATTGTTGGCAGCAATTCCGACTGATGCCGATGTTCGTCTATCCCATCGAATAGAGATTTTTTTGTCGATCTTTTGGTATTCTCTGGTTTCGCGCACGATCATGTAGTTTCGTGACTTACGTTACGTTAGTTCTGTTGCGTGACGCATGTGATTGACAGATTAGCAATGCGACGACTGACAGAGAACCTAACTTGTTCAAGTAGTTAATCGGCAGCACGCACGAGCTCATCTCCTATTGCATTCTCTTTTTCTTAATCGAGTCGCAGCTATCTTATTGTACAAAGAGATTAGCTCGTGTGTGTTCGATCAGTGTGTGATGGATCGGTACGGTGAACTCGAGTGAACATTTGCAATTCGGGGCACCTGTGGCTGTGCCAGACGCTTGTAAACACGAAAATATCGCTACGACTGGAAACGTAACGATGGAAGGAGGCATATTAGAAAGTCCAGAGACCACTTTGGAGAGATCCGATGATGAGATCGCCTTACAAGGATTCTGCAGTCCTAAAAAGCCACTGTACAAAGTTCTTGGCCTGGCATTGATGTGCCTATTAGGCTTTGGTACGACTGTCACTGTTATTGCTCAATTATCTTTACAACCAAGTCAACCAGATCAAGTAGCCATTGTTCATTATTTATATCTGATCGCTTTTGTTTCGGTACATTATGACCTCATTAAATGTTTAAACTCGAGTTTGAACTCAGTTATCGGGATGACTAATATCTGTTATTTCTTTCCGATGAAGTTTTTCGTAAAGTAATTTCAATCGCAACCTGCAATAATTTTATTTATTAAATTTTATAATATAAAATATTGATTTGATATTTTTTTCACGAACATTTAAGCCCGTACTTTGACGTTTATTATCTGCCACGTATCATAATGAAATACTAATGAACTTATAAAACTATAGGAAGCGTAATTTTTTTCAATTGTTATTATCATTACATCGAAAATGTATTTAATTATGAGATTCTCGTTATTTGACAATAAACTAAACAATCACGTACATTTGATTATTCTAGTTTCCTCTATTGCCATCGTATTTATGTAACGTTTTTTTAATGATTTATATACTTCATTTATACATTTTTTTGTAATACTAGGGAAATAAGCTTTTTAAGAAATAATGTAAAATTGTACTCTTACTTTTAATCAATGCTTATTACTTTTCTTTTCTATTGATTTGCAAGAAACTATTTTGAGTAATTGTTCTGTGAAAATTTTATTAATCGTGCTTTAGTTACTTTCTATTGGTTTTCCAAGTGACATAAAATGCTCAATACACGTATACAACGTAACATGCATTTATGAATGGAATAAGATAAGACACCGTCCATTTTGCACATGGCCCGAGACAAGCCGTATCATCTTGTCGGTATTCTTTCGTCCGCGATATTTTACTTTTTCCCCCACTTGTTGATGTTTCCGATACCAACAAGACATGTAAAATGCATTTGCGCGAGTTCGAATCGCATGTATTCGGTTGGCAACTAAGTGATTGCGGGTTTTGTCAATACCACCTAATGACAAAATTCGCAATAACTTAGTTGCCAACCCAATATATTAGTCACGTTTCTCGAGCACTCTTAAGCGATCAATGATTCGCTTATCATGCGACTGCATCTCATTATCTGCGTATCAATTAATCGAACGAAATGCTTTTATTTGCAGGTTCTTACTTCTGCTTTGACAATCCTGGTGCTTTGCAAGATGACTTTAAAGTCGACTTGCAGATGTCAACTAGTAAATTTGTTTTATTGTATTCTATTTACTCATGGCCAAACGTGATTTTATGTTTTATTGGCGGATTTTTATTGGACAGTGTATTTGGCATACGTTTAGGAACAATTATATATATGGGACTTACGCTGATCGGTCAGATTATATTTGCAGCTGGAGCTATGGTTAACGAGTTTTGGGTGATGATGGTCGGTCGCTTTGTTTTTGGGTATGTCTTTCTCTATAAGCTTGGAACAGCTTTTATGATTCTGGTATTAATTTCCATACCTTTGCAGCGTTGGCGCAGAATCATTGGCCGTCGCTCAAAATAATTATGCTGTTTTATGGTTCAAAGGAAAGGAACTGAACTTGGTGTTTGGTTTGCAGCTAAGTTTCGCTAGAGTCGGATCAACCGTGAACTTTTTAGTAATGGAACCGATTTATAATTACGTGTCTCAATACTATAAAGGGCCGGAATGTATCGGCATTGTTCTCTTTCTTGCTGCTCTTACCTGTGTGGGTTCTATGATCTGTGCATGTTTACTGGGTATCATGGATAAGCGTGCTGAGAGATTATTAAGAAGGGGAGAGGGGCAAGAAACCGAAGTCGTTAGTTTAACCGATATTAAAGATTTTAAACTAATATTTTGGTTGATCGCCGTCATTTGCATTGCTTATTACGTTGCGATATTCCCGTTCATCGCATTAGGAAAGTAAGTACGACTAATAAGGAATTTGTATAATTGTATTTTACGCAATTACATACTACGTTAAGTTATTCTTTCCTTTAGAGTATTTTTCGAACGAAAGTACGCGTTCGAACCATCAAACGCGAATATGGTTAACTCTCTCGTGTATTCCATATCAGCTATTGCGTCTCCCATCTTGGGCTATCTTGTCGATAGAACTGGGAAGAACGTTTCTTGGATGTTTGTCAGTATTCTTGCAACTATAGTAGCTCATGGACTACTCGCATTCACATATATAAATCCTTATGTATGCATGATTCTTATGGGATTAGCATACTCTATGCTTGCTAGTAGTTTATGGCCACTGATCGCACTTGTTACCCCAGAATATCAGCTTGGTACTGCTTACGGAATGTAAGTAAAGTTTAACGCACTCCTTAAATATCTTTGAAATATTTGACAGTTAATCTTACAAAATCCTTTATTTACAGTGCACAGGCTGTACAAAATTTGGGCTTGGCTACAACTTCGATATTAGCTGGTATAATCGTTGACCGGGGTGGATACTTCATGCTTGAAATGTTTTTCTTGGGTTGGCTATGGAGTATGTCTTTCCTTCGCATTGCTATTTCGACGAGATCTAAACGTCTGTATACTAATTTCTAATTAACGCTTTAATAGTTTCGTTAATAACCGCTGTTGCGATCTGGGTGTCGGATGTAGCAACTAGTGGTGGCTATCTGAATATGACGCCAGGTCAGAGAGAAAAATACGAAGAAATTCGACGTACACCGGAAAGTCTCGAAAGAGAAAAGTTACTGGCTCCGGAATCAACTTCTGATTTATCGACTGACGATCTTTTACAACCACAATCTGACATTAGCATTAGAAATCGTTATCTCTGTCGCATTGGAGGAATGGTAATCATGCAATCTTGTTTAAAACGATTTAAAAATACTTTTAATACCGTTAATACGTCGAATACTTTTAGGTACCACCTAACGTGAAAACCCCAATTCACCGGCTATTACGATGATGCATTTTATTTAGATGAATTTAAAATATAAATAGCTATATTCATTTAAAACCTCGGTAAAAGAGTTGCTCACTGTGTCTTCCTCTTACACAGCATTAATCTGTGATAATTTCGTAATCTATACGTTTGAATTATAGCCTGAATTACATATAATTCATTTGTAACAGATAGAAAAATAGATCTTACGTCGACAAATTAATATGCCAATGATTGACAAGTGGCAAAGATATACTTATATATCATTTGTTTTTGGCATTTATTGTAATTACGAATGTTAATAATAATACGATTTTATGAAACACCATCAAATAACGTGTTTTTAACACGAACAAATCAAGAATTATTTTCTACGTCTTATTTAAAAGAAAACCTACATAAATATTTCAAATTACTTATCGTTTAAGACTCGTAACATGTAACAATCGTGGCATATAAGAGTACTTTAACGCACATTTAGTAACGTACAGTTAACTCAAAGCAAAAGTTAAGAAGATTAAGTTATCATGCATTGATTGCAACGTTATTGTAGTATACGTTACGCTATATTATATCGTTCTTCTTATAATAATCGAAGCTTTTTGTCATACGACTGGAATAACAAATAAAAGTTTATGAATTTGCTTTTGTTATAAAATGTGTCATAGAAAAGACGTATTAAAAACATTTTTTATCTAAGAAATGTTTATTATTTTCTTGGCAAAAGTAATTTTATACGTAAAAAATAGTTCTCACGCAATTAAAGAATACGTACTGCTGAAAACAAGAAATTATCGTTTCTCAGGCAAATTTTCTTTAAATATCGTATACTCGTGTTTTCTACCGAATAACACGCGAATTCATTGTAAATCATTGCACACGAGAAAAATCAATTTGATTAAAGTACGAATAATTGTACTGGAAAAAGAAGCGTTTGACATACGACGAAGCGACGCCATTGGCTGTGACGCCTGTCAAGACTCGAGACGCTTATTTATACACAGCTGTAGTGTGCAACACGTGCGTACCCGTGAGCACATTTACTATTAGGAGTATCGCGGGTTTTACTTTAATATTCGTCGACATGGGGGTCCACGACAACGCAGATTCGAAATATATCGTTATGGGTACTTCGAGTTTCTCGAAATTAGCACCGAAACGTCCTACCACCGTTGTATTTAACGAAAGTTCGAGCAAAATCCAAAAATTCGAGGATAATCAACAAAACGTTCAAGCAGAAAATGTGGATAAAGGAAATATTAGTTTACAACAACAAAGGAAGTCTTTACCGGTCTATAAGCTTCGCAAGCGGTAAGTTACGTGTTATCGTTTTTCATTTTTCGATTGATTTTTTACCGCTATACTTTACTCCAAATATCGTCTTCAAAGTAGACACGCAGAACATCGTGAAACAAAATGGTGTATCATCGACTATGCAAAGTTGATAACTCGGTTCCTCGTCGTACAGATGGCAGCGTCATACGGAACTAAAAACGCGCGTACTGAAAATAATTTGAAAAATTATTTGTTATAAATATCCCGGTACATACTAATATCGATATGCAATATTACGTATATATTTGCCAAACTGTATAAATATATTCGCCAATATACAAAATATACAGAGTATAATTAAAGTTAAACGATTCTTTACAAACTATTTGTAAGATACCGTAACATATTTTTGTACTAACTTAAAAAAATCTTGGCGTTACTCGTATTAGTATAGAAAATTTTAGAGATCCTTGTGAATATTTTAAGCGATTGTTATTAATCAATATATTTATATATTATAATTATAAATAGTCAGTATATTCTAAATAATGTAAAAAAAGTCGATGAAATTTATCGATATTATTTAGCAACATTTTTATCGAATACTCAATTCCCTGTACTTAAACATCTTTTGGTATTCTCAAGCAAAACTGGATTTAAATTGCAAGGTTACAAACTTTTCAAAGTACGTAGCTTACAGTAGATATAAATCTGTTTTATCTTCTCTTACTTTTACTTTTTTTAAATTTTGCGAAAAGATAGAAGATTCGGTTTCCTCCAAGCAAGTGTTATTAATAGTAAATGTCGTGTCACTAAATCGAACGACATAATAGTTTAACTATTACGCAAACGGGCAAAGTATAATGCGGACATGGGGCAATTCCTTCGCCTACGTCCATAGTTTATTAAAGTTGTATGTATTTGGTATAAATTCGTATAACTTTAAGATAAAAGTTTAAGATAACTGAAAGATAAGTCAATAAAACCATTCGATCTATCGATACCTATCTATTTTTTCGATCGCGAGACGACGTGGTTTCCACGCGAGCTATTAAACTGCCTTCGACGTTCGTTTCAGGCTACTCGAAGAGATTCGCAGAAACAGCACTCTAATCGTCATTGGCGAAACGGGAAGTGGCAAGACAACGCAAATTCCCCAATTGCTGCTCTCGTCTGGCATTGCAGGCACTATCGGTTGCATCGGTATCACTCAACCTCGAAGAGTAGCCGCGGTGAGCGTGGCTCGCAGAGTCGCGCAGGAGCAAGGAGTAGAACCGGGTAAATTGGTCGGTTATTGCGTACGTTTCGAGGACGTGACTTCGTCGCAAACGAGAATCAAGTATCTGACTGACGGAATGATGGTTCGCGAGGCGATGACCGACGAGATTTTATCGGATTATTCGGTGGTGATCCTCGACGAGGCTCACGAACGCTCGGTGCAAACTGACGTATTGCTCGGCGTGGCGAGAAGGGCACAAAACTTACGAAAGCTTAAGAATCTGCCGCCGCTGAAGCTGCTCGTAATGTCAGCTACGATGGACGTCGATAAGTTCAGCAAGTATTTCCAAGCACCGGCAGTGTACTTAGAGGGTCGTCAGCATCCGGTGAAGATTTATCACGCCGTCAAGTCGCAGGAGGATTATGCGTTCTCTGCCCTTGTTACAGCTTTCCAGATTCATCGCGACAACCCTGCTAAGTAATTTTTTTTATTCGCTCTCTCCCTACCTTTACCCGCGTAAAATATGTCAAATATTCTCCACGCTGTAAATCTTTTATAGTTTTCGTTTCGCAATATCGATCTTTCTACGATACCTGCAAGTATGAGGAGAAATGACAAGTAAGCAGGTGATTATACAACGTAAGATGTGGAATTTCGTTTCTTTTCCTACAACATTGTATATGTCACGCTATGCAGCGTGTTGTATAATCGATACATGTACTACCGTTCGCAAGTTATTCGGTACCTGGTACCTAATCTTTTACTTGTTTAAACGAAAACAAGAAATACGCCTATATCTTTTTAGCTTCGCGTTTATCTCTAACGAATGGTCGACACCTCGCAAAATCAATTTCCATCGATTATCGATAGATGCAATTTTTATTCAACTTCTCTTACACATACACACACACACACACTATGTATTTGCAATAATATAGACGGTAGAAAATTTAAATTTACGACGGTAGCTTTAAGCGCATAAGCTGCTTACAGTATAGGCAGAATGTTGCCAGAGTGAAATGAAAATTATATACCTCTTTTTAAATGGAATCGTACGATTTTGAAGCAGCTCGTTGCTTCCTATAAATAATTCTCAGACTGCAACATTTTCGGTCCAATCACGCGGCTTATCGCTTTACTTTGTACGAAATCGTTAATCATCTTTTCGGATAATTCGCGTTTAATACACGAAAGACCACTCCCCGAAACGACGATAATTGTATCGAGGTTACGAAGACTCTGTGACACGTCATTTCGTATCTCTTTCAAGTTTAATTTAAATAGAACTCGATCGCAGCGTATCGAAGAAAGATTACCGAGTACTTGTTACGAATTTCCTCCAATTTTCTAGTTAAACGCGTTCCGCGATACGATGATAGGGATATCGTGGAGCGTAAATTTTTCAGCTTAGTAGGCCATTTGCAAGATGCCCGTGTATTTGCATAACACCGTTACTTTTATTCGATCAGAGGTGAGCAGGTTCGAATACGAAGCCCGGGGAAGTGGGTCAGAAGGAAACGAACGATTTCCAGAAACTTTTTGTCTCTTTTCCAGCGAGGATATTCTGGTTTTTCTAACCGGGCAAGAAGAAATAGAGGCTGCGGCTGCGAGCGCGAGACAAGTAGCTAAACAATTGGATGGACAGGGTTATCCATCGTTGAAGGTGTTTCCACTGTACTCGGCTTTGCCGACGCATCAACAATTGGAAGCCTTTAAACCATCCGCTCCTGGAATGAGAAAGCTGATTTTGTCCACCAACGTGGCCGAAACTTCCGTTACCATCGGCGGTATGTGCGAATCAACGAGATTACTTTATTTCCAATATTTTCTGCTATCCCATCGTCTCTAATCTCTTCTAAAGGCCGAGTATCTTTCTTCGCGTTAGAAGAGCTTTACAAGAACGTTCTTTCGCGAGATTTGAATCGATACTTTGTTACAACGTACGCGTACGCTTCTTTAGTCGAGACACACGGACATTTTTTTGATCGATCTTACGATATATGTTTTAGAAAAGGGGAGGACGAAGAAAATATTCTAATCTTCGATTTCATTGATCTCTGTTGATTCGGATTTATTTAATTCAGAGTGTTTTTCGATTTAATTCAGAGCGAAGAAAGAAAAAGGAAGAGTAGAAAGGAAGTTAAAGGTAGATCGAAGCTAGAACAGCGGAAGATAGCGTTCGTATATACATGTACGACGATATGTTCGTCGGATTCACGTCGATTACGGATAATGATGAATTACGAATTCGTTGGAGTCCTTTTATTACGTCACGATTAAATGTAAATAGAATCGAAATTTCGAGGAAGATAACCGAGGCAGGTAATTTTGATCATTTACTTTTGTCATTTATGCGGAGCGTTATATGCATATTTTCATAGAATACAAAGGGAGACACGAAATCAAGATAGAAATTTGTTATCCGTTTCTGATCAAAGGATTATGCAGGCCGTTTCGTTCAACTAGAATATCTCACGAGGGACTCGATTTTACGAAAACACGTTTTAACGAGAGCTGTTTGGTTCGAAGGTGGCATCGTACGCTGCAAATTACTTTTACGTAGACGCAGAAAAGCGGTTCGTCCCTACGAGAATGTATCGACCTGTGTATGTCGGAAAACTATTGGTTCGGCAGACGTTTCAATTTTAATTTGTCAAATTGGACGTATGGTGGACGCGAGGGTATCGTTTCTTCGAACGTCCTGATAGTCGTGCGACGTTTTCGAACGTTTTATCTCGAACGGTAATCCTGGTCGATCCCGCGAGCTTCGTTAGCACGATGCCGAGATAGTCGGCTTTCGTGTTTTCCGCGCTAACGCGAACCCACTTTCCACGCTTTGCGCAAAAACCGATAACGATGGATCCTCGCCGTCGAACGCGTGCATCGCCGCGGTAGCAAACTAAACGCAATTACGTTTGCGTTAATAAGGCCGTAGAGTCGGCCGTCGAAAGCGTAAGAGCGGCGGTATATCATCGGACGAAAGCCTGGCTCGTGTCAACGCGCGATCTTGCGTAAGACAATTACGATATAGGCCCGGGTTTAACTGCCTTTGAGAATCCATGTCGAGCGTACGATCTTCGAACGACAAGGAAATCGCGCGACGCGAACGTAACGATCGAAGCTATAACAAGATTGCGAATTATTGCCTCTTCGGCAAAGATTTCCGCAATAGAGTACATCGCGTTAACTATGTGGACGATGCCCATCGTTTTGTAAATTAAACAATTCGTCGTAAAAAGTAACTTCGATATCAATTTTTATTGGCTACGCGACTGATAGATGTGACTTTAAATAACGAAAAAGAAAAGGGCGTTGAAAGAAGATGGGAGGGAGGAAGAGAAGGAGATCTTCCTACAACGGGTTCCTATTCGACAAACAGTTCACTAGAGAGAGAGAGAGAGCAATTTTATCTTCCGCGTGTAGCGCGATCCGCTAATATCGCGAGCCGAAAGCCGGTACGCTCGTTCGCGATAGACTCGCGATCACGTTGGCGAGAGGAATCGGCGACGTTGCCGATGCACACAGTGATTTCCCGATAAAATTACGCAGGAATTCGACACGTGATCGACACCGGAGTGGTGAAAGCGAGAACTCATCACCCGACCACCGGATTGGATGTGCTGAGGGTGGAAAAAGTCTCAAAGGCACAGGCCTGGCAGAGGACCGGCCGAGCTGGCCGGGAAGCGGCCGGCAAATGTTACAGAAACTACACCAAGGAGGAATTCGAGAGGATGAAGGAGATGCCTGTGCCAGAGATACAAAGATGTTCCCTCGCGGGAGTAGCCCTGCAGCTGCTTGCTATCGGGGTTGACATCACCACCTTTGATTTTATGGACAAACCACCGAAGGAGGCCGTTGACGTTGCGGTGACCTGTCTGGAAAAATTGGGCGCCGTCAAGGGTGAGTCTCGTAGTTTCAACGACGGAAAAATTACAGATTTACGATTACAGAATTACAGATTTAGTCCATATGACTGATTTTGAGTAAAACACGCGATACCGGCATAGATATTCTCGTTGCTTGTCTCGATCTTAGAACGAGTGAATTTCGCTAGATGTTTTGAAAGGTACCTAGTAAAGAGAGAGAGAGAGAGAGAGAGAGAGAGAAAGAGAGAGAGAGAGAGAGAGAGAGAGAGTATAGTTTTTTTATGACGACGGGATGGATTGCACGAAGGTCGATATCGCGATACTATTTTATTTTTGTTATTATTATATATTTATTTCGAATATCGTTAATCGTATAACATCGTCGTTATCGAAATCGTATACCGCATACATATGTACATATGTATACGTATCATACACGTGTACGTACATTCACGTCATAATAGGTCGAATAGAATAGAGACAATACGCACGAATAAGCGTTTAATAGTCCGATAGTGTTTGTTATTTAATAAATTCGAGTCGCTTTAAAACAGGTAGCAATTACTTCGATAAAATCGGATAGATATTCGCGATAGACAAGATATTCGTGAAATGTCAGATGAATATTTTATAAAAATATAACGTACTCTCAACTGATAACGATCCACTTAAACTTTTCGAGTATTTGAAGGAAAATCGCACAAATAATCGATACTCGTCGTAAATTTAATCAAACTCGTAAATCAAACTTTTATTCGTGCCACGAATGTTACGCAAGCAATAGTTACTTGTAAAATTTGTTTAGTACGATAGATGGAGGTACTCCAGACCATGTACAAAGTTCAATATGCGAAAATTAAACGCAAAGCTACGAATGTCTGTTCGTAGAATTTGCGAAGAGAAACTAGATCGGTCAATTAAGTTTCGCACTATGGTTCGAGTTTGAGTTTCTCGTTCGCGAGATCAGATTGCCGCGTTAATTGAACTATCCGAATCGTTGGAAGATTTCTTCTTCCTAAAACGATTCTTCGGGATTTGTAGTCTTCTTAATCGATCTCGATCTCGATCGCGTGAGAAAATTAACGTCAAATTACGTAAACGCTATTTCAACTCGAATCTTACGTTTGCTCGATCATTCTGTCTCGTCGATTTTCAGAAATTATATGATTTTTTAATTTAGCGTAAAGCGTAACGTAAACATCGTAATTTCGAAGACACGTAGCGTATCTATTTTCGCGTACATTTAAATATTTCGATACAGATATTTTTGAAATTTTAAAGGCTATCACGTACATCTAATTCTTCCAAGTACGATATTACACGTATATTTTGAACTTTACGAAATACCGTATCGTCTTCGTTGATCCTAAATATAATTAAATTAACGAGATATTTCTATATTATTAAATAAGCGTATTACGATGCTATTGGTCTTTGGTAACATCGATATCGTAATTTAATTCAAATAAATTAGCATTAATACCGGAAAATTGTCAAAAAACGTTATTAGAATTCCCGATACTTTTAACCACAGATAAGCGAAGCGAAGCATTCCACGTAGAGGTACGGTATTCTATATAGAGAAAAACAACTTAACTCTCGAGTCTTTTAATCCGTATCATCTCTCAGTAGGAAAACGACTAAAAGAACGAAAAAAGAAACGAAAAGTTATGAAAGTAGCCTAGCCGGGTAATTAATTACCGTTTTTAGGTAAGATTCGTCGTGCGTTCCACCGAGAATAAGACGAAGCGTCAAGTGGCATTCCGTATCGATTTTCGGATTTTAGCTGTTCCAGAATGTGCAAGACTCGCTACTACATCCTCTGTAATCTCATTTTCTTCGTATCTCGCCATTGATTTTTCCAACGACGATACAAACTGCGTTTCTAACGCCGAGTATTCGTATCCTCGTAGGTATCGAATTCAAATTATCGCTGTTCGATCATGGACAAACATCCTAAAATATAGGGTAATAATTCAGCTTTCGATCGATCTTACGTTTGTTGAAAACTAGGAATTCGTCGTAATACGAATGGAGGATTTGATCAAGGCTGATGGTTTCTTAAGCGAAACGGAACGAAAGTGCATAGACGGTCCGTCGTAGATGGAAGTCCTTTGGCTTTCGCGTAACAGTCTCATCGCGATCCTAGAAATACTCGTACGTTGCTCGCCTATACGTGGATTATACGAGTTTGAATTTATGTACAGCGTGTACGATCGAACCGTAAAATTTTGTCGGAATATCTCGTCGCTCTTTTTTGCTTCGTTACGTCGCTTAGCTGTTTTTGTTCAGTCGTTCGCTTTACCGAAAAATTATCGCTACATTTTTATTTTACAGTTTTGTGAAACAATTTATTTTGCGAGAAAGATCGAACAAGGTGGTAAGTTACGTGTAATATAATAAAGTTACACGCGTATGGACTGTATCATCGTAGACGTGGAATTTCTTTTTATCGGTACGACAAATTGGGAACCGGAATTGCGCTGCAAACTCTCGAAAAGGAAGATTCTGAATTTCAAATAAGCGACATCAGCTGACGGAGGAAATATATCCCCGTCCGCGAAAACAATACGTTCTGTCGCTTTATTTCTTTTTAGAACAGCGATATTTCATATCTCACGCGTTGGTTGTTATCGTAACTGTATCGCGTATATCTAAAACGAAAATCGCTGCAACTTTATTCGACGTCGTTTATGTTGTCCGGAAGAGTATAATTCGACCATATATATCGTATTTCGATGCAGTCTTTTTACGTCTATTTGTCTTCTATCGATCACGGGATAGAAAAGTTTCACGGTAATCGAAGGATATTTTACAAATGTATCGAAAGCTGAAATTGATTCGAACGAACTGTAAGACGATATCGATCGTCACCATCTATCTTTTAAGCAAAGTAACGAGTAACTTGCGTTTACCTTGATCGTAGTGTATTTAATCGTATATTTAATTAGTTTCGAGCTAATCGCGATTCGTTCGAACTCTATTCGCGCTTAAAGACAGAAATTGACACTGCTGGTAGAAGTCGCTACCTCGCGGAATATCAAACGGGTATTTAATTTTTGAGAAATGTTCGTAGCTGCACCTCGATATCGGTGTATCGAAAATACGTATCGAAATATCGTACGTACGTATACGTATATGTATATAAGATAAGACTTTTTCGTTCGACTTTCGTGGGAATAGGTTCTCCACCACAGCTGACTACTCTTGGAAGAACAATGTCCTTGTTTCCGTTGGATCCACGGTTCACTAAGGTGATTCTCGCATCCGCGGAGCATCAATGTCTCGAAGAAGCCCTCACCGTTGTCGCTCTATTGTCAGGAGAGTCTGTCTTCACCGATCCACCTGCGAAAAGACAGCAAGCTTACGTCGCTAGATCAAGGTATCGGGTTTTATCCGATCTCTGGCCTCTGTTTCATCGAATATCGTGTCGTAACGCGCTCTTTCACCGGGCTGTTTTTTTCTTGAGAAATTTTGCGAACCAGTCGTTTCGCGATAACGTCGGTAGATGCATCCTCTAACGAATAAATTTCCTCCTGACACGGAGGAAATCGTAGAAGCAAACAGCCCGCGAATTTCACATTTCAGCATGATTTTCTAAATATTTTCAAAGTAAAGTAACCTAATCCGATATCGTCGAACTCTTCACGATGTTATCTATAGCGTTAGGTAAAACAACTTGTTCGCAACATTTTCGTCGTCGGATTGTGCCGAGTGGCTTTGCGTCTTTAAAATATTTTTAAAACGGGAAACAGCTACGAGTTTCGTGAAAACGAGATTTCACGGTACAGCGATCAAATATTTGTCAAAATAAGTATTCACGAATCTAGAGCAAATTCCGCGTATACCTTTAAACGTCAAACAGATCCGTCTACGATGCGATCGATACTCGCAGCTTGTTACGCTTCTTTCGTTCGTTCCAGATTCGCCTCCCCCGAGGGAGACCACGTCACGTTGCTGAACGTTTTTCGCGCGTACGCCAATACCAAGCAGAAGAAGGTCTGGTGTCACGAGAACTTTCTGCATCACAGGAATCTGGAATACGCCGCGGAGGTGCGACAGCAACTCGCCGCATTGGCGGAACGTGCGAATTTGGAGAAGGCCAGCTGCGGGACGAATACCGAGCGACTCAGGAAAGCACTCCTCGAGGGTCTCTACGATAATCTCGCCGAATTGCAGAGGGATCAGACTTACATCACCGTGAGTTCGTTTTATTCTCCTCCCTCTTCATTTTCATTCTCATAGTATCGCAACGATCGTCGATCTCGAGGCCGCTTGTCCGAATCCAAGGTTCGTTCGACCAACTATTAGCCAGTGGAAGTTTGTCGTCGAAGTAGGTCGATCGAGTACGATACCGTACGTAATTATTCGAACCACGAAAGTCTCGAACTTTTCTCTCCGATTGTACCGTAAGGTAAATAAACGTATCCCATTGATGAAACGCAGTCGACTTTTTTACGAGAATAATCGGCAAATAGAAGATCGTGGTTATACGCGGTTTAAGCGTGGTAGTTGGAGATATTTGCCGACGTCGTTGATAGTTGGCGCGATAGAGAGGAAAGGCGTTCGAAAGAAATACGGCACAGGTGGCAGTTTTTGCATCGAAAAAGTTGCTAGCAACGACGAACTTGGATACAGAAATCTGTGCGCTTTTAAATATATACACATACAGAAGACAATTTTTCTGCCACCTCTAGATAAATACGGATATCACGTACTATTTTCTACGTTTATCTCGATTTCGCAAAATCATATATATTATAGGCAAATTCCGGTTTCATACTCACAGACCTGATAATTTTTAGTTCAATCGATTTGTAATATTTTACGAAGCGATTAAAGTATTTAGAGCGCGGTAATAAATAATTTTTATCGAATCGTAGGAATTTTGTTCGCGTCTGTGATTTCTTCGATCGCGCTTCTGTAAAGCGTGTATCGCTTTAATACGTTTTGGGTATCTTGTCGAGACAACGTGTAGATAAAGCGACTTTATTTACGTCTTTCGATAACGTTACATCGAGGAAATTTTGTCGCATGGTATCGTGCCACTGGGCGTCGAACGATCTTTTTTAACTTGTTGAGACAAAGGAAAGCGACATCGTAGCGAGACGGAAAAGTTTACGGTGCGAGAACTTTTTAAACGGACGAAATCGAAGGCAGAGGTAGTATTATTTCGTTGTCATGTCGGAAATTTGAAGCTTGAACAAGTTCCTTCGGAGTACGAGGCACGGTTTAAGTAAGCTTTCTCTGCCGGTGACTTGGTAACTAGAATTTAGGAGTAATTGGATTGTTCGTTTGCGTAGGTGAGCTCGAAGCAGCCAGTCGCCATACATCCTTCCTCGACGTTGCACGGCAGCAAGCCACCGTTAATATTGTTCACGGAGGTTGTAGCCACCGGAAGATGTTACCTCCGCGGTTTGTCTGTCATCGACTGCTCGTGGCTGACCGAAAAAGGCATCGCTGTCGGAAAACACGATTAAACGGAACGCCCTCCGTTTCTCTCGTGAAAAAAAACTTGCAAGCTTCGTTACGAGCGTTCCCGTTTTTGTTCCGGATCGTTGTAGAATCGGGAAGAATCGACGCAACTCGTTTTCGTACTCTGTATAGTTCTTTAATAAAGAGGATCGTCGTCTCGTCGATGATGCCACGTGGATACGTAAACGATTCGTCCCTCCTTTCTCCCTTCTTTACTCGATTTTACTTATCCATCTATCTTGCATTTTAGTTAGTATCGTTTGCCGAGCGTTAAGACAACTTCGAAAGTAACGTATTCGTTGTTTCGTCGTCGATCATAGAAAGATATCCGAAGATTTACGTAAAAAGATATACGGTTCTGGTTCGGTTTTCACGCTTATCGATCGTATCTCTTTACGCTTCGAAGATCTTTATCGTCTCCGATAGATTCCTTCTCCGGCACGATTTATATACATCGAATTATACGATGATAATTACAAACATTAGCGATGATTAATAATCACCATTAAAAAATAGGGCATTGACGTACAGCTTAAATCGACATTTATATACTTTTAAATAACCTTTTGAAATATAAACTTTGACTAGTTACATACTTCGTTTATATCTTTAAGTCCAGAGCGTTTCCCTTTTCGCGTAAACGCAACGGTTTGTTTTGCGATGAAATATTTTTCATTTGATCCTTTTTTACGTGGTACTTAGTCGATTAATGGCGTTACTCGTGGAATACGATATCGGTTCGTTACGTTTCGGTACACGTCCGGGACGACTCGTTCAATTTCTTCGCGAATGTTTCGCTTAACCTGTCGAGTCGTTGTCGGATTGCCACGAAGATTCGTTCCTCTAATCGAGCGAGTCAGGGTGCGACGTCTCGTTGGGTATGCGCTGTACGAGGTGTGCCACCGTTCGAAACGATCCATTCTCATCGTTGGCCGCAAAAGGTCTATCGGAAGCGGTTCGCTGCTGATTTTCTGGCAACTCCGTCCCAACCACAGCGCGGTCCCGTTTGCTTATCCTTCCACCGGCGAATCGAGGGTGACTCGAAATCGGCAAATCGGCCGAAAACCTAGTAGCTGTACGTCGTACGATTAATAAGAACGTTAATCCGACGAAACATATAGGTTATTCGTTACGTTATATCGATACTGACATTTAACGATAAGAAACGTATTAATTTCAGCGATGTTTATCTCGTGTTTAAACCCGGTACATACATATACACGTGTCTTACGCGTGCCGGAAGGGTTGAAGCTAGCGGCAGCACTTGGCTACGTTCCGAAGTCATTAGTGGGAAGCTAAAATCGATTAATCATAGCCGTAGCGGCAACCCGGACATCCATGTCGCCCTGGCGCGCGATCCTGCTTTACGCACAGCGAAAGAAAACGGACCACAGGAGGGATTCGTTGCGATCCGGCAAATACGTAAATCGGGCTGATTTCCCGAATCGACGAATCCCGAAGACGAGTAAGAAATAATTCCATTGGTTAGAGTTATGCAGCCTTCCAAGGGTAATCGCGGTTTCGTCGTGCGCGATTCAGACGATCCCGGTTAATTCGCGAAACGGTTAATTAACGCAGCGAAAACGGTTTTGCGCGACGAGAGCGAATAAGCAGGACGCGGAACACGGTCGTCGCACCGCAGTTCGGTACATGTCGTCACAACAGGTGGCTAGCTCGACGAAATATCGTCGCGATCTCATGCATGTAAATGTTCCGTTACCGACTCCTGTGTACTTTTGACGGACGCGTATAATAATCGTCCCTTTTTCTTACGCTTACGCTTACGAGTACGGACGATGAAATACGGTGTAAGCAAACGCATCGACTGGTCGACGCTGCTCCGACGTCGTATATTTGCATCGTGCATCAAACGCAACAAAGTCGCACAGCTGCGTTGAAAACTTCCTCCGTAGACTCCTCGGTCCGTTGAAACCGACGTAACGAAATTGGTTAAAAGATGCCGAAAGATAACGTTTATATAATTCGTACGATTGTACGTAGAGGAGGCTATTTTATCAAAAAAAAAAAAAGAAAAAAAAAGGAAGGGAGAGAAAATAGAAGCGTGTATAGATTTTCGCAGTATCAAATAAACGTTATCGCGGAATAATCTTGTCCTGAATTATTATACACGTTCGACCATAGTATATTGTATCGACACGATGTTCCCATAATATTAAGTTTATATGTTACTATACTCCGTTGTACTACGTTTTGACAATTGTACATCACGCTCTTGTTACTTATAAATTAAATATTATCAACCAGATCGTAATTACGTTATAAGTCAGACTAATTGGCGATATATTAATTAACGAAATAGTCTAATTATTCTACGCGAACGGAAATTAATATTTATTAGTAGGATAGGAGGAATAATTTAATTTAAACTAGTATAGATACGTACGTACGATCGATATGGTTTTATCGACCTACGGCTAGTTTATCAAACGGAACGGAAAAATAATTTCTCTTTCTCTTTTCCAATATCCAAGTTGGTTGGTTATTTATTTAAGCTGTGTATCGCGTATTGGTTATTTCTAGGAATTATTTGCTTCGTGCGGTATAGGTATAGGTATAGGTATAGGTATAGGTATAGGTAATCGTGGGAAGCGTACGAAGCACGCGGTTCGTCGTATCAGCGGTTGATTTCCGGTAGAATTGAAATTGCGTTCAGCTTCGACGACGCACGAATGAAATTATTTAACGGCCTTTACAGGTATTACCAACGTAGATGCTTACTTGTTGGCATTAACGCATTATGCCGCGTACAACGCCGTTCTATAGCCTTGCGTCAATTATCACTTAACGGGAGAATATTGAATTTTCATCGCGCGAGCCGATCATCGCCCAATGGCGAAAGAACGGCGTTCCATGCGTAATTACTCGCGCCGTTGTCTTCTTAATGACTCGCGTCGAGCTAAGATTTTAAATCCTATCTTTGGCGTACGTGTACGTTTCGTTGTAAAATATTTCACGACGTTTGTCGAAAGCGTCGGAAAAGTGATCGACGACGTTGGTATAAAAAGGGCCAGTTAATGTCGTTCATTACGAAAATTTCAACTGCGAATATTTTAATATCCGTGCGACGGGTACTTTTAAATTTATTTAAGTCGTTAGAATAGACGAACGTTGGCTTTCAATATCTTTTCCGTAGGATCGTTAAAGATCGCGGTATCTTATCGTCTTAACTCGTTCCTTTCCTAACTACGTAAAATAAGGTAATCGTTCGACAATTCGCTATGAAGCGCGAAAAAACAGAGGTGTAAACGTTTTCATTTAGATTTTTAACTTAACTATTAACACCGTTGTTTCTCGCAATACGATCTTAGGAACAACGTGGCGAAACGAGGCTGATCGGCCAACGAGATAAGGTAAGGTAACACGAGCGACAAGTTGCCTGTTGTCGCTGCTTTTATTCCGCTGTCTCTTCCTGCCAAATTTCGATTCGATCGTCAACGTAGAACGCCCATGCCGCTTCTCGTATTCAGAAATTCCCATACCGTTTATATCGTTGCCATTTCCCGAAACGAAACAAAGCGAGTCTTTTAACCGTTGTAAATCGAGCATCGTGGAAAATACGAGATCGCTGGCGACAATTACGCGGACGAAACCGTCGTTGAATAATTCGCACCGGCCGTAGGAACTCGCGTCGTCGTCGGTGGTGGTGATGGTGCTGCCGCTGTTGCTACCGATGCTATCGAGTTATCGTTCGTCTTCGCCTCTTAGGTCGTCGTCGTCGTCGTCGTCGTCTCCTTCCAGACACATAGCCGTATCTCGAGCTTCTCGTCGTCGAGGAAAATCGCATTCCTCGGTGTCGCGTGGTATTAACCGTATCAGCGAGCTCTATCGTATAAGGCTCCCTCCAACTCCCACGCTTTCTGTCTCGATTTTGCTCGGAATATTACGCTTCGTCGTGTGCTCGTCACCCCATTTACCGAGAAACATCCCCTTTGTTCCGAGACACGTTCCACGTAGAGAGAAGAGCCACTCCACCTTGACGAGCCGCTCGCCTCGTGCTCCGTGGCTGTTCCATATCTACGGAATGCTCGATAACCATATTATTTTCCGCCATTCTTCATCGATGCCTGAGAGAAAGAGAGAGAAGAGGATTCTCATATCCGCCGCTGCCGCTTTTGATCTTCTCCCTCCGCTTCTATGATCGCGTCGCACGGGCCACGTCGGTATTAAATTCCGCGAGCTCCGGCCGGTTAATCGAGATACGCGAGTCGAACGGGAACCGAACTTTTCGATTTATCTCGCGTCCACGCGGACGGATTTAACGGATAGGCTTCTCCGCTCGGAGGTGATTTGACCCGGTCGCCCGATAACTCGATCGCGCGTCGTTTCCCTCGCCGCCGATTCCTCTTCCTCGTCGCTTTTCCACGCTGCGACCGCTCGATCAACCGTACATCGTCGTTTTCTCGTTGCAACGTAGAATACGCGACGAAAAGAACGCGATCCTAATTTTCTTTCGTCGCAGCGATGCGAAGCTCGCCAGATTTTTGGCGCGGAAACGGAGCTTGTGAAACGAAATTACGCGTCGAAAAAGGCAGTATCGAAAGGTTACGTCGTCGACAAAGAGTCGTTGGTTTATGCAAAGCACGAGTATATAATGTAAGTTCCGAGGGCAAATTGGAAATTTAAGAATATAGAATTTCAGATCCGACGGAACATTACATATTCATAGGACATTAAAAGTAGAATGCGAAATTTTCTGGTTAAGATTGCACTATTTCACTAAGTTTAATAGGCTTTATTCGATCTGAATATGTATAGGCTATGAAACTATCCAAACTATATAGTATAAGCTACACTACCACGCGAAACGATCTATGCGAAAGTTGGCATACGCGCGAATAGTCGATGATATTGGCGGAATTAACGAAAAGCAACGGTAATAATTAAAATAAAACTTTAGACTATCGGACTACGTTTTCCGTTTCGTTATTATATTACTTTTGGCCGACAGACGTATCGTATCTACAAGCGATAATACAGGAACACGTATATCGATAATAAAGTCGAAGGCAGACTTTTTCTCAACCGTTCTACGTGCAATACGAACGCAGGGAATACAATGGGAAGAATTTCCATACGTTCGTGGCTGCAAATGGTACGCCTTTAAATTACTGCCAATTTTTCATTTTCGGAATATGTATAAAAATAAAGCGCACGAATAAAAATCTGCCGCTAGCAACCGCGTTTTCATATTCGGGTGGCTGGGAATTATTTCGTTTTTAAAACGCGTGTAAATCGATGGTTGCTCCGTGCTGTTTTTAAAACTTCCTTTATA
Organism: Bombus bifarius; assembly: GCF_011952205.1. Lineage (NCBI taxonomy): Eukaryota > Metazoa > Arthropoda > Insecta > Hymenoptera > Apidae > Bombus > Bombus bifarius. Next base: position 385,578 of record NW_022884516.1, on the reverse strand, counting down.
TCGCGGTCAAACGAACGCGAGTAAATAATATTTGCCTTAAAGTATTTCGCGCGAATCGGCGAAAAATTGCAAAAATCTTTCCTATACGTATACGTATACTGCTACTTACCTACGATGCAACTTTTCCATTCGAAACTTAATTCAAAGTTGATCGACGAGAAGCCGAAAATCTCCTGCTTTTGGTCGTATATCGATACGACCAGTCGTTGCCGAGCTACTCTCGTTTGAATCTTTGGAGCGAAGCGTAATTTCGTTGCACCGGCATTGTCTTATTCGCACGCGTTCACCACGACCTACCGCATGCTCGACATCTGCGCGCTGGTCAGCGACGAGCGCCGAGTCAGGGTCTTTTTATCGTTGCTAAATAGCGCCGACGTACGTATTTCCAGGAAGCGAACTGGGTCGCGTCGTTTCCAGGAATTCGGCCGCGCCATTCAGAATCTCGTGCATTTTAGTCCGTGTTTTGCGGTCTTCTATCTTGGGACATGGACGTACGTAGGTGTCAAGGTAGGATAAAACGAGAATCTGATAGCCTGACTTTTTCCATCTTCCCGGAAAGTTTCCGAGAAAACGCATACGTTCCTTGTGGCTTCTACGTTGTATTAAATTCGTTCGGAATTTACTTTGGGATACGTTAAGGCAAAGTTCGAATAGTTTCGACGACATCAAAACGATATTGGACGATCGTAGAAAAGAATTTCTCTAGCTTTAGAAGCAACGAATGTAAATGATAATCTCAGATTTACGAGAAACACGTCGTATTCTCCCTAGAAAAGCGACACAACTCGACCAACGTATTTCTGCGAGAGAGAGAGAAAAAAAAAGAAAATGTCGTTTGACCTTGTTTTACGAGTTACACCTGTTACGTCATTTTTCCCGGTAAGTTCAATTACCAAAATGACACGTTATCGCACGAGACGGAGCTTTTTACATTTTTGGAAACCTAGCATTTTTAACTAACACTCGATGTTGTCTTACGTCGAACTTTGACGGTAAAGATGCAATTGATCGAAAGAAGGTATCGAGTCCCTTTAACGGTATGTATATAGAAATAAGATTTGTAATCGACGAAGTTAACGTTGTCTCTAGTTTGGCCGTTTTTTTGCATTTTCATTTGATTCTTTTAAATTTCGTTCAATTTTTTGGAGGAGGTCATTCGCCCGAAGAGTTTCGTATCTTTCTGGAAATTTTTTAGAAGAGGAAATTCCAGGGTAATCGACGTCACCTTCGTCATATTCGTTCAAGAAAGTTTTATCGGCTTTCGCATCGTCGAGCAGCTTGCCGTTCGAACAATCGGATAATGCGTATCGAATTAATCGAATCGATCGTTTCAGCGAAATATGCAACTGCGACAGCGTGTAAGTAGAGAAAAATTCCACTTTTTTCCGTTACCTTTTTACGACAAGGGTAAAATGTACGAACGAATTAATGCAATTTAATTAAATCTTTTGAAAGAGCTTTTTAAAGTTTCTCATAAAGATAAAAGAGTAATATGTATCACGCGTAAAATTTGTATTTCATACAATTTCCTACGTTCGATTAAATGAAACGTTCGCTAATATTCACGAACTTTTATCGAATCAACTATTAAATCGAATTATCGAAAGTACATCTGTTTTAACGGGAACGCGTATTTTTTGTATTTTAAGAAAAATTTCCTTAATGGGATATTTTTTGTACGGTGTCCAAAAAATTAAACAAAGATGGCAAATCTAATTATTATTTAATATTTTGCTGGCGATAATTACATCACGTACAGGATCGCGTACAGGATAAGTATCGAGTTACGCTCGTTCTGCTAACAACCAGGCAAATGTGAAACGTAATAACGTAAGCGCCGTACTTGTTACACCTGTGCAAAGTACGATATAAATTTGTGCGAATTTTAGCTAGCTTTGATACGACTTTCAACGAAAAAAGAATTATACGCGAACGAAACGAAATTAAAAATTTTTCATCAAGAAAGTCGGTAGTAGGAAATCATAATTGTATAATGCTACAAATGTTTGTTCAAATTGCAGCAACGGCGCAAAAGCGAGATTAAAATGATGAACGTACGTACGCGTATATGTAAGAGGCCGTTTTCCCATTCTTATTTACCCATGCACGAAGAAGATATCGAACGTACTTTCTTGTTCTAACAAAGAAATTCGGTCTTATTATGGCGTGTCATAGCAAAAAATCTATATTTCCAATCTACACGGTTGCTTTGTATTCGTTTGATAATTTATCACGTAGAATATCTCAAGTAATTGTTATTATCGATATCTCGTTCGTCTATTATAAAATGTATCTTTGCGAGTAAAATGGACACGTCGTCGGCATCTCAACCTCAAACAGCAGGAACATTTAATAATTTCCACGTAAACGTTACCTCGACCATTCGAAATCGTAGGTAAGAAATAATTAGTGCAATTTTAACGATTAATTTTTATAGCTAAATAGCCGTTAGAACGGAAGAAATAATATATTAAAAGATGTCGTGGCATTTAATTAATTTTGAACGCAACGCTTTGTCGTGTACTGGCTAGCCCTTCTTCTCAGCTTTCAAGAGTTATTTTATTATTGAAACAACGGTCCCGTTATTTATCAGCGTCCTGCTTTATCGCGCAAAACACAACGGGAAAATTTTCATCGAGTTTCCTGTATAATCCACCACCAGTCTCGCCCCCTTTAAACATCGAACAAAGAGTTTGATATTCGAACAATGATACGTTTGGCGGCAAAGCCGAACGAACTCTCTACCGCGGATGATAAATCGCGTGTCATAATCTATACGTTCCTATACGTAAGCAACGAAACTTTCGCCAGACATCCGTCTTTCGGACGCTCATCCGACCAAACGAACTCGTAATTATTCCAACAAACACCGTTATTCCTCCGAGATACGAGATATCGCGATTCTTTGAAAATTACACCGATAGCGAACGTAATTTTACGCGTGACGACAAGAGTCGGAGACAGCGAGCGAACAACGCTATCGTTAATAACGCGCAGATATTACGCGAAAACGAACAGATCTTCGACTCTGTGAAACTATCGGTTGGAACGCGATATCGGCAACGTGGACTACCGCCAATCGCGTACGCGAATCGAGCGACGCTCCTCCGAATCGATATCGAAGCATACACGCGGTAGCGATTAAGCGAATTTAAAGCACACGTACCGAGAATACCAATGATCTTTCCAACAAAGTTCCGACACCGTTTCGATTACCAGATTAAATCGCAAAACGGTAGATGCAGTGCGCAAACCATAGGTATACGTCATAACGAACGGACATGGGACGTTAAATATCGGATAGGAAGAATCGTCGAATCTATCTTACTCCTAAGAGAGTAATTCTTTCGATTATTTGATCGCAGCGTCGTAATTTTGGGTCAAAGTTGCGGCGGAGAAAGTGGAACGAGGGAAAGAAATCTTGATTCTTTACTAGAAAAATCAAGAGCTTTCAACGTTATATCTTTATTGGTGAGAATCATGGCGGACATTACAATTGCAAACATCCAGTAATTTAAGCAATCGGCTTAAAATTCGACCGCGTTTCCACTTTGATTTCGCGTATTCGCGTTGCTCCTCGTGAAGTTTCTCGATTGGTTCGCGCGTGCAACAGCGATCGAAACGCTTTCGGTTGCAACGCGAGTCGTGCGAGCAATTACTCGAATTTTAATTGCCTTGCTTCAGCTACCAGAAAAAGTTAGGCCGGAAAAAGGATCCTACGACCGGTGCCTTTAACGACGATGTGAATTGAAATTATAAAGTTTTCTCTATCTAATATTCCATATTTAAACAGCCATTGAAAGCTTGTAACTGACGTTAGACCGTTCGGTAGAATAGTTAAGTGTATCACGAAAGATCGTACAAATTTTGTTACGTTAAATCGTTAAGCAGTATAGATAAATTTTCACATTTTTTATAGATAAATGCTTTACGGTATTTATCGGACACCCGACATCGATATAAAGAGATGCTAAGAATATTTGGATGTGTTAAAGGTATTTTACGAGGTGTTTAAAACGACGATCATGCCATTCTCGACTATACGTGAATATTTCATGGCGCGCGTAATCTCGATTTACACAAGAATCTTATTTCCTAGGCATAGGCGTTTAATCTTCGCTCGTGTTACCGAATGTTCAAAGAACAGTCGACGAAAGAATGACCAAATGTTTAGAGAAATTTTACGAACGTTCTCTTCTTTCTTATTCCTTGATGTTATACATGGAAAAATTATTACTACTTTTTACGATCGCAAGAACGACGCTTGCAAGATCCATGTAAAATATAACGCGACGTCAGTTTCCTTTTAAATATCGAAATTATCTTTGCATATTTTTACAAAAGACTTATCTAGAAATTTTAGAAATTTTCGGCTAATAATATATATATGCGTATGTATATAATAGCAAGGTTAACTGGCTCCGTGTGTTCCATCGAAACCGTGTTACAGGGATATCGCGTTATAGGAGGGCTGTCGCGTTTCTTGTACCGTTGTATATCGAAACCACGTTCTCAGAATTACCGTGTTATAAAAGGGTCGAGCGTATATATCTTTAACGCGATACGTCTTTTTAGTATTTCAAAGCGCTAATACATTATCGCGGATAAATTTGTTTAGAAAATAGCTTCTGACAATTTGAACGCGATAAAAGTAGTTATGTAATTATAAAGCTATTAACAGAAGTAACTAAAATTGACCGACTTCGGTACATACTAGAAATAGCTTCTTATACCCAGCGACCTATGTCTGACCTAACTCAAATCTATACTACTTGCGCCTGTTTCAACAGTCCCTTAAAATAGATTTCAAGCGAACTACGAAATACAGGGATAATGGCATTTCTCTTTCTCTCGTTGTAATTGTTCGAATATTAATTATTTTCCAACGTTACCCTCACTTTTCAACAATGTTATTCGTACTACTTTCCATATATTTTCCATACGACATTCTTTCACAGATTCCATATATTTTAAGCAGTTTCGAATAGAACGAAATGATACGAAATACCAGATACGAAACGAAATAAGAGCTCCGTCGTTCGTGCTCGTTATGGGACGTCGTCCCTAATTTTGTCAAATCAATGGATATCGTACATACGAATAGCGTGGATCGTAATCTCAAAGGTCCAGGAAACTAGTCGTTGAAAAAGTGAGTTTAACGCAAGATTTAATATATATACATATATATTAAATTACATTATATATATATATATATATATATATATATATATAACGCAAATATAACAAAACGCAAATATAACAAAACGCAAATATAACAAAACGCAAACAATCCACTCGCAATTCTCTCAATGCCATTCGTCGGGACACGATTTTCTAGCTGCGACACAGAGCTGGCAGGATCAAAAGAGATATAGGCTAGGGTAGGATTAATTACCCCGTGGTTCAAAAGAATCCCGGAGGCTGTCGCGTCGGTTAGTCAAGAAGACCATTCAGCTGACGTGAGTTGGGTGTACATAATACACGAAAGGAGACAAATGGAGATAGCGAGGGTTCTATAAAGTTGGGAAAAGAGGCCTGGAATAATCGCGGCAACGTGCATGGCATACCGGACAAGAACGAACAGGAAACCGCGAACCCTATTCCGTTTTTCCATTCGACGTCGTTCGACGATGTCTGTGTACACGGGTCGCGTGATTAAGAATTAAATATTTACGAGTCCGACGATGGCAGGAATTCGAGTCGCTCTGATGACGTCGCGACAGGTTGAATAGGGGTATCTGTGAAAAACAGAGAATTGAAAGGGGCCGGAAATAGGCGCGTGCTTCCTCGAGGAGACACGAAAGCGTCGTCGGTATCCCTTTCGTCTTTCTTTCTATAGATCGCCACGGGGGTCGCGCGAGTCCGCCTTTCGTAAGACGATCCTTAACAGCCCCTTAATAATGAATTCCCCTCTGAATGCTGGCCCGTGGTGGCATCCTCTCCTCCGTTCACCAACCCTTCCTCCTGTGTATTTACGCCGCCCTTTTTCTTTAGCGGCTCGGTGTACCGAATGTGTGCCGGTGACTGCGAATACGAGCGTGGATGATTACCGGTGAATGACGGACTTCCGGGGCCGCGAGCTAACTTTTGCTTTCTGGGTTCTGCAGTTTCGTCCTCCTTTCTTCTTCTTTTTTCTTTCTTTTTTCCTTCTTTTTTTTTTGCTAGAGAATGCTAGAGAAGGAAGATGAGATGGACGGTTAGTTTACACGTAGATGCGGTTGTTGTTTGAGTTTCTTTCTTTTTCCTTTTTCTTTTCTTTCAAATAGCAATAGATGATTTAAGCGGAGAAGGTATTCGCCTCGTAACGATCGAAGTAAGATTTATCAATACGTTTGCTAATTCCGTTCGTTCCGACTGGACACCTTTTTTATCTCTATAAAAACTTTGTTACATCGTTTGTACATACGCGTTAATAAAACTATACGAATAAACTTATACGAGACGAAATATAAAGCTAGGCTTTTTTTTCTAATCCAAGATGCGTTTATCTCTTGTAATCGTAGACATCCGTAAGCGTCGGATCCTGATTTTATCAAGGATCTGCGAAACATCTCCGATTCCTTCTCTAGCCTGCGACGCGTTCAGCGCCCAGAAAGACCTAATTTATAGCTTCGTACATAATTTATAAAGCTTGTGTCAAGCTTCTCCTAAGTTTACCACGATAGACTACGTGCACAACGTGTTTCCGTACCAACGCGCATAAAAACTCGAGTCATCTTTACGCGCTGTTGCGCGGGAACGAATCTTTGGCTGTTCCCTTCTGTAGAGGGAAAAATATTCGGCCGATCGGGTTCTGCTAGACCGAGATTTGAAACCCGGTTTCTCCGCTTGTCGGCCGAGTACTTTTCCAATTAAGCTAAAGCCGTCTACATTTCGCACATGATAATACCGATCTAAGACGTATCTAGAGTTACTTGGAATCAGTCGGAGAGGTAAACGACGTATCCCTCGTTCTTGTTATATCCAATTCGTTCGTACACATCCATGTACGATATCCCCCGAAAGAATATCCTCCCCCTTTCCGAGCTACTCGTCGGTCGATGCGACAGCCGGATATACATATAAATGTGAACATGTAAACGAAAATCTCCAAGACGAAGGATGAACGAGAAGGCGGGTGAGCGAAATAAACGCGTTCCTTGTGTATCATGGTCGTTCATACAGGGCATAGTTTTCGCCTCGTTTAATCAACATCTTGCTCGTGCTATACGCGAGACAATGTCAACAAGTCGTTTGAGGGGAAAATAGAGAGAGAGAGAGAGAGAGAGAGAGAGAACAAGAAGGTTCCCGTTCCACGCGAGTTCCGAGCATACTACATAAATGATCGCTCCTATCTCTCTGCCGCTTATCATTTTGCCTTTCATCGTCCTTCTTGTCTCTTTGACGGGTCTTAGATTCTCTCTCCCTCTCTCTGTTTGATCTTCATCGTACTCTTCGTTCAGGAGTCCATTCAGGACTTTCAATCCTTTCACGAACACCCGACCATTTTCTTGTTCGCGGGTTATTCAGGTCTTGGTAAGGAGGGCGCGACGTCGGGTCGTCGAGTTTAACGAATCAAAGGAATACGATTAATATCGAGTAGGTGTTTGTTTGTCGCTCGAGTGGTATACACAGGCTGGCAGAAAAGATATTTGTAAAGCGCGAATCTATCATAGATACCGAGGCAACGAAGAAAGTTCGTGTCACGAAAATCTTGTCCGAAGATTTAGTAGCTGCTAGGTTCGTAAATCGATCGATCCAAAGTGTATAAAACTTATACTAAATTAAGCATATCTTTGTATTCAATGGATTTACGGGCTCGTTATTTAGAAATAGAAACGCGATAGCGAATAAAGAAGAAAGTCTTGGTATTGTCCTTTATTCTTGCAGTTTTTATCATCAGTGACACCCTACGACGATCGTACCGCGAACCTGTTGTCCTATTTGAATAAATTTTCACGCTCGCCGTATCATGCCCATGCATGGTTACGTTCGGAACGTAAATATCGTCGAGATCTATTTTATTAGCATAATGCGACGATAGCGGCGCAACTTTCAACAGCTTAAATGTCTGCATTATACGAACGGCATAAACGTACCTGATATCTTCCGCGGATATTCAAATTCTTCTTTTTCAACTTTATGAATAAAGAGCGTTGGAACAGACTTGTCGATAATCCGTTAAATCTCGATCTTTGATTCTGGCGTAAGCAGCGATCCTTAAATTTTATTCTTCAATTTTACAAATGCTCTACGTAAAACGCGTAAATAAAATCGATTTTCAGAGTCGCAGATATTTACTTGAAAACAGTTTCATCAGCTACATGAAAACGTTAAAGATACTCGCGTCGTCTCTCTTGGGAGCGGGTTCTATCGTAATCTTTAAATCGTAACACAACTATGCTTGTAATTTCACAGGATTAGCTTTAGACGCTAATACCGTTACGAAGTCCATCGCGTCAAGTAAATTAAAAGTTAACAACGAATTACGGGAAATAACGTTCACGATTGTCGATACGTGTGAAATCTACGTATATTCTGCTCCAAACGTGTTCTATACAGTGTCCTACCACGGTGTATCGTACCAAGTTCCAAGTTATCGCGAGGATTTGATGGCCACAGTCCGCAACGTCGAAGCTTACGCGCACCGCGATAGAAAACGAAGAAAACGGTCGATCGATATCCAATAAACATCGGAGGACGGAGAATCGTTTCCGGAATTTCCTACCGAACGCGCGTTTGTCGAATCGTGCTTTCCTATATCGCGCATTGTAAATAAATCGCGATTATCGCGAATAAACAATTATTACGCGGGGAAATCACCAGCGACCGCGCAACGATGTCTATAGTCGAATGCGATACAATCGCATCGTGCTCCACTCTCACTGTTGTTCGTCCGTGTTTTCGCGGAAAATATATCAAAATATTCGTCGCGCAGCCAACGCAAATGCAAGTTAACGACCGCTACCTGCTACCTTTCGACATACGGCTGTACTTACCGTTAGAAGGAAGCATCGATAGAGTCACAGGAAAATGTACGGCGATTGGCAATTATACTTTCGTCGAAGCTGGGCCGATTCTTAATCGTTAGGTCAACTACGTAGAAATTCGTCGACGCGTTAAAATTTGCTTCGCGTCCGTCCAATACGTTGAAACGTAATTTCGTGTCAGCGCGAAAACATTCAGCACCGAATACGATAAAAATTCTACGAGATTGAAGTACTCGTCGTACGATCCGATATTTGGAAATAGCTCGGGCTGTTGTTCGTCTTAGTTGGTGGTTAATCGAGACTTTGGTCTATACGATCTACCTTCGATTCCGGCGGAATTGTTGGAATAGCTGAATATTCAGCTTGAAACGTCGTTTTCAAGCACCATCGCGTCCTTGCCTCAAACTCTCGGACTATGCGTCAACAACGTCCGCTTAACTATCAACTATCAACGAAGACCTAGTTACGGTCTATATAAAAAGAGAAAAATGATCGTAGAAACGCGGTTATCTTGGCGAACTTGGATACCTGGCTGATTTCGCGAGATATCTACGGAATTCGTCAAAGAATGCGAACAATGTCGTCAAAGTGGATCCGCTCGTGAACCACAGCGCACATCGACGTTGCTTCGCTGTGTCGATACTGTCGAGAGGAGAGATCAAGGCGCGACGTAGCAAAGAAAGGAAAGAGACAAGGAGAAACAGAGGGAAAGAGGGAAAGAGGGAGCTCGTAGCAGCAACAGGTGGCATCAAAAATTCATTCGCGATGCCCGTTATCGACTACGACGGACAGCTGTTTCTGGGGATCGATCGCCGCTCTTAATTGTAACAGCGAACGGTCCACGGCACTCGCGTTATCGTCGACCTGTTAATCGTGTCCTGTCTCGCAGAACGGGCTTCTCCTTCGATCGTGTCTGATATCTCGGTCGATCGACGGCGCCCGACCATAGTTGCGTTGGATCGCTGAACGCGATCGGTCAAGACTTAACGAACAGAACGGATTAACGCGGTTTGCCTATAAATCGCGATCGTACAACGAACGTTGGAACGCGAGCATCTTCTATTTCGTACGGACGCTATAGTTTGAATTTAGGGCTAGAACGAGAAGAAAACGTCGTGCGAAAGCAAATTGTTGGTTGAGCGTTTGGCAACGGTGCTCTGCTACGTGGAGTTTTATCCTTGTCACGCGCAAAATGGTCTATCCAAGCTACGATCGAAGAGAATTACGGCTGGGGGTGAAAATAAAAACGGACAGGTAGTAGAAACAGGTATCCAAGGCCAAGTTTCGTTTGTCATGTCGTTAAAGAATCATCTCGTAAAGAGTATCGTATACTTTTTTGTATATCGATTCTTTTTTCGTAGCACAAGTACAGCCACCGGATTCTTTTACAGGGATTCGTACGATCGATTTCGGACTCTCTGTATTTTCAGATTTCAGGAGCCGGTTGACCCGACTACCGAGTCTTATCGCCGGATAAGAAAAACGAAGGTCGTCCCTCTAGCGAGGCTAGCAGGCGTGGTTTTTGCGTTTGTAGGTAACGACGCTCTAGGGGTAGTATTTCGACGGTAATCGCAAAGTCATTGATGGCGTTCCTTCGAGAAAGTTAGTTCGTTAAATCGCGCGTTCGTTCGCGCCTGGTTTTATCGAATAATCTTGTTCTCTGATATCGCCAAGTACAACGAAGATACGCGAATCGAACTCATTTGAAATATAAGTGCAAGAGTGAGATATACATGGATAAAACGATATATATGTAGACAAATATAGAAATACTTAATAAATATAGAAATCTTAGTCTCCTACGTTACAAGTTAGCTTTCGATTACACACTTGTTAGTTAAATTAAAGAAATGTGTCTAACATTGCGTAACAAATAACACGTTTGACACTATGACAAAGATAAAGACACTCGGCTACTAATAAGTAGACGTAGAAACGAGGAGCAGAGAGTTCGATATCTAGTTATTTTAGCCTTCCAACGAGCTATCTTCGTTAGATCATCGATAATCCGTACTAAGAATCAAGAGCTCGATCGAATAATCGTCAAAGTTTCCAACGATAAGCGGAGAAAAATAATTCGGCCAATTCTCAAATAAATACAACGATCCCGGTAACAGGTTATTTTACGAAGCTATATTTATACGAGTTGGTACGAATCTAACGTTAAATATAATCGAGAAACGCAACGATCACATGCGGCAATCGTACATGGTACGATAAAAGCTACTACCACGGTAATGTAACGGATTCCTTACTTATCCGTTGTTTTAACCTTTATAAAGAAGCACCTGGTAAATCAAACGCCGTAACTAAGGTGAGTCGTAAAATGTATGCTCAAAGTACTCGGGTATTTCGTTCTTCGAAGAAAGATGTATCGAATTCGGTACGCTTGTTCCATCTTCCCGCGAGTACGATAAAGTTTGATTCGCGCGAACAACGTTACCCAAGTAAGATGGTCGATCTATAAAATACAACTTAAATTAAGCAAACAATCGTGACTCACCTTAGTAAATCCATTTACCGACCTCGTATCTAACGTCTAAAGCCGTATTCGCTTGGCCAAATTGCACCCGCTCTACTTTCCGCTAGTCCGGCGAAAGAAACCGTCTCTGTCTCTTTCTCTCTTTCGCTTCGCTTCACGAATCTATCCAATGAATAGCCTTGCCCAGTAAATAGTCCTTGGTGCAAGCGAGCACGCTGTTCGAGTCCACGTAATCCATCAGCTGTCTACCCACGTTCACGAAGAATCCCAAGGTCCTTAAAAAACCCATAAACACTTGGCGAAAATAGAAAAGCGCGTCGTGCGCTCTATTCGTTTCACGTGTCTCGACTTTTGCCATCGAGGATCGTCGACCTTGATCCTTAGTCGTCGACGATCGACTGCCGTAATCCCCCATAAATCGTCGGTAGGTGACGGGAAATAACGAGGGATCTCCCTCGGGACGTCGAGTAGCCGACTTTTTTCCCGTTCGTTCGGTAACCGACGTCTCAACGATGTAACCGTGATCGTTCCTTCGATACCGATTATCATCGTTCGTAGTGGACGATCGTTTCCAGGCGTTCCATTCTTTTCGACTTTGCAGCCGTTTCCGATTTTTGCTCTCCGATTTTAGGCGAACGAAACCGCGTTCAGCTTCTTCGACGACAATGGGCGATTCGCGGCTTATCGCTAGACCGCTATCTTGGTATCGCTTCGAACGATATACCGTTTCCTTCGGATCGTCGAATCCAGTTCCGTACAAGCCTTTCGCGTTTCCTTCCAACCACCCTTCCTCGCTTCTCGATAGATTTTTGACGCCGTTCGTCCAAACGTCGTCGTTGGACGTCGCGTACCTCGCGCCGAATCTCGCAATTTCACGCAGAGTCGTCGGGTTATAGAAAGAGGCGCGTTTGCTTTTCGACGGAGACCGAACGAACCGGCTTCTAGTTCGATCCTTTGCGTCACGTTTACGACGTAAATTTCGCTGGTAATTGTCCCAAGTATTTTGAAACGCGAGATTCGACGGACCGAACTCTCTCAGGCGGAAAACATCGCTCGGTTTCCTACTATTATCGACTCGCTTGCTCGTCTCGGTATTCTTAAATCTCCGATTCAACGACGCGATCTCTCCGAGAGGCAACGAACGAGATCGTTTCGATGGCTCTAGTCGCGAGAGCGTACCGGAAGTAACGCGATTCGTCTTCGAGAATAGAAGTTTACAGCGTCTATCCACTCGGAGATTCTCCGACTTTCCGCTAAGATCGCCTTCTGCTCGAGTTCTTTCAAATTCCGCGTCCATCCGCGCCATCTTCTCCGTTTTCTCCCTCGGGGACGAGCGATCCTCCCGATTCTCTGGTTGTTCTTTCGTCGACGAAGATGGAACGAGCAACGAGACTCCTCCGACGTCGTCGACGATTGGAAGCCAAATACCTTTCTGACAGACACAGTTTATCGATCTCGAATCAGAGCCAACAGCGTTTCTCCGCTCGTTCGGCCAAACTTTCGCTTTGCTGGTTTTCGAGCGTACGTCGGAAGTTGGGTCTTCGACGGCCAGTCTTTTTCCCTTTCGTCCTTCAAAAATGCTGCTCTTTGATGTATTTGAAAATTTGTCCACGTTCGAGTTTCGAAGCAAGCGCGACGGTTCGACGAAACGTTTGTTCGCGAGGGCAGAGTGATCGTGCTGCGTATCTTTGGGAAATGCCCGTTCGATCCGATCGGTTGCAGGATCGATATCCTTCCATCCGGAACTCGAGCATAACTCGTTCGATTTAAACTTCGTCCTGCTAGTTTTCGACCGTGTATTCCAACTTGCGAGTTCTCGAGCAAAGGCATTGCTAGCGATCTTCGACGTTTCCTCGATATTCGCGTCTACGGAGTTCGATATTTCGGAGGAACGTCTAGCACGACGCGATGCATTCCTAGGAAATCTTTCGTACTTTACGGGATCGTCGTTCTCAGGATTCCGAGTTTTCACGTTTGCTTCTAGTTTTGCTTGGCCGGTTCCCGAATGCGTATCGAAAGTCGCGGACTTTTTAACGGAAACGTTCCATTCGGTAGTCTTTGAATTCTTCCGCGAAACTTTGGAAATTAGTTTCGAAGCTACCGATTTCATAAAGTTCGCAGGACCGTTGTTCGTGGTAGATCTAGAAATTGAATTTTTTCTATTTCGCTCGAACCTTGTCACGCTAGATCCTAGACTCGCATTTGAAACTATGTGTACAGATTTCTCGATAGGAGTCGCGTCCCTCGCACCGATATTCTCCAAAATCTCCTTTTCCCTCGTTGAATTCAGCGTTTCGCTGTAGCTAGATTCTCGCCTATCGATAGGAAATTCGATCGATCGAAAATTCACGTTCGTTCGCGTCCAGTTTTTCGACGATGCGCGAACACGCTTGTTTAAGATTTTCGAAATTTCATCTTTCTTCTTAAAATTGTGCCTTCCATAGGACCGCTTATTACGACGATATCCTCTACTACCTATCCTCGTACGATTTGCCAAATTACTCGAGAACTCGGCGAATCTCCGATTCGATCTCAATTCGGACAAGTTATTCGATTCGGACGCTACGTTTTCCGTGTGTTTCGAGCACGGGCTAAACTTCTTCTCCCGAGTCTTCGAAATTTCTCTCTTCTTCGTAGATTTTGGCGTTTCTTTGCCGCTGTCCGCCGTCAAAACGGCAAGTTTCCTTTCTGTATTGTTGGGAAAGTTCGCGCAACTCGTACAACGATTGTTCTTATTACGCGTGAAATTCGATTCGAGTCCGTTCCATCTCGACTTATACTTTTGCGTTATGCGCGAGTACATTGTCTTAGAATTTCTCGACGTGTCCAAAATTTCCTCTTTCTTCGTAGAACTCTGTATCGCGTAAGATCGTTTGCTACGATAACGTGTCCCGCGGTTTTCTATCGCGATAACTCCCCAATGGTTCCAGGGCTCTTTTTCGAAACCGTCGTTTTCCACTGGTAGAAAATTCGATGGGTCGATCGACTGGGACGACGGGATCGTGGCGTTTGTCGCGTCTTCCTCGTGGTGCAGAAAGTACTCCGCCCAACAATAGCCGAGAGCCACTTCCTCCTCGTACATCTGGTAGATTCTACGCCAATATTTAAGCGTTCCCCGTATCAGAGCAAAGAGATCCATCATTTCGCCGGCTTCCGCCGGCGGCAGCGGCAGCGACACCACCAGAAGCCACAGCATCAGAACCGGAGGAATAGACGACATTGATCCTTATGTAAATCCACCGACGGTAGATATAGAAATAAACGGTCGGAACGAGCCTTGTCAGCGTCTCTTTTTTTCGCCACTCGAATCACGGATCGCTCGACTTTCAACCAGCCTGTCCTCTCCCCCTTTCGTGTCCCCTCTCGTGTCCCCTTTTCCCCTGCCACTCATCTTGCTTTCGTCCGGTTCCCCGATGACTCACGATTCCAACCTTCTTCAACGTGCGTAACTTTAGGCGCTCTCTTTCCAGTCTTTCCAGTCTTTCCAGTCTTTCTGTGCCAACGTTCGTCCTTTAATTACCCATTAATTATTTACGTCAATCGTTTGTTCCTCGTAGATCGTCGCTTAATCGAGATATCGTTCGCGCTCGTTGATTTCCAGAAGGAGTTCCAAGATGAATTGTTTTCATGTTCGCACATCATCGTCGTTTCAGCCTTGAAAAAACGTTTCTCCTCTGATACTCTGATCGTTCGTATTATACCTCGTCGAAATTATGTGTCGAAATTATGATCGTTAACGTTACAAATTTAGTTTCTAAATCGATATCTGTGTTGGTCGTAAATTAATATTTTACGGTTCTCGACTTTGAGGAGAAATGTTTCGGGTCACTCGATAGTAGCGATCGTTTCGTAGAAATAATTGAACGAATACGTTCTCCTTCGTGACTTCTCTGTTGCATCGCGTGAAAGAGAGTAGAGCAGTATACGACGTATAACAACCAGAGAATTTCGAATGTTAGATAAATTGGCTCGAGCGTTGAATCCTATTGTTTCTAATTTGAAGTTTATCGGGTTTTAAATGTCTCGAATAAAAGTTCCGATCAATGGAGAGAGCATCGAGTTGAGAGGTGGAATCTTGCTGCTTCTTTTTACGGGTCAATCGTTATACTTTATTTCCGAGGATATCGACTCACCATTCGCTGCTTCCATATTTCTACGTTTCTCCGTTCGTTCGTCTCTACGGTTCACGTTGCTCGTTGCTGTAAAGTATCAAACAACGATGAAACTCATTAGTCGGTAGTTTGACGAAGAGAATTTCTAAATCCACACGCCGCGATATCTTTTTCGATAAAAAGGTAATCGACGCAGAAATTACATTAATAACGGTCTTTATACATAAATCGATATACGCAAATGTTAATTAGATTATCCAAACGTTCAAATTCGATCGATAGATATAATCGTTCGATAAAATCTTTACGCGAGATGATATTTCGTCCTGGATGATGGAAAAACGATCAGGTAGATAATTTCTGTTCCACTTTCGTGGAAATACCGTTGTTATTTCCTTTCTGTGGATATGATTTTCTGTCCATTCGATGCGAAAGATTCGCGATACAGTAGGAATTTTCAACGAAGCATCTTTTGTCGCACGACGATGTACCGTTCGACGAACGTGTTCCACGTTCTCCGTTTCCAAACAAGTTTATTTAGAAAATTCCAATCTAAGAATTTATACTAAGATACGTCGACATACTCCGTTCGCACTCCATCTGCATCTGCGAATCAATACGCACGAATTTACCATTTGCCTGTATCATTTGCTTAGCAAATAAGCGTCCTAGATTAACCAACACTTTTCACTACAAATTTCGGCACGTTTCTCATCACGATCCTTTCCATGTCCGTTTCTGTACGATCACACCGAATCATTAAACCACCGCTAAATTCATCGGTAAACGATATTCGCAAAGATTTGCCGAAAATCGAGCGATTCGTTGATACGCTATACGGTAAAAAAAAAAAAAAAAAAAAAAAAAAACACCAACTAGCAGCTTACACGAAATTTGAAGTATCTTTAGAGTTCGAAAATAATCGGACGGTGTCGAGGTTCTCGAAGCGTTGATTTTTCCGAGCGTTCAGGCGAGAAGAGGGTGCGTTTCCAGCGGAGTTTACTCTTCCAAGGCCGAACGACCGACTGACTGGGTTTTACTATACGACCAGCCTCGTACGCACCTTGATAATTAACGTCCGCGCCAAAAGTGTGGAAAGTGCGTAACCTGCCCCGTAGGATTCCACCGGTCTTTCCGCTGTCTTTTCAGCATCTGTTGGTTTAAACACGTGCACAGGTTGGGCGCAGAGGCACAGATAACGGGACACGTTCGGCAGAAGGACAACGCGTAACCTGCATTCCTCTCGAACGGCGCGGCGCTGGATTCGATTTCGGGATCGATGAAACGAAGGTAACTCGTTTCACGACGATTCCCTAGGTTCCAAAGCCACGATCTCCGTCTTACTTTTCATATTTCCGATAAAAAGAGAGAAATTCGTGCCAAAGAGGCGTATCCGCTGCTACGTTTCTACATTCATATATTTAACGCGCCAATTAATTAATTACGTATATTTAGATTTATACGGAGGAGCGTCAGTCGTACATTGACTTTGAATTCACACGCGTTTGTCAATGGCAACGATCGTTCGCAATCCTTTTGGTTGCGAAGTTTCACGCGTGAATTAATTAACTGGATATCTTTGCATTTACACGGAGGCGTGTCAGCAGCGAACCCATAAATCGAATAATCGATGTTAATTTTTATGCATGAAATACGAGATATGTAAATTAATTAATTAAATTTCCCTAGAGTCACACAGAGGCGTGTGTCGGCGATAAATAGTTGCGTGGTATCGCGTAAATCGAAAAATTGATCGTAACGCGATTGATATTGATCGGCTACGCGAATTCATTACCTGTTTTCAAACTATCGCGCAAGCGTGCCAATGGAACTAATCTTTACCACTATTTTCACGACCAACTTCACATTATCCGATTCGTTCGATTAACATATTTAGTAGCTGAAGATAGGGCTAGTTTTAAATTTAGAAACGACAAGCGATTAGCCGTAGCTGGATTAGTTTTAACGCCAACGTTGTCATTAACCAGTCTTCTACGATCATTTTGCTTCAATCGATCAAAGAGATCCGTCGATTCGATTGAATTTGCGCGATGTTGGAAATTTGAAGTACAATTTTTGCTCGACAAATATCCTCCTTCGATACATAAAAATCTACGTAAATATCTATATTTTTAGTCCGTCTATTCGCAAATGTTTTTTCTTCTTAACTTGGTCTCTGGCTAGGTATTTGGTATTTTTTATAAAGCTGTTTTTAACAAGCGCGCGGCTCTTTGTAGTTTAATCGTTTGTAACGCTAATCGGTACGATTTTTCCTACGGCAATATACGGCAATATTTCGTATCTAGTACTTTCAATCGTCAAGGAACAAAGTTACGAAAAGTTTGGAAATCCTAAACAAACGATATAAGACGAATACTCGATAACGTTCAACTCGCCTTTGACGCTTAACTTTTCTCTTTCGAATCGTTTAAGAAACGATATGGCACCTAAGAAGCGATCGAGAACGTTAAACGTTACCATATGTAAATTAAACATTCGACGAGCGCGCACTACCGCCTATTATACACCGAATATTTCATTCCTGGCACCTAACATCGTCCTCTTTTACATTTAATCATCCATCGGAGGAATTAAAAATCACGAAATGCTTTGGAATTCGAAACGCGTTATGCTAATTCTACGTTTCATCAAGAATGCTCGCTTACTACGCTAATCGTCGATTTGTACGATCATTTCGTTGCGTTCTAACTTCGTACGTCGACTAACTTCGACTTTTCTTTCCTCTATTACGAGAAAAGTACTGCTATGATGTTCGTCAGAGTCGAAGTTATCCTACACGTCCTTTCCTTTTCTTGTTTCATTGTATACTATATAATGCTAGACAATTGAATGTAACCTGGCAAATAAAATTTTATTATTTAATGACAGTAAATTGTACGCAATCTGGCAAATAGAAAACACCAGGTGTGATAAGCGAGTAGAGGACGTGGTAAAAAACGCACGAATATGTCGAGTAAGGAGAAAGATTGCATGTTTGCGGGAGGAAAAAGAAAAGCGGAAAGAAGTACATTGACGGAATGCATGTAAAAATTATATAGCATCGTTACGAGGAAGTTGTGTACTACTGACTGGCAATACCGAGTTCTATTAGTCGGAATACATTTATTATTCCATTAAGATTCCTTTCGTCGTTCGAGGTCGTTTGCCGATTACTTTGCTTATCCTCCATTCCTGCGTAATAATAATTTTCCTCCAGTTGGCTGTAAACGTTCCTATCTGTTTTTATTATTTTTGTTGTTTCAAGAATAATGCATCGTAATATTTTCAGCGTCGACGACCTTCGTATCTTTTATCGCTATACAACAATAATAACGCGTGCATAATTCGCGTGACTTGTTGCTGTATTATTTTAATACGTAGCCGGATACTTTAACACTTTTCATATTAACAATATCGTTTATGCTAGTATTATCGATACTCTCGTTCTCTATCGATACATTTTTATTCTATCTACATCTCCTTTCCATCGTTTTATTGGCGAGATATTATCATAATTTTGATATTTATTAATCGAGTTAAACTCTTATCTCCTATTAATTCGAATATCGTCGCCACCAGTTGCTTCCATCCTTCGAAACTGTTCGTTCCAATTTCTTTTTTTTTTTTTTCGATTTATTAATTAACGGTCTCGTTAAACCCTGTTATTACGGGTCAATGGATCCACTTTTATCGTCGTCCTGGCTTTCTTATGTCCTTTACCATCCATTTTATTCGCTTGCTTCTCGTATCTTGTTAATTAATCGATAGGCAAGAACGACGCTCTAGTACTCGTTTAAATTAAAAATTGTACACCTTTCATCGGTAGCTACGTATGGAGTCGTAGAATCATAAAAAGTGGTACTTCGTTCCTTCTTTTATGTATTTTTTTTCTCTATTTTATTTTTACGTTAACTCATGAATTCCTTATAATCTCACATCTTATATTTTCAACATATACATTCGAGATAATAACTACTCGACTTTCCAACCTAATAATATAATAAATTACAATAACAGAAACGAATAGTATAGTCTTGGTATAGAAAGTTATTACCAAAACGATTCGATATTTTTATTACTCTTATTATCAGTTCAAATTTAGTATCGTCTTTGATGAATTTTATCTTCGTTGCATCTCAGAATCCAATTTCTTAAATCACAAGCTACGAGTCTCTTCCGACGAGCTTTGTCGTCCGTTGCCAAACATTCGGAAACCTTAGATCCACGTAACAGAGAATCTATAAGTCGTTGGTAAGTGTTACACTCGGATCAAGTAATATTTCAACGCAGAACAGCGCGGTATAAGCGTTCGCAAGGCGGATAGGTTAAATGCCGAAGACCGTTATTTTTCGATTCGCCATCTGTTTCGATTTTTTCATCGACCTTCTTTCGCGATTTCCACGAATTAATCCACGAGAAGGTTCTTAAAATCATCGAGCTTGCGAATCCCATTTTGCCCCTTTCCGAGAATCACAGCTGCTTCGTGATTCATCGTTCTGGACTTGATGTCAAGAGGCTGCCCGCCCTTTCCAGGGAAGTTTACGACGGCCAATCTACAGCTCGGAAAGATCTTTTTTTCCCCTCTTCTCGTCGGCGCGCAGACGGAACAGAGAGGTCGATGGAGAACGTAACTACGTTTAGCCCCTTATGAAATACCGGTGAAAATGATAGCTCTTCTGCCCTTTCTCTCCATTCTCTTCTTCTTTAACGACCTTTTTCTTCAATCTCTCGCGCTTCTTTTTTCTGCCGGAACTGCTCTTTGTTTTTACATAGCGCCTTTTTTCTCTTCTAACCTTTCCTTTTTTACTCTTATTTTCTATTAAAACGTACGTAGATGTGCTGGCTGTTTTAGGTTTTTCCGACCAAATTTTGCCAGCACGCAGAATACGAGTATAAGTAGGCCGTTCGAAGCTGCTTAAAAAGTCGTAACAAAAGTAAGAAATACGAAGAGAACAGTAACGTAATTACCGTTACCACTGCCATACGCGGGAATAGGTCTACGATCGATGTAATCAATAGGCGTTGCTGGTACTCCATTTTAAAACGTTTATCGTTTCTGCGAGTAGAAAATTGGCAGCGATGAAAAAATTGAATTTATTATCCCAAGAAGTTTTATTACTTTGCTTTTACCTCGATAAACCGATCGACCCTCGGTTTAATTCGATATTTCGCGATATCTGCTCGATGTATTTTTTATCCACACAAGAGGGTCTAGTTATTCGTTTTGTACTTTCTATTCGTCGCTATAAAAAATTTAGAAAATTGCTTTTCTCGGAAATCAATCGAGAGTTACGTTATTCAGCCTCGTTACTTTGCACGATGTTTGGGCACGCGGAATCACCAGGATCGTCGAACAACAAGAAAGAAGGTTATGAAATTGAAGATAGCGATAATATCGTTCCATTTGTCGAGAATTATCATTCACCGTCCGTATTAATCTATATTAATCTACGTTAATCTATAGCAGCAACTCGCCTCCCACGTCTTTGCCTTTATTCCCCTTTCTTGAAAAACTTGTTCCACTCCGTCTTCTACCAGGGCAGTTACAGCGTCATCCGCTGGTCGGGAGCGACGGGCGAATCGAGCGATAAGGGCGATTTCCAGGAGCGATCCGAGACTTTTAAACATAGCGACACTTTCCATTTAGCCAGTCGCGGTCAACAAAGCGATTTCAGGTTCGCGTTATTATCGCGAATAAAGTTGCAACGCGCCGGTCCAGAACGAAAGGGTGGTTGCGAGATGTGCTCCGACTTCGAACACACCGGTGTCTTGTCTTCCCTCGAAATCGATTGGCCCCGAATCGACGATTACGAGTGCTATTATCGCTGCCGGAATTGGCTGCCGGGATTAGCCGCCGGCACACGTTTTACACGTACGCGATGACTTTCTTAGATAAGCGATAACAGCGTTCCAGATAGCGCACCGAACGGCGAGATTTGGTGTTTAGCTAGGAGATTTCTGGTCGATTACAGACCGGAGATACGGAATTACTTAATCGTTTCGAATACTTTCTTCGGCGATTTTGCGGATAGGCTGATTTCGCGAGTTGACGAGTAATCGGTAGAGCATTGGAACATGGAAAGCCTGTTTTTTACGGTTATTTCGAGCTTATTTCGAATGGTATGACAACAAGATCTTTAGCGACGATGGAACCAGTCGATCGATATTCCTTAAGTAGTTAATCGCTATGGAATTCTAACTAATTACTAATCGATACAGTACGTATAAATACGTAATACGTATTACGTATAAAGTATCGCAAGATATTGCTTTCTGTTTAATAATTTTTATTTCCAAGCATATTATTACGTTATATTTTAAACGGCGAAGTCTTATATTTGAAGGTTTAAGTCGTTTATAATCACGCAGAGACTGTAATAGATATAAATTGTGGTTTTTAAACGTTTGTTGTGATAATTTAATGCCATTAGCATCGTTATTTTTTTATTATTTTATATAAAACTCTGGCAAGAGATAATAATCGCGCGTAAAAGGCCGTGAATAGTAGAGCGGATGCGGCATAATCCTAAAATGCAATTCTCCATTTTCTCGTCAACGTTATTTTCCCTACATAATCGTCGGCATGCGGTAAAACCTGTTTCCTTCAGATCTGTTTACTTTTTTACCGATTTCTGGTTTAGTTGATAACACACGACAGTCAACTGACAACATCGAATGGCTAAATAAATATCTTGTACTACATTTCAAGTTTGACGATATAACAGGTAGATATGAAACAAAAGCGTCGTGTGCAATTGTCTCATCGTCCATTATACGTGGCAAATAATTAAATCATAGTTAGGATAAATCATCGAAATATTCGAATAACGCGTATCCTTCCGCGATATTAATATTTTTTCCAATTCGATTTTACATCTATCTATCTATATATATTTCACGTTCTTCCTCTCGTTCAAAGCGCGCACTCTGGATAAATTGATCGGATATTTAGGTAATGCGTTTTTGCGGCAAATGGAACGAAATACATTAATTATATAAAGCGAAATACGCGTCAAATTGTTTTATCGGATCCGCGTTCGGAACTACAACGAAAACCGAACAAAGTCAATTACTTTTTGATACAGATAATCAACGTTGTGGCTAAAAATTGAAAAATTGCGAATGTTACGAAATATTAATCATCCGACGAGAAGACGAGGGAAGAGCATCGTCCCTTCACCTCGCAACAGATTAACCCTCCGTAGGCGAGCGTAATTTTTCAAATTAAATTTGGTAAATTTTTGCGTGCAGGTTACTCGTATCTAAGCAAATTTTTATACTTTTAAAAAATGAAAAAAAAAAGAAAAATGCTTATATTTACAATCGTTGGTTAAGTCGGACGTTTCGGTAAAAGTAAAAATTCGATGTTGAGAAATTTAAACGTGAAATTTCTATGAACGGTTCAGGTAATTTCTAATTCGAAAATCGTACTATCGTTGGAAGCATCGTTGGAGGCGTACGAATTAAACGAATAAGACAACGAAGCATTATTTCTCGAGAAAACAAGAAAAAGTTCCTAAAGATGTTTCAAGATAAGCTAAAAACACGAAATAGCGAGGTGTGTACGTTATCGTTTGTTTGTTTGCATCTCTGCATAGAATTTATCTTCTCGCCTCTCTTAACAAAACGATTACGAGTCGTTTCGTCGATAACGCGTATACACCGAGGGAGAAGAAGGAAATTGCGGCAGCTAGGTGGTAAAGGAGAAGAAAAAAGTAAGGTAGAGAGGATAACGAGCATAGTTGCCGTTTGTATCTTACAGAGGGACGCCGCAACAATGCGCTTAACAGTTTCAGAACGTTGGACGATGGACGTTCCGAGATTTCTTCCGCTTATTTCCTTCGTATTGTGCTTCTTGTTTCGACAGCTATATCGACGTTCGCTTATCCAGCACGAGTTTAACCGGCTTCGCGAGCCTTCGAATCCACCAAAGATAGATTCGGCTTGTTTCTCATATTTCTGCTTAGCAACCGCGCCATGGTACGGCTCCCTAAGGATAGCCGTCCTGGCAGCTGTTCTAAAAAATTTAAATTTCTATTCTCAGAGAATTAGCATGCGATCGATCTTCCCCCATCTATAGTTTCGATCGACCAATTTCTTTAACGAATCTCTATGTAAATTTCATACGATCGTAAGAAATCAAAGTGGCATTACGACGTTGCATATATGCTAGGCGAGTAGGCGTTTTAATAACGTTACACACCGATACGATACACCGATGCAAATTTAACTCCGTCTTATTGAAAAGCGAAGCTTTTTACCGATCGATCTTAGTCTTTGATTCTTTGTAACGTGCAACTATAAGCGGTATTTATTCGAGTTTAGTATTTAGTTATTTGGCGGAAATGAAATCCTCTATCGAGCTCGTCCAGTCTAATACGGAATATATCGAACGATAAAGATGCTATGAATTTCCGAATTCGACTTAACGCGTCGCACAACGCGTTCTTGATAGTTGTAGAACAGCTTGTTAAACGTTCCGCGTGTACGAATGAAATATTCTGTTTTCTACGCATACAAAACGAACGTAACGTTGTTAGATATGTACGTAATATGTAACAACTGTAATTCTGCTGTAATTAAATTGCACCGTAGTCGTTAGGGGCGTGTAAAATAGTAACTTATTCGGGAGAAAATTCACTAAAGATTGATTTTTGCGATTGGTTTCCGTAAAGCGAATCTGTCTATTCACGGATATTCCGTTCACGAATTCGTCCATCAAACTAGTACACACACCGATACACGTACGACTGAGAAATGGCTATAACGTTCGCAACACGCGCATGCACGCGTACAAAATGAACAATAAGGAAACCAGAGACTTACGCTATACATATCAATTATTTTTCAGGGATTTGCGCGTATTGGATGCGTTATATGCGTAGTATACGATTTTTCATATTCTCTCGTCTCGTTGAGATCACTCGAGTCTAAGAAATCACGCCCTACTATTTTTACGTAACCGATCGTTCGTTAAATAAATATCGAATATGTTTCTTTAAAAAAATGAATCAGACCTAAAACGATGGTCTAACGCACGCGATACGGCCTGTCGCTGTTGCGTGGATTACTCCAATTAGATTTTTCAGACGAACGATTCTCTATCGCAGGCGAGCAAGGCTTTTTCGAGATTGGCGCCGTGGCGAACGCGACGCTTCAGAAAAATGGGACAAAAGCCTGAATCGAGTCGAACGTTTCGAGCGATGGAAATACCAAGTATACGATCCCTTTGCCTATCGGGGAACGACGAATGCTGAGAATAAAAAAAGCTTCGTTATTTACAAGCACGCGATAGAATTGCTTCGAATATTCTAATGTTGTCTCAAAATACCTGCTTTGGCCTCCTTTCTTCGAACGCGCGAGTCATAAAATTGCTTACGAAAATCCTCGTGTTTTGTTTCTTTGAACGGCACACGTACTTTTTTACGATTTACACGAAGAAAGCTGCCAGACATACCTCTCGTATTCCTTCGTGTACAGAACTTTGTCGCGCTTCAGGGATATTTTAATCGATTTTTCGATTTAACCGATTTGACGAACAATCGAGCCGATATCGAACGCGATATCTTCGTTTTCGTCCTATTTTCATCCGTGGAATTACCTAATGCGTAGCTTTCGTTCGTGCTTACGGTTTACTCTTTCCATCAACGAAGCATCGTTCGTTTAAAGTAACGAGTAACTAGATTCTTGCATAAATGCACAGGCATCTAAACTGTCCCGAGGCGTTAATCGACATAAACTTGCACGATTACGGCAGATATAGGAAAAGACGTAGAAGAGGGAAAGTAAATGGAATGGGGACTGGTGGTACGCAAGGATGGAGGGAATAGGTATTTCGACGAGTTAAATGGTAGGCAATTTCAAGAAATTGTGGCTTCGTTCTCGAATCGATGAGTACTTTTCTTCTTCTCCTGCAGGTGGCTTCGTAGATAAGAACAGTCAGCGATGCGTCAATAGAGAAGAGACGTTCGTTCGAGTCGTTTCTAAAGCGATCTGCATCGATCCCGCTATCTTTCTCCGCTGTGCTCGCTTAACCCTTGCTCTCTCGGATAAACCGAGACCAAGAGATCTTACGGTCTAGTTTGGATACGACCAAATTCGAAAACCGTGAAAACAGTTATCGCAGTCGTTAATTAACAAGGGGACGATTCTTAGATATTGTAATCGCATCCGGAGTTCACCGCTAACTTTAAATACTTGTGATTCCACTACCGCGCTTGCGGTACCACGTACGTTTTAGCAAAGTGGCACGTAACGCGATCCCGACGACTTTCTTCCTTCCACTTATACCGTATTTCGTTCCAGAACCAGTGACGGAAGGCATGTTTATCGCGCTTGGCGAAGTTACCATATATACCCCGTTACCAATTTCGTGGAAAGATGTCTTTCGAAGACTAATTTTCGATCTTTCAAAAACAACGTATCGTTCTTTCTATTTCGTCCCAAAACCAACAACCACTCGTGCCAATAACACTCGTGCTGTACATCGTAGAAAGGGAAAATTACCGCGGGGTTCAAAATATTAGACGCAACTGCTTTGCGATGGGCGCAAAGGGATTATTATTACTGTTATTATTTAATATCGTAACAATGTATAGTACCATATTTTGATGCACTTTAAACGAAACGTGTTCTTTTGGTTGCAACTATTCGTATATCGACGTGATTTATCGAACGTAGTTTAATCAAGGAATTAATTATTTCATTTTTACAGTCAAATATCGATCAATAAAATTACTTTAATACGAATAATCGGCCGTGAAATTACCTCTTTCGAAAATGATCTTAACACGAGTAACTTGAATCGATCGATTTTGGCGCGATCCAAAATTCATACGACGTTCTTTCCATACGTCTTTCAAAATTTATCTCGTTCGTTTCGAGCGAAGAAACAAATATACAAATAATCGTTTCTTTTTGTTCATTTCCGAAATGGGACCGAACATCGACCGAGCATTTCACGTCACCGTCATTAATTTCACTTTAAGACCCAGTTACGTTACACGTTACACGTTACACGATACACGTTACAGATGCGACGAAAAGGGAAGCACCTTCCTCTAGTAACTTGACCCATGCTAGCACGACATTTAGCCACTGTCCTGATGAATATGTACCATTTCCGGTCGAAGCGACACAGTCCATTCTCACGGGAGGGATCTTGATTCGCGCTGCTATCATGAATTTTAATACGCCACCGCAAAATCTCGCGAAATCGTGAAATCTCGTTCAGCTTCGATCGATTATCTCGGTATCGACGAGGAGATTTCACGCTAAACGGTGGACAATATCGAAATCTATTCGAGCGAAACACCGACGTGCAAGTTTTTATCGGCGAATAATCTGTCGAGCCCGTGACGTATAATTTTTATTAACGTTCCATATAAAAAGCAGAATTGTTTCTTGAATACGTGTATTGACATATTTCTCGTAATCCTAATGCTGCACCTTACGTTTTTAATACGACAAGGAAAACACGAGGAGGCAGGAGATGAAAGAAAGCGAATGTCCTTATAAATACCAAATGATACCAAAATCGAATTTCCATCTTTTCGTTTTGCACGATCATCGCGGACGATCCACCGAAAGATACTGTTTTCATCCGTGTTCCATCCAAAGTAACCGCTGAACAAAGTGGAATCAAACTCTACTTCCGATCGATCGAACTGGTATAATACGCTCCGGATTTTATTTTTCACATTGCCCGTCGACGAATCGTTCACGACGATCATCCAAAGTGAAAAGGCGTAGGTACTTTTGCATCTTCTTTTCTCGATGCAAAATAATAGATTGCTTGTTCGCTACGTTTCGTTATTGGTCACATTAATCAGCACCTATCCTTTCGTTTAATAATAATAGATCAAAGAGTATGTTCGATTTAAAAATAATAATATCGAGAGCGATTCTTCGTACCTATTTATTTATGTCCGGATATGCGTATATCCGTATTCACGGTTTAGCCAATTCTAGAAACAACTATCGTTGCAAGTCAGTTCAAATTAAACCGTAAAAAGTAACCCCGCGAAGTAGAAGTCTGATCGTATTTTATCTCGGTTCGCGAGACGCGTGTTTGCGAATGATCGTGTTGTACATAAAAAATGTGTACAGACAATTCTGCCGTAACACGACCATGCGATTGAAAATCTGCGAGCAAAGTAATTTGATATCTCGGTCACATCGATTATCTCGTATCCTCGCATTTATCTTTCTCCCATTCTATCGCCTTTCCATCTTTTTACCCGTTTCACTTATTTTCGAAACTGTCGCCTATATACTCGTACGCGATAAAATAAATACACGATTATACAGAAAAGGGCACGCATCACCGACTTCATTCGGTTTCATGTACGTATCTTGTCAAAGTCGATATTTCGAGTAATTTCATTTACGTACACGTACCGTACACGTACCGTACACGTACCGTACACGTACCGTACGTATCTGGGAAACGAAAGGGGCGGAATGGCGGGCGCTTATATCGCAGAACATTGACTTTGACAACGTGCATCGACAACCTTATCAATGTTAAGGCTCGCTCTAAGGCGAGAAGCGCTCTTTTCCACGCAATCATCGCAAAATATCGATTAAAGCTTATCGTTTACGATAATATTTATTCCGATCACATTCCTGTTCTTGAACGTTAACCCTTGAATTCTATCGATCAATCGTAAAAATTCCCAGGTATGGGTCATCCGATAATGGAATTCGTTGATTCGATGTTATTAATGAAAGATACGACGAGATAGACATTCGCGGTGTATTTATTTTATAATTATCCGATATTCAGTACGCGTCAAACGTTCGGTAGACGATGAATACGCATCGATCGTTCTTTTATGGAATAATATGTCACTTTCGTGATTCAGGAGAAAGATTGCTTTCGTTAAATATTCCATAAGAATCGAAAGATGGAAGGATCGAACGATCGAGAGATCGTAGTATGTCAAAGGCACACGATGCAACGATGTTGGAAACATTGTAAAATATTATCTTATTCGGAAGAAATTATATCGTTTCGCGTGAAAATGAAATTAGTTGCACGCGAAGAATTAATTTTAATAATTAATTATTATTACTATTCGCTTTTATATAAAAATTTGAAATTCTACAATTTATAATCGACTACTAAATCTTTGATTTCGACACTTTTCACGAGGATGACCAATTTAGCAACGATCGATAGCAACGACCGATTAAACAAAAGTCGGAGATCATAGATGAAACGAAAAACTGATTCAGTACATACGTAAGAAAGAGTTGAATTTTTCAACGTGTTTGTTAATAAAATTAGCGCTAAATTAAAATGTACCATCGATACGTAACTTAATTACTACGTAATCGTTGGAGCAGATAATAACTTATCGCCTCATCGAAGGTAATAGAGCATGTGATTAATTAGCTATTGCGCTTTTTATGTAGCCAATGATAATCGGAAGTAACGTTTGCTTCCTTTACGATGTTATTTATAGCGGTAAAAGAAATATTAATATCGCACAGTGTGAATTTTATTATTTTTTATTATTTTTTTATTAGTTTTACTGGTTACGAAAATAACTAGTGTCAGGAGGATATATTTTTATTCTCTTCCATATTCGTAACGGTGAAAATTATTTTTTCTGACGTCATTTTTCTCCACGAATGTGAACTGTTTACTACCATAAAAAAGAGTATTATTCGAAAACATAAAACATTCGTTTTAGTCATGCGAAAGTAGCGAATTGGAAGTATGCTTGTAATTACATAATTAACAACCGGAACAAAAAATTGCAAAATACCAGCAAGTACCACAGATTAATTAAATTAATGGCTCTATATATATTTTATACATTTGCATCACATTTATATCACTACGTATCTCTAATAACGTCCATATTTTCTCGTGCTTGTTATTTTTCCTAATTGTAGGACGCGTTCTCGACTCTCTGCCACTCTCTGGTCGAGTTATCCAATTCTGGATAGATCGACTGTTTCATTTCGTTATTCGATCGTAAATAGGAAACTTTCTGAAAATAAATTTTAATAGAAATCTCGCTGATAAGGATGCTACTGTCCCCTTCTCGGGTGATTGCAACTCGGTTATTATTTATGTTGAAATTCTAATAATTGTACTCGCACATTTTGTTTGCAAGAAAAAAAAAAAGAAAAAATAGAGATGTTTACCGATAGAAATAATGTTAAAAGAGGAGAAAATTTGGTAGTTAGTCGAAGGAAGGACGAAATATATTAAACGAGTCGTATCGAAAAATCATTTTACAGTTGAATATTTCAATTGGAAATACTTTGAATTATTCCAGAAATAACGAAATATACGTTTGTCGAGAACAAATGTAAATTCTGGGATTTTATTTATCATTTGGATCATTGTTGCGTCTCATTTGAATTGCATTGGATAATATGGCTGAATGAATATTATTACGGTTATGTGCTATATTAAGATAAGCTTTTGAAATGCGTGCAGTTAGATTTCATTGCTGCGAACCTTGATTTAACATGGTCGTTGAAGAAATAATTAGTTCCGTTATATATGATTTAATTCGTTTTATTCGTTATATATAATACGAATATGTTTTAGTCGTAAGCGCCTAAGCAATAACAAGAAGCAGCAGTTACAGTGAATGAAACGTCAGGGGTAAATGTAAATGAAAAAGGAGACGTGAGATTAGGGCCACTGCTCTGGTTTTACTTATTTTCTTTTTTTTTTTTTTTTTAACGAAATCACAATTAAAGAAAGAAATAGCAGAAAATAAACGCGAAAAGCAATAATTTTACAGCACAGATATATGGAACATCGAGAAAAACAAGTTTACGAGTTTCAACAAATTTCATATCGATTTTTGACACACGGTTTTAACTTTGCGATTCTTGAGTTTCTTTCTTTTTTTTTTTTTATTACTCGCGTTGCATTCGACAACTTCCTTATCCGTAAATAGTATGGGAAATAAGTTTTATCATGTTTCAAGAGCGCGAAGATGAATATTAAGATATTTATACAAGGGCTCTTTCACAAACCTAAAATCTGCACAGCTAAGGAGCAGGAACGATTATGCATTTTCCTCTTCTCGTCACAAGAGCTTGAACTTCACGTTGCATAGGGTGATTTAAAGGAGCACTGGACCCGCTAGATATTGATTTTACGCTCACCGTGTTTTCCGTTCAAACACGGGCTCGTCGAAGAGAAAGGAGAATAGATCGCGATTTCGTTAAATCGGATCCTGCCAACTCTCGCCCACTTTCTCGAGATCTAGTCGCCATTGCCACCTTTCTATCTGATTAAATTTATCGATCTTTCTTCAAATTCTTAGCATCGTAAAATTGCAAAGAATTCTATATTCTTAATTCTATAGCCGATTTCATCGAGTTTATCGATGAATTGTTTAGAAGCTTTGAAAGTTTCGAAAATTTTCAATTAATAAACTCTAATTCTAATTTGTAACTTTGCATAGTTGACACAATGCACAAAATTGTCTTTGTTTTGTTAATAACGTGCTTAACAAAATTATAACTTTAGACGATATTGAAACAATATTAATAGGTAAGGTAAACAGGGACAAGAAGATCGATTGTTTTAATTACAGCGATTTGACGATTATATAATAGTTGCAAATAGTTCCTAATAATTGATCGAGTTTGAATATTGGCGCCAATTAAATATCCTTGGAAGGAAGGAGCCATCTACGAAATGACAAAACCATCGGTACTTTATTACGTATTAAGATAGAAAATAATAATTTTACCAGACGTTGCACAGTTTTATTCCTATCATTTCGTTTGTTCATTTATATTTTCAGCTATGGAACACGTACCTGCCGTTATTTCGAAGAAAGCGACCGACGATCGTTTGTCAAAATCGAATGTCGATAAGCTGATTTACTATAGATAAATACAGGAATCCGATCAAGTGCACCATACTGATGAGAGTGCACGAATACGATACGACGGTCAACTGAAACCATCACGATTGGCAATATATTGAAAAATTATCGAAATCGCTGGATTGGCTCTCCCTGTTTGTAGATGCTTACCAAATATCGTATTGTATTTTATTGTAATTCGTAATCAATTCCCTTCGGCAAGCTGATAAAGAACGTTCTCGTACGAACCGATAAAGAGTAATAAATTGCATAGAGCAAACTTTATGACGTTAATGTTGTTACTGTGCACGGCTCCGTTTTATCGCGTAAATGAATCTTCACTCTTCCAATAGCGACGAAAATATTACATTGTGCAGATACGTCGTTTTACCCTTCGTATCGTCACCTTTCTTTTGGCGCCAAACGTGACCGCGTGGTTCTCCCAGAGTTCCTCGAGAGTCGCGATTAATCACAGCATGAAACGCGATACGTTACGTAAACATTTTTTATTCTTTAGCTTCACGTGTCATTTTTACGATTTAACGTACGACTGTAACAACATAGCGATATGCCGCGACTACTAAATATCGTAGTTTTTTCTAAATTAAATATCGATAACATAATTAACGTCAAAGTAGATGAAAGGAGGAATTATTTGAGCACAGTAAACGCATCTGGCTGAATATTTAAAAAAATAGATCATACGCGATGAGAGGTATTCAACAGGTGTTTAAAAGCCTCTAAATATTTAACAATCGTATCGTTGTATTTTATTTCGCGGTATCTCGTCCAACTATCTATCTATGTATATTTTCATCAGTTAACAAAGTATCATTTAGCAAATGATTATGATAACGGAAATAAAATTATCCGTAAAAGGATATTATAACGTTACACACTGAATAAAATTGGCAAAAAGAGTAATTGCGAAAATTCCGCGACCAAATCTCATTATCTCTTTATCTCTTTATCTCTTTATAATTTTGTTATATTCTCTCTTCGAGCACCACGTTATAAAGCATTTCGTTGATAAATACCATAGATAGAATTGGAATAAAATATTTCGATCGATAATGTACTTAAAAAATTCCGTCTTTTTCCAACTTGAAAAAAATAGACACGTCGGAGCATAAAATCCTCTTGAAGAGAAATACTCGGGGCAAACACGGCATTAACGTCGAACCGATGAAATAAAAATTAAACGACATTGCATCCTCCTACCCTTTGCGATAGTTGCGCACTCGCGGATACAACCGTTTTTAATCGAGACGATCTTCTTAGCGAGCAAACAAGGAACGGTCAATCTCCGCGTTATCCTCGTTGTTCTTCCTTTCCGTTACCATCTTATCGATTTCCGTATACGTTAGAGTTAGAGTTTTGCGAACGAAAGAATTCGCGATTTCTTTGAATCGTACAGAATCGAGGGAATCTAATTAATCCGCGACGGGAATCGATCGAACACCTCGAGAGTCGATATTCGAGAAATTTTTTTTTCAATTTTCCATCTCTCGACCCGGTCTCGAACGTTTCGTTCGGTCGCCTTGATAGAGACGAATCGCCTAACGAAAAAAAGACTCGATGGTCCCGGTTCTTCTTTACTTCTAGTTTAGGCGTTTTTGCTCCTATGTTTCGAAAAAGTGGACCGTTGGCTTCGTCCCGCGACATCTTACGAAGGATCGTTGTCGCATTCGGAATCGATTTCCGCTTGATGCATGTATATCGTTAAGTAGTTGGGTCTAGAAGAGAACGAGAGACTTTACTCTTTGTCCCTGGTGTGAGATTTAGCGAAATTGGATGTTGGAGATTGAAAATCGGTTCCCGCGTCAATGATAAACTGCGTAATCTGGTTAAATTTGAAAGAACGATTTATAAATTGATAAAATGATAACTGCATATTGGAAAGTAGATTCTATCGTCGAGGCACACGTATTTATTATACAAGGAACGAAGAAATATCACGCGGCATCGAGTTACTGATTTTTATTGCCTTTTGCGTTACCTTTATTCATGGCTAAAAATATACGCGTCATACAACATTTACGTATTTATATACATAACGATATATACATATGCATATACAGGATCGCCACGATTTTTCGGACTTTTTCGCTCATCTGACGAAAAAATGTTTCCAACGTGATCTAATCCGTGCTCGGTCAGCGACAAATTTCAAAAATAACAATTTTAAAGCGCGTAACTACGCCTGGATACGTGTTACGCCTAAATTGTTGCGTAACACAGGTAGCCTTGAAACTTAACATTGGAAACTGAACAGGATTGAAATGAAAAAAGGAAGGGGGGGGGGGGAAACGCGACGGTTTAAAGGGACGATCGGTGAAAATCGAAACTGACTTTAATCGAAAAACTGGAAATTAAACGCGGGTAAATAGAAACGTAATTCGAATTCGGCTTTTGTTTTCGGATGCGCGTGAAATTTGAGCAAGGTTGTGAGTAAATTGGCAGCACGGTGAGTTTTTTTTCTCGTACCGTGAAAGTAAATTGCTTCTGAGTTTTTCAGATAAAACGTGAATAAAAAGCGGCGCTAGTTGTAGTTAAAATGGAAGAAAAAATATAGTCGATCGTTAGAACAGCTGTCGGAATACTCTCGCGAAAAGTTTATTCACGGTATTGATTTTTAGTCCGATCTCGAATTTCTTGATGATCGATAAGGTTGATTCGTTGCCGCGGTTACTATTTACGTATATTATTAATTCGTTAATACTATATCAGCCAAAACTCGGCGAGTACGATAAAAATTCTTACGGCATCTTATTCCCGTCTATACTCATCAGCCAGCGGAGGCAATTCGACGTTTTATAGAGCGGAATATCTTTACGTGTTCGTTCGGCTGCATTTGCATTCCATGTTCTCGCTTATCGATCCAGAATGGCTATATAGTTTCGATCGGTTGAAAACCCGTTCTTTCTCGTTTTCTTTTTTAAGGGGGCGAACTAACAGAAGGGGGAGGAAAGAAAGCGGCGCGTCGAGAACGAAAAATGGGGTTGCTCGTAACCGAGCTTCTCCTCTCCTGCCGCTGGCCTGACGCGAGAAGAAAGCGTAAGCTTTCGCTCGTTAAAATTCCTAATAACGTAAATAACGGTGACGCGATGTCGAGGATAACGAGGCAATTTCCGGCTACGTTCGACCGCGTTCGAATTCTGCGATTCTCTCTCGTCGTTCTCCAGCAACGAGAGGCCGTTCGTAAGACACAAACTTGATAAAGCTTCGCTTGTCCTGAATTTTCCTACGTTACTTCACGCTGATTGCGGTTTAAGCTGCATCCTCCAACGTCGATGCGGATTTAACGCGTATATCGAGCCTCGTGTACGTCGCGTTGCTTAGCGAACAGAATTCTCGCGGGACTTTTAGTTTACGAGCGATCGGATGCATCACCGATCGGTTCAAATATTTATATTCGGTCTTGTTGCCTTGATCTCTGGTTAATCCGTAGATCGTCGAACGCTTTTCTCCGATCAAGCAATTACGTATATCGCGTCGATACGAGGTCGAAATAAAAAAGCAAAAGGTTTCAACAGCTTTCGGTCGATGGGGCTGAATAAATAAAAATAATTAGGAAAATCTTTGTCGATGCTATAGTAATTGGTCATTTTCTCTTAGCGAGCTACCCTCTTAGAAAATATCGTGTCTCATAAGTAGACAAAGAATCAGCATACACTGTACTTATACCTGTACTTATACTTATTTCAATGTATTCCTATCGCGCGTTCATCCACGCGTTCCTCGATCGGATAACCTCAACACAGATGATATCGTGTTAAAGTTATACGATAACGTTACATCGGTACTTTACATAAATAGCGATGATTTTCCCTTAAATAATCTTGCAATCCATAAAATACTCGAAAGACGCGGCACCGCAACGCTCGCATAAACAGCCAGGGAAAATTGTTAGCCTTCCTCGGAACCATCCATTCGATGGCACGATAACAACTATTCCCTTCTTTCTACCATTCTGCCAGTCATTTCGTCCCTTTAATAAACACGTAATTCCTCCTCGAAGATCGATGTCAGAGTTCCGACATGCTCATCCGCTTTTCCACTATTAGGAAAACCGCAAGTCAGACTAGCTCGATTCCGTTTAACTTATCCGGACGGTTTCTTTCGTGTTTACGAATCTCAGCGACGAATTATTTACCTCGGAGACGGAGTCGGAAACAATCGTGGCCTGCGTGCGAAGATGATCGTCGGTGGTGATTCTCTTCGAAAGTGCAATTGATCGCGCAGGCCAAGTATCAGAGAATGCAGCTGTACGGACTCGAGGCGTACGTGGTGGACCGTTCCACCGTTTCCAGTCAGAGAGAGGGCTGTCTGTTGCTGCCAGCTTAGACAAAGAGAACATCTCTACCGTCTCTATTTTGACCCTGGTTTCTACGCGGACCGTCTCTGTATTTCGTCTGGTTCGGCTCGCACTCGACTGGCATGCGAAAGAGACGAAGGCGCAGGGGTGGCAGCAACAACGGCGAGCAACGTCGAGGGATGGATGGACGAGGGTGGAAAACACGAGCCTCTTCTCTGGAACAGGGAGACGCCGTCGGACGAAAAGGAATCGTGGCTTAGGTAGGAGAAGGCGAAAGTAGGAGGAGAGCGGAGAAGCGGTGTTCTCGATGAAGGAGATGGAAGAGAATCAACGAGCACGCGAAGATGGTGTCGAGAAGAATCGTGGGAGGCAAGTGTGACGGTACAGTTCGAAGAGGAGGAAGAAGAAGAGAGAGAAAAGAGGAGGAGAATAGGGAGCAGTCGAAGAGAAGCAAACGGGGAAGATGGAAGAGGGAGAAAATTGAGCAGAAGAGCGGCAGAGAAGGTGAAAGAGGGAGGAAAGTGGAAAGAGGAGGAGGAGGAGGAGGAGGAGAACCGGAACGACCCGGGGGTTGCCGTGGCGTTATCGACCGGACTGGTGGTCGGTACGAAACCAGGCGTCGGCGCCGTGGATGCCCCGGCTTCCTCAAGTGCCGGACCATCCTCCACCTCCACCGTTACCACCACCACCACCGCCTCCACCACCACCGACTGGCAGCAGCAGCAGCAGCAGCAGCAGCAGCACCACCACCAGCAGCAGCAGCAGCAGCAGCCAGCAGCAGCACCAGCACCAGCACCGCCACCTCCATGGAGGTCGCGCGGTTGGCCATCAGTAGAGCCCGGGACAGACTGCCGATCGCGCACACGGAGGGTGCGGGTCGTCCCTGGGATTGGTCGTCGGATCGGGTTTGGCCGGTCGGTTGTTCGGTTATAGCGCGGTTGTTCTCGATGTATACGCACGCGATCGGTTCGCGAGGCAGAAGTTTCGATTCTTTTTTCTTTTCTCCGTTCTCTGCCGTTGTTTCCTGCTTTCCCGATGTCGCTGCAAATTTCACCAGCGTACGAAGTAATCGTCGGCGACGCGATTCGTAACGCGACGTTGTGAGCAACGTCTTCTGTCGGAAATAGCAGTGACAGCTGGAGAGCAGCGATCACGGGATGAAAACACCTCGTGGGTGGTGGTGCTGAGAGAAGGTGCAGGTGGTGGAGTGGCGGACGAGTTTGTTCGCGAGCCGAGCGAACCAAATTGACCTGCACTAGTGCGGTGTGAACTAGACGTGGATTTGATACCGGATCGTCCGATCATGTTCCTTCGATCCTTCATCGCCCGCCATGTGTGCCGCTTGCCATTGTCCGATATATCAGACTGGGCCAGTTCGTGGCAAGACGACTACCGTCGTGTTATCGGATTTGCGTTGCAGTTCGTTGACTGAACGAAGCTGACTCTCTCGTTGCATTGACTGTATACCGACGAGAGATATCCGTGGAGCTTTGTACGAAATTCGAAAACGGTACGTCGATATAGCGGTGTAACGAAAGGCCGAGTAACAGCTGGCGAGATTGGCGTTCGGTTGTTCCTCGTTTTACGATGCCAATGAACGGATCCGTGCGCAGCCCTATCCTTGTCTAATCATACAGATTGCGAACGAGCTGCTCGCACGGGCTTATAGTTTAATAGTAAACTACTTAGTAAATTGTTAACTTCGTTCCCCCTCTTCTACCTCGAGCCGTTTAAGTTCCAAGGTATGCAGATACACGGCGGATGGAGAACTTTTAGTTAGCTTACGGTTTAATCATGGTTGAAAAGATCTCGTAACTTTGCCGACGTTTCCTCCTCTACCATTTTGGCACGTCGAATAACAGCCGACGATTTCCGCATTTTCGACGATGATCCGATTCTCCTCCTTCACCGCTGTCCGTTCTCTTCTATTCTGTCTCGCAGTCGTTTGCGAAACAATTTGCAAACTACCACGACGCTGATAAACGAACTTCTCAACCTTTCCTCGTCACCTTCTTCTCTAGCTCGACTATTCATATAGCATCGAGTGTCAATTTTTCCATCTGATCGTACACGATATCTAAATTCGTTTTTAGCTTTCCTCGCGATCTTTTGCTCGAAATTATTCGCAAAAGTTTAATATTTCCAACCGCGATGGTTACACGCGATAATCGCGGTAATCTCAATTTCTAACTCCAATAACTACTATCGTCGACTTCCAAGCATCGTAATTACTCCTAAAACATAGAATCGAATCGAGTCGGGGCTTACGGTTCGTAGAGACAAGGCGTCGACGTCTCGATCGGAAAGTTTGCAGGTCCATCATTCCGGGTCTCTCTGTAATTCCTCGAGAATCGATTGCGCTAGCTTGGCAGTTCGAACGGACAGAGACTGGCTCCGACGTATTATTAATCGTCTCGCTTGTCCCCTGCAATTAGTGCGAGCTAGGAATTTAATTTCAACTGCGAACAACTCTCCACGGTTTCCCGTGTTCCACCGTCTCGATAATGGACCGGGTTATCGATATCTCGGTCAGTGGTGACAGCCGAGCGAAGATAAGGACGAATCGCGTCGAATTCGACGCGTAATCCGCCGATACTTTGATCCTCTTTTCAAGTTTTAAAGTATAGTCTACAGTCGCAACGATAGAACGTCTGCGATAGGCGAAGCAACGAGTACTTGACACGCAATTCGATTTGACCGTGGAATTTCGCACGTCCGAGGAGTTTCGGATAAACGCATTCGTCTCGCTGGATAGAATATAAAGTACAAAGGAAACGGTGCGTCGTTTAACGTCGTAGCGTATAAATTTTCGACGAGGGCGGTAACTTAAATGCTTCTTAAACTTTATGTACCCCGGAGACACAGCGTCGAGTATTAGCGGTATAAATCTTTATGACAGTGGACGTACGTAATTTTCACGATTCTGCTGCTCGTTCCAACTCTTTGTGTGCTCTTTACGAACACGGTTTATTGTTTCTTCTCGTTCTCGTTCTCGTTCTCGTTCTCGTGCAAACGATACGTCCTTCTTTGCTGTTGAAATTTTACGATTCTTTCGTGGTTCTCCTAAGTCGATACATTTATTTCGTTCGAACGCTCTTAACTTTCATTCCTTATTTTTTAATCAAAGCCAATTCCAATTCTTTAATTTACGTTTTATATCGCGATAGCGAATAAAAGTGAAACCTTCGATGTTAGTCAATTACTTCAGCGATGCAACTATAAGAAAGGAATCTAATACGTATCGTAGTGCACAAATTACACGCATTAACGGGGTTTTTACCAGATTTGCTTCGAAATTTTCATACGATTTTTTAGAAGCTACAATTTCTTTAAGCTGTGGCTTTTCTACCATCGCCAACTCTGGCGTTACGACGTGTAAAACCACTACTAGTACGCTACGACAAACGGACAGAAGACGAAAACATGCCAGCGTTATAGTTTTATCTTGCTACTTGATTCTACGTCACCTGCTTTCTGTCTGTACCTGTACGTTGTAAAATCTTCTAACATTTTACTTCGACGTAGATCCTTCTTTATTTCGACGTATCGTGACATTGTAAATTCCGAATTACAAGCCTCGATATAATCTGGCGAACAGAGAGTTTCGAAAAATGTTCGTACGTTTTCTTTGATCTGGCTAGTCCGCGCCTTACCTGTCCTTTCTGAGCGCCCGATATTTCTCGCAAAGATTTACGCAAAATACGAATAATCTATGATAGATACGAGTAGGTACATAGAATCTGTTTCAAACTTTCAATCTATGACGAAGCAACAGGGATATGATTTTCGAATCTTTATTATATTTTTCTACCAATTCTCAATTCCATTGACCTTCCTTTTAGTATTTTTTGCAATACGATACAAGCTGAAAATCGTGTACATCCAACTATTCTTTTTTGCAAATTTCTTTAGACATTACGCTATTTTATGATCGACGTTCGTTTCGATTAAACGTGGTAATATCTTAATCGTATTTCAAGAATTTTTCAAACCTCAAAGCTCAGATATCAAACAACTCGACAAACAACAAGACAAAGCATTTTTCAGTGACGAAATAGTTCCACGCGTTTATCGTTATCATCCACCAAATTTAATCATTAATCCGTAACATATCTGTTTTTAATGTGTGTTATAAGCTGTAACGGGTATACGGGATAAAATCAGCGCGTATTGCTACAATTTTATCAAGTACGGCTGTATCATTTGATAAATATCAATTTCGTAACTAAGGTGCATCCTATCCGAAAAAGAAACAAACTTTCGCATACTTGGCAGCGATCGTACGCGTGCTTTCGTGCGATTCACGAATGGCTGACTTGTTAATGAATTCAAGGTCGGATTCGATCAACAATTAAATATTTGACGTTAAATCCCTTGGTAATCCACTTACTAGATCAAGTTCCGCAGCTTCGTCAAATTTAATACATCGCTTGAAATATATTTGCGTACGTACATATACATATCGTGATCGGCTTCGATTCCCTATGGAGAAGCGAGGTTGTCGATGTCAATTTACTTATTAGACAGAGAGATAGAGGAGAGAGCAGAGGAGGAGGGGGAGCAGGCACAAGTTACACTGGACGAAGCAAAGGATCGTGTTTAAAGCAGGCGTACAACTTGGAAATTGGAAATTCTCGCATTGCCGCAGAACCGGTATTATTGGGTTTTCGTGTCATTTGCGGCAACTCGAAACCGGCCGTGTTACAAATTGAGTTGTCCGATGTAATTCCCGGCAGACTGAAAAAGCCCGTTGAACGTCTACAGAAACGCGAAACAAAAGCAACCCTGTTGGTTTTCGGTACCAGATTGTAACGTTATTATTCCATTAGTTTCTGACGAAGTCGCACTTCGTTTCTATGCGATGCAATTTCAGTTCGAGACTAATTTATTTAGGCGTCTTTGCGTTTCCGTCGTGGATTTTGCAATTTCTCCTTGATGTAGGTACTTTAAACTCGTCGTATTAAAGTTGGTACAGCGTTTCGCGAAGATTCCAAAAGATAGAAATCCTTCAACGAATCGTTACATTTTTGTATTTTGCGTATTTGATAATCTCGGTGGATCCACTTTTTCTCTTCTGACGGGATTCTCTTCTTTCTCACGTATATCGCATTGTAAATTTATCAGCTTTCATACGAATTATAACATATGAAAATTATTAGAAAGAGAAATATTTTTTTTAAAGAAATATCTCGACGTGGATTTGTGACCGCACTTTGATAATGTCGCGCATTCGGGTGGAAGATATCTCTTCGTTCGTGGTAATTGGACACAATGTACGCGTAATATCTCGAGTTTGATATATTTCGTATAGTCCGTCCTACGAAATAGCGTCCAGGCATTTCGCACCGCTTCTACTACGAAGATACAAAATACGAACAAGGAACTTTGTACGAGCGTATTAACCACAAATACTTGCTTCTTTGACCTCGTAGATTTTAAGTAAATTTGACTTATTCGACCATAAGACGTAAAGATATTCTTCTCGTCTCGAGAATTCCCTTACGATTCGACGTTACGATCTTTCGATTAAAACGATTATCGTAGAATACAGCCGTCCTTGTTATTTTTGTTACAGAAAATCACGGTTCAACCGTCTACGCGAAAAGAAGCCACCGAAGAAACTACCAGCGTACGAATAAAATCAAGGAATTGATTAATAGAGTTACGATATACCGTAGTAAACAAGTCGAGACAAGTGTACATACTCCGAGAACTGCCAAATCGTCCCCGATATCCTGCTCCGTGTCGCCGTAAAGTCTTCGAAGCTTTTGCTCGTTGAAGCTGTACAAGGAACAGTCGGTAATAGTCGACAGGGGTGGCCATAGGTATAGTCGTACCCTAGCCGCCGATGCTTTCCTCAAAATCGTTCAACGACGTCGACTCGAGCTCGTCGCTCATTGCACGAACGACGACGACGAGCGTGACAGTACCGAGAACCGACGACTTCCGGGCATCGCGGAAGTTCGTTGCCGGCCACGCACGTCCCCGAGGATGGAATTGAGAGCCTTGCAGCCGATAAGCGCGCTAGCACCGATCATTTTCGAGTACACGACGAATCGTTGGACAATCGAGACGAAACAACAGAGGGTGAATAGTGGGTTATACTGGGAGTTGGGTGTGGATAAAGAAGGTGGAAAGACCGAGAGCAGATACAGCAGGGAGGAGAAATCTTGGAGATCGAAGGTAAAAGAAGACGGAAGCAGCAAGGAAGACGCGCGAGAGGGCTTTCTCGACGCGAAAGAAGAAGTCGCTAGATCGGGAACAGTGATAAACGAAAGTCCGAGGAAGCAAGAAAGTCGTAGAGAGGATAGGGCGATAGAAGACACAGAGGGGAGGAAAGATACGAGAGAGGGAGAAGAGAAGAAGAAGGAAAATAAAGATATAGAGCGAGAGGGAAGGGAAGAAGAAGAAGAAGAAGAAGAAGAGGGACGTCCCCTGGCAGGAGGGCCCCACAGATGCGGGGCCCGGAGGGGCCAGTCCGCGGCGGCGTGACGCGATGCGGACGTCCTCCTCCTCGTCTCCGAGGAAGAGGAAGAGGAAATACCTCTCGCCTCTCGATCCTATCGAAAAGCTGCCTCCCTTGGACAATAGTTTCGGCCTGTCGTTTATCTTCCACGATGTTTACGACGAGCGTGTCGACACTGTCTTCCACTGTGCTCCGGTGTACCAGCGGTGCCTTTGGCCGGAAGCTGTTGCCGAGAAGCGTCGGCCGTCTACCGAGCTCGCAATTCGTTCATCGGTTGATCAAATTTTCGGCAACGAGCCGGGATCGTGGCATTTTTGCAACGACGATGGCGACTCGAGGAAAAACGGTATCGTCGGGAAAGGAGGGGAGTGGAGGGAAGGATTTGTACAGACTCGTTGCGAGAATAGAGCAGACAGATCGAAAAAGTGTTTGGCAACGATCGTCGTGTTCCTCGGACTGTTGTGCGGACATTGGTGCTCCGGTGGAGCGGAGGCACTTGCTGGTAGCCAGAAATACAGCACGAGAACGGTCAGGACCAGGTACGGCACGTTGCGCGGCGTCGAGGACAGATCATCCACGTCTGTCGAGACTTATTACGGCGTGCCATACGCCACGCCGCCAATTGGAGCGTTGCGATACATGCCACCGGTTACGCCGACACCGTGGCGCGGCATCAAGCTGGCGGATACCATGCCACCCGCGTGTCCTCAGAAGCCACCGGAACCGGACTCGAGTCTGCCGCGGTCCAAACGGGCTTACCTCGAGAGGCTAGCACCGTTGCTGGCCAACCAGAGCGAAGACTGCCTATACTTAAACCTCTATGTGCCCAAATCTCCTCACGGTGAGTGCAACTCGTTACCCGTTTCTTACACGTTTCTCGCGCCGGCCAGTCTTTCTCGGAATTGGTATCGACCGATTTTAGTTGGAAAAGAAAGACCGTGATTAGGTACAAAGCGATTCGTGATTCGCCAACGGATGATAAGCAAAAAATAGGCATTTTCAACAAGTTTCTTCCTCTTTCTCTTTCTCTTCCTCTTCCTCTCCTTCTTCTTCTTCTGCCTCTGCTCTCTCTTTCTCTCTCTCTCTCGCTCTCTCTCTCTCTCTCTACTTAATGCTATAATTTAGCAGTCTGCAAAGTATCACGGAAGTAATCGTTGCGTGAACGACCCTTGTTCGATTAACATCGTAATTTTAAGGGTTGAAATCTCGCTTGAATAAGAGAATTCACCTCGTTATCAGCTCTGAACTTGAACGTTGAACGAACCGCACATACTACAGGTGAATAATTTTACACGATAGCCAAAGTGGCTGTTTGCACGCGAAACGTCGAGTGAAATTTTATAGCTAATACATTCGTCCTTACAAATGTGCGGTTATGGTCACGTCTAGTTTTATCGCTCACGCTTCTGGATGGTCATTTATCGTTTAACGACTGTAATCGTGAGTTCGTAACACGGTTACGTAACATCGAACGTGATAAGACACAGTCTCGTTCGTATTTTGTCGTTGAATCCGGAAAATAATTTCAATGCAGACAAATGACAAATACCCGATTTTGCAATTTCGTTGTTGGCGTTCTATTTTATCGTATCGACGAATCGCTAAGACCAAGATCGTACGCCGATCGACGTAGAAATTGAAAAGAAATGGAAGACGATGATTTTACGAATATCTATTTTGAAATTACTCTCGAAACTTACGATCAATCGTGACATTTTTCACGAAGAAATTTAAGAAAATCGTATTAAGGAAAGATCGTCACGTCGTGACGTGACATCGTCTTATAGAAATACTTCTACTTGGAATTTTCGATCGACAGATCGTAAAGTGAATTTCGTTTTTTCTTATCGTATCCATCGTGCTTCGGCTAGTACAGTCGAGATTATTTTGAACAACGGATCGGAGTTAATCGGATCGCGTTCTTTTCGGCATATCGATGATAATAATACGGATGCGGTAAGCAAATGTGTACGAGTCACCGAATCTTTGTGCACGGTCGACGAAATGTGCACCGCGGTCCATCGAACCAGGATCGAGTGCTTTTCGGCGACGGATCATCGCGTCACTCGTAGATCGATGATTCCGTTCTTTCCTCCGATTTCTCTATGCCCGGGTAATATCTAAAACGAAAGAGGAGTTGTACGTGCTTTCACGATTTATCGGACAATCTATCGTAGTAACGTGAAAATTTCTCCTCGTTTCTGCTTCGTTCGACGATACTTCTCGTAAAAGCGTATTTTCCGTCCTATCGAAGTAGCAGGATACGTTACAGGGAATTTGTCGCTTTGATCGTTCGTGTTAATCCGAGGACGCTTCGATAGACGGCAAACAAATAATAACACTTTAATACAAACAACGATTACAAATCTTTTCGAGCTGCGAGATATACGACGTTGTTGATGCAAGAAATGGTAAAGAAAAAAATAATCCATAACAATACACAGCATAGTACGCTATTCCTAGCGTTGTAAACGTTTCTTGCGTACGAATTTTGCGTTTAGTTAATAATTCTGTTTAGTTAATAATTGCACCAAGTTTTCAATCGACTCATCGCTTTACGTTATATTTCACTCTGCAGTATTTTACGCTATAGGTACTGGCCAATTTATAGCGATGCGCTAACGCTATAACGGTCGTGATCCATATGAGATCACCTTTATTGTTA
The DNA here is from genome assembly GCF_011952205.1 of Bombus bifarius. Lineage (NCBI taxonomy): Eukaryota > Metazoa > Arthropoda > Insecta > Hymenoptera > Apidae > Bombus > Bombus bifarius. Next base: position 340,715 of record NW_022884516.1, on the reverse strand, counting down.
CATTCTATAACGGTGTAATAGATAGGCAAGGATTAAACTTGCGAACACTGGCTTCTGCCTGTGTTCGCAAGTGACTAATAACTCTTTTATGATGGTAGATTAATATCGTAGCTGCTATATTACGTAGGTATGACTACACGATCACGTACTCTTAATTACTCGTCCCTTGTCTCGGTTAATTCTTGTTAACGCGTAAAGAATAATTTCTGCACAACGAAGGTAGAATGAAAATTCGGTTTTATATCTTTTCGACATTTGGTTTGCTCAATTATACAGCTAAGGTGTCGCGTTTACTTCGTTGTAGGAAATTTCCTGTAATTTAACGTAGTTACACAGATTCGAAATTACTGTCCGCGCGATTAAAGTTTTATTGCGTTATCGGACTTTACAGCGTTGGAAACGTAGATAAAAATATTTGCGAGTCGATGATATCGATCGACAGAAAGTTTTTGCATGTCATTATACAACGGATCACCCATCACTGGATAGGTACAATAAACACTTTTTGAGTATCTATGCGTTATCGACTCAAAAATTCATGTTTTTTGTTTGTATTTATCGTATCGTATTTAGGTTTATCGGTAATAGGGAAAGGAGAAGACGGTGATTTGATCGAAGACAGGGGACACGTACGCAGATAAAACGTTAAAGAAAAAACGAGTGGATCGTCGAATATCGGGAGTGCGTTTTGTAAGAAGGTCTCGATATCCGTGGTCTTCTCATCTTTTTTCTTCTCGTTTCATCCTCGTTTCTTCCTTCTTTTCGTTTTGACTTGCTCGGATTTCGGGAAGAAGCGGATTAAACCGAAGTCGTATGCTGGAAAAAGAGCGGCAGAGGACGGGGGGAAGAAAGCGAAAGAAAGCGAAAGAAAGCGGAAGAAAGCGGAAGAAAGGAGAGGAGCGTCTACACAACAGAATGTCATCGATCGGTCTCTCGCGTCGTGACGCTTTTCCGATTGCGAGCTCAGCGACGAGACGACGCGAAAATCTAGACTCTAGACTACCGTATCCGTCGGCCGTTAGCTTGCAAGCTGGTCCTTAAGCGTCTTAAGGATAGCCGCTTCTACCCTCGAAGTAGGCATTTCTCTCTTATACGTATGAAATTGTTTCGACTTTGTCTTTGATCGAACGTTACCATGCGTTGGTCGTCGTGTTTCCTGTAATGTCAGTTTTAACCATGCCTTAACGAATATTCGCTTATTTTTCTAAATATTTGCGAGACGAGATTTCTGATAGATTATTTACGTTTCGTATATCTCCTGTGACGCTAGATCGTCGAGTACCGTTCCTATCCGCACCTATTACCGACAATCTTCTCGCGATGGAAAGACTAGGTATTTATAATTTTCTTTTTCATTCCAATTATCGACGACATTCATTTACCCAACGATAGCATGGAAAAATGCAATAAGGGAGATTGGCGTTAAAAGTATCGAATATAGACGTATAAGGCGTAATTTGGTCGAAGAAAGGAAGAGAGCACATCTTTAACAGATTCGTACGTTACAAAGTATTTTACCGCAGGAAATATTTTATTTCGTTCGAAACGTATTCCTTCTGCGGCGATACAAGGATTTCCACGGCTAACAAGAACGCGCCGAACGGCCGTTCTCGTCGCTGCCTTTTGCATATTGAAACGTCGTGACATAACGCTTTTCTTCCATCCTTAATTTGAACCGTGGAAACAAAGAGTAACAGCAGAGTGTTAAATTTGGCGACTACGGTGCAACGTTGTAACTTGTTTTTGTGCAAAAAAGCAGTCACAACCGCCGCATAACGAACCGATGCATTATCGCGCAACAAAACCCAACTGTCCGGCTCACGAGCCACGAACAAACGGTGCTTTGACGTCGAGTATTATAACTCGGCTTCTAACGATCCAACTGACACGAAACTTTGACATAACGTTAGCGAAGGCTGTACTTCTAGATGGTAAAAGTTTCGTACAGATGTACCGATATTTCTTCTACTATTATTCTGTATTACATTCGTATTACACGAAACGTATGTACGATTTTTCTGAACCTTTCACCTATTGTCGCGTTACGTGTCTCTCAAACTTACACTTTGCGATGCAAAGCGGGCAAATATTTCTACGTTTTGATCTATGTCGTTTTAAGAACTCAAGTCGAAGCAATATCTGCTATTGCGAAAATAATTTTCTATCTCCAAAAATACCGAATACGCGGAATGCGATATAGTCGCGGTAAGAGTATAAAACATCTTTGAGACGCCGATGACGTTTGCGCGAGTGTGGCCCTGCGGCCAACGAAAAAACAAAAGACGGTGTTCGATCGATAATAACGATAATTGTTATTGTTATTTAAAAATTTTCTCTGCTCGTTCCTTTCTCGTGAAATCCCGATCGTTCCTACGTGTATCCGAATACCACACACCGAATAATAACAGCGTTGCGTAATTTTTCAGCCATTGTTTCGATTTTTTTCCAACAGAGAAACATAACTGTAACGTATTACGAACAGGAGTATTTTTATCATCGTCGGAGAGGAGAAAGTCGTTGGACACGATAGACCGGAGCAACTCGCTCCGAGTTAACGTCGTGTCTGATATTAATAGCTGGTGCGGTGTTAATGAAGACAGAAGCGCGTGGGTGTGTGTGATTAGGTTCGTTTCGTAAGTACGGAAGATAGGCAGATAAGCGTGGCAAGTTCGTAAGATTGATTTCGTTTCTGAAATTTTCATGCTCCCTAGGAGATCTATTAATCTTGCTCGTCAGCGTACAACGTGTACGGTTCACCATTGAATAAGACTTACTACCGGCATCGTATCCCATTCGTGTATACGGTACATGATATAAAGGATGAATTCAATGCTACGAAGATCGATCTCTACTTTGTCTTCGATGCAGCGAACAGCGTGCTTGTTTTAGTTACGTAAAACCATGTTATCGAGCAAAGAGGCTTTCGAACGAAGGAACAATGAAATACGTTTCCGATATTTTTAACGGACCCAAAAGTACGTCATCTTCCGAACGCCATTCACATTCGATAAAGCGCGAATAATCGAGAGCTTTTTCTTTTACGTAACCCAGATCCGAGCCAGACCTAATCTAAGCTCATTTCCGATTAACGTAAAATTAGACTTCGGTTAGGCGAGGTTAGATTTTTCTCGGGGCGGAGTACCAGCGATCTTAGAATGAAATAGAAAAAGGAAAAAAGCAGACGTCGTGCCTGATCATTGCAGTACCATACTACTTGAGGTCTCATCACGAATCCTAAGAGTCGAATCGAAATAAATTCTTTCACGGTATTTTTACGATAATTTCATCAACCGTAATACACGCGTAGGAATAATAGAAAAATGGTTGTTTACATGGCACATGCTATATTCGTAATTTAGTCAGCACGATGATGCGAGTAACAGGATACGCGAGGTTTCAACGCATCTTCCTCACGCGACAAACTTCGCCATGATTTAGTTTCAATCCTGTCGAAAACGGGGACATGCGTATAAATCTGTATTTTATTAGTATTCGAAAATCGAAACAGCAGATCGTTCGCGCGAGATGAAATTGGCCACGATCCAATATTCGATTCTTCCTGAACGGTAAAAAGAAGCAAGGGCGCAAGAACGAAAATAATGCATATTTCATGGCTTTTCGAAAATCGAAATAACATATTACCGGTGACCATAGAAGTAAGAATCAAGGCGATGAAGCTCGATAGAGAAAATTTATTTGTATAACGCGCGAGTAGTTAAATTCACCGTGTCATTTGCAGCGATCCGGATGATTTAACGTTTTACAACATATGGATTTTCAATGCGACGACAAAATATATAACTTTGCTATTTAATATCCCGTTTTTGTATTTTCCACGCTGGGATTAATAATTCCAACGTATTCGACGATTTTGTATTATTTAACGTTTCGATTAAATTTCTAAACTATTCGATATATTTCGTTAGAAAGTTGATTCACTTTAAAAGTGGAGATTTTGTATCGGAACAAATTAAGAGTATAGTTCAACTTTCGTTTTAAGAACCATTGACAGAAACTACGCTTTCTAAATTATCGATACTCAAGTCAAGGCATTATGTATAAGGTATCTTATATTTCCAATATTATATAGCATCTATAATTAACGGTATTTTTAGACATTTTGTCGAGCGAAGAAGCAATCGGTGCATCAAGCGAAACTCGAAAACATCGTACCAGACTAAAGGGACGTTAAACGTTGCACCAAAGGAAAACATTCGCGGAACACGGACGCGTACAACGATTTTCCGTTACATATAACACGTTGCAATTAAGGATAACGATGGCGTGTTTCTCTTTTTCTTTGCTTTCTGTCGTTGCTCTTTCGTTTCTCTATCGGACGGGCAGGTTTTCTGCAAAAAATATTCATCGGCAGAGATTTTAACGTTTAAACACATCAAATAAATTGAATGAAACGAGAGAAAGCGATATTCTCTGGTTGGATGAAGTCTCGAGTCCGACTAGTCGATGCTCGATTAGTCTCTCTTCTTGAAATAATCACCGCTAACACCGAATCGCGATACAATTTGTTTATGCTTTATGCTTTAGGTGCGTACCAAAGCATACCGAGATAGGCAAATTAATTCGATATAACGTTAAGAACTGTCCAACAGCCAGCGAAAGCGTTAGCCGCGTCGCAACGAAAATAGAAGAACGCAACAAAATTTCTGGCAAAAGCGTATCGACAAATTCTAAACACAGATAGAATGGAATAACAAAAACCAGGAGATTATTCGAATTGCTTGATAAAGAATAGCTTATAAAACGAGCGTCAAGCAGCCGCAAATTTTCACGATCGACAGGATTGTCTCCCCGAACGAACGAGCTTAACCACCCTTAGAATGCCCGCGTCATCGGCATAAACAAGAATCTCCGCCGGTCGGAATTCGCTTACGCAAAGTAGATAAGCGTAGAGTACGCTTTATCCAAGGAGATTCTGCTTCGCGGAGCGAAGCGAAACTTTTTTCCACGTGATATTCCAGCCTCGTCGTCTTAGGTGCGCATGGGTGCACGTCGCGTTTCGAAACGGCCGCCGTTGTTGCAAGCTTCGGGTCGTCTGCACGTAAGAAGCTTAGCTTAGCTTCACGATATGGCCGCGGGAAAACCAGTCAGCCATACAGAAACGAGCAAAATAAGAGAAAGAGAGAAAGAGAGAGAGAGAGAGAGAGAGAGAAGGGCGAGGGGGCGAGTTAGGAGGAGGGTAGGATTCCGGACTACGCTTCCACCACCAGCGTAGTTTCCTTCTCTCGTTTTGCTAACATTCGAGCGAGCCAGACGGGAGTATTTAAATGAGATTCCCCGGGCGAAACGTATTTGACTTAACGCCCAGGAAATCCTTTTTCTTGCCCGACCGAAGCGTAACGCTCTTGTAAATGAGTTTACGGGAGCGATTTAATGACGACAATTAACGTGGTTGGCCGGGACCACACCCGGAATCCGCTGCTTTTTTCCTCCGCTATATCGTAATTACGTTGTAATCACGAGAAGCAATCGAGGTTTCGGTTCTGAACGCAGCTTAAACGTCTGGCGCTTCTTCTATCGGAAACAGATGCTCGTTTATCGAGGTTCATTGGTTGTCCGGCGTAATTCGATAATATTGGAATAAGAATTTAGATAAGTATTAATTTAATTTATTTTTTGCTTTCAATTCGCGAATTGGGTTATTCTTCGATAGAAAACTCCCGATATTTCTTTGCTCGCGACACGAATTTCCTACTGAATATCGTTCGAAGGTTACTCATCCTCGACAATTTTTTTTTAAATAAAAATCGAGCATTGGTCAAACAATGTGTACTTGGTTGAATATAATAAAACTTTAATTACTTCTGAAATATAGATAATGTAGAACGTATGTTTGAAAGATGAATTTTTTATTATAAACGTTGGAACTGTGTTTCGTGCGAATATTCAATCGTATCGGTTTAACCGTCAGAGTGAATCCGATCGGTGGAATAATTTTGCCCCCTTTAGTTCGGTAAGACCAGCTTGGTTCCCTTGGTCTGTCCAGGATCAATATTGATTGATTAGTGTCAGAAACGTTAACTTCCAATTAACAGGTTCCTCGATATCGCCACTACCCGTTCACGTTCCTTTGCTATGCCTTTGAAGGAGAAACGATACTCGAACCTGAGGTATTTCTTCGGGTCGAAATTTCAGCAACGAATACCTTTGCAAGATATTTCTAAACTACTCTTCGTAAATGCGTCCAGCCGAACTTATAACGCGCCTACGAATACCCAGCGCAAAAGAAACTAACAATCCTAAAGAGTATAATACTTATTTATTAGCTCCGATGTTTTAAAATTTCAACTTGTAAATAGCTTTTCCTTGCAATCGTATTATAAGCCTTGTCAACGAGAACTTCACTTTCGTCGCTTCGATTTCTTCGTGTTGTTGCACGGCAAACATTGATACGCGTAGATTAAAAAATTGCTAAAGAAATTAATGCTAATAAAGACCCGTGGAAACATTTAGTCCAGTATGGTGTTTCCGTAGGATAAAATATTTAAGAAAGAGTTAACAGATACAGCATATGAATCGAAATCGTTTCAATATCCATTAAAATAATGTATTTCCAATGGTTATTTGTTGATACTGGAATTGATTATTCGATCGGTGGTGGCGATCGATTTGTATTTCTTACAGATGAACGATTTTTCAGTCGAATTTGCGAGAATTTGTAAAGTTTACGAGTTTGACCGAAAAGCGATACTTGCATGGGCGGAACTAGTTAATTTTTAAAAGATCATGAACCTGAATCGACCGAGTTTCCTATCGTACCGTCTTTTAAAGGCGATACTGTATGCGTTTGCTGCGGCTCCAAGGGAACAATTCGTGTTACGTAATCTTTTCCACTGCGCGAGAGAACATACGTGGGAAGATTTTCAAGCCAGGCAAAACCAAGCTTGTATCTACCTGTCGATTATTATTTTCGTCTCTTTCACCGCTTAAAAAACTGAAACCGATGACACTCAGCTCCAAAGCACACGTTCATTTCGCACATTCAGGCATATTATACGTTAAATATACACGCCGTGGGTGCAAATTCAAGGTACAAGGGAAGAGGAGAGATTCTATGGCTCGAAATAAAACGAAAATCAAGAATAACAAAATTACAGCGAAAGCTCTGTGTTGGTGGAAATCAAGCTTGAAAACTTGTCGCGTATATAACAAATTCTCGGTCAGATAAGAGCGGACAATTGGCAGCAAGGTACTCTACGTGTGAAAATAAGTGGAAAACGCAGAATCAAATTTTTGCGCTTGAAATCTCGTTCTCGAGCAAGCTGGATTTAAATGCGTTTACTTAAGAATTAACCCGATACGGTATACTCGACAAATTTTCAAACTCAATTCTCTTGGAAACGAGTTTTCAAGTTTGATTCTCGCCAGAATGAAATTTCCAACGCAATTTTATTATTCTTGATTTTCGTTTTACTCTCAGCCATGGAATTATGATCATTGAAATTGAAAAATTTGAATTCTTTCGACGCTTTTATAAATGTTTACACCTAGAGGATATTTTAGTATACGAACGGTAATAAATATTTAAAAGACTATAAACAAAAATGAAGAAAATTTCATTATTTTCCGGGTTATTGTGTGTACGAACAGTAATCAGTCAACTACGATATCTTAATGTTCGAAACAAATTGTCTCAACAACGACATATAAATCATATAAAAAATAAAAAAAATCTTCGAGATTGAGAAACTTCTATGAGCGAAAGTAGTTCAAGTATTCGCCAATTAGATAACGATTCGCAGAAACCGCGGTAACGAGTTGAAAAGCACGCGTGCAAGGGCGTTAATCGACACGGTCGAACACATTATCGCTAATGTCGGGGATTATGTAATTTTCCGTGTACCAGTTACAACCGCTTTAGCGAATCAGATATTCAATATTTCACGAAAATCACTGTCGCACGCTATACGTTACGCTTCAGTTTTCGGCGCGATTCCGGATACGTATACGATATACGCACATATACACGTACATATATACAAAAAGCTACATCGCTGTATCGTTCGATATAGCTGAGAAATACGATCGGTAACACTTTGTTAGTTTCTTCCGTTTCTTTTAAGCAGTTTTTCATGTCGCCGGATAACGTACTTATCGTTCCATTATCCCGTCCCATAATTATCAGTCGTATTATTACATCGTTCGTTCTTGATCTCTAATCGCGATAATCCTAACAGACTTAAAATCAGTAATATAATTTTTATCTGGTCGATGTCGTCGCACAGTGGTTCGACGAAAAATTAAAAAGTCTCGCTATTCCATTTTGCATCGTTTTCGGAATATCGGAATATGTGCAAAAACTGTTAGCTAATCAGCTTTTTACAAAAAGCGATCTGCTATCTCTATTTCTTTAAAGCGCCAATCTTCACTTCGTTATTCGTGAAACAATTTCGTATTTCGTGAAAACACAATTATACCGTGTTAATATCCCAAAATTGCAACCATTGCAAAACAACGATGTTTATCAAACGTTACCGTTGGTTGTCTACGTTAGGAGAAAGTAGCTTGTGTTTCTAAAATTTTGTTAGCGGATAAGAGTGGAATTCTATTGGCGGTTCACCGCCAAATATTTCATCGTTTACGAAACACACGATTGTTCGCGTTCTGTGAAACGGAAAAGCGAGACGGAAGTAAGGAAGGGTTGGTGGGCTTTGAGCGGCTTGGTAATCTCGAAGGGCAGCCGCTGATGCGTTCTAATTGAACGTCCTAATTAAATCATCCTCGTGGATTGGGCTCACGAACCGTGTTTCACGGAATTAGGCAAAGAGAATTTCGACGCGTAAGTCCAAGCGACGGTATCGAAGCGTCGTTAATTATCGGCCTTTTCGTATTTTCTTAGCGATCGTGGATATTGAAAATTCGCAATCGAACATCAGGCTAGTTAAAAGGATATTGGATGTTTGCAAAGTTTAGCTTCTTAAAGCGAAACGAGCGAATGAAACGCGACAAAAGTATATTTTCGTTCAAATCGAATACAACCGAAAAAATACCATAACGTACCAAATTAAAAAGATGTCGACAATGATACGGCATCTTTTTGCAGCGTCCACCGTCGCGAATCTGGACTGTGAAAAAAGAAAAATGTCGATAGAGGTTGTTGCATCGTTCGCTATGCACTGAATATTTTTATAGCCCTATTTTCCGTTCGCTGCATCGTGTAACGACCATGTAAATTCGTAAATTTCGACCCGTTTGCTCGAATGGCCACTTTAAAACGATGCACTGAAACTATAACAGTCTATCACGAGTATCTTTATACGTGTAATACATCATACTTGATACAGCTATCCGTAACCTCTCCATTCTTCTACCGCCATCGTCTTCTCGTCGTTTAAGTACACCCCATTCCTCTCTGTACGAGTTGCTGGAAACACGAGGACGAAAACGAGGAAATAACAGAGACGTGGCGTAAATTGATCGGATAAAAGTGTTAATATTAATAAATAATCAGACCATTAGTGGAAGATGTTCCGGATCGAGATTGTTACGGTTCGCGTTTCTTCGTCGAAAAAGCAAGTCTTGGCCAAGTGGCTGAATTCTTGAAACGTCTATAATAACACACTGATAGATATACGTACACGTTTTAATACACTTTTGCGAGTATTTTTGTCAAGCTGACCTACTCGAAAGTTTCCTAGCCAAATTCAGTTTCACGCTTCCTAACGAAAGTACCAATCACGTTTCCTACACTCTTTGATATCGATAAACTTTTATTTTCTGCAATCATATATTTCACGCGTCACAAGTATCGCGTCTCGCGTTAAACTAAATATCGAAAAATATCAATGTTATACAGATAACTAAAACCTTATATTTCGACTGAAGTCTATCGATATCCAACAGTTATTGAGATTTTGACCGAACACTAATAATAAATAAAGTGTTAATACCTTTTAGCAATTATGTCGTTATAATTGTACAAAGTATACGATCGTATACTTTGAGAATGTAATTAAATTATGGAAAAGCGTAGACATAACGACGAGTTGAGAATAATTACGTCGACTGATTAATTTTTACGTCTCTTACTTTTTTTTTATGCTATAATCGTGTACCGAAACGTAAGAATTTCTTTCCGTTCTGTCTATTATTGTCTTGAATTTCCAAACTACATTCGTCACGCTCGGTGATAATAATCGTCGAATCAACCTCGTAACAAATTAACTACAGGTACTGTTTCCATCGATGTTTCGTAACGACGAATTCAAAGTACCGTAAAAGGCAGCAGCTGTTACAACTACTGCGAAGATCGAATTTGACTTAGTGCCCCTGGATCCTTCGGGTGTCATTTAGCACGAAGAAGCGCGCACTAGTTTCAGTTTCCAAGTTACCGGTAAAGTTTCGGCCACTGGAGGATTAAATTTTCACGCTGTCTGGATTATTATGCCTTCGCAGAGCGACGTTGCGCGTCCCACGAATACGAATATTTGTTGTTGGAAAATGTAATTGGTGCAATTGCTGCAGAAGTGCTTGGGAAGCTCAAAGCGAAGCTGTTTGCGATCAAAAGGAGCGATTCGTCTTTTGCGCTGACTAACGTGTAGTCGCTCAGGAATAAATCGCTTTTCGATACTTCCTATTTTTAAAATATATGATATACGACATACTCTTTTTGTATCACGATATAAAAATTATAATATGATGTTCTTTCTGGTTCGTCCAAGATCGTTGATCGTCGCGCAAAACTTACTTTCGTTGTATGAATAACGGACCTATGTCGATTAGATATATGTTACCCTTTTCGGCGAGTGCTACAAGCTTCTAAACTATCGGACTCGTTTTTCTTAACATCTTGCACATTTGTCAAAGGTAACGATAGAGAAGATTATACAGAATGTAATTCGTACGTATACGGAGAGTTAATTCAAACTTTAAAATGGAACGAACATCGTACATTGTAGTAACTGAAAAGATTCAGTCGTAATAAAACTGATGGAAGACGAAGATATTTTGAAAAGTAAAAGATCGAAAGAAATAAAACTCGATATACTTGATAATTAAAATTACGATTTAAGAGAAAGCCTCATTTTATAGCGGAATGGGTTAATTGGTAGAAAAGTCGAATAACGAAACAGCACTCGTTATTCATTTAATAACGGCATTTGAGATCGACGAACGTCGACAAATTTAATTAAAAAATTCTACCGTAGACTCGCGGCAGCGAATTTTCTCGGATGAATATCGATTCCGCATGAAAGAACAAATTTTTCATGGAACAAGCGATAAAGATATTCCACGAATCTTGATAACCTTTTTCTATCGAACTAGTTCTACCGAAATATATACACGTATATACAAGTTTCCTTATACGTACAATATTTTCGTATTATTTTTACGCAACAAAATTTGTAGCAAGGTGGCAGAGGAAATACCCTTGAAAATGACGAAAATATATTTTCCGCAACTAGATTTGCAGGTAAATGGTCGACTTTAGAAAAGTCAGGTCAATTTCACCGCGAATTCAATCGTATAGCGAAAAACAGAGAACAAAGTGAATTACGGAAACGTTTTGTTCGAATGCTTGTTACGAACATTCGTTGGTGTTATTTCGTCGCAACGTGTAACGACGCGACGCGCCGCGCCGAGCTGTGTCGTCTCGTTTTAACGTTGAAGGACCACCCGTCGGCAGCGGGATGTTTTAAAGCGTTTCAGCTGGTCGCGAGGAATGGACAGCGCATTTTGCGGACCGGGCGTCTGGTTAAAGGGCCGAGTTATCGCGGCGAGCTGGCTGAAAACGAGTAATTAAAAGTGATAACGCTTTGTGCAGGCCGTTCTCGAAACATAACGTTCTTTTTACTACGAGGGATTAACCCTGGGGAGACGCGAGCGTTAAAGCGGACCACTGCTGAAAGCTGAGCGGTAGGGTTTACGCGTTTAACGTGACGTGGGAAAAAGTGGGGATGTCTGAAATTTGGTAAATTAAGGGAGTCGTCGTTGTGACGTTGAATGTCTGCATTAGCGAGACTGAGGCAAACGAGTGGGGGGAAAAACGTGGTAAGAACGACCCGATCCATAGTCAGGATTACGAAAATTTAGAATGTAATCGTAGTAATAACGATCGTGTGATTTACACGTTGAATCGTTTGAAATGTAAGAATGCACGAGATTCCATCAATTTTTCAATTCGATCGAATCTTTGTATTAGGTTACATTTTTTTTTTTTTTTAACGATCCGATGATAATAGCGCCATTACTCGAGTACGTTGCAGAGAACGCAATTACTATGTGCGATATATTACAGAAAATAGGTAAAATTCGATGAACAGGTATATAAATGATTGATTAACGAATTAGCTAGTTGCTAAAAAAAAAGACTGCAAACCAAAGGATTAAAGGTGATTTTTCCGTTATGAAAAGATATCTAAAAGCCAAGTAGAACGTAAAGAGAGATATATGTAAAATCTAAAGAGTAGAACGTGCCCTCTGCATAGGGTATCTAGCTGGGTTGCCTAATTTTACCTTCCGCAAATACGCGTATCAAATTCGCCAGTGTAAAATTCTCGTTTCGCGAACTTTAGCGCTTAACCACTCGCGCTGTTCGACTATATTTCCTCTCTCTCTCTCTCTCTCTCTCTCTCTCTCTCCCCCCCTCTCCTCTGTTCTATACTCTCACTGTTACACACTGTGCTGCGTGTAATCTCTCCGCGACAATGCATGCATATCCTCTTGCGCACGGGAATATCGTTCCGTGACATCAAAGGGAACGAAGAAGAAGAAAAAAGAATGAAAGCGGATGAGAGGTCGTCGGGCTTATCCGAAAAACCGGTGAAAATTGCTGCCCTCCTCTCTCCATTTGTAACGGCAGAATTGAACGTCACCGAGCAAGAATGCCGGGGGTCACGGACTTGAAAAAGGGACGCTAAACAGAGTGATAAGAAGAGAAACAGGAAGAGAAGAAACGCAGAAGGCACTGTTGGTTCAACGACTTTCGCGTTGCTTCTTCAATTCCGTAGTGCATTGCAGATGATTATTCGATTAACGAGAAAGAACCTGCAAGCACCGCGGGAGTGAGGTAGCCTCGCGTCTGATCGACGTTTATTTCGAAGGTCAACGACGGACGAATCACACGGAAGATGACGAAGAAAAGGAGAGGATCGAAGGAAGCGGAAGAATCGATTGGTAACAGCTTAGGAGTAGTACTTGTCTTTCGAGAAGAATTCGGCACTTTGACTTTGCGCAAGATGTTAGAGAGAAACGAATCTCTTTATATCGTACGCGTGTAAGGGATAGTATGTAACTGAAATCACTGTAACAAGTTCGACGAAAAGTCCAGGCGAATACCGCGTGGTTCGTACATTCGATGTCTTCCTATCGTTTATATTTTGCGAAATGTCAGTACGTTGACGTGGTTTTTAGAGAAATTCTATCGATTACACGCTATAAACTTCTTGCGTGTGATCGTTTGGAAAACTGATACGATAAACAGAAGATAATGTCCGCGTTTTAGTCTTTACCGTGTGTAGCGATGTTTCTACGCGCATTACAATTGTAAATACTTGAAAAAGATGCGAATACTACGTGAAATGTTGCGACACTGATCATCGGTAAATAATAATCGCAGGTTTAAACCAAAAAGGAGGCAAAATTTTTGTCCACAAAGCAATTTGTTATTTCCATTGGTTGGAAAACGTCACATTTCCTCGAGATTCATTCGCTTCTGAAAGGACGCAGTCGGATAAAATCGAGCGGACGTGCATGGAAGAGGTCAGAAGTCGGGAGAATTAATTCTTCTTGGGAAGCTCTTTACTTCTCCCATCCCCCGTTCTCCGCTCTTCTTCCTTCTTTTTTGCTTTCTATTCCCTTTTCCTGACTGGATTTCTTTTTTTACAATACCGTGAAAGGTAATGAAGCGAGCCCAAGGTGATCTACGTTTCCCCCCGAATCGTCTCTCCTTTGGGATATTTTTAAATTCTAGCTGCACCTCCACTTCTGGTAACGACTTCAAGATCTCTCGTTAAGATCTCAAGACGGTTGGAAATTCCCCGACCGCGAGTTTCGTTCGGTCGATGGATGCTAATCGTACGTACGACTTTTCTACGTTCTGGATTTCGCGTCGCGAAGTTTCCAACAAATTCAATGCAAATACCGTTTAATTAGAACTTTTGTATAACATAAATAAATATATCGCTATATACTTACTTTATCAAGACTCAAGAAAAAAAGATCTACGATTTATTGTAATCCGATTTATTGTAATCCGATTTATAGATAAAAAGATTCAAGGATACGAATGCAACGAACTTGTATGTCGAATACATACACTTTATTAAGTACCAAAAATACTTATTACTAGTTGCACTTTTAAATTATATTTAAATTATATTTCGCTAACGTAATATACGACAGATGCATTGATACGAACGCGCGGTCAGGATCGCAGCTAATTAACTCATATTACTTGCCATATAATTAACCAGTTATACGGTTAATTGCTTTGTTGCATAGCGATATGAGGCTAATGGAAGGAGAGTGAGAGAGAGCGTTTCGTCCCGGGACTACCGGTGGACTCGTCAGTAAGGCTATGCCCGGTAGTCCCTGCCTTAGACGTAGAGGGAGTCTCGCTAGGTGCGGTATTTATATCAATCGCTCGTATATTCGACCGCTAGCGAGTTAGACAGACAGACACGTTGTCGTCGTAGCCCTCTAGTGTTGGCGGTTGGTACCCGCGGATCGCCCGGGAGGTGTTGCGCCGCGTTGATGTCTCGACCTGTCGGCGTCCTGTTGATACCGATCCGCCACAGATACAATTAGTAATTATAATATATAAAATAATACCGATTGTCCGGGTCTCACTGCGAGGAGGTGCTGCGAGTGGAGACCCACCCTATCCGCGACCCATCCACCCTCCTTTTGCGCGAAAAGATCTAAAATTTATTCATCGTTGAATAAATACTCCTTTTGGTGTGCCTTTGCGCAATGTTCAAAACAAACGGTAAAATGAGCTTTAATAAAAAGAAAAAAAAAAAACCGACGCGAAAACTAGAAACCTGATTAGGGTACGTGGAAACCTGAAATCTAAAAATTAAATTAAATTTTAATCTAATCGTAATTCTATATGGGCCATTGTTTTATATATATGTATGTAGATTAAAATTTTTAACTAATTGATCGTGATTAAAAATTATAACGATTAATTACATTCAAGAGTTGAACAAAAAGAACAAGAGAATAAGATAAAATATGTGACGTATAGAATTAACTACTACATAATATATACATTGTACAATGTCATGCTTTTACTACCATGCCATACTTCTTACTACTGTGTCAACTTATTTGCTACCTACACCTTACCTACTTGCTTGAATTACAATCTCAAGGTAGCCAACCTAACCATAAATCGCACCTACGTAAAAATCTAAATATCTGTCCACTCTATCTACGTAATAATCTAAATGTGACAAAAGGAAAGGTAAGGGATATTGTATGGAGTATGAGTCCCCGACGTTCGATGCCTCAAAAGACCTTGAAACAAATTCAATCTGCGAAAGGTTAGTGAAATTCTATAAAATATGTATAATTACCTTCTGTAAATACCTGAAATATAAATGTATATATTCGAATGAAATTTCTGTAAATCGATAAATCTGAAACAGACTCATTTATTGGATTGGTACTTAAAAAAAAAAAAAAAAAAGAAGAAGAAAAACAGGCATCTCTGAAACGAGAACATTTTATACATGAAAAATAAAGTACTAATTGGCAATTACGTTAAATTACTCTTGATTAAATTTGAGCAAAAAATAGAGAATCATTTGTATCTTTTTGATCGAAACTAGGAAGATTGAAAGCAAGAATTTTAAGTAAATGAATTTTAAGTAATCGAATTTAAACTGAATTAAAACTTGAAAATTTCATTTGAAATAATTAAGGTAAGAGAAAACTCGATTATCATAAAATCACTTGCTTTGTCTCCATAACAGTATCTGTTGTTATTTCCTGCAACAACATAGTGACTTGCGACATAGTGAACCGAAAGATATGCGCATAAATTATTTTTTGCAGAATTTTTGTTACAAACGCGGCGATGATCGCGAATCAACTTTTTCTACATTACCGTTAAAAGGTGGAAAACATCGCGGTCGAAAAGATTTTAAAACATAGTTCAAGCCTTCGTAGCAATATTAATCGAAATCGAACACAATTTCATACATGTATATATATATATATATATATATTACATTCGTAATAAAGCTCTGTACTTTCGCAATTATGGTAACGTTAGCGCTAACAAAGGAATATATCTCGTACAGCGGTATTTCCAGTAATAAACGTAGTAATAAGGGGCGCTGAAAAAAAGAACGAAGCAGTAGCCAGAAGGGCTGCTAAAATTCGATCGTCTTCCACTCTATATAAACGCGTTTAACAAACCGTGAGCGGAACTGAATATTTTTCTTGTTTCGCAACGTTAATTGGTAATATTTATGAAACAGAAAAATCTCAAAATCAAACGCGGAGAGTGCTTCGGTATATCTGCAATATCAATTAATTTATCATCTACGAAAATACTATAGAAACACAATCAAACTCAAGTTTTATTACGAAAGCTTACGATGGAAGCTACCGGTAACAGTATCGTTTAAAATAAATAAGAAAAGGGTATTAATTAAACGATAGCAATGACAGTAACGATAGTAACGAAGAACCGACGCCACCAATAGATCAGAATACGTTACAAACCTGACGCAACGCGACCCACGTTGTCGGTACGAAAGGAGACGACTGAATGACTCCTTGTATCTTAGTTTCGCTGAGCAACTTCCAAAGTGGTGGGGACAGGGGCGGGGAGCGCACAGGCCGGTGGTACAAACAGGTACACAGATCAACGATCTACACAAAAAAAAATGTATACATCTAAAATGTAAACAAAGCACGTATACACGCAATATCTACACAGTCCTACACGGTAAAATAATTCGACATTGTATTTGTCTAACTCGAAACGAAAGAAAATAAAGCTACCGAGCCTGTATACGCAATTTCGTGTCTTGCGAAAGGAACGAGGCACGACTCGTTGTGCTAAACTGTTTTTAAACGTTCTATTTTCGCGACACGAAACTTTTGAAAATATCGAAAACTTATAAACTCCGAGATGCCTGATACCGATCGTTAGTTTCTCACGTTTTAATTAATGGGAGCATATTGTCGTAAATAAATTGCGACAAACGAGTGTATATTAGAATATTAAGTTTCGTTGATTCGTTGAGTATCCTTACGCTATAGAAATCTCCAAAGTTAGAAAGCTGGAAAAAGTGTTGAAAAGCAACGTTTAACATCCACGCAGCATCGATTCAGATAACATAACGCATCTGGTAAAATTTCGATTCGCAAACACAGTGGAGGGTAATGCGCGATCAGATGTCCCGAACCGCGATAAGGGTAGATTAGGCGGTGCAGATGTCAGAGGTAATGCAAAATATCGGATCACCCGTAAATTTATCCAAGATACGATCTCTGGTTTATCGGATAGAGGATACGTTGATAGTGGCTCGGTTTAGTCACCTATCTGTCCGGTCTGGCACGATAGCGCAGTGTCATGTCGGATTTTGCAACAGGTGGACGTCTCGT
The DNA here is from genome assembly GCF_011952205.1 of Bombus bifarius. Classification (NCBI taxonomy): domain Eukaryota; kingdom Metazoa; phylum Arthropoda; class Insecta; order Hymenoptera; family Apidae; genus Bombus; species Bombus bifarius. Next base: position 323,132 of record NW_022884516.1, on the reverse strand, counting down.
CTTGTTCGCCATCGCTTATAGTGCCACGGTAGGAGCGTCGTGGCTCGTTCATGGACAATTATGTGATTTCATGAATCGCGAACGTGCTGATTCGTCCTCAGGGAGTGGAGTGAGCGTAACTTGGACCGTGGAGTAACGATATAATACAAAGTTCTCCAGCCTATTCCCTCTGCCGTTTACCAACGTAAATGGTAATCGGCCTTCATAAAAAATTGATCTTTCTGGCAAACCTGCTCCTTATCCATATGGCAGCGTTATCCACGTTTTCACGTTTAGATCGTTGTACAGAAAAAAATCAATACGCCTCGAACGTATCGGGGAAGATCCGTTTTATTGTATCTAAATACCATCGAGATACTGCGCGGACGAGCTTTTATTTTCAAATTTGAAAACAGCCACAGGATTTTCAATAATAATAATTGCCTTCTTCATGGTAAAGTGCGATATATCTGTAGTAAAAATGTGTTATTTTTACATGTGAAAATAAAATTGTATGCACGGAAAGAGACATTACCTTAAGAAAGTGTCTGAAAATAACGATACAAATGATCACTTTATTTGCGTTAACGTTCGTACGGCGTTTCAGCAGTACGTAGCGTTATATTTTCCACAGTTTTCAACCGATGTATGTACAACGACGTGTTCGATAACTCGATCGTACGTGGCACTCCATAATGGTTTTCTAGCACTATCCATTTATAAATTGGAAAGCCGGACAATATTTGGTTGCTTGTGATTCGTTACGAGAGTGAAGAAACTCTGTACGTTATTCGCAATTGCACCTGAGTGCTTGGCTAGCTTTTAACTTAATTGCTCGACTGTATTTTCTAAATTAAAGTTGTTGTTGCACCCTTACGCTAACCGTTATTAAAGACTTTACAGGAAACTACCACGCGACAAGATACTTCTTTCCTATGATGTGCTACATGTTTAAATCTTGCTTCGCTCGTCCTCTTTCTCGTCCTTTTACCCCGGAAAGTATATGCAAATTTTGTTATTCGACACTTATCGCGAAACGCGGAGATTATATTTTAACTTTATGGTAAAGTTTATCGTTTTGAGCCGTGTTCATTTTTAAATTGTTTTAAATTATTGCGTTTGCAATTTACGAAAGTAAATAATTTAGATGATAAAGGAAACATTTGTACACGTTTTAATTTTTTCCATTTGAAGATGTCCGTTATCCACTTTCGATAATAATAAACAAATAATAATAATAACAATAAAAAATGTAAACGGCGTACATTAAAGTTATTAGTAATATACAGTAGGTAATTACTGCAAATGATATTTGCTTAATTATGAAAAATCGTGAAAGATTTAGGGGAAAGAGACGAAATGAGCGCAACAATGAAAAACGATTTATAAATTGTTTCATTCTCGCTTTCTGTTCTTCGGACAGTGGATTATTTCGAAACTGGGTATGGAATTTTTACATAATTAATAATCGGATGCGTGAAATATTAGTTCGTGGGATTACTAAATTATTCAAAAATCAATATTCCACAGCACCGATAAATATGGATTTCATCGATGAATATTGATTTGATAAATTACAATATTACCATTGAATATTAACAGTAGCCAATGAATACCGATGATTTAAATATCCACCGAATGACGAAAATGTACGAAGCTATTTATCGAAAATATCCAATGTACAACACGGGGCTTCTAAAAACTTTCGTCGAGGTGTTTCAGATCAGAAATCTTTCGGCGGTTATCGTGTACTCTGCGAAAAAATTCGAACAAATGAAAATAATAACTGACAATCGAATACCGCGCGGAGATTACACAGTGATAAAAATTACGATTAACCCTCCACCGAAGTTACTTATATTTTCTACTATGATATTTGCATACTATTTGGGCGCATGCGTATCGAATATCGAATATCGAATATCGAATATCGAATATCAAATATACATATACATATACGAATACACGTGGCTGCATTACCACGCGAACAATCAATTCTTAGTGCTATCGATGATTATCGATTCCCGCGTCTACGTTGTTCGCTCGTTGAATGCTGCTGTTTCCTAACAAGACCTTACCAGACAGCGTCTGTATGGTACTCTGGCGGCTTCGTAAATTTCATGCAGACGGTAGTGATAATAACGTTGATAATAACACTAACGATAGCGATATTCAAATACTCTGTTCTATTGCATAGTATAGTCTTAAGTATAGAATAGTTGTAAGCTCGTTACACGGAGGTAATATAACACGGGCAACTATGATTCCACTATATTGTTTTATTCTAACGTTGGATAACAGCAGCTTGCGAAAGGTTTAACGAATGAAATTAAAACGCTATGATTATGTCAATGTTGAAAATCGATTCTTTTGCCGCGCAATCGCTCGACGTTTATAAATTTTTATCGACAATGGACGTACGCCTCTGTACCTCCATCGAATTTAACCAGGTTTTATTTCGTCGAAAAATATCGGACCAGGAGAAGCTAGGAAAAATTTCGTCCGATCGGGCAGTTGCGTTATTTTTATTCCACGTTTAAAACACAGACCTGCCCGTGGAAATGGAAAAAATTGCGAAACTGAGAGCACGCGAGGAAAATACTTTTCGTTTACGTACGTTTCCTTTTCTCGTATTCGAATCAAAAAAAAAAAAAGGAAAGTGTTAATCATGGAAAAATTGTACAATAATGGAATTACCGATATACGTATATACCTACGCACGAATCTTTATCATACGATGAGTTTGGCTTTCTTCGTATTTTTAACCAGTTTTAGAACCTACGGTATTTTACGTATTTATTTTATTTTCTCGTAATAATATTCTCGCATAAAGGAAAGGCAGTCTCGTTCTAATCTTTTCTCTCCAATTTTGTTACAGCGTCCAACATTCGACGAATAACCAGAAATTCTTGTAGCCGTAGATAAAGCGATTAACGATAACGATCCAACGTTGCAGGTAGTACCCCAGACTTATTACCAGCCCTTCTTCTAATTCACGGTGATTCCTATTCATGGGGCGCTGGAAATTCCTTCGACGGCACTGCGTTGGCTGCTTATGGTCGTCTTATCGTCGTTTCTATTAATTTTCGTCTTGGTGTACTCGGTAAGTTTCTCTTCACTTTGTTAACTAAAATATTTTTTCTCATTTTATTACATTTTAACGCTTCTAATTCGTTAACCGAATAATTTTCTAATCGTATAATCTCTCAACCACGCATGTACAAATTTTGACAAAAGCGATGTAACTGGAGTCGAGTGGATTTTAATTGTCGCATCTGTAAGAACGATAGAACACATTTTTAGCAACGATGTATCAAGAGACAGAGAAATTCCGCGAGAATGAAGCACTTACTGTGTAATTTAGTTTATCGAAACGTAACTGCGGTTAATGCCCGATTAAACGAAGTTCTATCGATCGAATTCATTTGTCCGAACGTGAACTTGTGTTATTTCAACGAAAAATCATAGGTAGTAGAGAGGAGAATCAACAAACTCCAGTTACGTATATATATATATATATATGAACTGTTCACCCTTCGACGAATTCAAATAAGCGAAGTTCTACCACATCGAATTCGGTTCGGAAAGTTCGTAAGAAAATTTGAAAACTTTCATAGAATTGGCATTTTGTCGAATAAAATACGCATGGTTTTTCGCTAGCTTCTTACCGGGTGTATCACCATCTACCGGGTAATCTTACGATTAAGAGATTTTTGTAAAGACAAAATTGGACCGTGGTATATTTGGTCTCTCATCTTACATCTCATCTGGGGACCCAATACTTTTTACCGGCGAATACTGTTTTCCTCGACAGACGATGTTCGATACTGCTTCGTTGGAAAACATTTTCATCGAACATTTCTGAATCGTTCTACTACAGGCAACGTTTATCCGAACGTAGTATTTCTTTGGTATTTCGATTTTCCAGGCGGTTAAAAATGTCAGCTAGAAACGTTTCGGACAGTTGTGTGTCAGTCGGTGTAGCAAGTATCGATAATCTTTTAAATTTAACCCTGATCAGAACGCGCGTCGAACAATAAAGTAATTAATTGTTGGCAAAGAACGTTCTACGATCGTACGCGTTCGAATTTTAATTTTGCAAATTTCACGGACGACTTTAAATCATAAAGAGGTTTTCTTTTAGGACGATAATATAGGGAAAATGAAAGATAGGTTTTTAATAAACATATAAAGGAACCACGTTACAATGCCTGCGTGATTTAGGCAAACAGATTTCTAATTTCGTGCTTCGCGAAGCATTCTCCCCTATTTTTATTTTTATTACTTTTATGCTTGAATTATTTATGGTAAATAGGAACATGTATACGACCAAATTGATACACGGTAATATCGATATTTTTATTTTTATTTTGTTATACGATGATATTTTACGTCGTCTTAATTTTGATAGTAATATCTTTTTACCACGCGAGTTACTATTTAATTATCGTCAATTTCCAGTTACTCGAAAACAAAGCTTCATTCTCATAAATAATTTCTCGTTTTGTTTCGGTTCTGCCATCAACGATCATATTTACATCGTACAACGCTAGCGAACCGAATATTACATGTCGCAACATCGAGAAATTTGAAAATGCATAAAAGCGGGATTACGATCGCGCATAGCGTTGCCACGCTCTTCGAACAAAGTCTTGGAAGGTTCTCGGTCGTTACGGTTGATTTTGTTCCCCACCTTTCGCTGAAAGTACGGCGTTCTCGTTTGTCTTATTTCCTTCTACTTCGAGTACCAGCAAAACTGGACTTCTTTCCCAACTTATATTAAATCCGTAACGATGCTTTTAACTTCGAAGTCGGTCAGTGGCCAGTATATGTTTTCGGGCTGAAATCGCTAATCGATGCAGAACAACTTCTTCGTATTCTTCCTCTGGAAAAAATACCGAATAGAGTAAAGAAGAAAAAAGAATTGCCAGTTGGAATAATAGCTTTTTCAAACTTGGTTTCCCAAGTCTCATATCGGACAATAGTAGTTTACTCCGATAGCATGCTCTTTCTCAACCATGCCACTTTTTACACCAGAAATCCAGTTATTTGTACAACTGAACATTTATCCTCGGTCGTACAAAATCTATAATTCGGTTCGCTTAACTCTTTCGCTCTTATTGGGACAAATATGTTACGCGTGTATATATTATGTATATATAATGTTAAAAAATGAGTAAATAGCGATGATACGAGGCTAATTTGTAGCTCGTAGAGATAGACATTCTACAATCAGTGATTCTAGGTCTGTTTCAAAGACTATACGTCCGAAAATTCGAATATACGTTATTCGGATAACGCTTTAACCAAGATAACGTAGCTCGCAGATTTTTCACCATGGTTTAAAGGGATCAAAAAGAGAAAAGCGCTCGGCGTTGATGCAATCCAAAGTTCCCTTTGGCCGTTATTCAACGGGAAAATTGCTCGGTGAAATATTCGCAAGATGATTAACCAACGGTTAAAGCGACCAGCTTCGAGGACCTAGTCGTCCTGCTTGTTGGAGAAACTAGGTTTACACCGCGTCTACGCGTCACAAACTGGGAAATTACACGATAGAATCGCCACCGTGATACGTTGCTCCTTATGCGTGGCTTTTTAACGATCGATGAAAATTCTCTTTGAGACGAGACGAAAGCGATCGAGGCTGAATCACCACCGTCCTAATCCGTTCGACGTTAGATGAGAATATCTTTGCCGTTCGATGTGAGATTATCCCTTCGGGATAGATCAGATCGGAGTCGTCGCAACCAATCGGAATTTATTCCTATATGCTGCAACGAAAAAATGCAAGCTCGTTTCTTGCTCCGATACATACGCGTACGTCTTTTATGGGCGTTCGACAAACAGCGTTTGTTAAAGCTTTCTCGAAGCTATTTATACGCTGGCAAAATACTATAGCTTGTTGCTATCGAGGACGAAACGCCGAGATAACAGAGACGTGAAAAGAGAAAAGGAAGAAAAAACTGACCTGCTTCGAGGAAGATACTTGAACGGTCTAAACGACAACTCGAATAGTACTTATACGGCCATTGAACGCAGCAAATGAACCCTCGAATACGAAATTAAACGCGAAATGAGACAGAAGGGATGGCGGATGCTCGGTTTCAAAGGGACGACAGAGAGGCAAGGATCTGTTGAATGTTTGAACTCGATTCTATGGTGATCTTATTCGGTGGTATTTTGGATGCGCGAGTTCGAGTAGCGCGCCAGTTTCCCTGATTGGTCGTTGTTAAGGAGTTCGATAACGAGTTCTCGCTCGCTGCAAATCCACGGAAGCGCAGGAAATTGCAAATGTTGCGTGAGATTTAAAGTTAGGAAGTATCACGCGTACGACAGATGACAAAATTATTTCAAACGTTATCAAAAGAAAATCTGAAATTAATCGCAATTAACGCGTCTACCGTAGAGCGTTTCTCCTAATAGAAAAAACGCTCCAAGGCCGTCGAGAGATCTGAATACACGTTCATCGATTACCGGATCGAAAGATCCTTTTTTGTTTAGAGAATTCGCGAAATAAAGAGAACCGTCGGTAGGAAAACGACGCCCTTGATGCGAGTGCAAAACCCAAAGGCCGTGGAACAAAGGGGCAAAGAAAACAAAGGAAATATAACGACAATAAAAACACTCTCCGGCGATAAGGCGAGATTCAAACGTGAAACAGCTCCCTCTATAAGCCCTCTAAAGCCCTTATCTCTCTCTCTCTCTCTCTCTCTCTCCTTTTTCTTCTCCCTCTTCCTCTACGATTTTAAAGACCTCTTTGAATTTCGCGGGACACGACAGCAACGATCAAGGATTTCCCAGCTAAATCGACGTCGTAACGTCGAATCGTAAAGTGTTCTCTAGCAGGGCGATTGGCTCGTAATCGCAAATTGCCGGTGCAATTTTTAATTAAGCAAGGGCCGAAGAAAAAATTGCGCTTGAAAAGAGTTTAGCACTCGCGAGGAAGGAGACTGCTCGAAAGAGCCGGTAGAATTTAGATTGTTGGTAAAACGACAAAAAAGAGAAGAAAAAAAAACAGAGGCGGAAAGGAGAGAAAAAGAAACGCACTTTCATTCGACAACCATAATTCTGGCCCTTCTGCTCGTCTCTTCTTTTATCCGTTGCTCGCGATCGACGTCGGCGGTTTTTGCTTTAAAATAGCACGTTTCCGGGATAAAAGAATAATGAACGAGCGGCAGTTGAATAGGAACTGTGTTGCTATCGGTATCGGATTGCCATAGGACGGAGCGACGGAGCGCGCGAAATCGCGCTCTCGTTCGATTCCATCCGTGGCTGGAAAGCCTGACTTCGGTTTCTTGCTTCCCCTACGCTCTTTCTAGTCGGCTGATCGTAACTTGTATCGTAATTCATCGTTCGACCTGGTCGGCAGGGTTAAAATTTGCTTCGACCTTTTTAAAATCTGAACGTTTGATGATATCGTTACGAATATATCACGATATATCACGGATATAGCACGATCAAATGTAGCAAAAGATTATGTTGTAATGCGAAGTTTTTCTTACATTTCCAAGCAATGTTTCATTTGTTATTGGAGCGATCAACGAGAATATTAAAAGCTGGATTTCAAACAACGTACGGTGAATCGAAAGCCCTCGCTCATTGTTACTTTCTATTTTTACTCGTCGCTCGTCGAATGTAATTGACCGATTGCGATGGTGGGATAGCGAGCGTCGACACTTGGCAGATAGGCGTGCTATAAATTCAGGATAAATCGAGCAGAATGTCGCCCATTCAGGACAACTCGTTCCCGTGGTACAATAGGTGGTTGTTCGGTATAGCGGAGTACGGGCCGTGCACGTGCACAATTCGCTACTATCTATTCGCTGACGCGCCCGTGGACGGTCGTAGAAGGAATTTCAAATTTTTGCGTGTTTCCGAGATTTCCTATGCGATAGCGAAATGCAGCAAATCGAACGAGTATCTAGAAGATATAGTATCGTCTTCGATCGCTCTGAAATTTGTCCAACTCTTTTCGCTGGATGAAAGAACGTGGTAATTTTTCCAACGAGAACCATCTCGCTAAGGATTTGTACGTTGGTTCCGTGCACTTGTATTCCGATTAAGCAGCGTAATATACATCGTCCTCTGCTAGAAATACGTATCACTGATGGAAGTACGACGTATTGGCTGATCTTCGAACGATTTAATTAACGATCGAATAATACAGATCGCTCTCATTAAACGACACAAAGTTCGATTATAATCAAAATATAATTTCCCCGACTCTTGCACGCAGTCAACTGCAACTCTCAATTCGCAGCTGTTTCGTTGCTTCCCTTTGTTAGAATTGGAAGCGTCTCTCGGTATATTTCGCTTGCTGTTAAACCGAAACAATGGCGCCCACGGAGTTACCCGATATGTCGCCGTCGCGTCGATCGATTCCGGCTTCTTCCTGTTTCTTTTCCGACCTGTTTTCCACTCTCGTTTCGGTTACGAGACCCGTTAAATTTCCACCTGCACGCGCATCGCAGCCTGTCTAGCGTCGTCGCGAACAGAGTTCAACCTTTATCGAACGTTTAGCGTTGTAAGTTCGAGCACCGATAAGGACGACTACGAGGATACGCGTGGAAGTAAAAGTCACATAAATTCAGCGAAGCAAAGTGTAGGAGAAGAAGATCACGGACGATCGTAATTACAAGTTCTCGTTCGATCTAGATATATCGTTCTGTTTTATCGACTAACAGTTTTATTTAAATACGAATGTTCATACATGGCGCGGATTGATATAACGAACGACAGATGATAAAATAAAGAATCGTTCGTGCGCAAATTTTGATAAAATACGCAAGAGTATATAACGTAATTTTATAGGATATAACGTGGAATGATGTTATCGTAAGCAAGTTTCGAGTGGAGAAAATTGCTGAAAAGTGGAAGATTCTTAAAAAATTTGTTATTTATAACGAGATATGAAAAAATTGAAACACCTTTGATACCACGAGTTAATGTCGCTTCGTTAAAAAATGGTTTGTACATAATCGTTGGATAAACGGCTTTCCAAGCCTAAATTACCGTTAAAGCGGGTAACCAAAAGTCGTCATTTTTGCGCAAGTCTATCAAAGTTGAGCTAAAGACGAAGCTATTGAAATTGAAATCGACTGGTCGAATCGGTCGCACGGTTAAATCGTAAATCACAGCTGGAGTTAAATCTTGACGAGAACTTGTTCTCGCTGAAAGCCGAAATCGAACAACCGGCCGAGCAAAACCTTGGATGGTGAAGTCTAGCTTTCTTGTCACGTCGACTCGCGCCGGTATTGAACTCTGCAACGCGACTGATAAAATCGTATACAATCGCGCGTGACGCGTTGAATAGCTGCGCTCCATGAATCTACTACATAAATGAATTGATAGTCTGGAGTTTGGCATTTGATTTCGCTCGGAGAGCAGCTTCCGTTCGAAATCTCTGGTCTACGTAATTTTATTCCGTTTAACACCTTTAGAATACCGCTTAAAACGTAATAGTAATTTCGATAATAAGCTTTAAAAATATCCGTTATCGTAGCACGTGTTATACGCGAGATCGGAAAGGTATGCCGACCAGCATAAATTCGCGATATCTCGAGTAAAATGTGTAGCAATTTTCGGGGAAATCGAAAGAGCAAATCGATACTTACACAGCTCGACAAATTTTATCTCGTTTCCTTTTCTCGCATATCATATCCGATTAAATAACGGTTCCACCGTCGAGTATAACAACGCATCCTTTAATATTTCGAGCAAATCGATCAAAGATGTCAGCGACTTTATCGAGGAAACGGAGAAGCAATCGTTGGCCGAATCGCGACGAGGTGAAAATTTGCATTTTAATTGGAAAGTTCCCGTACAAGCAATTCGGGATTCGACCACCAAGTACGCGGAGCAATATCCTTCGCGTAGCTTCCCGCCAGCGAGTTTCTGATTACTCTCTGAATAACCTTGAACCGGCGGTTTCGAACTCGAGTCGAACCTAATGAAACGAGCGATAAGCTTTGAGTAATTACGGAAGCGGCGGTGTAACATTGTTAGGGTAAATGCTAAAGGTAATCGGTACTCTGGATCTCCGTCGTGGTCATAATTAAACCAATCGAGCTGCAGTATCGCGTATTTGCGTAAATTAGAAGTTCATCGACTTACTACATTTACTTTGAAAACGACTGCTTTATACTTTTATACCTTTAGAACTTTATACCTGGAACAGATGAGTATATGCTATCTTATATTGTAATTAACCTAAATAACTCGTACGTAGGAGATATAAATTTCCAAGATTCTTAAATATTTAAAAGATCACAAGATGCGAATTTTTAATTAAACATATGTACCGGAAATACACAATTTCGGCAACATTTCTCCATCATATGGTATTTTTTATGTTTTTTACGATTCGCATGTGCGAGAATAATGCTCGATAATGACTATAGATCTTCGAGATGCTACGAGCTCGACAAATTCCGAAGCGTAAAATATAGGCAATTTTAGAATCGATAGTTACTTTTCTCTTCTTTCTTTTTCCTATACACCGCGGGCCTAAATTCGCGGTGAATTCAGAAAAATTCTGTAATTCCAGATAGGACGAAGCTCAAGAATAACAAAACTACGTGGAAAAATTCGTTTTTGAGAAAATCGAATTTGAACATTTGTCGAATAGACTAAACATGTTCGAATTTCATTCCTGTGGGAACGAGGCGCTTTAAAGACCGAAGCGAAATTTACATTTTCGACTTATCTTTGCACGTGGAGGAACCTTCTGTCAATTTCCCAATCCTATCCCAAATTTGGGCCCACATTGTACGCGTTAAATTATATTTACGAATAATTAACATGCCAATGTAGCAGATGACGTAAGTAACAGAGTTGAAGATTTTGGCACTTGAATAATAAAAAATCTGTTTGTGTAATTATTTGTGTTCATTTACTGGTATCTCCTACTTGTGGTACTTTTTCATTCGATACTTTGTTATTTATATAAAAGTACTTGTAAATTATAAAATTAAAATATACCATTAAAAAAACCAACTGTTCTAGCAATTCGCAGATTTGACAATTTCGATATCCAAATTAGCTAATGCAGACAGTTGGATTACTCTTTGAGATTTAATTCGATACGAATACGTAAATAGAAGCTGGAGATGGTTAATAAAAGGGTTTTCAGCCATTTCATAAATTTCACGTTAAATGTGTTTCACGCGAGATTATTGCAACTTAAAGATATTATACGAGTCCTAATGTAGGCTTTAAAGCGAGTGCATTTCGTAATATTAAATTCTAGTCTGGTCCCGAGTGTTTTTCCAAGTTTATGACGCGTTAATTGCATTTAAGAAATACGTAGAAGACATCTCTGTGTTTCAGCTTCTAATTACAATTTGCAATTCCCATTTAAACACGTGAAATAGCAGTAGCAGTTTATTGCCTCTCCTTTGGTGTTACAAGACTCGCTCGTTACATCTCAACTACGCTTAAACGCGACTCCGTATAAAAGAATCGCGCTTTATAACACACTTTATATATATATATATATATATATTTCTATTCTACCGGGATTATACTTCTTGTAATTTTCGAGACATATTTTTATATTACACAACGTATTTTAGCCTGTAATTATATTATAAATTAAGTCGAACATAAACAACTAGCATAAACTTTTACGTAGTAATGCAATATAAAGTTTAATAAAACAGGTGGTACCTCCAACAAGTTATTTTCTGTCCAAATGTTATATCTGTCGTGTTAATCGCTACGATTATTCTTTTCGAAACACACTCGGCAGATTTAACGTACCTATCGGACTACGTGTCACGTAATCATGGTAATTCTGGATTTGAGCACAAAAAAGTAGAAAAAATATCGGCAAAGTGCAAGAGAAGAGAGTTGAGAATTCATTTTCATCGAGATACAGTATCGTGTATACAGTATCGAGGGTATCGTGTCGCTGTAAGTTGGTTAGATTAGTTCCAGTCTATCTATTTGCTAAAGGTTTGCACACGTGTGATACAGGAGTACGGAAAGTGCGAGCGAGGAACATCGTAGAATAGAACCCTTAAACCTCTTAGGTAGCGAGAGTACGATATATCTATAGACACTGTATCGTATACACGAACGATCGATCGATATACACACTGTGTTTCGTCGAGAAGGTGAAGTATGTTTCTTAACCGAAGAACGTCGAAAAGACTTTGTTACGGTGATAAAATTTGTAGTCACGGTATCTCCGACAATTACGTATATTTTATAAAATTACGATCGACATTTTTAATTAAATTCGATACATTCGGTTTCATGTCCGTTCTGCTCTGTTTCCACCCGATCCAAATCAAATGCTTTTCTATTTAATCATTCGTCTTAATGGAAACGCAAGTTCTTCTTCATCCTCGCTGTTCTTCAAAATTCCAAATACGTACGTCACCGTTTTTAGCGTCGATTCGTTATTCCGACAAATTACCACGCTATTTAGTTAGAATTGTCGTATAACACGAACAAATGTTGACGCAGTACAGATTCATTTACCAATTTAATTAGTAGGAGTAACGGTATATGAAAATAAGCAATATAAGATATTTGAGTAATTCTTTTAAATTAGACACGCTGGTAGAGGTACTTTCTCGGAATATCAACTTTTATGTATTATGGAATTTATACTATAAATCCCATTTTCCATCATAAATTGCCATCAATGATATTACGCAAGAAAACGAACCAAATATATTGGAAACATCGATAAATGTCGCGTCTTGCGGACTGGGTACATTCTTTTCTCGCGGTTGTAAATTAATTACGTTGGTCGACAATTACTTCACGATTATTTATTTGCTCGCGAGATTAATATCAGGCAACTGTTCTTCTAGGAGTAATAGAGCGCGGCCCAATTACCGCACTCGCCTAGTATATACGTATATCAGATGCTACGAAGATATTTGTAGTCCTTGCGAATGATTACGGAAATAGAAACGCAACGATACGTAAAATCCTGAGTAAATTCTCGAATAAACAAGCTACCGATCTACGGAAAAGTGGAATAGCGGATCAACGAAATTTACGGATTCGCTCGTAGTGCTGAGTCAACGAAACGACAACATAATTCGTTCGATAAACCCTCGAATCACTACAACAGAGTTAAAAATTCAACGTTATCGGCGACAGCTTGTCTTAGATCGTTTCGTGCTTCCATATACGAAAACATCGTATCCGACGAGAAGAAGGGACGATCGGACAAGTCAAGGAACTTTAACGATCGCATTGTGGCAATTTCCAGAGCAATGGCGTTGATAAGGAAGCGCGCGAGTTTATCTTTCAAGTCTCTCGTAAAACGACGCCGGCTGCGCGACCAAGAAGCATACAGAGAACCCACGATTCATCCGTTCCTCCGGCGTGCTCTAACTCCAGTTGAAACGTCAACCGTCTGGTGTTCGCGAAATTTTCAGCAATGCCGCGAAGCAACAAAACTATATTCGAAATTACCAGTAGTTTCCTAAAGTAATTTTCCGAGTAGGATCAAGCTACACCTTATTACGTTACAAACGCATCTTGAATAATTCTAAAAGTCACAGTAAATTAGAAGGTTGTACGAAATCGTTACGTTTTACGTTTGACGAAGGTTCGTGTTCGTTTATCGTCCGTTTGTAACGCGACAGTGTACAGAGCGTTTCACAGCTCGAGCACGTAAATATCTGTTTCCGCTTTTAACGATATCGAAAAGTGTTTAAAGGTGTTCGATCAGAGAATTTTTCTTTTTTTCTTGCAGGCTTCCTTAAAACAGGTCCGAAAGGGAGCGCGCAAGGAAATTACGGATTGATGGATCTAGTGGCAGGCCTTCACTGGTTACACGAGAATCTCGGCGCTTTCGGCGGCGACCCCGATCGATTGACGCTCTTTGGCCACGGTACAGGAGCCGCGCTCGCCAACTTTTTAGCCGTCTCACCCATGGCAAGAGGTAATAGTATCCTTTGATTCGTAAATTCGTAATTCTCTAGGAATTACTTTAATACAAATGCCGCGTATCTTTAATTCGACCGTTCGACCGCGTTCGGATTTGTACGATCCAATGTTGCGTTTGCATTAACGAGGGAACGATACGAATTTTTTGCGAACCGAATGGATTGTTAACAACGATGGAGAGTTAATTGGAAGAATGCACACGCGTACACCGACGACGAGATGCACTCATGCGGTAAGAATGTCCGTTGTGCGTGTGTCAACTGTTTGCAGGTACGCGATGACCGAGACGCAAGAGGATAAGAGCAAATAGCAGACGGATGGGAGTTAATCGATAGAAAGAACGTTGATATTCTTCTTTCGGTCGAAATATTTACTTACTACTTACTGATATTTGCTACAACCGATATTGATTTCTGGCTTGCTCCGTCTACGTACGTATACTACGCGTATGGAGCAAATTGCCATCTGTTCTATGCAGATAGTACGGTACGTAGGAAGCGAGCATCGTTCCGAAATCAGATATCGCACTCGACGCAGCCATCGCTCGTTTCGCGGAAACCATTCCGATTCTAGTTCGCCGCCATTCACCTCGATTCCTCTAGCGTACCGTTTCGTGTTTCGTCGCGCGCCGGTAAAGTCAGAGGTGTCAGGATACTCGCGCGGGAAGAGCATAGTCGAGGGGATATTCCTCGGGGACGACGACAACGGCAACGGTGACACGGCCGTCTTCGTTGTCGACGGCCACTAGAGACCTTAACAAGCTTCCTCGAGTGCAGACAGAGAATAAGGGTAGCAGAGTCGCCAAGGGCGGTGGTGAACCTGGACGCGTTTCTAGATTGCACCTCCATTCCGCGCTAACGAACCTACCTCGCGTCCTCCTTTTAATGCCCTTCCGCGATACGTTTTACCGTCCCTTGGCTCCATCGGGGCTTCGCGGACTCGCCCCTAATGCCCCGGCACGCGGCGCTCTTGGTCGAAACGACGAGTCGACTCAACGACCGAACGATCGTGCGCGCAACCTCGATTCGTTCGATTCGAAGAACTTTACTTTCTCAAATGTACTCGCTTATCGTTTATTTATCCGTAAACGAAAGTCGTTTCTTTGTTACGCGTTTCAGTTTTCTAGCTGGAGATAGGACGAAGCACGAGAAGATTAAATAAATTCTACTATGCGTATAACGTTTGCAAGGAGAATAAAGAGAAACGACGTCTATATCGATGCGCGATTATTAAACGATAGGTGATTCGTTTTTAGCAGCTCCGGTCAAAGCGTACGTATACGCTAGGTAAACTGTTTGAATAGCGTATCGGAAAGGACACGCGAGATTCGTCGATCGAGTCAACTTCGTGGTTACGCGTATACGAAACGTTGATTTTACCGAAATCAAATTCTACGGTTAGATATAATAGGAAATTTCTATTCGTACGTAGATTCGTTACAGGCCAAGTTACAAATCAAACAAATTTCCATTTCCCTATTTCTCGAGAAATCACCGTAGCGTCGTATTACGCGGTTTGACGTCTTTTATATCGCAGAGCTGGTCGAGAGAGTAGTTCTACTCGGCGGTTCTGCCTTGTCACCCTGGGCTATACAGCGTGATCCGTTAACGGCGAAACGTCACGTCGCCAATCAGACCGAATGCTCTGGTGACGTGGAGGCTGACGATATCGCACCGTGCCTTCGTTTGCGGAGTTTGGAAGAGCTTCTGGCCGTGCAGTGGGATACCCCGAGATTCACTTCCGGATTTGCTCCTTTCGTCGATGGGGCGGTCATGCCTCCACCGATCAATCAGGTATCTCTACCAGACGTTCGTAAAACTTTTCCTTTATACGACCGCTACGTATCGCAACGAGTTTCGTTATTTCGAACTAAGCTCTCCGAGAAACCGCGTTACTTACCAAATAATCTATTACGATATTTCCGATCTACCGATGACCCGATACGATGTTTCTTCCCTCGTTCTTACTCATCCTGCACTTATCCCTGCTATGTTACGTTGCTCGGATAATCCATGTCCCGTATTATCGTTGTCGGTATCCGATGTCGCGATAGTACCACGTATCGTTATCCGAAGTTTCTTTTATTCGCTTTCAGAACGTTTCAACTTTGATCGAAATATTCGGATGCGTTCGAACACGTTCCTTAAACTTACAAATCCTTCCGATTCTTATCTTCAAATATTCTTCCACGTTTGAAGCACGCCTTTGGAACGCTGGTCATCGGTCGAATCAAACTCGGTCACGTACAGATCGAAAGCCAAATTATCTAGAATCCTGTCTGAATGAAAACGAGGAATCCTCTTAACCAAGCGTACCGACGAAGCGGGACAGACGCTCGACGATGAAAGCGCAGGCTCGCAATCGCGGCGTTAGACATTTTGGCCGCGCGAAATAACGGACGAGGCGACGTGTAAGCGATGAGTTTGCTAATTGAACCGACAACCGACTGACAGATGTCGAGCGATGGAAGAACAGGGTATTAAGTTCTAACCTCGCGTCGCGTCGCCGCCCCTGCCGTTGATCGACCGCTTCCGTGTTGCTCGCTTCTTCTTTCCGTTTTCTTTCTTACTTTCCTTTCTCCTCTTTTCCGTATTTCCTTTCCTTTTCGAAAATCGATAGAGAGTGTATCGCTAGGCAAGATCGCCGGTCGGCCAACTTTTAATTAAAAGCCGTAAAGTATACGGCGTAACTGCAGTTACACAACGACTCCCGGCAATCGGAAGTCGACCCGAAAATCGATAGTTGCCCGCAACTTGCCTTTCGCGGGCGTCGACTTAATTGCACAGAGAGTTCGCCTCGAGATCGACTTGTCGCGACACCACGGCTACGTTCAATATGGTCTTTCTCCTGTTCCCGATGTCAAGAATTTCCAACCGACTGCCTCCTCCTCGGGACTGATGCCTCTGATACCTGGACCAGGCACCGAGTTTGCTAATTTCGGCGATCGAGATCTCCTGTTGGGATTGACGTCCGAGGAAGCTTGGATAAACCTCACCGACGACGATCTACAGGTAAGTCGGAAGCGTAAGTGGGTCGATCGAACGCGTGCGTGGCATTTACTTATTCAACACGAACGAAGCCTCCGAGTCTGTTCGTTACAGCTTATTCGCTTTGACCAGCTCGGTCGGAAATCGTGGTCGATACGTCCTATCCTGAGGTGTTTGAGGTTTCTTGAGCTGGGATTATGGTCATCCAACGCGATTGCAACGGACAACTCGAATGGAAGTGTTTGAATAATTTTTTGGAGGAAATTGTCGACGATATCGTTCCATGTTACGCGTAATTTTCAAGATCGATCCACGTTAAACGATGTCGTTATTATTTAACACGTCCTTTAAAATTGTATTTTAATAGAATTATCGTAATATCGCTCCGTACAAAAACTGCTTTTATAATCGCCTTTAGAAGATTTTAAAATGATTTTCCTAATTATCGACAAGTGTCACGTTCGCTATATGCATTCTGGTGGAAAAATGACTGTAATTTTGTTAGACTAGACGTATCATTCTACGTATTTCTTTCTTAATTTGCGCGTCGAATTTGGTCAGGCTGTGGGATCTACGTTCAATTATTTTTAATCGTGATAACGGGTTTGACGAGACGCGAACGGGTTTACGTGCAGCCGGCAAGCACCGATAATTGACACGAACTCGATAAATTATTAATTAGCGAACGCGTATTGTCGCGAAATGCGGCCAGCGATTCGCGTCGAATATTATCGACGATCCGACGGTTACGGTCGATGGATAGTTCGCTAAAGCGTACTTCCGCGGCTCCTTGACAATTTCATAACGATCGAATGTTTCACGGTGCCGTTTCGATCGTTCGTTTACGTGTAAAGTCTAGCACAGACTCTGTACCAGTCGCAGCGTTTGTCATTTTGAAAATTCGCTTAATACGTATTTCTAATACCCCATTTGTATGTATATATATATATATAAAAATATTGTACCGTGTCCCTGTCTTTTCGCGCGACTAATCTGATCATCACGAGGCTTGATGCTAAGGCTCGCAGACGCCGCGGTAACAAAAGGCATGCCCCGAAACGCCAATTATTTCGTATTAGGTTTAGGCTGATACTTCTAGACTCTGGTTTTTCCCTCAGGGATAAGAGCCTCACAGCGCCTCGGCTGTCAAATGACTGTACGTCATGTCGAGTGACGTGCTCGCAGCTTCCGCCCCCCCTCCCAGACACAAACATAAACACGCACGCACACAGAGTGGTGTTCACGCGTGGTTTTACATTGTTACTACAGTCAGTTAAGGCGTTTTGTGATTTTCTCGAAGCGTTTGGATCAAGCTCGATTAAAGTCGCCTAACAGCTATCGAAAGAACGATTAAGAAAGGAAAATCTGAACAATAGGAAACATCGATCGGTTGATACCGTGTTAATTACAGTCTGCGTAATGATTCTTTTCTAGAAACGATACTAGTAACTTGTAGGATAAATTTCGATAAAGCATTTTTCACGTACGAAAGCAGGAGTAAAGCAATGAGAAAGGCGCATACCTCGTCCATCCTCGGCCATATCGCGATATACCTCGACTTCGAAAAAAGCCAAGCGTACGATAAAGCTTTACGATCGGCCGATGCGAAAGTTTTACGAGTGTCCCTCGAAAAGAAAACTCTCCATCAACCATCCATCCGATATGATTGCAGAACGGTTTGAACGAGACCAGGAGGGATCGTATTTTACGCACTTACGTGCGAAACACCTATCGTTACCACCTTCACGAGATCTACTCGACCCTCCGTAACGAGTACACGGACTGGGAGAGAGGCGAGCAGAGTCCGTCAGCGATCTGCGAGGGCCTCCTGTCCCTGCTCGGCGACGGTCAGGTCGCTGCTCCTCTCCTAAGGCTCGCATTGCTGCACTCGGCGTCCGGAGGACGTGGTTACTTTTTGCATTTTCAGCTCGGCGACCGACCAAGTCAGAGGGGCGAGGAGGTGCCCTATCTTTTGGGGATACCTCTTCTCCGCGGAGAGGTGGTGTCCGTTCTCTTCGCCCAAGCCAACTACACTTTGGCCGATGAGAACCTGTCCAAACTGCTGGTCCACTACTTGGCCAACTTCGTAAGACGCGGGTGAGTCTTTCCGTCTTTGTTGCCCGTTTGCCAAGTTGGTTCTCGGCTTTGCACTTTACTCGCACGGTCGTGCAGACGCGATCGTACTCTGTTCCCGGACACGGCAACTTCCAGTCGACACTCTGTTTCCTTTTGACGACTGGATTCGTCGGAAAGGTAGCTGATACTTGGTCGTTTTCAGCGTGATATCGCGCGATCTGTTCGACGTCCGTTGACCTGGTTTCCACGTCAAGTATTTTTCAATATTCCATCGCGTATTTAAGAAGAATTTAATCAAGACTTGATAATAGATTAAAAATTTGCTAATACGACGTTGGCAAATTGTTACTTCGACGTGCTTAATCGCGTGCCTTTGTACGAGATTAAAGTAAATATTTTAATTTTAAGAAATTATTTTTTAATTTTCGATTGCTACAGCGCTCGAATAAAAAGGGCTGAGGTATTTAATGAACTAAAATTATATTTCTTCAAGAGCTCCGGACAATTTTTTAATTAATCAAACGCACGTTTTCCCCGAAAGCTTGCCTTTCTCTTTTTATTTCCTGAACGATCGACTAAAAAGTAAGATTCTTTAAGAGCAATCGTAAAATTAGCAGCGCATCCAGGACGGCGATGAAAGACGGCGTTGAGAAAACAGTCCCGAAAGCTTCGTAAAACGGTGCTATTATCGTTAAAGAAAATTGCGTCGATAAAGCTTACGGATAACAGTTGCGATTTGATTTGGAATTGCAGAGCTTCGTCGTCCGATATGCTTTAGTCGGTGTTTTTCACTTTATCGCAACGATGCTTGACGTGGAAACGACGTTCGAGTCGATCCATTTTTCTGTCTTACCGTGGAATCTAATTTTTATGCTCGCAAGTCATGAATATCGCATTTAATTGGTCTAACAGACGAGACGATCGCGGTCTTCGGACCAGTGCGCAACGCAATTTTCATGCAAATACAATTTTACCCAGCTCGAGCATCAGCGCGAACCATTCGAAGTTCGACTGAAATTTCTGTCGCGTTTAAAATTGCAGAATCGGAAACTTTTTCCTTTTTCGCGTCCATGGTAGCTGAGATTTCGGTTAAAAATGCAAGTAAAATCTTACTTCTTATCTCCTTTGCAATTCTTTCCTTGTTCTCGTAACGAAATCTCGTTATTGTTTTTCTTCGTAGTTTAACAGCTCGAAACTCGTGATCCACGATCACGGTCGATCGCACGGTGAATTCTATGGCAAAAGATGATAGGAACTCCTTACGATTATTTCTACGCAGCAGAAGACAAGTAAAGCCGAAGGGAAACTTTCTGCTTGCAAACTTTTCGTTTTCACCCGAAACAACGCTTTCTTCCCACTTGCTGCAACTTTGAAAGAAATTAGAACCGTCTCGATATCGCAACGCGCATACACGATACTCCCATCGATGTCGCTATCAAAATATCAACGTCTTAATTAACACGATCGCGGCGGCTCCGATCGCGAAACTTTAATCAACACGTTCGGCACAACTTTTCGAATTACCAACGCGCTCAGTTTTCCGATCGGCTTCCGGGCTGAAACGATCGAAACCGACGGACGAGAGTCGATCGTTCTTCTTAATTTCGGCGATTTAAAGCGGAGGAAGTTGAACGTGTTCGTGAAAACGGCGACGACGACTATGGGGAACCGAGGCAGGACCGCCAGGAATTCTGATAACGAAGCAAATGGCAACGTAGTCAGCTGCAAGTTCCAAACTTGCAATTACGATGACGCGAGGCTAGTTTCTTGTTACGTGCTGCCGCGTTTCCTGAACCGAATACAATTAGCTAAAGTTACGCGTTCCTCGAGTTAGAGTTGGACTAATAATATAATCGTTGGATTAGAGCGCGTTGTGTAATTCGATATCGATATGACATGTCCCTAACTCTCTAATCAGACGGTATAAGATGATTACATTGAGTTAATATCAGATAATTTCTCGCGAAAATTAGTTTCGAGCAGTAGAAAAATCAATTTTACTTGAAAATTGACGAGCAAAATGATGGAAACGCAGGCAACTTTGATTTTACAGATTCTTTAACTTTAAACGACTAACGTATTTTCAACGATTTAACGATTTCGTGTATTTTTTCCAAATAAAATTTACATCTAAGAGAAAGACGTACATATAACGTTTAAGATTAAGTAACGTTTGAAAGAAACTCGAGAAAATGTGTTTAGATCTATCGTTGAACGCACAAAGAGTATAACACGAAAATCAAACGAGCAAAAAAAAAAAAAAATTGGTCAACAACTTCGATGATATAGAAATCTACGCTCTTCTATGCTTAAAGTGTCATTATCGTTTAAGTATTCCGTAATTAGAAAAATTTGCACGATTCGATTCAACGATTTTGCGTCACCACGCACGCATCTCCTCGAATCTCAGCTCGGTGGAGTCTATATTTTCCTACTTGCGAACATCGTTTCGTTGATTCTTTCATTCCCTCGTAAGCAAGAACGCGACAACTCGGTGGGTTTCTTCTTCCTTTTTTTTTTCTTTTTTTTTCTTTTTTTGTTCTTTGCTTGGACATATAATAGCACGCAGATCCGAAAGAAAAAAGAAACGCGGAATCTGTAATCGCTTTTATCCGTGTTAAATGTCCTCTGTAACAAGACGAACGTACCCCGTAATCGCCGGATTTTGAATAGTAGCGAGATAGCCGCTCCTCGAACCGATCAAGGTTCGGAGCACGATCCGTATCTATAGCAGAGACCGTTTGATCGAGACGCGTGTGTTGGCGCACGCGTGATGTTTCAGGGACCCGAACGGCGTCAGCCCGTTGACATCGGGATCCGACGGGCTTCCGACCAGCCCGCCGTTTTGGGATTCGTACGATTCGATAAATCAGCTGTACCTAGAGGCCGGTCGTAGCACGGAAATGCGGTCGCATTACAGGGGCCACAAGATGTCTCTGTGGTTGAATCTGTTGCCGCAACTCCATCGACCCGGGTACGAAATCAGCATGCGTCACCATCATCTGGTCGACAGCCCTAGCCTGTACGAAGGTGCGGTGCGCCAGCAGACCGAAGCGCTGCCGTTGCCAGCGCCTCCGCTCCCGGTACCGTCACCCACCGAGCCATCCTCGATCTCGAGCGCGATATCGACCACCGAGTGTACGCCGAACGCTACGGTCGCGACCACCGTGGCGACTACCTCGAGAACTTTGCAGCATCCGAACCTGGGCCCAGCGCCTAACAATCTTCTTAGAAAGCTGGCCTCCAGTCATTATCAAAGCTACACCACAGCCCTCACAGTCACCATAGCCGTCGGCGTGTTTCTCTTGCTACTGAACATTCTCATTTTCGCCGGCATCTATCATCAGAGGGACAGGAACGCTTCGAACGCGGCCGGAGGTTTATCTTCGGGCTTTGGAGATAAGAAGAAGGAGGAGCTATTGGAAGCAGGGTGTTCCGGTATCGAGGTGTCCTCGGGAAAACAGAGGCTATCTTCCTTGAATCTGATGGACTCGCCGTCTTCCAGTCCGCCACCGCATAAAGCGAAACTGGCGCAGGAGTTGGAATTACAGTTGCAGGAGTTCCAATGTTCTCCGCCTCCAGGCGGAGGCAAGAGAGTGTTAGAACCACCGTTGTACAGTAGAAATCCGTGCGTCCAGAGGACGCGCACTCCATCGCCTTGCGTAGACGCGACCACTGCCAGGATGGACGACGACGACGACGACGACGACGACGATGACGACGACGACGACGGCGACGACGACGGGGATAGCGGCAGCGACGATAACGACGACGAGAATCTTCCAGAACCTCCACCGCCTCCGAAAGCTCCAGCACCCAACGTCAGCCTGTCCTGTCCAGGAATCCTCAGGCAACCTGGCACACCCGGTAGCGCCAAGAAACGTGTTCAGATCCAAGAAATTTCCGTATGAGGAGAGTACCTTCTTGCAATCTCCTTTTGCCGAAAACTCGTTCACCGGCCCATTCCGACCATTCGTAGTAAACCCGTCGAGCGATCCTCGATCGTCGCTACTGCTGGCGGTAGTCGACCAACAGCTTCGACCAAGAAGAAATTCAGCGTTTCGAGCGTTCCAAGCCAAAGTCCGTTGTTGCAACGCGCCATAACTTTCAGACGTTGCATATTCGGCTCTGTCGGGAGTTTCGTCGCGCTTAAGAATTTGAGATTCTGCATAGGCCTACGACGTTCGAGAGACATCGTGCGTGTACGAAGGAAACACAGGTTGCAAGAGGATTGGCAGTTTCAAGCGCGTGGTTTCGAAAGGGAAAGTCGGCGTTTACGGTTTTGCGTCGCGCTCGAGAGAATATTCGTAGCCGAAGATCGACGCCAGTTTAGCATCTATCTTCGAAGAATCGATAAACGGATTAACGAAGACAGCAAATAAAAGCACAAATCGATGGCCTTAAAAGAATTCGATACTCGAAGCGATATAATAGACGCGACGGGAAGCAACGTCAAAGTCGAATCAGGCAACCCACGTTCCTACGAGATTCGACGGGCAGATATTTTCCAATATTTCTCACAACTCGACGAAAAGCGGAGAAAAGGAGGAAGCAACGGAACGGACAAGCGATAACGACGGATAAACAACAACGGAGGACAACGCAGCGTCCGCCACTGGAGAGAATTTTTGGCAACGATTTTATTGGTTGTTGACCGCGTGAATATATTTCGTACGTTCAAATTTATCATAGATCCATCGAATTTAAATTTAAACGGTGCTCGATTTGCTTGACCGAGTTTGTTCGAGCACGAGCGATATCGAGAAGTCGTCAAGTTTTACGATATCCTTCCTTCAGGCAGGAAAACAGAAGGAGAAAGGAGACGCAGGATTTTTTTAAAGATCTCGCACAAAAAGCATCGACTCTTTGTCTTCCTCCTTCGAAAGCTATACAAGGTGGACGACGAAGAATCAGAGAGAAGTTGGATAGAAAAAAAACGAGGAACGACGGATGGATATCGACAGAGTCAGCGTCGAGCAGAAGTTGAACCGTCGCCGAGAGTCGTCGCGACGCTCGACACTGTGAAACGAGGGGATTGATATAATCTCAGGAACCCAAAAGACAAGGCGCGCGCCGAGGGAGTCCAGCAGGATACCTCGGGCTTCCTTCATCCGGATTTGTCGGAGCACTAAGTGGAATTATTCGAGGAATTGGAAGGTCTGACCTCGGCTTTCCGGATCTCGTTTTCTTTTTCGGTCGAGAGCAGGAAGTCGTACGGGAGGAAATGGACCTGATCAAGCGAAACTCTGCAGGTTCGCCACGAAAGGAGCCTGCTAGCTAACGAATTGATGAATCCGAAGTTCTCGTCAGTGTAATCGCGAGTGTTCTTAGTTACATACGTGTAAAAGGGAGCGAGAAAAGGAGAGAGATAGACAGATAGATAGATAGATAGATAGAGCGAGTGAGAGAGAGAGAGAGCGAGAGTGAGAGAGAGAGAGAGAGCGAGAGTGAGAGAGTGAGAGACAAGAGGAAAAATCGTAGTGCGAGTATCAGAGTGACAGAGGATGAGAATGAAACGAATAACAGTTGGTGAAGTAGGAAATATAAATTGTATATTATATTCGATGCCAGGGAATATGATTGGAACGTTGGAAGAAGAAAGTGGATTCATCCTGAGCGTATGTTTTCGTTTCTCCTTGGAGCGTGCCGACAGGGACGGTTCCCGTCGAATTTCGGATTGTTTGGATGAAATTTTGCTTTCTGCCTCGTTCCATATTTATTTTCTCATCTCCTAGTATGTACGTACATGCGTTTCAAGTATATTCGTTTGTAACTTAATTTCGAACGTACGATCCAACTATGCGTTTGATGTATTTTTCTTTATAAGAAAATTGCTGTTACAAAATGATTCTTACTACGTTCGAAGATACGCGAATAGTTGCCCTGTTTTCCGACATCCGACTATTTATTTGATAAGGAAACGTATCTCGCGATAAACTTGGCTGGTATTATCGAACGTTTAATTTATTCTGTATAAACGGTATAAATATTCTTCTCGAAATAAATTATATCGGTTGACGTTGATATAGACGCAAACCGTAAGGACTTTCATCGTCGATGAAGCTGCCGATCGTTAATTTTGAGAATGTCGCGTTCTCTTTCAAGCGTTGACAAATGCTGGTGTTTACGAGCGACGTTCCTCGCTGTTCCTCGTTCCCTCCGACAAATTAGCCTTGATTAAGTTTCGCCGAATAGTGGAACGAGGTTAGCCGTTTGTCAAGTTGATAACAAAAACGTTCAGCACCTGATTTACGCGAAATCTATTCATTTTAAATTAAACGTTTCGTGTCAAAGTATTTACAGCGTTTAAGAATTGTAACGATCGAGAGATTAAATGGTAATGCACGATATGGCATTTACCTCTTTGAGCGGAGAAATGTGTAAGTTAAGATACCCGACGCGAAAGTTTCTATTCGATATCAAGTAGTAGTAACAGACAACGATAGTCAGACGCGAAAGTAGCCACACAATGAGACTTTAACATTACGAAAGGGATGAAATGCGTCTTTCCTAGAATATCTACAATTACGTTTAACAAATTTGAATATCCTACTTGTTATAAGCAAATTGTTTCGATTACAGTTAAAGTTTATGATATTAAAAAATTTTCAGCTAAAATTAGACTTTGATCGTTTTCGCGAGGCGAAATAGAAATTAAAACAACCGAGGTTAGTTTTCCTTCCGTTACGATAAGCAACTTTTTAATTATTTCGTTTCCTTCTTCACGGTTGTTTGAAAGTTATTCTTACTTTTTAAAGCATTTCCCGAAAAACGCAAACGGAAAATTCAAATCAAAGACCGCCACCTCTAACCAACTCAACCTAAACTCAAACCACTAGCTCCTTCCTCTCGATTCGTCGTTCTATCAACGCACCTACCTCCGGCAAATTTTCTATTACACCTTTTTCCTAATATCCCTCTAAGAAACATTTTTCATTATCCGTTTTACTTTTGTTTCTTTTTTTTTCTTTTTACTTTTTTTTTTTTTGTATCGGGGATAGAGGCAACTGCGATCGAGAAACGCGAAGCTAACGATCGATACCGGAAACAAGAGGCAGTCGGATCGCGATAACGAAGGAGAAACGAGTCGTTGCGAGCTTTCGTGCGAGTTTGGAACGTAACGAAAGAGCGAAAAAAGAAACAAGAAAAAAGCTGGAAGAAAAGGGAAAAAAGGAGACCGCGTGTGGGGCCAGCCGTAAGTAAAATCTAACTACTAATTTAGTTTAGGCGAACAACGCCCGCCGCCGTGAAAAATTTCGTGTATCTTTGCGCCCGGGAAAAATTGTCGATCTCATCGGAACGACTTTTCGAGCCTCGACGTGGTTTGAATTTTGAACGAAAGAAACGAAGGAAAATTGCGAAACAAATTTTGCGTGGTCGTGCGTGTGCGTGTGTGTGCTTGCGAGAAGCAGAGAGAAAGAAGTTGGAATGTCCTGTCGTTGAAAAACCTTTGGTCGATGAATCGACGGATCCTCGATTTCGATCATTTGTACGCGCGTTTCTTCTTCGACGATCCTTTCGAACGATGGTCGATGTTCGTTGAAACGTACCTCTGAATTTTCAGAAAGTTTCCAGAAAGGGATCCGGGATTCTCGATGAATTAACGCGCGAAACACCGATGTCTTCAGCGTCATTTACATACAGAATCGAAAGAAGACATGCAGGTATAGTTACGCGTACGCGTGTACGCGTGCATACACACGCACACGTACACGATTATCAATGTTTGGAATGTTGGGATTTGTTTAAATAAATACTTAAAGCATTTAAAACGTAAGCATGGTTGGTACTTTGACTAAAATTCTTGATACGCGCGATCTTTCCCCGTTGTCTTCGTTTTATGAGTCACGTTACTCGCATTTTACTTGTATTAATTTACGTTTGCGTTCCGCATCACGATGATTTGACGTGCTACGGATATGAACAACAATTTCGTCCACTTTTTTTTTATTAATCTTATCTTTTATTTATTTTATATTTGTCGGATCTAGTTTATCGATTTACATAATTTCATGTCGTTTTTGTGCCCTAATTGTAGACATTCGTAGATCGATCGAAACTCTTCCTAGCCAGCACGCGTGACCACGTCGAATCGTTTGCTCCTGATCCGAATAGGTAAGTGCTAATCTCGTTTTATAATATCGTTATTTTACGTGGAAATTAAGCATTTGGCTGCAACGAACATTTCAAATATCTATGCAAAGGTTAAGCAACGTTTCTCATCGATCTTGCAAATTTTCCTCGATAAATCGTTCGTTGACTTTGTTAAATAAGACTTTGTTAAAGCGATGCACTATGCAACACAAGTAAAAGTTAAAAGCAAAGGTAAAAGTTTGAAGCTCTTACAATATAGGGGAAAACGCCTGGAAAGAGATTGTTGCCACGTTTAAAGAAATGTACTTACGAGTATATGTAAATAACAGAATTGTTCTTTCGTTACGTACTCCTCTATCTTCCTCTATCGCAATCACCAAGTTCCTTCAAATTTCTTTAAGATCCATTGGTTGTAGCGTTTCTCAGAAACCTTGAACGGATTATTTTTCTCATACGCAAACGCGTACGGTAGAAAATTTCTTTAATTAATTATCTTTAATCGATTAACGCAATTACCTTCGTCAAGAGTCTATTAGCTATTACCAGTTTGGTGGAATCGAGCTAAAGCTCTCCTTCGAATCAACGGTTAACCTCTCGGAATCCACGAGTGGGTATAAATTCTGTTTGCCATTACTTGGAAACTCCTCTTACTTGCCGCACCGTCACTGTTCATTTTCGACAAGGACTTTCAGCTATGCGTTACGCTTTCGGCTACAAGTTCATGCAGCAAACGTTGATTTCCTTTTAACATCGTAAAGCATACTGCGCGATATTCGGAATACGAATTAAAACGTAGTTTAATGACGAAAACCTCATAGAGAATTTCACTTTACCTGTATCTCTAAACCGGTTTACTTCCATTTGCGTGGAAATCGAACCGTTTCTTTGAATTCTTCGCTAAACCATCGTTACGTATCGGTAAGAAAAGCGTAACGCCACAACGAAAATCGTAACGAACCCTATCTTGAAAACCATTTAGAATCTCCGTTCTTCATTTTTCTTGCGGCCAATTAGCTTACTCCTCGATCTCGACCTACGATTCAACGAACTACTTTCAACCTGAACGAACTGAATTCCACCCTAGAGAAAGAAAGGAAGAAAGAAGGAAGGAAGGAAGGAAAAGAGGAAAGAAAGAAAGAAGGAAAGAAAGAAAGAAATGAAAAAGACGAAACAACAGGCGGTAAAAATGAGAATAAACGGTAACTGCGAAAATAAATTCCAAGAGTCCGACTGCTTTGAGCTCAAACAAGCTGCAAAAAAAAAAAAAAAAAAGAACAGCTCAGAGAAGAGATAACAAACGGAATCCAAGGGGGAGACAGGTCGAAAAACACGGGACGTCTCGCGTGAAAGGTGCGCGAAAGGAGAGGTGGCAGAGAGGACAGACGTCCTCTTTCTCCTACACCTCGTTCTCGTCTTCGTTCTTCTCTCCCGAGGCGGTGCTCCGTTTCCTCGCGAAACGCCCGGGTTCGTTTCGATCACGGTGCAAGCAGGCCGTTCCTCCTTGAGGATCCTCTCGCCACCGTCGGCGACGCCAGCTGCCGTGAAAACCACGGAGACACTCGATGTTTTAGGGTAATGGAAATTCCGGTCCCCTCGCGGCTCCTCGAGAACGAGCAATCTCGAGGATCGTTTCTGGCTCGGCTATATACCGCACCTCCTTGGCCTGCCAAAGTGGCACGTGTGACGAACCCGCGTCTACGTGTGAGTTCGGTATCTGAAACTGTACGTGGCTACGTGCGCTTGTGTGCTGTATTTCTTCGTGTGCAGAATGTGCCTGGAACATCGAACTTTTCCAACCACGTACGTACATGCAGAACGAAGGAATTAATCGTATTCCATCGAACCTTCTGCAACTATACGAGTAATTTACTACGATTATTAGGATTAAAAGAACGCGCGGTATATCCGTAGTAAACACAGTGGTACAGCGGCAAACGAATGAAAGAAGAGATTTTCAAAATATCAGGTATACAGGACGTTTCGTTTATTTCGTCCACTTTAAATGTAAACATGTACATTGAACTTGAAATGATTTTGAGTAGAAAATTCCTGATAATTTGTAGCGAAGTAAGGAATTGAACGTTTCATTATGTTTGCTCGAAATTTGTATTATTTTACGCGAGACGGTAAAGTATATAAAACTCCGATCGTAAATATCAAGACGATCGCTAGTCCTGTATGAAACGTGGCGATGTTCGACCACTGATACGAATCGTTAGCGAGACGGTTAAAAGAACGCGTAAAGATTTTATATCGATATAAGAGAAATCGAAAATATGCGGATACAGAAATGGAACGGACTTGTCAGAGTATGGTATAAGCTAATGACAAGCGGATAAGTGGTGAACATTTCAAGACTACGAAGATCGTAATCGCTCGAAACAAGAAGCAAAGGATCGTGTCTGGAAATATTCGACCGACCGAAGCACGGCGCCATTAGTTGAAAAAGAACAAGCATCGTTCGGCTCTCGTTCGTCCCTTTCCGCCGCTTTTCCTTCGGCACGGCGCACATCCTCTCGTCCTCCCGACGACGACCGCGACGTCGATGAGGCTCGTATCGACGTCTCGTGGTCTTCCTTGCGGAGGGTGGCCGAAGCTCGAGCTTTAATGGGGTGCTTGCCGCCTCTTAAGGGCCGAGCCAACGAGATCTGCCGCGGGCTGAAGTATAATTAGTCATGCCATACAGTCGGTGGCATAGACCGAGTGTACGGTCCGATATATGTATACCGAGCATGTTACGGCTATAACGCCGCTACGGTTCGAAAGCAAATGCGCGTCGCCGCGTGCGCGCCAACAATCTCTGTAACGAAAGGGTTTCACGTTCCAAGTTCTAGTTCAAAAGTTGGTAAATTCCAAAAATCGCCATATAAACAGAAATTTGACTACGAGAAATATAATGAGAAAGATAATGTTCGAGTTAGTTTTCGGTGAAAGCAGCTTGCTACCGCCCGATCGTTAAAAGCGGCAAGCACGTATTCTCTCCCTTGGGTCCTCCGAATGGTCGGTAGCAGTTTGGCGGATCGGATTACCCATATTGCCGCATCCTCGGATTCATCAGCGAGCCGATAATCCAGGATCCTTCCAGGCTTCGAGACGCACAGCGGATCCACGTCCCATTTACTCCCAGGTCGTGATCGAGAATAGCAGCACCTGCTTGTTCCGATTGATTCGCGATGATTTAAGTGGTCCAGTCCCATCACCCTATAAATATAAATACTCGGCTCTTTTTGCCCTTTCTCTCTATGCTTGGCGGCTCGCTGTTTTCGCGATCCGTCTAAGCTTTCCATCTGTTGAACCAACTTTCAAACACGATCCACGTTCCTATGTTGATCGCGTTCTCGATAGTCCAGTGCGCCGCAAACGCCGCGTCGTCACTTTCAAGGCGTCGTCCTCGAAAATCGTCCGAACTTTTGTATCATACGGAGCTTTCGCCGATCGCGTAGAAACGCCACAGGTTCCAGCGATCGAACGAAAAGAATCTTCTCGGCATACAGAGACGGCCTCAGTCTCTCGGCATTCGGACAGAATCGTGGAATTCCTCGTTGGTCGATCGATGGTTCACTATCGGGGCTCCGCTTCTCTTCGACGCGAACAAATTACCCAAGGTTAATTCGCCAGGTAATAAAGTGTTTTGTCGAATCGCGAGTACGTAAATCGATACGAAGAAGGAAGAAAGAAAGTTATTCGGCATCCCGTAATTCGGTATTGCGTTCATTTCGATCAGTTTCGGAGGACGCAGCTGGCTACTGATTCTTATTAATTCTTGGGACCTGTATTACAAAGGTCTCGCGATAAATACCGTGGCTGGAACAACGGCGTAATTGTATTTCAGGTATCCGGAAGTCGCGTAATTTTATTGCAACAACTACGAACGTGTTGTCGCCAAGCAACCGTACTGTAAATCGTACTGTAAACCGTACTGTTAATCGTACTGTAAACCGTACTTTAAACCGCACTGTAAACTGTACTGTAAACCGTACTATAAACCGTACTTGACTATTCGCCGTTTTCTCCTATCAAACTTGTCTTACTTGTCACGATGGTCTGTCCTTTGCCGAGTCGTGCAGCTAATTGATTCGAACTTCCAGCGATCTTGAACAGCTATGGATGCACGATGAATGGCGGTGAATCGAAGAACATGCGCTCCTTCTCGCGAAACTTCATCGTCGACTTGAATAGGATACGAACGTCTTACCAAGTTTTAAAATAACAGACACGCTGCAACATTTCAACTCCCTTTTATCCGTCTTTACAATTGTTACATTGAAATTATCCGACTTCTTCTCTATTCGCTCGTTGTGTCGTATCGTCTGGATAGAGGGACGCTTTCATTTTTGGGCTTTCGATTCGATTCGTTTCGTGAGATGCGCTTCGACGAAGAACAAAGTACAGCGTTCGAGCTTTGCTGCAAGACTGAGCGATGACCTCGTTTGTACTAATTGATCGCTGACGTACAGTAGCTTTGCGAGATAAACGACAAATAAACGGATCGTATGTCGACTGTAAAGCGCTATCGATCAGGAACGCCTTCTTCCATTATCGTACTCGACGTACGAGTAATTATGATTATCGGTGAAAAGGTGGCAACAGACGGCCTGAAATATCGCATCAAGATAAATATCGTTAAGCACCGAGTATTGGAAATCCTGGACGATATTTAATCAGATTCGTATCGTAAATTTAAAAATATCAACCTTTGTCGTAATTTTATGGATCCGGGATGTACACATTTTCGATTAACTTTACCTTTAGAGGACATAAAATTATTAACTGCTCTTCTTTTTTCGCCCAATAGTTTTCAGCGCGCAGAATCGAAAAACGCTGGATTCTACGTACGCGCATCTTTTGAACCGCCAGTTAAATTCTTTGGTTAAAATAGATAGAGAGGATTTGGAAGGCAGCGTCGAAACAAAAAAAAAAAAAAGAAAAAGAAAAAAGAAAGAAAAAGATAGCACGGAGGAGAGCTTTCCGACGAAAATACAATACATAGTATTTGGCTGGCACACGAGCACATGACACGAGCTAAGGCTTAAAGCATTTGACGGTCGTTTACGAGCAACATACTGGGCGTGCAGCGATAACACCTCCGTTATGGATATCACTCCGTTTTATGATCGTATGAAAGACATTTTTGAAATAAAATCCTGACGCTCTTTACCGTCGTTAAAGAGTACATTGTGATTCCTATACTTGCTCGCTTCGTTTCACGGTTCTTTGAAACTGGAATTTCGTTTATACCGTAATAAATAGAACGATCGACTGGTATTACGAATAAAAGTCACGGCCTTCCGTCCAAATCCTCCGACGTTTTATACTATATTTACTAATTACTACAAAATTCTATATCTTTATCTCGTTTAATTTCATAAGTATAGCAGCTTGACAGATAAATTTCTTAAGAAAACCAAGTTACCAAGTAAGAAAACCAATATTAATTCTGTGCTAAAAGTCGACTTCAGCAACTAGCAATTAAGGCGGTTAGTCAGATGCGTACATATACTCGTGTCGAATGATTCGCAGAGATAAACGTCGATGAGTTTGGTTGCTTAAAGTTTGAAAGGTAGAGCAAATATTTTCTCGAAGGTAATGTTCTCTCCTGCTTTATGAAGTGCACAGACAAAAAGAGGAAGAGAAAGAGAGAGAGCGAACGAGAGAACCAAGGAGCTGTAACACTGGACTAAGACTGTAAACTCTGTTTACGATGATGTAAAAAACGCTTTTGACGCGAGCTTCTTATACCTCACGAGCTGGATGTAGTATAATATGGAGCTTAGGTCGTAAGTTCGTTTTACTTAGGATTTCGAAGGAACTGGTGTCTGACTTTTCGAAACGAAAATCTTACACGTTTCAAAGAAGTTGGGAAGTTAAATGGATTTTTAACAGACTTACGCGCAATTTGTAAGGCGAAGAAATAACCATCGACAAAATAAGACAACGTTGAACGATTCGAAAGGATTGTATATTAAAATAAGTATGAAATTATTGGATATAGGGGCTGAAATCCAAGTGAAATTTCTCATAAACATAATTTAGAAAAAATTCTCTGTAGGTTGTTTGCGTTTTGTTCATTATTTTATAGTAATTCGTATTACGGTTTATTGTACGTTTAAATTTATAGCGATTTGAATAATTCTCAGTCCTATTATCGACGCGGAGAGCATCGTAGCCGCCTTCTCCATTCCGTGGCCTAAAGTTTCAAACGATATTTTGTACTTTTTTCTTGGAATCACGTCCGTTATCCCGCGTTACGTGCCAAATAAAATTTCATTTAGCATGATTTCCGTTTTAGCCGTTTCCCTCGACGATTCTAATATTTCCGAAATAAATCGTCTTTCTTTTCACGATACCTTTGTGCAGACAGCCGTAGCAATCTCACCAATGAATTCCGCGTGCAGCAGGTAATTAGATAATCGCAAAGTGGCAGTGGCGAACGCGAAGGAGGCTCGTTGCCGGTGCTTGGGCGATTCTATAAAAGCCAAGAGTATAAACCACGCCCGTCGTTACAGCTAACAAAGTGGATTAACGCGGCTGGTGGCGCTCTCGGCGCTCTCGGCGCTCTCGGCGCTCTATCCACCCTGTTCCATCCCCTACGTTCCGCCGAATAAACGAACAAACTTACCAAGGAAATTGTTCTCAGTCTTGCGTCGCTGTGTTCTGCCGCGACTAATTCTAAGTTCTAATAAAACTTCGGGAGAATTAGCGTGTGTTTTTCAGGAACGTGTATCGGAGAAACGATTCTTCGATCGAACGATACCCGAGTTGATTTTATTGTTTTTTCCCTTCATTTCGACCATGCAAATAGACTTGTTTCGCATTTCTTAGAACGGATAGAATTATTCGTTAATACCAATTAAGACGCCTTTCAGATCAAATTAAAATTTTCAAGCAGGATGTTTCGAAGAGGAAATAATAGAGATGATAATAAGACACGCGCACACATTCTCGTAATCTCCTGTTCGTAAACAGCTTATCAAGATCTATGCGACCTATCGAAAAACCGTCTTAGGTAATTGATAAATCAATATGGGCTGATCGGAAGGCAATGAGACCATTTTTCAGAGTTAACGTTCTGATGCAACGTACCAGGAACAGCATAAACGTAAAATGATAAAAACGTCGATTGTACTTAATAGCGATTGGAAAGCAATGAAACCCGCCGTTGATGAAATTAGTCACTCGCGTTGTACGAGAGGTTTTTCTGTCGATAACGAGTCAAACGGCCGGTGGGAAAGGAAATTAAAGAGAAAAGGAGAGAAAAAAAAGACGGTGGGGGGAAAAAGCGATCGTCGAGTGAAATAACAGAAGCTTGGCGGATTTATATCGCGCAAAACTGAAAATTCTCTTTCGGTTACGTTCTTTCACGGCCCGCCGAACTGGATTCGACGAGGGCCATTTAAATCGTTCGACCAACATCGATTCCATCCGATCCATGGACGCGCGCCTACGTACGCAGACAAATGAGTGATTACTGGGAATATATCAGGTGGAACGCGTGTCCCCGGAATGGAACGTTTCATTCGTCAAACGGGGACAATATTGTTCCGAATCCCAATGACTCGGACGCTCCCCTTTTTTCTCTCAGCTCCTCCGCTTCAAACAAATGGAATCTGAAATACGACCGACAGGAAACTCTGTCGGCCTTCTCCCTTCTGTCGCCGTTATTCTTCGAAAACGTCGATAAAGTGGTCGGCAGTGGTTACTAGCTGATATTCCAACATCGCACTGTTTCGCTTAATTAATAGCGAATATAAGTACTCGTTACTATTCTAGCTTACAAATGTCTTTACTCTGTTTTTATCGAATGTTTACTCTGGTTTGACGCAAAGACATCGAGACGGTGTCACCTTCGTTTTGAAATTTTAGCTAACCGGTCAGGTATGTAGGTTTAGACATTTCTATACAATGATCATAGGCTATCTACGCTTACCGGTCTTGCAACGTTTAGTTCACGCAAATTACGTTACGAATAAAAGTTCGAGACGTATTGCAACAGATGCGTTTGGCGTTTTCAATGATTTAGTTTAGTAACGGTTTATGTTTTTACCGATAGTTTATGAAGTAACTTGTTGGCACGAACGAACGACGGGTGAACGTACCGTAACGTTTCAAATCTTTTTTTTTCCGGGTGATTTAGGTCCAAATTAGGTAAATTAGGTAAAATATCGTACTGGCAGAATATCTTTTATCACGCCTTTATCTTTCAGTCTTCTTTCACGGGCACTCCATATATCTGTAAAGGAAAGAAAACTAATCGTTCGGTAGTTACACTTTGCGGAACAAATTTTACACATACGATTACATCGAACTTTATACGCTTCTTTCTATCTTTTTATCTCTTTATTATCTGCTTCTATCTCCTTGGTTTATCCTTACAGGACACGAGAAAACCAGCATTCACATCGAACTCTCTTCTTTCAGATTCCTTTTGTCAAAGTTCACGTTTAGAATAAAAAGTTTTATTAAAGAGAATAAAGCAGGCACTATCGAGGGTTTAGGCATTACGGAATACCGTTAAACCAAAAAACGTAGTTCATTCAATTTGACTTACAATAGAATCTGCCAAACCTTTATTTTAATGTTCGATAAAAGCGTAGACAAAGCGAGCTTTCGGATTAATGCAGCTCTTGCATACACGTATTTTCAACAATTGGAAAATCCCGTTGGCTATTCCCCTTTACGCTATTTTTAGAGATTTCGTTTAAATATCAATGCCTGTAATTCGAACAATGTATATCCGTTGATTCGATTTGATTAAAACGATCAACTTGTACTCCTATATATCGGTTTATCTCTTTCGAATCGTGGAAAAAATATTTTTCTAGTTCGAGTTAGAAGCTCGTAAAACTTTGAGGATTTTGGTGTTCGACGAAGGTAAAGATAGAAGCGTAAGTAAAATGGACTCGCTACGTTTCGAAAATAAATTTTGTTTTCGAAGCAACTTTTAACGAATATACGTCCAGATAGGTCTCCCCGGAATTTTTCTCACTGACCTAATTGTAAGAAAGGAGGAACAAATGAACACGGCCGAGTAAAAGAAAAATAAAAAATGTATCCAGTTTGAACAAACAAAAAAAGTGTACGCATTATAAAAGTGTCACGACTCGAAACAATTCAATTGGAACGGTGTTAGCGAGTGTGTCAGAGAAACATCGAAATCGTCAATGATGGATTTCAACAGCTAAAAACGATCGTTGTTTCCTAGAGCTTATTCTTGTCGTCGACATCGTGCGTTTAGTAATTAATTCCTTTAAGCTTCCAAATAGTTGCTCGTTTCCCTTGAAAAACTTATTCCACTTGTGCGACTGTTACACGCGTGCCATGTATATTATCGGTCGTATCGTCGAACGGAAACGAGTTTCGTACTATTCCATTATTACTTTATTACCGCTGCTCTTTAAATTGTTCGTGTGTTCTACTCCTTCACCGATCTCTTTGTTCGACTCATTCGTAATTCGTTGATCGAGAGAAATATCTAATCTTATCGTTGGACGAGACTTTATTCTTCTTAGAGAACTCCCTCCCTACAAGATGCTACGTGCTAGAAGATAGTTCTTACAATCGATTTTGGTTTACCACGAAATTCACGATTCATCGGTGTCGATAAAACTCCCGACAACTTATCTATTCTACGTGAAATCGCTAAACTCTATCCCGCTCGATTTCCTTTTTTTTCTTCCCTTTTCTTTTCACTGTCCTTTCATCGAACCTTGGGAAAGCTGTATTTTATTCGCTTATTTAATAGCTGACGATATGATACATGGCCGATAAACGATACAGCGTATATCTGTAAGGTGTTAAAGACTTTTGAACAAAATATATGTACTATTACGCAATAAGGTGATCAACAGAATTCTCGAATTATTTTAATCAGCAAATATCACGAGAATGTTACCCGTGTCTTTTTTAGGCTTTTCACCTTATTTCACTTTACCGAAATTGTTCAAACATCGAAGATTGATAGAGACAAAAATATTCGGTCAAAAAAGTAGCGTGATAATACACGTAAATTTAATTAACCTGTTCCTTTTACCAAGGAAATTGTCATTTTCATATCCCCTCCTTTCCTACGTTCCATTTCTTTCTCGGAATCCTTCCTTTTTCAACGACCGTATATATATGGGTATTGCGTGTCCTGGCGAACTAACGGCACCAGAAATCGAACGAATCGAGGCTAGCAGCGGAATTTCGCGAGCATCGCCGCGAATTTTATTGACCCCGCCGCAACGGTTAACAGCGGCGGTGGTATGGTGACGCGATTTCCGGAAATTCGCTTAGTATGACCCGCATCTTCGGCGTTCCTGCACCTGTTGAATTGGGACATCATCGATCGAGTGTCCTTACGGGCGGATGAATGCCACAGCCAAGAAGGGAGGGGTCGCTCGTTTCTTCGACTCGAGGCCACTGAATACAGCGATAAATTCAATGGGATACGAACTTCTCGACAGTTTTATCTGCTTCTTTGGGAGTTGGTCCGCGACAGTGGAGTTAATCGTAAGACGATAGGAACTGCGCTATCTCGCGTCTGTTGGAACGATTTAGACAGCGAATTCGTAAGACCAGCTAATCTGGCGGGCGCTTCGACGATCGATATCTCCTCCTATCGATGGACAGCAGAATCTAATGTTTTTAAAAAGGGCTTTAGTGATTTCGTGTTTCAATGGTTCAAAGGAAAGAACATGGCTGTACGCTCGAAAGACGGTGATTCCTATATTATTACGTAAGTTTGTTCGGCAAGAAAATTCTGCGATCACACAGAATACCGATATTAAATCCGTCGTTCGGACATACGTTCGGCTTTTTATCGCTCTAACGCAAACGATCTATGTATCTAGGTCGTAGGACGGTTAAAATAATTTCTATTCTTTTTAATTGGTCTGTCTCGATATTGCTTGCTTTCCTCGTTCCTTATTCCTAGATTCGACAGCTCGCGTGTTCACAACGGAGCGATCCAACATTTCTAGAAGGTGATCGTTGACAAATATCTTAAATCAACGCGTATGTTAAAAATGGAAATTACCGGATGAAATGGAGAAAGGGGTCACGATGTTTGTAAGAATGTGAATAATTTCATTGTAATTCATGGTAATTGACAACTCTGACAGTTGAACGCGATTTTAGATCAAAAACGAAAGAAAATTGCATTGTAATTATTACGCTTTATTATTACAGGATTATCCAATATCCAGGATGATATCAGTTATTAAGAAGAAAAAAAAAGAAAACGTGGCTTCGCAACTTCGGGAGCGCGAACATCATCGGGCGAAAACTCGAGGCTCGTTCATCGCATAAGTCAGGTATAGATTAATAATAGATTAACGACAGATTATAGAGCACAGCATCGTTTCCTCCTTATTCCGACGTGAAATTTAAAGTGCTTCGACCACTTCGATCAAACCGCTCTGTGTTCTCACCTAATTATGCTTCTAGCAACAGCTCATAGATAGCGCGCGACACGATATGATTTTAGTTTGTAGTAGTAAGCGTGCATGTGCGCCACTCTCTATGCCTCGCGAGTGCGTGTTCCGAGTCAAGCGGATAACCCTGTACACACGATGACTGTTCCATAATCAGAAATTCGTAAAGATAAAATTGGACATGCAAAACGGTATTATCGTAATTCGATACGTATGTCCGTACTAGCAACGCGGTTCTCTCGCGAGGACTGTAATTTTAAAAGTCACTTACGTTTAAGAGAGACACGAAAAACGGTTAAGCGAAATTTTAGATCGGAAGCAAACGATTTGGCCGTAGCTACCGTTTGTTTCGCGTCCGATAGTTGTTAACGCGTAGAAATATTAGGTGAAGTAAAAAGTTCTGAGCGCTTTTTCGCTTTATTTCGACGATGAAATTAACATAGTCAAGATTATTCGATTTAGATTAAATATGCGCCGTTTTGTTCGATTACTTTTGTCCATTTTGAAGGCAATTTCATAATTCCGCGGTTGAAGAAGTCCTCGTCCCTATTGGTAAAAAACTTGACCAGCTCATTTTCACAAGCCTCTCTTGAGGCCAGTTTTGTACCATCAAGAAAATTTTGCAAAAACTTAAAAA
Organism: Bombus bifarius; assembly: GCF_011952205.1. Classification (NCBI taxonomy): domain Eukaryota; kingdom Metazoa; phylum Arthropoda; class Insecta; order Hymenoptera; family Apidae; genus Bombus; species Bombus bifarius. The sequence continues at coordinate 284,031 of NW_022884516.1, read as the reverse complement.
GGTGATAATCGCTTGGTGCCAGGTCTGGACTGTACGGCGGATGCGATAGAACCTCCCAGCCAAGCTCTCGGAGCTTCTGACGCGTCGTTAAAGATGTGTGCGGCCTGGCGTTGTCTTGATGGAACACAACACCTTTCCTATTGGCCAATTCTGGCCGCTTCTGGTCGATCGCCTGCTTCAGTCTGGTCAGTTGTTGACAATAGAGGTCCGAATTAAGTGTTTGCCCCGATGGGAGCAGCTCATAATGGATGATTCCCTTCCAATCCCACCAAACACACAATAAAACCTTCTTGGCCGTTAATCCACGCTTGGCGATCGTTTGGGCCGGCCCACCGCGATTGGACCACGATCTTTTTCGGCTGTTGTTCTCGTATGTGACCCATTTTCATCGCCAGTCACCATCCGCTTCAAAAATGGGTCGATTTCGTTACGTCTCAACAAAGAATCGCAGGCATCAATTCGGTCCAAAAGGTTCTTTTGCGTCAATTCATGTGGCACCCATACGTCGAGCTTCTTCTTGAGACCAGCCTTATGCAAATGGTTCCAAACGGTTTTCTGGCTAATCTTCAGTTCCTGGGCAATGGAATAAGTGCTCACATGCCGGTCCGACTCGACGATTTCCATGATTTTATCCACATTTTCGACGATTGGCCTACCAGAGCGTGCCTCATCTTCGACGTCCATATTACCAGAACGGAATCGTTGGAACCACCGCTTTGCTGTTGCATTCGATACTGTACTGGGTCCATAAACAGCACAAATTTTTTTGGCCGCCTGCTCCGCCTTTTCACCTTGGTCGTAGTGGTACTGAAGAATGTATCGAATTTTCTCTTTTTTTATCTCCATTTTCGAACGCTGTAACACACAACTGGCTTCACCGAACACAAAACTGACAAAGAACCTTTTTGATGCGTAATATCACCTTGAAATCGGTGTATACTATGACTCGATGCGATGTGCACATCGTGAGATATGGCTCACTAAAGACATCTAGCGAAAAACGCTCAGAACTTTTTACTTAACCTAATATTTCATTAGACACGAGAATCGATAGACGCGATAGGTCGGAACTTTACATAGTGTGAAAACAACGTTAGTGTAAATCGAGCTGGTATGACGGACGCGTACCGTCATTCTCTGCTTTGAAAGCCGGTTTACCGATTCGCACGAGATCGAAATAATGCGTTACGTTTCTTGGCTCTCATTTTTATCTGTACCTCTCGGTGAATTCGTCGGAAATTGCGGTAACCTTGGATCCATTGTACGCGTCTCCGAGAGTCAAACAGAAGGGAGGTTATGGTCTTCGTTTGGACGGCGGAACAGTGAGTACTAGGTGTTATTTACTTGTAACGAATTTTATCTTTATTAAATTTGATGCAGCAAATATAATATATAAATATAATAAGTGACTGATAAGCGTCTGGGCACTAGCGTTGCCATCGTTATTTCGTTTCTTTGCTACTATTACTAGATTGCGAGTATCTGCGTGAATTTACATTTTTATGAACAAAACAAAATTAGGATAAAACCTAAATAGAAGTTTTACTTATTAAAAATTATAACAACCACCCTGAATATTTTTTACATTATTGCGATATTACAAGAACATGTATCTGGTAATATTCTGTAATAGTCTGTCGCAACAGTCGACAATCAGTTGCGATAACATCGTATTATTAATGACGGCGGAGCTGTAAATTTGTCTGCCAGATTACATCGAGAACTTACGAGAACTTGACACCTTTGGATAATTTTTTGTGCGCATATATAAAAAGCATTATTAAGAGGTAAAACGGCCTTTGCGGTGAATCGGTCGTTCCTAAACAGAATACAACAGCATTTAGTAAGCAAAAGTGGTAATTTTGTATATACATACATATGTGGTTTATAAACAAAGTAAAAGTAAGTAAGTAAGACTTGTCCATTGTCTATTGTTCCAACAATATCTTCTCTATTGCGGTGTTTCTGATTCGAGTAGCGTTTCGAACTCGTATTCCTTTGCCCTTTCATCGTGTGGGAAGAAACATACGGTATCCTAAACATGTTGAAACATGTTAAAAAATGCTAAATATACAACTTTCGAATAACCTCGAAAATTTCTTATTTAGATCGTTGATATTAATATAAAAGATATTCTTATCATCGATCGTTTGCCTTTCAGTTATCTAAAAGGGCAAAAATTCGCAGACGCCGTGTACGATATATTAAACATAAATTGCTCTATATCTTGAAAATTAAAGCCGAAAGGCGATTATATGTATAGAAAGATAGAGTAGATCGTAAGGAAACAGAACGTTTATCGCATGTCCTTCGTCGAGCGTAGTGAATTTCAAGTTAAGTTGCATTCGTGGCATTGAAACTGTTAACGTTAACTTGGTTATCGATCGTCGCTGAATCTTTAATTGTTCTTTCCGATAAAAGGCCAAGTGAATCGCTTCGGACAGAAGTTGCCAATATTTAATACATTCTGTGGTTTTACGTCGGGCGTGTACGTCGTCAACTTACACGTGTACCTATGCCGATTGCTACGCTTGTCAACATCGATCAAAGAAATAAGGGAGAGAGAGTTAATTCTATGATTATACATATAAAGATAGGTGATCATATATAAATCATATTTTTAACGATTCTAATGTTTAAGGTGAAACGTAGATCCTAAGAGTAGTAAGCTCGCGGAACGGCTCTGCGTAGCCGTGAATGGCTCGTTAAACGCGCTGCAGATATATCTGGTCCGATACCGATAATCGCCATCCGTATCGAATCGAATATTAAGCGACATTTACCGCGCATACAGGGAGAGAGGATTTGGGGTTGCGGGAATTGCGCGCGGTTTTGTTCGTAACCGCATAGATGAACATTCGGAAAAATGAACAGCTGAAATCGATGGCTAGGATTGTCCTATAACGGTGTGTATACACGAAGGAACACACAAATAATAATCTTCGTTTGCTAAAGACTATTTATCACGATAGTATTTGATACCAAAGCATTGAAATAACAACGAAATAAGGTATATAATATGTATAGGTTATAACAATCAGCACAGAGTATAGGCCAGGATAAAATAGGATGTATGATTTGAACAACTGCGTAAAACTAAAGTTCTAAAAGATGCTGAATCGGAGAAATGACAAACTCGCGTTAGCGTTTTCGTCGTTATCGTTTTAGTTTTATTAATAATAAACTTTCTAAGAGACTTTCTTTCCTTGCATTGCGTGTTATTATTATTATCGCAGAGAAAAGAACGCGATAGATATCGCAAAGTTACATCTGGTGCCATTTTTCGGAACAAACTTTTAATACAGTGTCAAATGCCAAAGTTGAGACGACAGCTTTCAAACAATTGCCTCCTTAACTTCGTGCAATGCTCCCTTGATAAGACGAACTAGTTGAAAGCTGATAGAATTCTGTAAATAAATTACTCTCAGACCTAGACTATCGTAAAATCAATATTACGTCGTGCACCGGCAGTTACTACCGAGTATTTATACGTTGAAGAAAGTTGTCCGAAAATACAAGATGTATTTTCAAATTAAGTATCTTTCTTAATAATGTTTCGCGTTATTCGTCTAACCATTCGTTCGTTCAAAGCGTGCACAACAATGTTATTTTCGAGAGAAAACTTAGTTTCCAAAAAATTAATTTTTGAGGAGAAGTCGGTCAAAAAAATTAATTCGCAGCTGAGAAGTTCGAAATTTGCGTATTAAATCCTATGTCACGTAGAACCTTCATAGAAATCAAATATGTAGTCGTGGGATTATTAGACTTGCTACATGAATTATTCCCACAACGAGAACGGTGTGTTTTGTCGCCGTTTTCAAATCACAAAATCAAATCACACGATTAATCCTCACGGTGCGGTTAATAACATGTACACGTAATGACAATAACACTGAGAATGAGACATGACAATGAGAATTTAAAAATTCCAAAATCTACATCTGCACGACACGGAGTCAGCGATGCGAAATATTTCGATTTTGATCTCGTTCAAATTCGCGATATCTGCGTCTCGAGCAGAAGTATTTCACCTAGCACGGATGACTGAAATGTTATTTCACGCAATAGCTTGTATTTTTGCTATAACCGCATTTTGCTCGTGACAGGGGCGAAAGGGAAGGGTGGTGCACACTCGTGTAACGGTAAAACGAAAAATTGCTATCTGGTTGAATAAACTCGAAAAGACTCTCAACTATGTATTTGAGAATATGCGTTCTATATCCTGAAAAGAATCGCGAAAAATATTTAAACGAGAATTCTGATTCTTGAGACAAATCTTGCTTTCGCGCTCCCTTTCCCCTTTCTCTTTTCCAAATCGATCTATTTTCTAGTCCATTTTGAAAATGTAAATTCCACTCGTTCGTCGAGTTGTTCGAAGCAAAGAAAGTTGATAAAATATCGTTCCCGTTTTTTAAATGATTTATTACAAGTACATGTATCGTATGGAATAGTTATGGAATTAACGACGAATTATACATATATAAAGAAAAAAATACATAGATAATTGAAAAAGACGATGAGACGTCTTCTATTCTTCTACGACGAAGAGAAAAATATGTTATCCGCGAATAGAGATATTTAGGCCTTGTCATGAAAATTATATAGAAATTATCAATTAAGTTTGTTTCGGGATAAATAGGTCGGTACATTGTACAGCGGCGGTAGACACTGGGCTTGATTACTCTGCAAGGGATCGTCAAGATCAATTATAGGGATAATAGGTTATTCAGAGCATTTAGGTGCTTGTAACGTGCAGAAAATACGAGACGAATAAAAATCTGCACCAAGTAATATTTATAGAACGAGTCTTTTTCTTGATCCACTGTTAATTTTGTATATACGCAGTTCCGAGCAATATCGCGTATAACGCATAAACCAGATCGATTAAAAATTCTTTGAGTCAGAATCGAATGAGAAATTGCTAAGAACTACGTGTTATTACGCGTAATATCTTGTACCGATAATAACGAGGATCAGGGAATTATCTTTGTTCGCAAAGAGCATGGAAACTAAGATCAAAAAAGTGCTATTACTCTGATATCACGGTACTCGTCTGCAGAGAATTAAAAGAAAGTATCTTGTCTTAAACTTTTCCAATAGCGAACACTTTGGTGAAACTGTAACAACGCCACGCGTCCCCTTTGATTTCCATGATTTTTGAATATGTCGTAAAGTTCAACGTTTCGAACAAAAACAGCTTTTCCTATACGTATAGTGACCGCGCGGACGTCCATAGTTCCAAGATACTCGAACGAAAAGTCTATCGATACCGTTACAGTAAATCGTGCCTATAATCGCGCGTTTATGGCAGCGTATGGGTCAGTATTGGTTTCCGATAGTCTCACGGCAACCAGACAAAACGAAAGCTAACTGCAAACTTACCTCAACTATAAACAAAAGATAAGAATTAGATTTGGGCTAAATGTTACTTTATTCGGCCACCGTGAGGCGGCCGGCTACCAATACCGACGCAATTATAGCCAGAATGCATTCTAATAAAATGTAAAGTAATCGGAAAAAATGTCACTTTGGTAGCGATTCTCGTCCATGTGCTAACGATCGATCCAAAAAACATCCAATTCTATCTAATATTTTGTGTTTCCCATTTGCTTCGTGTCGAAAACAGAAACGAAACGAGAGATAGGGAAGAAGAAAGTAAAATAAGGAAGAAAAATAAGGAAAAAATTAATACCTTTTTTTATATAAAATTTCAATTAGAAAAACTACGAAATTGTTGGCAAATGGGCTAGAAGCGAAAGAAACACGTATCTCAGAATTACGCGATATTGCTGCTAACGTTATATATATACAAGTCGGGAAACAATGAAGATTTATCGACACTTATTTTCGTGAAACTGCACAGAGAAGCTACCTCCTCTCTGATTTCGGTGGTTTTGAAATATGTTATGAAATTTACCATCTTTAACATGTTTTCCCTGTACATGTAACCAGCGGTCGGCCTTGGCTTCCGAGATACGTATTCTGCGTATAGTTGCGTCTCCGTAGGCGGTGTATGCCGCCACCTTATCTTACGTTTATAGCGCGTATCCTCTACACATATATGTATAAACGAGGGTTGGGCGAGCTTAAATCCTAAACAGCTAAGCTAAAAACTAAGCCAAGAACTAAGCTGACTAAAAACTGTCCGCGATACATTTCAAACTCGTCGAAATCGGATAACCGGTAGCTTCTCTGCGAGTTTATCTAAGTAGAAATTAAGAAATTGTTTAAAAGATCGGAGATTAAAGAATTGGTAATATAAAATTCGTCGACCGCTGATTGGGGAGGGAATGAAAAAAAGTGTGGTTATCAGTTTTAAAACGCAATCATTTCTGTAAGTAAAAATTCGCATCCGAATCAAATAGAGCGAGCTGGTCGGCAAGTTTTAATCCACGATCGTGGTATTGGCTTTTTTCTGACGCTTGATAAAATGTTTCCGAAGCCGCAGCTGTACCATTCGCATACGCTATCAATAATTCGCACGAACTGAAAAAATCGCGATTCCGCGTGATTGATCGCTGCCCGACGATCAGCTTTCGGGCGACGATCAACGGGACGCGTATATGGAAAATAAAATGGAAATCGAATAACGACAGATAGAGACTAACTTTTCTACTTTTGATAGTAAAATGATCGTCCTTCGACGTACGACGAAAAGAACGTGTACATTATGGCTCTAGCGATAGATACAGAGCTGGATAAATAACAGCTTGCTGGTATAAGATATTTCGACATTCGGATTAAGCGTTTAATTTAAGCGTTAATGATAGCAAGCTTCTCCGTGCACCAGCGACAATTTGTCGCTTACAGAAAGGCCATTCGTTTATATGGACGTGCGCGCATTTGACGACGCGACTGCAGGATGACTTTATTTTTTGCTCTTTCTCTCTCTCCCTCCCTCCCTCTGCCTCTCCCTCTCATCGATCGAAAGTTCAATTTCTTCTTCTTTTTCTACTAACGTCATATATAAACGTCAAAGCGACACTTTTCTCGTTGGTGCGCGCACAGCCTAAAGCTGCGTCTACACTGTTATAGCGTAAATTTTACGTATAACGTGTTTCTACTTGTATCACCTATTACAGGTGCGGATTCAGTTGCGTCCGCATATAAGAAAACGAGATCGGTCTTACCGTTGTGAAACATCCAGCTTGGACCTAGCTCGAATAACTGAAGGCTATTTTTAAAAATATGTAAACACGCACACGCATACATTTAATTTGGCGATAGCAATGTATTTTATTAGATATTTTTCAATTAAAATAGATCGATGGCTGGTTTTAATTGTTCGTTTAATTGTCGCGGTATGCTTGTAATCGCAGAGGAAGACGAAACTTCTGTAATTAGCGAAAGAATAATTAATTTTGGTCGATCGTAATAGGAGTCAGCCTCTTCTAATAAGTAATCACTAAGTCTTAAATGCTTTTTTAATTTTTATCACCTTTCTTAATTTTATCCATTGATATTGGCGACAGGCTCGTTAAAATACTTGTGCTAATCGTTATGCTTTTTAATTAACTGAAAATTTGTACGAGACCGAGATAGAATTAAAATTACATTCAAATAGTTCGCGATCTTACAATTAGTTTATCGATTGATTACAAATTAAACGAAGTTCGAGTGAACTTTGGGGAAGTGGTACAGAGCTTCGACCAGCAATTAGTGGTCTTTCGGTTTCAATCGACGATCATCGACTTCAGTTATCGAGCTTCGATTTTAATAATTAGTTTTGATGAAAGCGAACTACGCGAGAACGTGGAGTTCGTAGTCAACGTCTAGTTTCCATAAATTGTGCGCGAAGTGAATTTGTTCGATAGGGACTTTCTCCGTATTTCCGCATGATTTTCCTATTCGCCATCCTCTTTATTTTTCGAAGGATGAACTCGAGATAAAAAATCGGCTAATTCTTAGCATAATCTTCTTAACGAAAGCACGAGAAATCACCGTTAGTACGTCGTGTAATGGTCGCGTAAACGAAAATATACGGCGAATAAATACGAAGGATAAACGAAATAACGCGTCCAGCCATTATCGTTCTTAAATACATGTGCGTGTACAAGGCGTCAATACGTATATGCACCTATATCTGTGCATGCCAACCAAATCGATCATTTATCTCTGATCTATTTGAAGTTTATAATCGTGCCAACCGATTTGCAAACGATGGGTGTTGCGCTTTAATTCGAAACGCGTTATCGGCTGCAACGTCAGCGACGCGAACGATCTCGTACGAATCGGATGTTTTTCGACGGTATCTGCACTTCATCTCGTAATATTGGAACTGCGTACGAACGTAGCCTAGGAACACGGATAGCAAGAAATATAACGGTAGGCTTTTTTAACGCAGTTGCACGATCTTTCCCTATGTTGCATCGCTGCAATTCGCCGCCAACTTTTTGTATCGTTACGTTAGAATTTCCGAGATACGGAGTTTACGGTACTTCTAAAAAGTAATTTTTGATGATCGTTAAGGGTCGTAGGTAAACATATACACCGTAGCTCTGAATTCTATCGAAGTAAGTGTTTTTGATTTCATCGATGTTATTTGTATCTTTTATTCGTTATTCGATCAAATTTGTCGTAGAATTCCGTAAATTATGTAACAATCTATTAATATTCGCTTACGTACGAATGGTAAGTGTGGCGTAAAACGATGAATTTTTCCAGGAATTTCGTCGATCGAAATTCAGAAGCATCAGCGGTGCATTTCGCGAGATGATTATTCGTTGCAGCCTCGCCTCCGTTGCAGAGTAAATCTCAATGAAAGTGCGTAGAAGATTATCCGAAAATTAAAATTAATGGTCTGTATTTGCATTTTCATCGCAACGGCGAAGTTTAACGAACGGATGCCTAATAAAACCGAAACGGACGCGAAGAAAGAGTTTTCGTAGATTTATCAATCTTTTACCTTCCAGACTTGCATAATTTATAGCGTTTTTCTTTATTTTTTTTTTTTTTTTTTTTTTGCTACGACGTTCAACGGCACACACAACGCAAAACCACTGTATTGTACGCAGTAGCAAGGGAAATGAGATAATCTAGCAGTTGATATATAAAATATATAAAAGTTCTTTTTCGAGAGAACGGTCGAGTTTCGCGTCTCCTTTCGGACTTTTTATCCTCGCGACAAGTAGAATACGATGGAACGAAGAAAGATTCGACCATGAATTTCAAGCTACTGTTTTTACAAATCTTCGCGGATCCGAAAACGTGCAGATAGAATCACGTTGCGATGGTTTTTGCAGTTACTTTTTTCCACCCTGTCCACGGTATAACGCGCCTGTATGATTGGATACATTATATGCGAATATAATTCATATCTTTCGCATACTCTTGATAAAATTCATCGAAAGTCATTTTTTCAACAGAACAAATGCGTTAAAGAATGCTTCGAACGAACGCGTCACAGAGATTTTGTACGATTCTCGACTTGGTCCGCGAATAGCCTTCGTCAGTGTCAATTAGTCGTCATTATCGCGGTTTCGACGTAACTCACAGGAAGAAGAGAACTCGAGACGCACTGACGGAAGAAGGGAGGGATAACATTTGTGACAAATGTAACCGAGATTCTCTCCGTCACGAATCTCTTCTTTATTCGGTATTACAAGCACAGCGTCGTGTGAAATCGACGTTGCGAATCAGCGAACGATAATTGTCCTTCGAACTTGCTAACGCAAAACGTCATCGTATGCTTTTTCTAAATGCTCTCGTTGTTGACGTACATAGAAAAATGATGAAATAATATGGAATTATACTCGTATGATGGATTTATACGTATTTTGGATGGTCTGTCGAGTCTTAGGTCTAATATAATACTATATCTAACTATACCTAACAATGAAATTCGTCCGGTAAATGTTCTATTTTTCTATGTTCTATGTTTTGCCAATCGGACGAACGTATATCGTATACGGCAATGGTCGTTCGTTTCGTTCAACGTTTAAAATACGTATCGATATTCGCGTAAAAATTGCAATTAACAATTTTCTCGCGTAACGTTAATTTCTTTCTTATATGTTTTACGTGTATTTAGCACCAGTGACAAGTTTTACCGAAACCGTTTTAACGAAACATTTTGAAAGGTCCGAGAGCTGCGAAAAATTCCTGGTATAGCTCTTACCGTGTAATTTTTTTACGCTGTTAAGAATTCGTTAAACCGATCAAGTTATTCGGAATAGGAACGATCTCGTCGATTTCGACGATCCTGAAATACGTTGTCAAGTTCGATGTTCCGAAAAACTTGTTCTCATACGTACCGCGTCTTAATTTCCAAGATATTGGCAAAAAAATTCAATGAAATTTAGGTTAAGATCACGCTAATCGGTCTACGGTAGGAGATATTTTTATATAGACCAACTTAAGCTTAACTTATCGGTGAAAGAGTGATGACCATTTGGTCAAGAATGTAACAAAACTATACCTACCGTCATCGAAAGCTTTATTACGGAATAAATAATTATTTAGGGAAATAATTTGCGGAATACAAATTTGTAAAATAAATCGTTAAATAATACGTGTAGCCTCAAATATAAATTTCGCTTTATTTCTTTTCCAAGGTTTGTCGGATAAGGCGTAAAAGAAATTGTGAAAAAATTGCAATCGATCGGAATCACACGCTAGATATTTCACACTGTACGATACACGCGATGATAATGCGTTGTTTCAAGTTATACGAGAAATTATCCGTATGACACTTGTGCTTCTACGATGGGTATGGTGCGAATTCTACCAGACTCCGACTGGTATACATTATCGAATATTCGATGGAAAATTTTCCAGATGCAGCCGCATCTCATTACGTACAACCTACGTTATAAACTTTCGCCGATAAGTATAGTTCCAAGAAAATATCGTCCGTTGCGCGTATTTCTGCGTTATAACGACAAACGGAATTTAATTCGTTAAGCAAAAATCGAAGCACATGTATTAAATAGCAAAGTTAGAGAAACACGGAATTTCGCCTCGCTGAATTGACTTTCTTCGAGCATGTTTTTTAGAAGCGTGGTGCATAATTTGTATCCAGCGAGATAAAGACGAGTTTCTTTGTCCAAAATTTTACAGAACCAGAAGCGTATGTTTTGCGCGCTCGCGTTAGGTACATACATTAATTATACATGCTGAACGTATCCATAGGAAAGGCAAGTCTAACCGTGCAACTTCTCGTTGTCCAACTGGTGGTGTACTTTAGGTTGCGTGCATCTCTGCGTTCGAAACAAGCCTTAAAGAATTATCACGGACCAGAGTTTTTGATTTTTAATTAACTAATAATTAATTAATCGTCGTGTGATTTTTCCGTACCAAGCTATAACAGCTCAAAAATTAACAATTTTTGACGAAAATTTTCTCATCCTTTGATTTTCTAGCCAAGTGTATGTAGCAACAGGGTACACGTCATTTCCATCAATTTCGTCCAGTTTCATCCTCTCTTCTTTATCGCAACCTTGTATCGATTCAATGTCACTGAAAAGTAGCATTTTCAATTCGTATTTTGTTGCTCTTTCATCGTGTAATTTACACATCAACAAAAATATGACGACCCTACTTAAACAACGCAACGATCTCCAAGTAAGCTTGAATATTTTTGCTTGCATCGTCGCCATCTACATAAAAAACAATAAACATTTCTAGTATCATTTATCGCCTGACAGCTATTTCGAATGGCAGAAATTTATAGACACGCTGTGTAACGTTAGATGCGAACAAAGAAATATCATACCTGCACACAGTTTAACTTTCCATTTGGGTTTTAGAGGCAATCGGAAGAATAAAAAAATCATTTGCATTTTTTAATTTAACGCCAAGATTCCGTATCTATTCTCTGTTTCTTTTCTCGTCACAGAAAAATGACAAGAAAGTCGGGGTCCTATAAAATAGAGCGGCATTACGAGTAAGTAGTACGTACAACTGCCAAGCACGCTCCTTCGTTCTTAGAGCATTCAAGGTGACTGTTTCGCGAGCAAAATACGAAAGAAGAAAAAAATGAAACGGGTGCATAGGTCGGCTATGCGCGTACCTCTCGCTTCGCATAATTTCTCGTTTAAGAGGTTAAACGCGTTGCCCGTTTAACGAAGAATTCATTAATTGCTCCGCTCACTTTTACGCTTTACGCTTTTATGCGTGTCTTGCAGCGAAGACGTATTTGGGCAAAATTTGTACTAGCGAATACTCTTATTTATTTCTATTCCGGAAAGGAGAAAGAAAGAGAAGGAAAGAGAAGGAAAGAGAAGGAGAGGACGATTAAAGCTGACTCGTTATATCGTTGTTCGAGTTAAATAATACAAGCATCCTTGGAAAATCCTTCGGATACTGGAAAGCGTAAATTCTTATTACTATATATGTACGTATAGATTAATCGTACAATACGCCATTCCTATTGCAATAAACAATGTAACTATATCAGTGCTTCGTTAATACGCGTGTATACGGTATACGTACACCTACGTATACGCCTAGAATGTCAGAGTAGACGCTTCGATGCGACAGTGTTTTGATATATGAAATATCGCGATATACCGACCGCTTCGCCGCTTCATCGGATACTCTCCATTATATTCTCTGATATATTTCGTAAATATCTTTTCCAGATAATTACCATATTTTTCACAGTCGTTACTTCCTAATCGGAAAATTGAAACGAAAGTTACCCATGTTGCTTTTTCTCTAATCTTCTCTAATCTTTTCTAACTTTTTTCGGTAAACGGTAATACGGTAAACTTCAACGTTCTCGCAACCTTCCTTCCAAAGGACGAACGTTTTTGTCATTTTTTTATCAAGCGGGTTTAATCTCCTGGCTCGTAGGGGAAACAATCTCCACCGCAGGTTACGTGTAACGTTTACGAAGAAAGCGCCGCAAAGAAATTCGAACGCGCAGCAGAATTTCCCGCAAAACTCTCGTTAAAAAACCTCGACCCCGCGTCCGGCATACGCGTCGATAGGTTAGAAAAAAGATATACGTCCATAAAGCGAGCCCGTATTTGGACGGGGACTGCCCGAATTGGTTCGGTGATTGAATTTACCGCGTTAATCGAAGTTATTGTCACGTATCTAATCGGTGGCTCGCGATATTGACTTAAAATTACTTTTCGCTGTTTCGATCAACGTGTACATCCAATGTCTCTGACCAAACCGTGCTAACGACGTTCCGAAAAAGTAGCATTAAACTTTGTAGCTATTACGTTCAAATTAAAAAATTATTAAATTAAATAATTAAATATTAAAAATATTATGCCAATATTAAAAGAATGTGCTGTAAATGTACTATAATGTTTATTACGTAGACACAATTTTGTCTAACGCTACAGAGATTATCTCCATTATTGTACTTGATTATTTTGTAACAGGTACTATGTAAGAAAAATATAATGCTTTTATCTTACATTGTTCACGAAGATGTGTTCGAACGAATACGACGATGAAACGAATACATTAATAATATCGAGTATATGAAATTTTCATCGAAACAGCGATTAAACGATGTTATCCTTATTTCTATATGACGTTATCGACGAGTAATCGTCTGTTTACGTCGTATATCTGTAAACTGGAGCAATAAATATCTTCGATAGACACCGTACTTTTTCGTTTTTTTTTTTTTTTTTCCAGCATTCGTACAATTCTATATTCCAGCTACAACTCCATTCCCGAACATTCTTACTAATTATTTAAAAATGTTCCTTTCTGATTCACGTTGCCACCTGTGTCACCAGTGTACACGTTCGAAATTAGAAGATCAAACTATGCGGGTTTCTAACGCGATCTAAGTAGTCTCGTGACAAGGCCTTCGTGAAACTAGTTTTTTCCAGTACCTAAAACGCTTTTCTTCCTCTCGAAATCTGACGTGCAAATGACATTACGATCTTCTTCAAAACAATATCATCGTTCCACGTGACCAACGCCAGCTGGTTAGCATAATCGGAAACGTTCCTAACTAACAACTCAAACTGCGATGTTTTCTAATTCGATTTAAAACATCACACACACGCCACTCGACAACCACTTCTTTCCGGTATTCAAATAATAATTCCGATAATAACCGATGCGCGAATAGCCACGTGCGATCATTCGTGACAAGGAAACGTGATCTTATTCAAAATTTGAAGCTCCGATCGTCTTTCTAACGATCCAAACGATTTCGCGACATGTTCAGGGAATTAGTTGCTCCTACGATATATCATCCTTGGATAGCTTTTTTAACGCAGGATTCTTCGGTCCACCGATAATTCTATTTGTTCGCAAGTTTTTCCTATAACGCAACGTCGCTATTTCTATTACGTTGTTGCGAACAGCGTTTTCACCTTATGGCTTTATGCGTTAATTTCAGTATGCGTTAATAGCGTTGATTTCTCCTATTTCGATCGTTATTCGTAAATCATTAGTTCAGAAAATATTCATTGTTCCCGTAGTCTCGTTTCTGCCTGCAGAAATGGCCTGATCAACGCAACGATTACCGATAAATCTCCAAGTTTCGAGTAGCTCTGTTTCAAACATCTTTTCACGCCGTTTATCACGTACATGGTAATTATACATTTCTCGCGTGTATATAATTACGAATGAATTTCTGAAGTACGTAATATTTCCTCGTATACTTTATTCCATCCTTATCCCTCTCCTCCTTCCCCTTCGTCTTCTTTGTCCATTTTTCCTCGTACCCTTATATTTGCCCGCCACTTGGCGCTCGTGCTTCAACAAATAAATTGCAAGCATATTTTTCCGTCGCATTATCGCTGGAAAAAATATAGGTTATTAAAGGCGAGGGAAGGAAGAAAAAAAATCGTGTGGCCGGCCGTGTGCGCGGATCCGACCGAGTAAAAAATAATTCTTGTCGGGAAAATTTTCGTGGTCGCGATAATGAGTACTAATAATAATTGGTAGTAGACGTTAGCGGAAGTCCGCGACAGAACGATCGCGAGAGAAGGAATAATTCCCGGGCATGATTATCGGTGGAACGCGTGCGCGGCTCCGCCATGTGTATAACGACGTGGCTCGTTAAATCGCTCGGCTCGTCACGAGAACCACGGACAGTCGATTAACGGGATAATACGTTGCATTGGCCTTTCTGTTCTTTCCTCTCTGTCTTCTTCCTTCTTCTTTTCCTCTTTCGGCGTATTCTGCCGATTTTCATTTTTCATTCGTTCGTGCGTTTATAGAAATTTGAACGGATGAAAGGGCTGAACCCGTGACAACAAAAATTTTTAATATCCCAATTCTTCACTTTACTTACCGAGTAAAGATACCCTAAAGTTGTATACGCGTTAAACGATTGGCTAGCGTAAATCACTATGACGCTTGCCTACGAGAAGCGATATGCGCATATGCTTGGCATTTGAGTCGCGGTAACGTTTTTCTTCTCAAACTTCTAAAGTCGAAACGTCTAAAACGCACTTAGAAATCACATGTATGACGCGCCATGGTAAGAAGAGGTTAACGCGCGAAAACTACTTTTCGAGATAAAAGCGTTTAAAGTTATGCACCCAATAGCGGAGTCGTCTGCGTTTCGTTTACAGCCGTGTTACGCGTTTCATTTCACACTTGATCGGAAAACGTATGTACATTTAGTCTACAACGTGTTTAAAAGTGACGAAGATTACCCCAACGATCAAAGATGTTTTGTAATTTTTATCGATATAAAAAGCGATTGTCCGCTTTAATTAACAATACATGATTTTGATCGTGTATCGCGAATTGGGTTTGGTCCAATTGCAAAGAGCGTACATTTGCCAGCAGAAGAAGCACGAAGAAGTCGGAATCAACGATTCTGCAACTTATTCGAAATCGTAAGAAATATCATTTTATAAGTAATATCATTTTATTGATAAGCCGCGGTAAATTGAATATTTTCGAGTCCGATGGTCGTTAAACTGTTCGAAGAAAAAAGCAAGAGAATTACGTACGCTTGAACAAAAAGACAAAGCCGAGCCATTTTTCATCGACAAATGAAAAAACAAAATTATCTGCCGTAAGTAACATATTATAATTGTTTTATTCTCAACGCGAAGAAATAAGAAACGAAAGAAAGAAAATTCTTTCTTTTTCTCGCAACAAAATACCGCTTTCTCTCCGGACAATTATTTCAAACTTTACTAATTGCAAATGTTCCTCTCCGGCCTGCAACGAAACGGAGGAGAAATTCCAGCTCCGTTTTCCACGATCTGTCTTACTGTACTTTCTCTTTTACCGATTCTCCTATCTGCCGAATAATTACACAGCGCAACAGCTGCAACAGTGAAATATCCAACAGCCACCCTGGTTTAGCACGAACTTACGAAACTACGACGTTTCGAATCAGCGGCCGAACGAATATCGAGAAATTAATCAACGCCAGTGGCTAACGGATTACATAAAATAATATCGACTGTATTCTTTGGAAACTTACTAACCCGAGGCACCGGACGAATCGTGGAAATAGCAAATACGTTTCAACTTGGGCGTGCAGCGCGCTCCCTGAGAGGTTGGTCGAAAAGAAATATAAAATTTTGAAGGAAAACTTAATTAACACGGTCGGCTGTGTCGAACCTTCTATCTCTTAAATTCTGGCAAACGACCATGAAACGGTTGCCTGTGTCCACGATGAATCTTGCATGAAGATTTCTTCTTTTTCTGCACACGTCTGAACAAGTAATTTAAAAATAAATACTTAGAGCCTACCTACCTATGTGCGAATGAGACTCTGAATTGTTCCTATATTTCACTGTACGATATGTAAATCATTGTATGAATTTCTTGTCTCTTGTTTAAAGCAACGATTTATTTAAGTTACGACGTAGATAAAAGCGTCATGGTCGTTACGCCAAGTTTGTATAAAAGTTCACGGTTCGTAACTTTCATAATTTCATATCCGCTTAGGGTTTTTGTGAAAACGATGTTGTAACGTTACAACGATAATGCGACTTTAATTTATCACGTACCAAAGCGTCTCGTCGGTTATCTCTCGGACTTCGATCGTTTTTATTTCGTTCTAATTTATTGGCTGTTCGAGAATGATTTGTCTCGAACCACCGTCACCGCTACAGCGTGACTCTGCGTCTCTGAATCGACCAAGGTCTGTGTAAACCTGTGTTTATGAAAGCGCCTAATTCACCTGCATCTTGAAATTCAGGGTAAAATTATTTTGATGGCGTACGTGTTCTACTAGTGCAACGTCTGAAAGGAGGTAGGTGATCGTGTGTCGCCACTCGACCGCTCTCTCGAAGAGAAATATCAAACTGCGGTAGTTTTCGAACTTTTATTTATTTACGCTATTGGTGGTTATATCTTTCGGTCGGATACAGTACCGTATCGAATATACTACCGGACTCGATGGCTATAAGGAAACCTGAGAACAATTCCACTCGTTCCGATTCGAAAACATTAAACTTTTTATCGAATCGAATCGAAGTTTCTTAATTCGATTATCTACGTATTCCTAACGACGATGATCGAGCCTCGTAATTCATGGGCATTTCCTGAAAAAGAGAATCGTATATCGTTATCGATACACACATTTCCACTCTAAATCCATCGAAATCTACGAGAGTGATTTCGCTGGCAACTCGGGTTGCTCGTTCTCGCCGTACGACCCTTTACCGGATCGTAGCCGTAGCATAAAAAGAGACGGGACGGGTACGCAGGCGAGTGTTCGACCGACATCCCTAATATTTCTCGGTTGTCCGTCTTGCGAACAGACCGAATGATCGTGGTGCGCGGCAGCTGCACACACGAGCTATCCGCGAAGGTCGTCGCCGAAACCGCTATACTTTCCGTCGCTGTCCGGCCAGCCCTTCATCTCTCGGTGATATACGAGGCCGAGCTGCGCTCCACCGGTGTTATCGCGTGCCCGTTGCCCCGGGCTTTTAGGCTAATTCCAGGCGAACCAACCGCAACTGCACTCTGCGCCGACCACCTTCGCTCTCGTCGCCTTACTCGCACATTTTCCTTCCATTCGATACTAGGCGTCCTCTGCGTTTCGCCTAGATATGCAGTATCCGTTTCTCGCGAAACGCATGTTTGAAAGATCGCGATAATCTCTAATTAACACTATCGGAACAAGTTTTAGCACATTGTTCGGTATTCGAATAAACAGCGTGCTAAGGCTGTTACGTGTTTAAATTTTTGTTTGCGCGTTGGTGTTCGTCGAATAACGCGAACATTCGCACGGTGTAAAGGGCGTTGCTGTCCAATTTCGGAAGTACTTGTACGACGGAAAGTAAAAATAGCGGCAGCAGATGAAATTTTAGCAGTTTCGATCGTTTTCATTTCTACAGAAACACGACGAGATACGACATAACGTTGATAAAATTTGTTAGAAAATGTACAAAAATCTAGATTGCCGAAAGATTTGACGGAACGTTAAAAGGCACGTGGACGATTAAGCATCGAGATACTTGTGTGTCTTAATTTTCTTCTCCGTTAGCATAAAAAATAAAAACACACACGTACATACTATTCTATACATTCGTACCGAAGAGTATTTAATTCGGACATTTTTTTTAATAGCCCTCTAGTCTCGTCGGAATATCGATTATTATGGAAGAGCGAACGAGAGCCAGTTAGTCGAAGTTGGAAAAAGTCTTCGATTGACCAGCTCTCTCTCCCTCGGCTACAGTCTCGCTGCAATTTCAATCTCACAGATGAGTTGCTCGGTGTTAAAACTTGTTAGCAACAACTACGATGTCGAGGTGCTCACCTCTTAACGAAGTTACCGACCTCGGCAGTATAGTCGTCACTATTCCAACTCTGTTGCCGAACCTGTTATAAAAGCAATAATTGTACAGTATTTCGTACCTAATCGCATTGTCTGGCGCTTATCGCGCAAAATCTCCCCTCTTCCATTTCCTTAGATCGCGCTGTAACTCGCGTCTGTTTGATTTCGTAGAATTCAAGTTGAAGATCGTAGTTCGCGAACGTTGGAAGATTAAATTTTACCATTGTTAATAATACCATTATTAAGAGCATTCTTTGTTTTACGAATAAATTGGACGGATGCAGGATTCTACGCTGGAAAAGACATAGTTAGTGTAAATACACTACAGTGGATAAGTAAAGCGGATAAGAAAAGAATAATAAAATAGGTCCAGATACTGTTATATTCTATATGACAGTTGTAAGGATACAAATGCACGCATACCTTCCGAATCTTTCTCACGCGGTTCGTCTCGTTACGAGTATGAGTGACAAGAAGAAGGCTTCTTCTCCACGGGAAGCAGTACGTTTACAACGAGCGTTAAGAGAAAAACCGTAAGTCTCGTCCGTAGACGCTAAGAGTTTATAAATGCTCGAGGAAAAGGTCGATACTTAAACTGTAAGAAACGTGTACTGCATTGTGCAAAAATTTACGATATAACGGTGCTAGCTCGAAATATAGAGCCATCTGTGTGGCGACGAGGATCAAGCAGGCATCGACAAAGTTTACAGTAACGAAATAAGATTCGATCTACGAGCTTCGTTCTATTTAGAGTGGGACGTCTCTCACGTGCCAAGCAATATTCGTTGCTACGCGTCACACTCGCAACCCTCTATGCAACCTTTCGCTTTAAAAGTATTCTCAAAAGTAAAAATCGTTCCGTTTTCTTCGGTTTTTAATCAGAGCATTAGACTTTTCACGACTATTTCGCAAACATGAACATTTTCTTTCCGTGTTCGAAGCTATTTGAAATTCCGGAAGAATATTTTGAAAAATAAATTCACGTGTTCGCATAGTACTGGCAAGACAGATACGTTTCACCTAAAAGTATTACGAGAGTTTCGTAGTTTCGAAGTCAAAGTTTCCCAACATTTGATCGCGTTTGTCAAACTAAACTAAGCATGCTTCCTGCGAAGAAATTCGGAAATGTCGATAATTCACGTCAAACGATACCGAGTTGTTTCCATTTGCATCTGCGTTCGATTCTTGCTGACGACTTTCGTGATTCTGCTAGAGACGGGCACAAGAGAGATGGATAATCCGCTAAAGGTATAATTTAAAGGAGATTTTCACGCATTTTCCTTAGGATAAGAACGGATAATCATCGTACACGCGATTAAAGTACCATCGAGAACGATCGAATAAAAAGAAATGTTGCTTATAAACCGTTTTGTAGCGCGTGTTGGAAACTACATACAAGGTCCGAACGAATAACAGATAGAAGCAGATAGAACGAGGCGATTATTCGGGAAAACGTAGGAAGGAAGGAAACGTAGAATAGGATTTTTTCATCCGAGGCTTCGTTTTCAAGATTAAGTCATCGGATATTACGATCGATCGACGCAAGCAACATCGTATAACTTCGTCGACTCGTATCGGTAATTGTTCCGACCGCGATCATTCGCGATACGAGTCGCATGTGCGTTGAAGGGTCGGTCCGAGCGACCGGACGAGCAGCAGAAAGATAGATCACAGAGATGAGAGAAACGTGGGAGAGGGATATTTGCAATTCCAATGCCATCTTCGACCTCGTCCCTCTCTTTCTCTCTCCTACCCTCGTCTCATCTTCCGTCCACGTTCATCCGTTCATCCGTTCGGCCGTTCGGCCGTTCGGCCGTGTGTACGACGAACGACGAGCGATTCTCGCGTGACTGCTACGGTCGCGTCGCGGCACCGCGTCGGCTATCGGCGTCGTGACTGTGGAATGCCCGACGAAGGACGAAAATTCGCTTGCTCGCGAGCCGAAGCTCGAACGCGAAAGACGACGGACGGCCTGTCAGGAAGCCTAATTCTTTAGGACCGTCGCCACAATTGACAAGTTCGTGGATCGAACGGACTCTGTCCAGACAGCACCCACGCTCTACATCCGAGTGCTTCCAGACGACATCTCGAGTCGACGAAAGCAGCAATACCACTTGACGAAAGTTCTCCCTCGGTGAAAGTTAGACACCGGTAGAATTTACGTATGTCGTTGTCTTTCGTAGAGCAATTTGTAACGATGCAGCGAATTATATGGAAACTATTGCCACCTTAGGGACGATCCGCTCTCGAAATTACGGATTTAAAATATTATAAACTTTCTGCCTGCGGTTTCGTTTTTCCCAAACGTTCTTGTCTCGAAAGTGACGCAACTTGAGAATAGGATTTTTCAACGAGTACGAAGAATTCTCTCTTCGAGCATAGTGCGACGGATTACTTTGCTATTGAAACTTATCAGCAACGATATCAATACTCGTGAAACGGAATCCAGCGTTGTTTTTGTCACTTTGACTTTGTAACGTAAAATAAAAAATATTTTCTCGCACAATCTCATCACGGAACATCCCAATTCTTTATTTTCCTTTCGTTCAAACATCGTGCAAAAAAGTATAGTGACGTAAATTCGCGAATGTATGCATCGCCGTAAAGGGGGAAAAATACTCGAGTCAGCGAGTAAATTTATAATCCATTCTAAGATGAACTTCTCAACTGTACATGGTAAAGCCGAAAATGGGAAAGCATCGCGCTGACAGGTAGAAAGCGATTCCTTGTAAAAAAAAAAAAAAACTATATCGTAGATAGCGTAGAATAAAGTACGTGTTTCGTACGTGTACATACACGACTGATAGCTTTCTCGAGTATATAATAACTCGTAAAAATGTTGCAAACGAAGAAGCAGACCGTCTTAACCGCGCGAAAAAATCACCTCCTCTACGCTGTGTAGTATTCCCAATTATCGTCCAATTACACGTATGCCAAGTAGTCGTTGGTTAATTAAAAATCGCTGCTTAACCTCGTGCAGAAAATTCGACTTGCCTTCTGTGAATATCCACGTCGTCAGGATGCATGTAAAATATTCGATCGGCGGATGATACGCGTCAGCGATCGCATGTGTTCGTGGCTAATGAAGAATGAAAATTCGAGACTTCCGCGAGCTGCAGTCGCGCGGGTATGCGAAATCATGATTAGGAGAACGACGATTCGCGACGCGTGCACTCGTTGCCCGATGAAATACGTTCGTTCCATCCGACAGCGATGGAGAAATACGCGTTTGAAAGTGGGATGCGTTTGTCTCGGTCGGGGAATATGGATCGTAGAAAGGAGTGGAAAAATGAGAAAGCATAGTTTCGGGGAAATTGGAAAAATTGTCGTTCCGGTTCTCGAACCGGTTATAGAAAACATCTTTAGTATTTTTTAAGGATCTATCGATGTTGCTATAGAAGCGCAGAAGCGTCTCTCATTTTGAGAATAACAAACGATACGAAAAAGGAAAAATCGACGAAACTTGGTTCGATGCGCGAAGAAAGATCAAGATGTATAGGTATCGCTCGGATCTCTTTTACACCGTCGTGGAAAAACGAAAGAAAAACGACGAGCAGTCGTACGAGTGTCTCTTAAGCTTTCGCTACTGTTGTTAGTAATCTACGAATATATCAAATTTTTTTTCGAAAACACTTTCTACAGAGTCATAGATTTGTTAAATTCCCCAATATCGATGGCACTTCACTATGTTTGCACATTGACGGCTATCGATTCGATGAAAAACGTGTAATTGAGATTTCAATCGTAGTAAGACGTACCTCCGGAGGAACTTTTCGAGCCGATAAAGAAATGATTATTGCGGTCATATGATTCAACTTATCGCGTTTTTATATCGATCCATATCCAGTGTTCGATGCAGTAAGTTTTCAAACAAAAGCAATACGAGCATGATCGTAATTCTCCGTTATACGTAGTGCTACGAACGCTGTATTAATTTCTATCTGTATAGAATTTACCGAACGAACGAAATCGACGCTTTGAAATTAGAAATTCCTCGAAAACAAAGAATTAATTACATATTACGCGTTACTATTAATTTTATCGTTCCAGCGATAGTTTGTATATTTAGTTTGTAAATTGTAGATAATTTGTACATTTATTTATATTATATTATTATAGCGGTTGATTTATGACGCAAAATATTTCATTCGACTCGATGAAATCGTTGGTTCGGTCTTTTCGTCAACGGTTATTTCGTCAGTTATACGAATAAAATTCGTGCGAATCGAACAGAGTGATAAAGTTGAAAAAAGAACGAATGAAAGAGAAACGATATTTCGGACGATACAACGATTCTGCCACTTGCAAATATTTAAGAAGTTTATTTCGCCGCATATCTATAGTTATAGCAGCTGCCTACCTATTTAACAGCGTAAAAGACATATGTACCCGCTGCCTAACGTGACAACGACGAAACGCATATTATAACGAGCTCCTACACCGTCTGAGCCGCATTTCGCTCATTTTATTCCGCTGTAACGTCGATATCGCTAACTATAGGATCAAAAGAAAAATGGAACCAGCCAATTTAACGTAGTCATCGAAAAATTGTTCCGCTATGATAGCTTGGATTTAACGAAGCAATAAAGCTCGTGATCGTTAATCCGTGAAATCCCGAATCGTATTGCATCCTTCGATCACGTAATCGTAAATACTCTAAACCAGCGATTCCCAAAGATCACGCCCCGCGATAAAACTAGTTGCTTTCAACAGTTGTATCTGTTGTTGTAAATTTTACGCTCTACATATTCTAAAGTCCGCTGTGACCGAAAAAAGTTTGAGAACCACTGTTTTAGAACGCTCTTCACGCCTCTAATCCACTACGCCAAGTAAGTAGGTACATTTACTGCTCCGAATCTCGACTCTTTGTTCGATCGACGTGATCCTATCGTGCAGAAGTTGGTATACGTCATACTTGAACCTTCCGTATCAAGACGATTCTGTGCGTAACGTGATTACCATCGGATAAGAGACGTATATCGTGTTACATATATAACAGTGACTCGGAAGTCGATGCGACGTTAGAAACGTCGTTAGAATCAAGGAAGAAAAAGAAACGAAAGAAAATAGAAAAAGTAAAGGACCTAAATGCGGTGCTGTGCGCGGGAAAATTAAACTTTGGTAACGAACGCCAAGTTTTAATCGCGAGCGTTCGCGAATACTTTCGTGACTCGTTGTACGATAGATACGCAGCAAGCGCAAAAGACGAGTAATTAATTTTCAACGCTGACCGTAATATCGTGCGCGATCGAGCCGTGAACACGCATCGCGTTCCAGTTCGGCGGGAAGATGAATCGCGTCACCGGATTGGATCGGTCGTGACCGTTTGCCAACACGAACATCGTCGTTTTCGACGCTTCCATTTTTTGTGCCTGGTCTACGGCCTGATCTGTCGACTAGGTGCCACTTGCTAGCGACCTTCCGGCAATTAGACACGGAATTTAGGCAACGATAGCCGCTTTAGTCGCGTTAGGATCGCACTGGCGTAACGGGCGCGTTTAGCAAGATGATCAACCACGGCCAAACACGCGACGCCTCCGTACTTCCGATTTGCGTTATTCGAAACAACCGAATTAACGTTTATGAACCACTCACCGATCGGCGCATCGTACGATCGTTCCAATTCCTCGGTGCTGCTCGCTGCCGAACGAACGAACAAATCCAAGTCGAAGATCGGATCGATCCATTTCGAGACTGTTTCCACACTGTTTCGAGTGGTATTCGGTTTTTGAGACTGAAACTTACGAACAAAAAAAATAGCGCGCATGGAACGAACGATCGCTTCCTCTTGGCACTTTTCGATTAAGAGAACGGTTAAAAGAGAGGAAACGGAATGAGGAAAGGGAGAGGGAGAGGATCGATACACTTTGGGCTAAAACTTAAAGACTATGGAATTCGTTATATCGTAACGTGTTCTATAGTTGATAGGAATTCCAAAGGAAGATAAGAGAAAATACATTACCGATTACATACTCTGATAGATAATCGTTTATTTTCAACCGATGTAAGTATACATATGTACGTACGTACGTACGAAACCACGCTGTTTATACGGTGATTTAATAAGAGAAGAAGACGCGAGCAACTCGATCGCCGAACATATCCAAAATGGTTCATTGCGTGATAGGGATAAGAGATGCGGTGAAAGATAAGAGAAACCAAGGACAGGGAAAACATACGGAGAGGATATCGTAACGCTCATTTTCATACGATCGACGAATCGCTCGAAGGAAGGTTTACGATTTTTTATGTAGATTACATTCCTAGTAGGATTATACGTACATATATTTGGTCTAAAATTAATAAACAACGGATAACTTTGAACGGTGTACGAGCTACAAAAAGAGTCTTCTTCGCTGTAATCATCTTTTTTTTTCCAACGTCATACAGAACGTGCAACGATTAAATCAACAGATTAAAAATCAGAAATCGATACCATACGATCGAACGATGCAATTATTTGTTTATATTTCCTTCAAACACCATCATCTTGACGATACATACTTGACGTTGTCGACGATATTTCTGATCGCCTGTGCAGACGATATTCCTGACGCGGATTCTTTAAAATCGTATTTTCTACGCCTCTGAGCTTTTACCGAGAGAGAGAGACAAAAGCTACGAAGAACATAGTGGTTCTAGTACGTACATCCAGCGAGATTTGTACAACTCTTCGAATACACGTGTAGTACGTATTACGGTTTTAGTACGTATTACAGACAAAAACTTGCAGACAGTCACGCAACTTTTCAAGATGATCCGATTACAAATTCGAATAATTTAATTCTTATCGTAATGTATACGCGGCAGCCGACTATCTGATTCCGGATTTTATCTCTCCAACGATATTGTACGTTTTCTACGATTGCAAAAAGTATTTTTGTCAAAGTCTGTGTAAAATCTATCGCACGCGCTTTCCGATAACGCAATAAACCATAAGCACATGACCGTTTGTCAGTCGTGCGAATGAAAACGATTTCGTACTTTAACCTTATTTCGAGCAAAGGCAGTGAAATCGAGATAAAGAAATTCGCCGCTTCGATGCTTGTTCCGATGGAATTTTGTCCTCTTGTATGCGCTAATCCCGGATAATCGAGACTGAAATTGTTTCACAGATTATCTAGAAAATCCATTAATCGTTTAATCGTCGTCGTTAATTATTTAAAAAATGTCGAACAAAACGGAGAAACAGAGTCGTCTGTTCGATAAATTTTATTGAAATTTGTTCGAGGTATTACTCCGTCTCCTGTCAGTCGTGGAACGATAAAACAAAGTCAATGGTAAGATAAATTTCTTGTTAAAATAAAACGGAAATAACAGTTGCGAATACCGATATAAGACAATAATGATGGGAAAATAATATAAAAATAACGAACGAACAAATTTCTTTTTCGAATGGGATGGATGGGAAAGGAAAAATTACGATAATAATCCGAATAACGTATAAGAAAGAAAGGAATAAATCAATCGAAATCAAATAGACGAACGAAGGAGCAAAGGATCGGACCAAAATAATATACGCGTCGATTTTGCCCGATTTAACGCTTTTACGGCCACGGTTTCTCCTGTGACGCCTAACGGTGCACCGTGTTAAAACACAGTGTGTGGCGTTCCTGAGCGAAACATGTGATTTCAGCGTGGCCGTCAAAATGTTGATCGAACGATCGGTGAGAGTAGGAAGCACACGACGACGTGACAAGCGAATCAGGCATCGTGACTAATCCACACGCGACAGCACGCGTAACATTCCGCTGCTCAATAATTATCCTCCGTAATCAACGCAATTAATCAGAACGACGTGGGAGATACACTTGCCTCTGGAGAGACCTAGGTTATCGTTGGCTCATTACGATACCGATAGAAATCGAGTTGCTGATCATCGATACGATCGAAGCGGACTAGAGCGAAACGCGGTTCCAGCTTTCTTCCAGTTCGGTCGAGTTCCAAACGATCTTGCCGTTTATTGCCAGAGGAGACAAAGGGTCGAGAGTCGAGTCACACACACGGTTCATCGAGTCGGCTCGTTACGATTTCGCATTTACGTTTGCGCATGCTAATTCTCATCTTCGAATCGTTTCTTCTTAGAGATTCGATTTTACAAACCGTTACGATTCTACAAGTTTGCCAACTTTCTCTCTTCCTGCTTTTCTTTTCCATCGACGAAGAACAAACGACGGGACCAATAGCAACCATATTACGCGTCTGTCGAATGATTCTCGTTCGAATCAACGATCGAAACAAAATATCTCGATCGGTATCGTGGTTGGGCAGTACGTTGTCAATAACGGTGTAAATAGATTAACATTTGAATTTCTGTTCCATGCGTTTCATTTATCCATTAAATGAGTGGAAATTAAAACGATATACCTTAAATTGGTTCGAGCCGACTGTCACATCGAGTACTTGGGTATTTGGCTTTAGGTAGCTGTGTTCCTGAATCAGAACCGAGCGACATGTAAACAAATATAGAAGCAACGACGCAACTGTATCGTCAACGGTGAATTCGAACCTTTGTTCGACGCAAAGTTTTAGTATGCGAACGAGTAGTGGCACGGACGGAGTAGATCGAACCGTTGTCGAAACGACGCGTTTCGCAATATACGTACATATCGTGTGTGTGAAACGGTATTCGAGTGTGGTATTTGGTGCTGAAGTCCTTGAAAAGGCGCGCGTCTACCACGGCCAGGTTGTTACGTTTCGAGCGCCATTTTCGTCGACGAAGAAAACAGTTTTTACGTCTCCGAGACCCTTGACCGTTACAAAATTTCTATACGATCGACCAGCGAAAACCTTATGGCGATACTTTTTAACGAAAAGCAAGCGCTAACTTACCTCTGAAAGCTGGTACAGCAAACAATTTTCATATTACGAATACCACTGTAACGGCATTAGCGAACTCACGTTGCTCTACCAATGCGCAAACGACTTGTTCTCTCGAAAGACGAATTTTGGAATAAATGGATAAGACGTGTATATCGAAGATAAGTGAACGATAAACTCGACGTAACGATTCTTTCATCGAGGGGAATTTCGAATCGTTTGAAAAGTTCGTTGCGTATATAAGAAACTCTACCGTGTATTCAACGCGATTAACGTGTGTACGAAGCGAGCAAGTCTGTATTTCTAACGCGATTTATTTAAATAAAAAATGAAATAAGGAATTATCTCGTTCGATAGTTAAATAACGAAATACTTTACAGCGCGTCAAACCGCATCGTTATCGAAAAACGAACGTATTTCGTAGATAAGAACGAAATCGCTTATTCTTGAATTAACGAGACGAAAGCGACACGCTTAAATGACAAATAATTTTTTAAATCGATTGTAAATCGAACGAATAAAAAAAAACAAATTTCATTAATATATATAATATAGTTTTAGATTCGAATTGCGGCAACATGATATTTGCGACGGTATTTTTCTTTTTTTTCTTTTTCTTTTTCTTTCTTTTCTTTTTCTTACACAGAAAAATCCTTCCTTTTGGAAGTATACGGTAGGACAAGCGATAACGTATCGGGGAGACGCTTTACGCTTGAGAAAGTATTCCATCGTCTACTTATAAACGATCTGATAACACCGGATTGCGTTATAATTAATATCTAATAAGAAAAAAGAAAAAACAAGAACGAGAAATTACAACAATCGGAAGGTTTGTCGTTGAAAGTGGTGTAGAAGATATTTTAATGGGACTCGTCTGGATAACCATGTTCCGTTTGAAATATTCCTAGCTGTTCGAAGTGTTAAACGCTCTCGACACCCTTAAATCTTCGAAGAAGGAAACAGATCCGCGGATATTATATGGCGCCACTAAAATACAAATATTCGTATATTTAAATAAATAATTCGTATTACATCGTAACGACGTTTAACGAGTAAACGAGAGTGATATGTGTAGAAAAAGAAAAGTACGTATCTCAGTGCGGCAAGAAAACGAGAATTCATCGACGTTAAAGCGTTACCGAGAGAGACAGTCGCGAGTTGCGTTAACGCAACATCGGTGCTCTGTGGTTAAAAGGGACATTTAAGACAGTCCGTTCTTTTATCTTCGCCCTTGTACAAGGAAGAGCGTAAAACGCCAAACTGTCGCAAAGCCCAGTGACTCTGACAATGAACAATTTTACGAAGCTTCCGACGGAGCAGCTCCAGAAGCTCGGTAAATTTATAATCACCGGTCTGCTCTCGTATTCCGAGGCCGTTCGTTCCTCCGTTCCTTCGCGATTCTCGCCGATCTTGCTAAATCAACGAGTGGCGCGGCGTGGCGTGGCGCGACGCGACGCGGCATGGCGTGGCGTGGCGTGGCGTGGCGTGGCGTAGCGTAGCGTGGAGTAAAGTGAAGTGGTGCGGAGTGGAGTGGAGCGGAGTGGAGTGAAGTGGTGTGGAGTGGCGTGGCGTGGCGTGGCGTCGCGTGGCGTCGTGTCGCGTCGCGTCGCGTCGAGGCATCGGTTGCGATCAGGGGCACGACAGGTCGGCTGGGTTAGGCTCGAATAGACTGTCAATGAGGTGTCCAGCTGTGCCCATCCTGTGCAACGCGGTAACAATTATTCCGTCAGCCGTAACGTTGTCCCTCCTTAGCCGTGTTCCAGCGCTTTTTACCAGCCCCACCATTCGTATAAACATAGCGTAGCGGTGCACACTTTGCGGCGTTTAGTCGCTAGTTAACCGTGCTCGTTTCACAGTACATATTCGTTTCCACGCTTCGCGTTTCGTGCGACGATCGACGTAGATTTTCAGCCAAGCTGCCACGATTCAACGAGGCTAATTAACGAGTATTCTATACTTTGCAGACGAGATTAATGGAAACGCGTGTTCGAAGAGTGTTAAAAGTTTCGTCGAAACGGAAGAATCTGTGCGGTGATACGAAATGAACGAGACGAGTCCTCTTCGTTCGAGTTTTACCTTTTATCGCGTGTATTTGGTATATCGTGCGTTCTGTCGTGTCGACGATCTTTGGTAACGGGCGAGAGAATTATCGGCAAAGTTGAAAGATAATAGCTGGTTAGTTGGAAAGTGTAGCTGCTGGACACGGTGGAGCAAGAGACGAAGCGATCGACGAGGAAAGAACAGAGGAAGTAGGAACGAAGGGGAAGCGAGTTAGAACCGGCATCGCGAACCTTGAATCTCGCGTCTAACGAGGTGAACGAAGGAAGCTCTCTGGCGTTGTAGAGCGTCGGTGGAGAGGATCGTGACGGTAAAAGCGGGTCAAGGTGTCGAAGACGACAAGCGGTCGTCGAGATATCGGCGCGAGGTGTTAGCGAGTCTCCCTGGAAAAACAAAGCGTCACGCGACTCTGTTAACGATCTGCTGGCTCCCCTATCAGGCGCGTGATCGTTAATCAACGATCGGGGATCATCGTGTTTGGACTTTCTCGGAGTCATCGTCACGCGACTCCGTACACTGTCAACGGTCGACAGGGGAACGTCGAGCTGTGATCGTCGACCGCTGTCGTCTCCATCGGCAGTCGATCGAGGAAAGCCGTTTCTTCTACACGATCCTCCGACGATCGTCCGTCGGTTTTTTCCTCTACTTGGCAAACTTTGTTCTTTTCTCGATCGCGAATCGAACCAACACGACTGCGTTACCTAGCGTTCGCTGTAACGCGATACGGTGCGTTTCGTTCGTTTCTCCTTGCTCGTGATCCAAGGTGCGCTTGGCGACACTCAAGCCTGTCGAACAATTTCGGTCGCGTTCGGCCAAATAGCAAGGATTTTTAGAAACTTTCTTAAACGCTCTTTCCACCAATCTAACTCGAACTCTACGTTGGGTACATGGATTCGCGTTGCTCCTGTCGAATTCAAGACTCGGTGTATCAAGAATATCCCTGTGTTCCAACGAGAAACGGGACAGTCAGTTGGATTCCTACGGCCAAACTAGACCTTTTCGCCTCTGTCCTGCGAAACATCGAGAAGCTCGCATAGCCGGTGTCTATCCTATCGAGAAAGCTTGCCAACTGCGAGTCGATCATTCGGCCGATGACAACCGATGACAACACAGCTCGATTCGTCTGCATACGATTTAAATCTCCGTTGATCGAGATTGTTCGAAATCGATCGAGTGAAACATCGTGAATCGATAACGACACGACTCCACGTATCGGATAGCTTTTACCGATTTCACCGAATACGTATACACGCACGCCTATATACATATACATATATATATATATATATATATATAGAAATTGGTTTCTTAAAGGGCACGTTCTGGTTAGTTCTCGAGAGCACCGAAATACAATATGGAAATCGACACGAGTAACAGAACGAACAGGTCGACCGAAGAGTTAGCCAAGCGACGCGTCTCCATTAGCGATCAGATCCTCGGCATGGATAATCCCAACTTTGATCATCATCGGCGCATAAGCGCCAGCTCCGAGTATAATTCCGATCAGGGTCGCGGCAAATCGATACTGCAACATGGAAGTAGTAACTATGGTAGCGCGGAGAATATTCCGCAGCACAAGTTCGATCTCGAGAACGGCAGGATCAATGGAAACAGGAAGAAGTCGGCGCATAGCTTGACCAGCTCCATTAGGGACAAGCTCGAGTACTCGGAGGAGTTGGAACGGTAAGAATCTTCAGAATCATTCTATCGGAATCGAATCTGCGTCGATTCGCCATCGTTAGCCGCTCTAAAGCGTTAAACTTCGAAGAATTCCTTGTCCGATATTCCTTCGTTCCGTCCATTTTTCTTTCGATATTTTTCCTAATAATTTTCGAACAGTTCATTTTCACACAGCTTCGAAACGCCGACAATATCGTAGTTTGGTCCGTTTGGGCAAACGCGTATCCTCTCGATGTCGATCGAAGATGACAGAGAAGATGCTGGCAGAGAAGATTTTAGTCGGATTTCTAGCTGTTCCTAACGCGTTGTCGCGAATTTCACCGTAACAGTCTTCGCGTTCGATTAGACCACGTTGAATCGTCGGACAGTTTGAACCCGAGCGTTATAGATCGTTCGATCGTTCGTAAATATTATTCGCGCGAAAGAATCGCGTACATCAGTTTCCCTTATCTTGCGAAATGTATCGAAATTCCTTAAATACACGTAGATACACAAACAACGACATCAATTTTCGTCGCGAGCTTATTAATAAACGTCGATCGATCGTATTTGGTAAAATCGGTATTTTGTTATTATATGAAACGCGACGGCATAACGAATCTCGCAAGTATCTCGATCCTTGATACACACAGGTACGATCGATGTTGATTTTTCTAAAACATTCTCTTAAAAACGACGACCCGATGCGATAGATATAGCGATAGCGTACATACAGAGTACGCGGGAATCTAGAAAAAATAGATCGCGTTCAGCTTTTAAAAGCAAAGTTCGCGGTAACGTAATATTTTAATCCATGCTTTCCAAGGCTCGAGTTATATAAGACTTTTAATGACATTTTATTAAAATAAGCACTGTCCGGTATTGCACGTTGATAATGAGACAACGTCGTACAGTGCTATATTTCTTAATAAGATTAGAAGAAATATCTATGATAAATACAAGTATCTCTTTTATTTTTCATATCGCGAAATCAGTTCGAGAGACCGATAAAAGGAGGACGTATCCGCATAAATCTATCACGGGGAAAATATGTTTAAACGAAAGACATTTTCCTGAACAAAACAAACTTGGAACGTTTTTTTTTTTTGTTTTTTATTACTAAATTTTTTTTGCTAAATATCGCAGAAAACATCTTCTAGTTTTAATACAACGATAATTTCAACGAACGTAATACCTGAACACTCTTACGCGCGTGTAATGGTAAATGGAGGATAAAAAATATCGTCCCTTTCATGGCATCTCGCGCCTTGCATCCAAGCTTTAAACGCTCTTCGCGCAACTGTTTAAGCTGTCGATTCCTTAACCGCCGTACTTAACACCGTACTCGTTTCTTAACGTTGTAACGTATTGTATTAAAGTCGATGACGTAATTTCGTAGTTACAGCAAAAAACGTACATAATTTTTCAATACCGATACTAAAAGATCATCGATCGCACGATATCGCGTAATATTTATATTAACAATAAGAAATACCTGTTAACGTAGTGAAAACGTACTGGTCGGTTATAAGTGAGTGGAAGAAAATAAAAACAGAGTCGGGAACTTGGAAACGCCAACGCGCACCGTCTATCGCGCGCGTTTAACGCGCGTACCTGTACATCGTTCGCACCATCATCGCGATTCTACTGGTCATTGTTTTTCCCCGAACGAGATCCGCGTACAAGCGATACGGAGGCAACGAATGAAAACTATTCGTAGCAGGCAATCCTAATCGGGGGAATTGTAACGGATCGAGGAAGCGTAGTTCGTGATGTAACGGTCGGTTACAAAGCGTGTCATTTCCAATCGCCTTGATAAGATCATAAAGATCATAAAGTCTAATGAGATTGAACGAAGCTCTACGCCAAGTTTCCTACATCGTCTGTTCGCCTGCACTCTACAGGGTATACACGCTTCCGTTAACGCTTTCTGAATTCTCGACGAGCTTTTTTAGGAGAGTCAGAGTCAGAGTCCGAGTCAGAGACAGAGTCAAAGTTAGTACGAAGAATTAGATCGGATCGGCGAAAAGCCGAAAAGCCGTCGAGTATAACTTCGCGAGCGACCGTATCTTCCAACAGAGAGAGTTAACGTTCTTGAAATCAACCGCGAAGCAAATTTGTTCGTTTACTTCGGAAATCGATCGTTCGGTGGTAAAACTTCAAAACGCACGTACAAATATTTATGGCTTTATAACGAAATTCCAATCTCGGACGGATTAAAATCCTAAAAGTGAATGCAGTTTCCATCAAACAGGTGCAGATAATTCTTTAAAAAGACGTGACTTACAGATGGTGGTATTTCAAGATACCGAATCTTACAGTAAAATATCAACATCGACGTCGACGATCGAGATGCGGTGCGCATTTCGCTCTGAAACTTCTCCTACATTATTCCGTTCGTCCCCTGCTTTGTTTCGATTTTCGCTCTTATCGCGAAAATACAATTACGAGATTTTGCTAAAATGAAACTTTCGATAAATACGTAAATATGTCATTGTATAGTCGTACGCACCTTGATATCTGCAATTTCAGTCAAAATCGTTTCCACGCTCTTTAATGGGCAGCAGCGCTGCTTTAAATAAAACGTTCGAATAAAATTATCGTAAAAGCTGACGTTATTTTAATTAGTGCGGAGGGCAGATAGGTAATCGAGGTAAGGTTCATAGATCGTGACTGTGGTGGTATCGTGTATGATAGCTGTGCGCATATTAATTTTTTATAATATACGAATTTTAGGATGCATTGTCCATATCGTCCATAGGTTGCGATGCATGCATCGTCTCCGAGGTTCCGTACCGTACCGGTATATCGATATTAGTTGCGGTTTCATCGATACAGGAATTAGTATACCGTCTTAATCGGACAGCAACAACAACGATGTAGGTTTGAACGCGTAGACCGTAACATCGTTGTCGATAATGATATCCAGACGTTCTTAAAAATATGTCAGCATCCGATCATAGATTACGAAGTTTCGTCAAACGTACTTAGGAATCGACACGCGAATCGCAACGCGTTTCGCAAGCAGAACTCACGCAAAGCGTCCATCTATCTTTGCGTCGATAGCAAATCTATCTATCTATATATTTGGATAAAAATATGCTCCGATTTAATATATATATTTTAATTTCGAAATTACCTTTATCGCCTATTCGCCGTTCCACTTGTTGCCCCAGCTACTCCCCTGATAGCTACTACATCACATCGTCGTTGTCTTTCTATCAAGGTACTTGCCTGCGCTATCTTAAAACGAACGAATAAGAAAGCAAAGAGAAAGAGAATTTCTCG
This sequence comes from Bombus bifarius, assembly GCF_011952205.1. Taxonomy (NCBI): domain Eukaryota; kingdom Metazoa; phylum Arthropoda; class Insecta; order Hymenoptera; family Apidae; genus Bombus; species Bombus bifarius. Next base: position 249,530 of record NW_022884516.1, on the reverse strand, counting down.
TAATTCTCGGTCATAAACAAACATAACCAAAAGCATAAAGAAACAATTCTACTTTAACTTTGTTCAGGCTTGATGCTTCTTTCAGATCATGGTTGTACCTGTTTTGCGCGCGATGCCACGGTCGCGACGATACGCCATCGTGGGAGCCGACGGGTTGGAGGAAAGCCTGTCCGCAACCGTTTTGTCCGACCTACCGAAAATTCGCTCGACTATTGTGCCTGTTCCTGTTAGGGCTGCTGCTCTGGGGCATCGTGTATACGATACTAAAAGATGACGCCGCCCCCGGTGGTCAGCTTTTCGGCCTCGCCACCCTTTGCTTAGCGGCGCATTTTGGCGGATGGCTATTCTCCTTGACCACCCTTCCTGCTCTAATCGGCATGTTGATCACCGGTATTATACTGCAGAATGTCGGCCTGGTCTCCATCGAAGGCAACTACGTCACCGTTGTCTCCAATTTGCGGTGAGTCTTTCTTTGCTTCTTACTTTTATCTTCCTTCTTAGTTTCAACCGTTTTCCGAAAAGTTACTGGAAACAGCGATTACGATCGCCTTAGGGCTTAGGGCTTTCGTACCGAATAGCTTTTCGCGTTTCTATTAAAATAACGGATATATAAAATATCTTAATCGCGTATCTCCAGTTCTTTCGAGAACTTTCTAAATTTAGGCGACAAACAGACAAATTATATAAACATGTGATTCAATAAGATACGTTGCCTTTGAAATTATTTCAAATCGTTAATTTACCATTTATGCATTTTTTGATCAAATTTCGAGATCGTATATAAAGTAACCCCGATTGTCCGCGTCCATCGCATTTACGATACTCGAAGCAAGTTCTTAAACTGTAATTCTCTTAGGTCAGGCTGTTTGCGACCTACCTACGTTCTTATGTACGTAGATGTCAGATCTACGCGTATACAAATACCGATTATAAGTCCGAGAGAAGATCGAGAGAAAACGTCTTCGTTTTCTACCCTGTTTTTCACCATCTACTCTACTATTTTATGATACACTAACTGTAGAAAGATAGAGAACGGATCGAGTATGTTCAATGTAAAAGAAAAAAGAAAAAAAAAACAGTGAAATATGGAACATTTAGACAACGAACGTTCTATTTATCATCCACAATTAACGTACGCGAGCGAATTTTTTATGAAACGAAAATAAAAGCTGAAAAATAAATGAAATTTTTCTATCTGGAGATATTGGCGAAAATCCGATACGAAAGGTTTAACGCGATCTGTGACGCGGCACTGCGATAACGCAGGGATAATGGATGATAAGAGAATCGATGCGTGCCATGAAACGTTGCAATTTACAAGTGTGAGCCACCGAGACGGAATGTTTGTACTTGGTTGAACGACATCGTTGACCCAACTGAGCTAAGGGGTTAATTATTACGCTGTTGCGCGTGACTACAGTTAGACTTAACTGAGCACGTGATTAAAATCATGTGCTGTTACGCACACATTACTTCTTTGGCTGAATTTGTAAATGGAACTTCATCATTTCGTAATTGAAATTTATTCCACCGCATCATGTGATAATATTTGTTCCTTCTGCTCGTGTGTGCCTCTCCGGAATCGATTATTAGCATGACTGCCGTGTCGGAAATGTATTATATCGGGCTGATGAATGTGCTGTATGTCTGTATAAACGTACGCGGCCGGTAGCTTTCGATCATTTTACCCTGGAAAATAAAGAAACCAAGAGATTTAAAAGATATATCGAAAGGAGTGTGAACAGGATTAGAACGTTAAGGAGTAAGGAAAAGTTTCGACTCTTTCAAAAGTACAGGACAAAATTACGTATTTGCTTTATTTATTTTCTAAATTCGTTGGCTATGTGCGTTGTAAAAATTTCTCTTTCAAATCTCGTGGCTTTCGATTCGTCAGTCGCATCCGAATCGACATTACGGTAAAGCAATCTGCCGACTTGCATCCAAAGCGTACACAGTAAGCAACTCTATTAACAATAGGTTACATCGTATCTCGAAGCAGGAAATATCGTATTTGTCGACAGCGATTCAACGATGAAACTGTCATAAGGAACAATCAATCGCGTTACATTGTACGATATTTTATATATCCATAGGGCTATTGGGTTGGCAACTAAGCGATTGCGGATTTTGTCAATACCACGTAATAGCAAAAAAATGGCAATAGATGTGGAAATGTATCTTTAGATCGATTAAAAATAAGTATAAATTTCGGACTACATAATGTTACATACACGTTATACGTATCCGCGTTATTTATCGTATCGTCGTACACGCAAGCTATTTTAACTTCTGTAGCAAAACCACCTGCGATACGTGTTTCATGTCAAACGACGAGAAGCGTCTCTCTTCTTTTCTTTCGCTGCCAACAGATAAGTATCTTCGATTCGTCGATAACCAACGTTAAGCGTCCATTTGGCGCGATTTTGAGTAATAAAATAAGAAAAACTTCCACCTTCTCGATAATCACTGTTTGCGAATAAATATTTATAATCTAAATTTTGAGCTACTTCGTTGATCCGTGCCGATTAATTTCCTATCGCGAGGTATCGTTCGACGCGAAATTCAGTTCGAAAATGGCGGAGAGCGGGCGAAAAGTGCTTTCAATTTTGGCCCACTCTTTACCCGATTCACGGTATTTCAAACACTGTGGGGCACTTGACGCGATAACATCTGACAATATTGTCTGAAACTTCCGAGTTTCTCTTCCTCCGTTGATTTTTATTGCTATTTATTTAGACTGGGAACGATCGAGTTAACGAGTGCGTTTTACAAATGGCAATATGGAATTACATAGAATTACATGGAATTACACAGATAGACGAGAGACGAGAGACGAGACACGAGACACGAGGAACGAGCGAAAAACACGAAGGAAACTGGATGAAATTCTGGCCAGCGCACAACATTTCGCGATAAGATATAACAGAGAGATTTTCAGTTCGTCGGCTATTTCGTGCGAGAGTGACGATAGATCGATCGTCCGAGAGCGATATCCAAGTTTTAAATCACAGTTTTCCCGCAAAGAAAAATTGGTACATTTTATTTTCTATTTCGTTCTACTTCTTCCTTTTTCCTTGGAAATTTTACAAAATAAGCGCGAAAATATCTGCTAAACTAATTCGAACTAAACTTTCGACACGAATAGGTTGACAATTTTTTATAGAGAACGTTATGACGAATCGGTTACTGTATAAAAAGCTATACGATTCCAGTTAAATAATTATTCGATTCCTCTCTGAACCTTTTTTTATTTTATTTTTTTTTTTTTTATACAGCAGATAGTTTACCAGTAATTCGCATTTATGCATTGAAATCGGGCGCTCTGTGTAAATAAAAAACAATTTCACTTAAATAATCGACGATATTTGCGTCTCCTTATACTCTCGCTACTGTAACTAATAAATTAGCCACTAAAGTGCTTTAACAGCTATAAACATGCAAGTGGATAGTCAAGTTTGTAATTTCCTTTCGTCGTGATGTTTATACGAAAGTTTTGGGGCGCGTAACAAAATTGAACAAACTCTCGTAAAAAGATAGACAGGTAAGTCGAACTCCTAAGATTTCGCGATCATATATCCTGTCCTCGATAGATCGACGTAACTTCTGTACTCCGCTTTAACTTTGTTCCATGAACGATCCGATTACGATATTTTCTTTGACGATTGCGCGATCGATCGTTATTTTCACTCGCGCGTGTGTCGCATAGAGAGCGGAAAGACAGGAGACTCGACGAAGCAACCATCGACTCATCGCGATCATAAGGTGGCCCCTTTTTAATGTCGAGGCCAACCAATGGCGATTGGTTGCGGTCATACGCGACAATGTCACGCGCGGCATAGTAATCACGGTCTCCGAAGGAGTTCACGGAGGATTCAAGGTGTATTCCCAATTGAAATCGCTTTTAATCCAGCTGTTTGCTAATACGACATAGAGTAACCAGAGTCGGGGATCAGGTACTCGCACGGACCGATTCGATCGGAACGCGTGTCGATAAATGTCTACAAACGAAAATAACGTCTTACGAACATATACTGTTCTACGTATACTTTAGTTTTCGAGTCATGGATGTTTAAAGAAAATTAGGCTGAACGCAAGGCTATCGTTCGAATCCACTTTATATCCTTTATCGTCGATCGTGTACGTTCGTGTTCGCTAGCGTTGAATACGCGAATAGAATCGCTAGATGAAACAGTTTCTTAAATCGCGTAAAGTACTCACTGGCCTCGGTCCTATGTAACGAGTATATCACAGGCAGGTATACGCGAGTATGCGCGAGTACTCGCGTGTATACGCGTATATACAAAGTTCCGCACCATTTATGAAAGCGAATGTCATAGTCTTTTTGTCTACAATTTGTACGAGCTAAACTGCCGGACATGCTTCTTTAAGTCTGACAATTACCGTGTCCTACATCGCTTAAGTTGCAAGTATATTTGTTTGCACAGGGAAAATCTCGCCGATAATCGGAAATATTCCGATTCGTTTTGAAATATCAACGACCAATAAACGAAATCTCCGACGCAATTGATATATCTTTCATTTTTCTCTTACTTTGGCTTGGCAAAAGTATCCTTGAAATGTTTGTCCTTGTTGTTTCTACTAAAAGCATCGAGTAGCGGGAAACTAAAGGGAAAATACCGTCCAACTGTTTCACGCATCCATTGGAAGCGTTAAAGATCCGTCAAGATTCACGAATATCTGCATCTATCCAAAAATTTCTTCCGCTATCTCCTATGCTTGTTGGTTTTATGCCGCCGTGCGCGGCAATGTTTCGCTATCGATCGAATATGCCGCGGAATTATCCTCGAAAGAGATCCGACTCCAAGAACATCCATTCCTTGAACTCGAGCGATTATTACACGGTTAACGGTGTAATACAAATGGTTCTACAAATACCTCGATTATCCACTACGGTGAAAAATTTTCCACCGAACGTGCAACGCGACGATAATTCGCGTCAACTACGTATCCCCCATTCCGGTTTCACAACGATACATCACTGACCAGAATGTCGGCTAGCTCGGTCCGACGACATAATAACAGCGCGTGGAAGCGTGGCGTCATTAAAGGCACGTCTAATAACGTAGGATATCTTGTCTGACACGCACACACGCGTTCTACGATACGTATTACGTGAACCGAATGTTGCGAAATTCGCACGAAACGAGTAGCACGCTACGTCGTTGCCCGTTTCATCGATGAAAGAAATATGTACAACGATATTCCGAATCAACGCTAAGACGCGTTCGTTGTTGTTCGAATTTTCATCGTTTACGCCGTATATACGGAACGTTTACGAGCATTACTTTTTAACATTTTTCTCACGAGCGAAAGGTCTGTGAGACGAATAAAAGAGAAGAAACTTTCGCTATTTTTCGTACGCGATAGGATAGCCTGAGTCGGCGTTAGTCGGTGCTTATCATTCGCGCTATTCGTCTCGCGTAATAACAAAACCATGAACGTTTTGCATCGTCACATTGAACGCACATTTTAACTAATTGCAAGATACGTAACGCTTTGTCCAGACCGACTAGAACTATTCGCGAGCTGCTCACCAACAGAAACGGCGGAACAGCGTCGTGTCTACACCGCGGTTCTCCAACAACTCGCAAACAGCTTCCAAACGGTTAGAAACTTATTGCTCGTACGCTGGCCAACCCTTTCGTATGCCGCCTCTCGAACGAATAGCGTTCGCTACTCGCTAAAGTATCCGCACTGATCGCCAACAGCGATCCGGACGCAGCCTAACCACACTACGAACAACTTATTTTTACAAATACCTCGATATAATTATTCGTCCAAGTTGCCGATATCGTTCGTACACATTTGATCAACTGAGTTTTTTAAAACACGGTACGTCGCAAAACACGATCTCTCTATCTTTCTATCTAATTTCATATTCGTAATCATAAATCATAAATCATAAATCATAAATCATAAATCATAAATCATAAATCATCGTTTACGCATATTGAATTGTATTTGTACGCGTGTATGTACGTGTGTACAGCTGTACTCTGTCTAATCCCACACATATACCGCGACATAATCGAGATATCGTAGAACATGTGATTGACAAATTCAGCGGCAGAAAGTCATTGTCTAACAATGTCTAGCGACAGTAGGAGATCAGGATTTTAATGGAAATATCGTGGCCACGGCAAAAACGGGAGAAAACAAAGAAGTAGATGTAGAAGAATAGATGTAGAAACATTTTTTTAACGAGCGACGATATACGATCAAGCAGGAAAGAAGAAAAAATATGTAATTTAAATGTAAATAGCAGATGTTACGCGTCGTAAGTGAAACCGGTTGTAACTTTAGCAATCGGCTGCACGTGGACCTTAATAGACGAGTTTGTGCGCTAATCGGCCTTCCGTAGGAAAACCTAGTGTATGTTCGACGAATGCTCGTTTATAGCGAGCTATTGGACGTTCGACGAAAAACATTAAGAAAAGCTAAACCGCGATTGGATTCGATCGACAAATTCTCCTCGCGAATGTGTCATTTGGCGATAAAACAATTTCAAGCAACGAAATATACATTTTTAGAGCAAAGTACGCGCGGAAAGAGACAAAAGAGCGCAAATGACGGACGTTTCCAATAATACGTATACGACGAGGCTGTTCTAGGTTTTACAATTCGTAAAATATTAACCGTCAAAAACGGGGGCGGCGAGGATATGTTTGACGCATGGCTGATATTCGTACATCGCTTTCTCACTGCTGTATCACCGTGTGGCAGAGCTTGGATATGGAAACGCGTTGCATTACGCGTTTCTGTGTACGTACATACCGCAACCTAGCTGCGTATATCCGATTGCATCGCGATGATATTCGCATCGATATTCGAGCCGTGATTCTCAAGCCCCTTTCCCCAAACTTACCACCATTTCAGAACGCAACAAGAATCCGCGAGTGCTGATAACAGCGGTGGGCGTGGTCCACGAGAGTGGAAAAATCGAAATCGCCCCTGTTGTCCAGTAATATCGCTGCAACGGGATGATCGACGATGGAAATTCGAACGATCCAGGGTATTTTTAAGCTTCGACGTGTAGCATACACGTATAACAGATGTAACGATGTAATAGAGCGTGTTAAGCGGTAAACCATCTTCTTCTTTTCTTTTCTTCTTTTCTTCTTCGAAAGACAGCGATGTGTCCGCCGCGCCTGACGTTTCGTCCAGTTCACGCTTGTCGTCTGATTCGTTCGTTCGTTTAATTTCGAAGAATACGAAAATACTTTTCTTGAGTGGTTATTGAGAAATATCTTCCAACGATATTCGTCCGATTTAATATTGGCGAGTACATATATTTCAAGCGGACGTACGATAGTCGAAGAATAGAAAATAATCGCTTCCGATCTCGATAAATTTCAGCCGGAAGGTAGGAAAAACGTAACTGAATGAAAGATAGGAAATGTAACAGCTCGACGAGCGAATATAAATTTCAAGTAAAGTAGGTCTAAAAGAAGCTATAAAAGGATAAATAAAAAGACAAAATTCTTACGCGTTTACGATCATAGTAAAGTTACGCGCCTTCGTTTCGCTAACATTAGCTACGCGTTTTCATTCTTTTCGTCGCGGTAACGATGTTGACCTTAATGGTAGCAATCATTTTTTTCTTACTTTTAAGAAACAGTCGTTCTCCTTTCTTCTTCCTTTCGTTATTTACAAGCTTAGAAGCTCGCCACACGAGTAAGAGATACCTAATATGCGAACGATTGTTAAAAGCCAGAAACAAAATATACTGCAGACTATAAATAATCGGCAGACCTTGTTCTCACCGTTTACGGTGGACATTTACGATAACGGTCAGGCTACGCCTGTGCCACAAGTGACAATATAATATGTAGTTTTATAACGGTCGTTTGCTTTGACGCTACGTTTCCTAAAAAAAAAAAAAAATACAGACTTTTCAGTGTATCGGTAGCAATTTCTTCCGATTTGCTTTCGACGTTCTACATTTTCTCGTAAAGAAAGTTAGAACTTTGTATTCTTAATAATTTCTTATCGAGTTTGAAATACGTAATAAAAGAGTGTACAGGTTAAATAATCTCTTATCTAAAGAACGAGATAACGCGAAGAGAAACGACGATATTCTTCTTACTTTGAATTAAACTATCAAGACGTTGCATAATCGCCGCATAATAAAAGAAAGCGATATCCAGCTTTTTGTCATTTAGCGATGTAATTAACGATCTAGCGGTCTTAGATTTATATCCGGTCATAAATCACGGCTGGTCGCATTCTCGGTAGTTTGATCGAAAACAAAAGTCCCGCCATACAGTGAAACGTCGTAACGACAAAGTAAAACAAAGCAAACGTGTATAAGCCAAGCACGTGATATGATTCATACCGAAATTAATAACAGGCCAGACCGGAACACATTATCCAAGGCACAAGGCAAACAGCGTAGACCGAGACGTTTTCACGAGCTGCAATCTCAGCGAACGACATGGCGTCGCGACCTCTTGCCAGGAGTTACGAGGAAATTCTCGCCGGGCGTCGCGCCGCATCGCGCCGTCGTACTTTCCCTTTTTCTTCCGTTCCAATCGGCTAGGTCTTTCCACTCTTAACGCCCTACGCGAGTATCGAAGAATTCGCAAGCGCGAATTAGAAAAGATATTTAACAAAGGCATAGGCATAGACTCGTTTGCATCGCCGTACAGAAAATTACTGCATCTTCGATGTGGCGGCCAAGTTCTATTTACAACAGGACTTTTATCCTACGTTTTTAAGACGAAACACGACTTTCAAACGTCACTTTCTCTGTCTGTACGTCAAATTCGTCGTAACAATTTCCATTAGAGCGACAATAAAGTACATACCTCTGTATGTACAATTTTCAGTTCGCGTTAAGCGCACAAACCTCGCGACATTCTGCAATTTCGTTGATACGAAAAATATGTGTGACAGGAAAATGTGAAAGTTAGAAACGATAGATTTACAAAATACGATGAAAACGATCGGAACGAAGAATGCGATCGGACTTTTCGAAGCCTCTCGAGAGTTGGCATTCTCGACTAGAAAACGATATCTCTCCATATATTTTATCGACGATCTAATGCAAAGTACGTTTATTGATTTTAAACTTTATCGAAATAGCGCGGCGCTCCACGATTCGCAATTTTAATCGAAATTTTCTAAAAACCGAGAGTTTCGATGTATTTCTCTGTATGGTACATGGAAGACACAGGTTGGCTCGAAAGGGAAGCCGTGTCGTGCAGATCCTCGGAAAACTGTCAGGACGCTGGAGACCCACCGGGAATTTCCGTACGAAACACCCCGGAAAGATAGGACGTGAATTTAAAATATCGCCGTCAGATTGCTTTGAGACGATAAAACGTCACTTTTTTTAAGCGATACATCTTTTCGCGAACAGGTTACGAGCAAATAATACATTGACTCGTCCTTCGAGCGAACCATCTTGCATGAAATTCTCCTACTTTGAGATAGAAAATTGTACGTTTTGGATATAACATGCAACGGATACTATCGCGAATACTATGTACGCGTGTGCGTATTGGTAGCTACGATTAGTTTTTCCACGTTCTTGGACGAACCATTATCGTAGACCGATTGTTTTCTACGCAGCGTTACAGCCGAGATATTCGATGATCGAACGACTCTTTCCTGACGATTTGCACGAGATATCGCACATCTCGCGACCTGCTTTCGTTCGCGTTGCTTCGAGCACAAGACATCTCTAGCGACCCGATTATTAATATTTTATCGGTTCGCGTGGAATAAGGGAACAGGGAATAGAAAATAGGAAATACAGGAATAAGGACATTGGTAGAATATGCGATCATGGTATACGGATTAATTAATCGTAAAATTAGAATTATATTCAAATATTTGAATCGAAAGACAAGAAAGTATAGAAGCACTTGAAAATTTCTATTCTAGCGCTTTCTGTTAAATATCTGAATCGTTGATAAATCGTTGCTCGAAATTAATTTCTTCGATGAAAAAATATTTTTCATATTTTTGAAATACGTGTAAATTTGAAAACCGATATTAATCGTATTTGGTTATTCGGCGACCGTTGGTCAGAATTCGTTCTCGCGTAAGGAGTTTCGCGGAGGAGATCCGTGACGCATAGAGGTTACTGGTAGGTAGCAGAGCGGATAGAACGCGACATCCGGCAGCAGTCTATAAAATTCCTTCGGGAGCGCACCCGGGAGACACCCATCCGCTTCCTTCTATCTCGTGGACTTTTTACAGGAACGTGGTCTGCGACGACAAGATGTCGCGGCCGACGAAGACATAGAGCCGTCAACCTACGGCTTCCGGTTTGGCTTCTCGCGATTTTATTCCTCCACCGACCAGCCACGTGTCACTGAAACATTTACACCGTGTCGTGCAGCTTGTAGCCTCGTGATTTACGATATTTCTTTCCCTTCTTTTTCCTTCGATAGTTGTAAAATTGATCTTCAATTTTTTAACGCGATTGCTCCCGTCGCGTCGTTTCTTTCTCTCACTTTTTATTCTTAAAGTAGCATCTTTCGCCACTCGAATAACTTTTAACGTATCCAGGAAGATAGCCGATTAATAAAATCGTTAAGAATAATTCACGAAGAATAATCGAAATCGGAGAAATTAATTCGCAATTGTTCCGCCAATGTTCTGAAAAACGTACAATTATTTATATGTATAACGAAGTTACGGACGATGTTTGTTTCTCGTGTTCGACTGATATCGAAAGGGAACACCGATAGCAATACCGAATAAAAGGTAAATGCCTTCAAATCGATTTAGATGGACTACATTTCTTTTGCAAATACGATAAATTACGGATAGGTTACACGAGTTTAAACGAAAGATTAGCTTCGTATTATTATTAGCACGAGTTTCCTAGAATTTATTCTAGAAAATTGTACAGTGCTGTTTCGTAGAATCCTCCTTAATAGATTATGTACTAGCAATCTTCTATTTATTTATTCATTCGTTTATTTATTACATATCGCGGCAAAGTCTTCGCATTAACTTTTACGCAAAGTTCTTACGTTACAAATGTACCCGTTTATCAAAAAGATTAGGAAAACGATATACGCGACAATATGATAATTTTTCTAATCAGACGCGTAAACGGATTACTTCGATATAGTCTTTCGCTCTGTGTTCCGTGTTCGAACGTTTAACCGCGTGTCTTGCAAATTGGTGCAAACAAGGGCCTGTATTTGACGTTTAATCGTCGGTAGACGTCTAAACATCGACAAGCGTTCAACTTCGAGTCGACAACGACGCTAGGATTGATTTGGATGGATCTGTCAAATTCGACGAGTATATACAGTTGTTTAACAAGAAAAAAAAACCACCAATCTATCCGTTTCGTATCGATTCGATAAATATTAATTTTTATTTTCGTAAAGCACGGAAACTTAATTTCACGCGTAAAAGGTGATCGATACACGCGTAATTTCTATGGAAAAATTTCTAGAAGAAAGATCACTAGACGAACCCTACGACGAAAAACGCTTTTCTACTTAGATAGGTATCGATGCATAGAACGTAGACGCTTTATTTAGAAGAATCAAGGAAATCTAAGTTTCAGCTCGCCGCCTGTTGGCGATTTGTTCGTTACATCGCGATCGTACAAATACGGTACAAGTTGCGTTATCCAAAATTTCGTTCAGCTGAAAAGTTCGTCTGAAACTCTATATGGAAGACAAAACTTACGATCGAGATATACGTCTATAGATCGAGACCCATTGAAATACTCATCGTTCGTGCATAACGCGACAGAATCGTTACAACGTCGATTATTCGCGATACATCCTTTGAAATTCCGTGCTGCCGAAACGAAACATCGACAAAGCGATCCAGTTGATTAGTTCGCGACACAGAGGCTTTCGCGTTCTCATCGAAGAATCCAACTCTATACGCATACTTCCAGAGTCGTCGCAACAAAGTCGATCGCTCGAGTCGATAAGCGTTCGACCGTGGTTCCGACCGCTTTGCCAGATCGGCCGATGGATGTTTGCACATTGCACAGGTATAGAACGCGGCTTGGTCTATCTAAGCGAGCGTGCCCGGTGAATCGCTTACGTGTTTGGTCAGCTTTACCCGCGTTACCTATCATCCTCTACCCGGCGTAAACATCCGGTCGGAGGGTTTATTATGGTAAAAGAGGAAGCCCAAATGCTTAGATTTTCCCTAGTCGCCGTACCTTTGCCTCCAAACTGGAAGGAAACGAATTCGTTTTCACCGATTCGTTGACAACATCGTCGTCCACACGAAGACCAATTCCAACGTTTCTAATTCAACGACGTTTCGTCAAAAACTCGACTTTCGAACAATAACGACCTAGTATACGCGTGTGATAAATTTTCTTTTCGACAAATTTTATTCCACGTTTTCGACTTATTCTCACACGTGAGAGAACCTATCGTCGATTATTTACTCCTGTTCGATCCGAGCGAAACTGTACGACTGGCTACCGTTCGTAGAAATGTGTCGTAGAAATCCATATTTTGAACAACTTTCAACCGATTATTAATCAGCATAAATTACGAACATCATCCTTCTTGCTCCTACATTTTATGCAATTACAACTGTGCGATACGTAGATCGAGAAGCAACAACAAAGAAAGAAACGCGACGACGATATTCTTCCATCGAGCGAATTCCTCAAAATACGAACAAACGACTCGCTATCGAAGCAAGTACTCCGGAAAGATGGCTGAATAACATATTTCGGAAAATGACAATATCGCGATAACTCGACGCGATCACGCGTATTCCGAATATGTACAGTGTGCATCTATTTTCAAATTTGCGCGATCGATCGAGCTATCGCCATATAAACTGAAATAAAACGACAGTTAGCATCGATCGAGATATCGAAATTTTACTTGTTTACACTTCTGACTTACGCTAGACTTACGACGACGCTTATTACGTTGTATAAAATTATTTTTACGTTCACGTCAGCCGAACCCTTAATCGCGTGTATCTAAGATAAGAAGCAAGAAACTAGAAAAATGTCTACAACAGTTCCTTTATCGAAATAAAAGCGTCTAATACACCTGCATATGTATCGGTGTACCTGTTCTTTTATCATTAGGGATTAGCAACAGATAATCTTTTTATTACGCTTGTTAGTTCTTCGGTTCTCTACGAAAATAATAAGTTCTAGGTAATTGTAAACTTTTGTTCTGTATACTTCCATTTCTTATTCTACCAATGCATTACTGTGCAATGTTTTAATTAAGTAATCTCAAAATATACGTACATATATTGATGTTTCCTTTAAAATTCCTATTCTCAAATTCACCTATGACTTTACCAATCGATCGAATCGTTGTTTAAAAGCCGTACGAAGAATACCGATAACTTTGTATACACACGTAGCAACAAATGCTACTTGTATACGTAGGACGATCGAAATTTTGTTCAAAGGTCATCGCTATAGAAGCGCGTAATTACCTAATTATCGCGCGCTCTGATCTTAGGATATTTCCTCGCGGAGATCCGGTTGTAGAGTCGATGATATAAGTAACAGGGTCGAGCAGCCACTAGAACATTGTCGCAATTTTCGTATCAAAAGTTGGTGTCTATCTACCGAACCAGGGCGAACACGTTGCACGTATTAGTTGGTTCAACGTGCCGCGAAACACTTGTCCCCGTTTAACTGGCGCGTATTAATCCATTTTAAAATTCAGCTACTTTATCCATACGTAGCATGTAACGTGTATACGCACTTACGAGCGATACACGTACACTCGAGAGTCTCTTTATCTCTTGGTCGGCTTGGTCGGCTTGGTCGGCTTGGTCGGCTTCGTCACAAGTCGCTCCTCGAAATCATTTCTTTTCAAAAGCTTCGAGCCACGTTTGTAACAACAACAGCGGCAAGCACGGGTAGGGAGGGTTTAACAGCGAGTTTAAGGGAGAACATTGGCCATTGGATGAGAATTCGCGTAATTCGTTCAACGTTGTTACTCTCAATGCGCACAAGGGTCGCTCGCGGCAAAAGTGCAAATCTTTTTAGCATTCGAGTGGAAATTTTATATTCTTAAAGCTTCCGATGAAAAAGCCATTGGCTATAGTTTGATATTCTCGTAGAAAAGGATACAACACTATCCTTACCAAATGCCGTACAAGTCGTACGCCGTAGAAAATTGGCTATCGAGAACTCTGTCTCGTTCTTTCGTTAATCCGCTTCATAATCGTGCGTTTATTCTTCTTACAAAAATTTCTCTTCCGATATTCGCCAGTCTTCCGTTATTACAGCTACTTTGTTATATCAAGCGTCTAGTTACTCGTCGTCTACGAGTTCTTTTAATTAACAACGTTTAAGCTACATGGCCCGGGGCAAAAGCTAGAAAAACCTATACGTACGTACAGGACAGGACAGATAGACGAATGGACAAAGTCGAAAAAGATCGTTGTCTCCGTGTTTGTCCAAGCACGTTAAAAGGTAGTGCGTTTTTCTGCGTTGGTCGTGCGACGCTAGATTTACGCCCGATACTACATACTCGTAGAACCTCGAGTAGTCCTCGGAAGAACGACGAAAATACACGTATCGTAAGAATACGTATCGTCTCGGTGTTACTCTTGAACATTATTTAGTATAATATGACAAATTTACGTTGAAATCACACATGTATGTTATCGGCAGAAAAATATCTTAGAAGAAGGCACTGGTAGAAGCAACTTTTACATATTTATGATATTACGTACGTAGCGGCGCGCGTCTCGGGTTTGTTTCGTCCAAGCACGGCAAGACAGCTTCGGAGCTTCTAAGGTGTATTCGACGTGCTGTAAGGTCGATCGACCGTGATGAAATCGACGAAAACATCCGATCGCGTGGAAACCGAGCGGCAACTTTCCCCTTCTTCCAGTCGAATTAGACGACAAACGCTTTGGTTCACGTTTCGTGAACATCCGACATTTCACAACTATCGTTGTATACAGGGTGGTTGGTAACTGGAGGTACAAGCGGAAAGGGGGTGATTCTACGCGAAAAAAGAAGTCGAAAATATAGAATAAAAATTATTCGTTCGAGGCTTTGTTTTCGAGAAAATCGACTTTAAATTTTCGCTCGGTACGCGTGCGGTACGTTGTAACGGATCTCACTGTAGATCGTTGTCTCGATGGAAAAATTTAAAAAAAAGAAAAAGAAATAAAAAAAAATTTTTAACCCCTTTTCCGCTTGTACCACCAGTTACCAACCACCCTGTATAATAAACGTAATTCTTTCGAAGATTCGAAACGACTTTTACAACGATTTACAACGACATTTCGTTAGACATCGACGCTGGAGAATTAGAAAAGTTTTTAGTAAAATCTTCCGTTTCGTCTCGATGGTGCGTTCGTATTGCCAAGCGTAATCGAAATCACGCGTAAAGGTCGTTGAAAATAGAGAGACGAAGAAATACGAAGAAAGGAAGAAACATTCAGTCGTACAAACGCATAGTCGAAGATTATTTTAATCGTCATGTTTTCAACAATGTTACAAGATACGCGTATAAACGAGGAAAAAGTTTAAGCGAAAGATAACGACAATTGCCACTAGATATTCCAACATTGTGCAATACTTTTAAGCCGTTGTTTGTTTACTAATTTGTTTACTAATTTCGCGATAATATAATCGATCTGATACTTTCAAAGCCATTGCGATACAGAAGGCAATGTTGTTACGTTGAATACAGAAAACGGTGAAACTTTAGTTCTTTACGTACGCTTTCCTGCGCGTAATTAATTCGCCATCTACGTGCGTTTCTAAACGCGTTGTCTAAAGCAAAACAGCCAAAAACGACTATCTCGCACAGACTGTACGATCTTCTACGTTCCACTGTTAAATTACCATGCAACTGTCGGAATTGAAACTCGTATATCACGACGTTCAACGTGAATCTAGCAGTCCCAAGAGAAGCCGAAAGACAATCGTTCGCGGTTCGATTCGCAACGTGGAGCAATACAGAAGCCGAATCGCGTTGCGCTTCGATATTGCATCGAGGTATCCGCACCGCGTCCGACCCAAGCTATTACGTCTACGCAAATGTTGCCGTGATGTAAATCTGTCGGGGAATGGCCGACCTCGAAATTGCACGGCCTAACCGATACCGCAGCAGCTCATTAGCTGGTCGCTCGTTTCACAAGCCGCATTTTCTATCTCGAGCGAACCATTTCCAATCTTCTTCGTCTTTCTCTCTTTTCTCGACGCTAGAGAGCCACCCATCTATATTAAAAGATATAAACAACTCGTATAAACTGACCTAATCGTTAAACGTTAGGATCCGATCGATGCGATGAAAATAAACGAGTGCGCATTAAAGTAGACGAATTTGAACAAACGCAAGCGTTAATTTCGTTAAACGTATATGCGCGATCGAACAACTCGTGGCTGTGCTCCATCGTGTATTACACTTCATGGATTCGGTATTCATGGATGGTCTCGCCGTGTTCCTCTTTTACGAGTCCTCTCTCCTCTCGTAAACGAATAGACGAAGATACGTTGGTGGTAGTGGGTGGTAGGTAATCAGCAGGCTTCGTCGATCAGTGATCGGTTATTTTATCGAGATTCGTTTACTATACGCGCAACGGGAAGAGAGAGAGAGAGAGAGAGAAATCTCACCTGTGCGATGGAGTGTTGCGGTGGAACGATGTTTTCACATAGCCTCTCGGGGAAATATTAATAAAGGGTGCTCCGAAACACGTGGTACAACACGCGTGGAGAGTCGGTTGGTGTAAAAAAAAGGGAGGGAAATAAATCGAAACGGTGGAATAAAACATCGTGTACGAAGTTTCCGTTGTCGGAAACGTTGATTCACGGAGAGCCAACTCTTTCCCTCGGATGGTTGTTTGCAAAGGTATTCTAGTTGTCCTGGCATGTTTACGCCCAGGTTGGAGGGTAGTTGACGTGGTTCGAGCTATCGGTTCTTTTTTATTTATTTTTTCTTTTTTTTTTTTTTTTTTTTTTTTAGTAAGGGATTGTCGAGAATCTCGTGTGGAATCGAGAGTGCCGAACTGTCGAACAGCGAAGCTCGATTTTTCGAATACAAACCCGCGTTCTCCCTCGAACGTACCCGCATTTACTCGTTCGTTTCCGATACGATATAATTCAGTTTGTTTAATTTTTCAGCCACCACACCGATGACCGAAGCTCGTACAGAACGATTAAAAGAGATTCAACAACGCTATATATATATATATATATATATATATATATATATATATACATGTATGGGTGTGCGTAGATCTGGTAACGCTTAAATATTTTCAGCAATTCGTGTCAGACCGGTAGGCATTTCGAATTGTCGTGGACGCGTCGCGCTAGTCGATAAATCGGAACGTTGGATTCGCCGGTACCGTTGCTGCGTTCGCTTATACGTCCTCGCGACCTTTTTTTACAGTTTACAGGTTCCCAGGGTTCCTGTGACGGGAGACATCGCGTCAAGACCCGACTTGATCTCTTGCGTTTTAAAATTCGCTAAAATAACGCTAAAAATACAATATAATACGGAGAATACAGAAATTTTGGCAAGTTTCTGTGAACGGAAGAATCGCCGATCTCGTTCGCACGTTCGTAGCGAGACGATCGAAACAAGTCGAACTACCAAATCCTAGATCACGTCCTTCCAGATTCCCTTCGATCCCGGCGGTATTCTTTTCATCCTCCGAGACCTAATGACGCGTCGAAGATGCTCGTTAAACGGACTTCTTGGCTCTTCCACGATGGTCGATTCCGCGAGTCTGCGGTCGTCCAGAGGGGCCGTAAATCGGTAACTATCGATAGAGCGTGCAAGGTTTGTCACTGCTAAAACCGTGACACAAAAGCGACGTTCGACTTTGAGATTGAAAGTTTCCTCGTAGGCTTACTTTGCGTAAAACATATGGCTGTGTAATTTTATTCCACGTATATTCTATAGTTTTCGAGATTTTCTTTCCCTTTAAAGTCATCTTCGAGGAAAGAAATTTTCGCGTTAAGCATCTATTCGTATTTTACCGTAAAAAAATGTATCTTATCGTTATGTTATTGTTGCCACTCGGTTTGTAAAAGTATCGCTTGTATATTGGCGATAAAGCGAAAAGTGGCGATGCCTTCCTTTTTTATTAGATCGGCTGCGTACGAACAAAGGTTACAAAAGTTGGTAATCTGGAAGATTATGTTATCGAAGTGATTATTATACTAGGAGATCCAAAAAAATCGTCGTATACCATTGTCTATGACACTCGTAGATTTCTCGTATTTTTCCGCGTTCGACCACTCGAATCGTACGTATATGGTGTTATCATTCACAGGTTCGGTATAGAAAACATAGCGTGAGTTATACAGGGAAACTTATCTCGATATACACTTGGCTGCGACGTCAGTTGGACAAATTTTTGAATTACGTGCGCACCAAGATCGAACACGAACTTGTCATTTTCTAGCTTTATAGAATAGAGGTGTATTATCGCGTTTGAACGTTCGAAAGTTTTAGAGCCTGAAAATGCAGAAATCCGTCTTCGTCCATGTACGACCATTTGAAAATTTGCAAACACGAAAATTATAGAACGTGCGAGATTCATTTTTTGTTCTCGTTTAATTTCTTACGTCAAATAACTGACAAATAACGAAATCTCGTCTCTCTCGTCGATTAATCGCGATTCGCGAAAACTTGGACCGTCATAGTTTACTGAAGGCAGCGGATGAACGATGTTCGCGGCCATTGTATAAACGGTAATAAGCTTGTAACGTTACGTAATAGTAGATGGCTTCGTCGCTGACACGCGTGTATACGCGCATTACAGACACACGCTGACTGGTTGCACGTACCACGTAGCGAGCGTTTCCTCTTTAAGTCAAACCTTTAAATCGATTAAAATATTAACGTTTAGAGAATGCCCCATATTTTTATTGCCACTTCAACTCGACCAGTTTTAACATTGATCATCTGTAAAAAGCCGGAGCAAGTAATTCTCCGTACGCGACTTGGAAAGGAAATGTCGGGCCTTCGAAACGGAATACCATTCGATCATCTGACAAAGGCGAATTAATAACCTGCAGAGAAAAATAGATATAAAAGTAAAGAGTGGCTGCGATTGCGGACGCACGCGGTTTGCACGTGTAATCGACTCGTCGTAATCATCGATTAAGTGGCACGACCAGGGTCCAAGTCCGCGAGCTTGTGGATGAACAGATCGCAGACGCGGGAAACGTGGGTGGCATCGATCGCGCGGATCGAGATTATCGAGGGTCGCGCCGGCATGCCAGGAATCCTGGCGTTTCTGGGTTAGAGGCGTTAAGGCCGATTCGTACGAATGCATGCAGGGTACGCGACCCGTACTTGGTTCGATCGATAACGCCTGCCACGCTCTCCGTACACCTAGTCCAAAGCGAATTTAGAGTCCATTGCGGCCGCCGTTGCGACTTTGATTATTCCATTATCGATTACTATTCGTTCGAAATGGTCGTCGGAATCGTACGTTTCGAGATCGTTGCTTTAGTCTAAAAAAAATACTTTTCGACGTAACTTTTCCGTTTAAACGCGGAGTAACTAACCAATTAATCGAGATAATAATCGAAATAGGATAACGCGTACGCCGAGCTACAACGCGCGTCTGTCTTTTCACGTTGCACGCGCAAACGGTCAAAGCAAAACATATAGGATACGCGGGCCTCTTAGGTGCAGCGTACGTTCCGTAGGGTTGATGAAATTTTCGGCAAAATGTAGCCGATGGTTGGAATTCGATAAGACGATAACGCGCTCGGACCGATGCGACGAGTAGCGAGAGGAAGATGATCGGTGAAACACACGGAGAACAGATTTGTAAGTCTAGTCCCGGAAAAAGGAGGTCGGGGCCAACCACGACCGAACAACGAACGATTGGATCTACTGGGGCGTAAAGCTTGGCTGGTGGTGGGTGTTGTTGTTTTCTGCGCATTACAGCGAACCATTAATTCAAATTAGAGCACGTTTCGCTGGTTCACCGGTAGCCCGGCATAGATGTAGGTCAAGTGTTCTTCGCGCGACACATTTTGGCCGCGGAACAACGAACTGGCCAACGAATGCCCGCCAAATAATAGTTGCTGCCAAGCAACGTTTTGTCCACGTGCTATTGTACTCTGGCAACGACTCTTCTTCTTCCTCTTATATACCGCGGTTATCTTCTTTTCCTCAGAGAGAAAGGGACAGGTGGAGAAGAGGCAAGGCAGTAAAGAGCAAGAGAGAGGGTAAAGTTTTCATTAAGCTTTCGTCGAGCCGATCTTTTCGATTAATTGCGCCGGTGATAATAAAAAATATAAATAGTATAGCAAAGTATACATTTTCTCAGAAGCTTCTCCTTTAGGCGATGGAAATTTTTCTTTCGCAGCTTCTTTCCGACGCCCGGTAACATCTAATCCGTGTATCGAAGAATGAAATTTTCCAACTGCGAATCCTACGCTCCATATTAAACTTTGATCGTACTTTAGAAGAAACGACAGAAAGAAATACGACGAGTATTTAATCGAATCCAATTAATTTAATTACGTTTTCTTTTTCCTTCCGATATCTTGATTCTTATTTCTACAAACTAAAATAGGTACATACCTCTTCTCGATATCGATACGTCGCTTAAAAGATTAACCTTTTGCCAACTCGTGAAACATTTCGCACGAATCCCCGAATGATTTAAACGTATCTCGAAAAAGCTAATCGTAGGAAACGTGCGAGGAACGTAACAGTTTTGTGAAATTATTTACGCGATAGTAATTTTGATTGAAACTCTATTTACGACGAGCTCTGATTATGAAAATTCCTATATTTTTTATCTGATTATACCTTCTCTTTAATCGACATCGAAACGAAATTCATTTTAGTTCGCTATGGCGTCAAATTTAACACGTTTTTTTATCGATCGTATTTAGTAATTCGCTTGAATTCTAACCGTATAAAGTCGGTTATCCGTAGAAACAACGTTATTTAGATAGTGGAGTCGATATTCTACAAGTTGAATTTTATGCGCTTACAAAGGAAAAAGATTATAATTCGGATAACAACTCTTTCGGTAATTTCAGATCAAAGAATGAATAATACGAAGAGCGTACTAATACAATTATATACTAAGAAATAAGATCAGATCGCAACGAGGATATAAATAAAATGAAATTTTCATACGACGGTACTCGGGTACGTAATTTCAAAGTCACACGATGCTATAGAGGGTTAATTGTAATCGTCGTTTACGTGAAACATGGCTACAGACTAAGGATCGGTAGTTCAAATCAAGTTGCATTGTGTGGCATCTTGGCCGGACCTGGCACAACAAGAAGAATAGAATTGTGCCGCGCGTGTTTCAGTCGGAATTTTCAACTATTTAGATAACCGCGTGGCTGAAGGCCGGCAATGGACGTTTTTCAGCGGGGCTCGGTATTCCGAGTAAAATAATCGTGAAAAACATCACCTCTTAACGGCATACGATGCTGAAATCAAAGTTTCAACTATTATCGGGCGTTCGACACACTTGCGAATCCATGGTTGACGAATTAAAATTCGAATTTGTTACGACCGTTCGCGGAGAGACGCGGTCGCGAGGAAAACGCGTCAGCGAGAGGCGTAAATTCTCGCTACGATTCGGTGAATCGACGCCGCGAAGTAGTCGTTCCCCTGTTTCGGTTAAGATAACAGAGGTGATTAAATGAATATGACACAATAGAGTAAGTTATATTTCACCGTTTATTCCAACAACTTATAACGAAGACAGTTACGCTGGTGCGTATGTACGAGATGAGTGAGTGACTGATCTACGGGTGTGTATACCCGCTCGAAGGATGTTGACCGTTCGAAGGATGTAAAATCAGTACTGTCTTGGGAGACGATGCTGTGTCGGAGGAAAGCTAAGGATGGGTGTGTCTAGCGCACGGGACCATCGGATTTGTTGGTGCCGATGTTAAGAGAGTGAGGGAATAGGCTTCGTCGTTAATCGGTTAAACGAAGGGTCTTAACCGCCCTCGAGAGAAAGTGGGTAGTAGGAGGAAAGTTGCATCATACGTGAGAAAAACTAACTTTCCCTTGTCCAGCCGTGGTAGACAATAGTCTTTAGAAATTCTTCGGATATAGACGTTTGTTTGGTTTGAAGGACCTTTACTAGGAAATCTATGAGATTTATGGAAGGTACTTGAGACTGTTGAGGGTACGCAGTGAGTATCCGAAGACATCTGGTTGCCATATTGCCCGCGGTGTGTGGCCTGGGCTAGGTAGAGTGTTACGCGACGTAACAGAATTAATACGAAAAATCTATTCAAATTTGAAAACTACTTCTTTTAGCGATAACGTACGATCAGTAGACGATCGAACAATTTCTGTTCGATCTCAATTATCGTACGATTAACATTTCGCGTTACACGACTATCAAATGTCAAACGTTTACGTACGCGTCACGATAAAACTTAATCTGTAGCTTCTTTTGTCGAACTAACGCCGTTCAACGCCCTACTTCGTGATACAAACGCACCTAGAAAGAGTCCGTTACGGAGGATAATCGTAACTCTATCGAAAAGAGAATATAACCACGTTAAAACTATCAAAGCCTTACGAATTCTCAACGAAATGGGAAACCGAATTCTCGTCGCTATGTAAATGAAAATGCACGAGGCCCAGGGAACGCAAGGCTGTTCGAATTTCGAAAAGCCGGAGAACGTACTCGACGCGAAGTCGAGTCTCGCGGATAGTTAAAGATGCCACCGACGTTAAAGATGCGAGTTTGCGGAGTCGGACCGTCCAAAACTTATCCTATTACGAGTTTCTTCGGCGAAAGAGGAACGGAGAAAAGGAAGCCGCGTTTCGGTCTGGCGAACGAGCGCCTCTGCGAGGCATCGGCAATCTCGAGAAAACGCGTCGAATTTTCGACGCGCTGTGCAAACGGAGACGCAAACTCCAACGATAAGCCGTCCCTCTGCCTCGAGACAGATTCGCGAGGGATACGTTCTCGAAGCTGAAACACGAGTGACCTGGCTGAAAAGCGCAACAGCTCCTCTAACTTGGTTGGTTCGCGAGCAAACGATTAGAAAGTAGTTAAGAGGTTAAATAAGTCGAGGATACGCGACTTTAAAGCGCGAAACCCGTTTAACTCGCATCGTCGGTCGAGTTTTCTCGAAAGTTTCGCGACATTCTTTCGCTTAAAGTTACCGCTCTGAATTTAGATAACGTTAACGACGAGTGGCCCCGATTACCTCGAACGTTTAGAAGTATTATTCGTTAAGTTTGTTAATACGAAACCGTACGAGCGAGAACGAGACCAAGTTTCAGGTCAGCTTGCTTTACTTTAGACGAGATCGAAGGTTCGGTTGAATTTAATTAGTAAATTAATAAACCAGTAGGTAAGGTCGTAAGGACTAACGTGCTGATTAAACGAAAGACTTTTTCGAAAACTTAAGGACATCGTCGAGACTCCTTTGGAAAAGAATTCGTCGTATTTCACGGTAAAAATCGGTCGCTAATCCTCGTGTTTTCTGTTACAGAAAGGTCGCTCTAGTTATTATCCTTACGAGAGCCGGTTTGGACTTGGATCCAAACGCCCTGAAGAGGTTGAAAGTTACGGTGCCGAAGCTCGGTCTAATTCCATGGGTGGTCGAAGCACTCGTCGTAGCTGTACTAACGAAATATCTTCTTAATTTGCCCTGGATATGGAGTTTCTTGCTTGGAAGCGTAGTAGCTGCTGTTTCGCCGGCCGTTGTAGTACCTTGCCTCTTCAGGTTACGTGCCAAAGGTTACGGAGTTGCCAAGGTGAGATTAAATCATCTTTTTTTTTTTTCTAACATCTCTATCAGCAACCATACGAAAATTCTTGCCGCATCGTCCATTTTAAAGAGCGAGAAAAATCCGCAACGTTCTTCCCGTATTCTTCGAAGCAGTTTCGTTCGATCAAGAGCGAAAATTCAATGTCGCGATGCGTCGGCCAGACGCGATGTGTTCACAGATAATGCCCGCCAAGTTGCATCCGTTAATCGGTAGCGCGATACGGTCGGAACACTCGTGCGTCGTAAACTTACCGAATGCACGTCCACGCTAATTAAATTTCTTTAGGACGCCGGTTCTGCACCACCGCTGCAATTTCGCGTTTCCTCGCGATGCAATTGCGCACGACGAGACGCGGGAAAAATTCGCAACTAACTCGGTGGTGGTGTGGCGGTGGTCGAGCGAACGAGTCTTTTCGCGATGCTACTAACTCTACTTTGTTTCAAAGTAACCGAGAAAGTTTCTTTCGAAATACATTTCAAATGTACGTAGCTAGCTTTCCCATACGATTCCGTGCGACATACAGTCAGCGCTAGCGAAATTGCAGCTACATTTTCTTTGGTAGATTGAATTTTCCTGAATCGAGGAATAGAAACGCGTTTCGTACGGTTAGCAGGACTTTGTGTAGTTGCATCCGTGCTATTCGAGAGATCATCAAACCACGTTGATTCCAATTTGTGCAAAATATCGTTGAATATAAGCGACGAATGTGAGAGAGAACAAAGAAGCGACGTTTGATCTATACGCGGTGCACTTCCGATTAACGCAAATTCTTTTTCCAACTATTTAACATTATCATTTCTTTGTAATTTCATAATTGCGTTCTAGATATATTAATTTTCTTTCAGTCTTTCGCAATTATCTAAGGTTCAGGACGGTTGTTGGTTCGGTGCGAGCCCATCCGTAGCGCAGCCAACGTTCCAATAAAAAATTGTCTCCCCAGTAACAACATCGCGACAATTTTTCTCCTATTCTGTACGTTTCGACCTGTTTAATCTCAGATATCGTTCACGATATTCTTGTAGCGGACAATGTTCGATAAGTACATTTCGTCATCGTCTCTGGAGAGCCCTCGCGCGTAATTAATAGATAAACGATCTTTGCAACGGCAAACGCGCGTATCTCTTCAACGCCAAGGCGAAAAGCAAGTCGAAGAACAGTCGGCTGCGTTCAAGCTACATCTATTTAGTATCGTGATCTGTTCGCGTCGTTGGATTACTTAAACTTTCAGGAGCAGAAACGTTTGCTGGGAATCGAATACGCCTAGAATCGCCGATTACGATAAATTCATCATAGATAGAAACAGCACCGGCCTGTAATTGTACAGTGGTCGTTAGATGCCGTGAAATCTGCATGGTCGAGATCCTGTTTGACGCGGGATTGGAGGAGGACCCAATACAGCGAAATAGAATAAAATACGAAATTACACGTTATTCGCGTTACTTCTCGTCTCGTTTTTCCACCTTCTCGACCTTTCCGACCTTTTCGACTTTTTCCATCGAAACGTCGAAAATGATCATTCTTCTCGTTTGTCGTTCGAAAAGGACGATCGAACGATCAAAATCTGCGACAAAATTGTTACATACAAAGAATCATTTTATTAATAAAATCAATGTTATACAATTAATAACATAGGCGTAAATACGCGTTAAAATAGAAATTTATATAACACTCGTGATAGTTAATCCGCTCCTATAATGCTTCTGATGCGGGATTAAAGACGTTATTAAATTAATTAGATTAAAAAGATCAACGTTGCGGCGGTACTTTTGCGCAGATTGCAGCAGGATGGTCTGAAATTCGAAGGATCTCTATTTACCTCGTATCAGATAGGATTACAGGTTCAACAGCGTTCCGTAATTGCGGCAGATTAAACTAGCGGCTGGATTTAGCCGGATCTTTACCGATGGAATTTACCACATAGGTTATGTTTTCCTGTCAGTTGTACTTCCGTAACAATTGTTGCCATCGAAGAAAAATATGCAAAATAAAGTAGCTCGGTATCGCCAAGGTAACAATGAAAATTGAAAACTTGGTACCGCGGTATAAAATGCTTATTGCACGATACGTAACAGACGAAATTACGAGAAACTGATTGCTTTCGTCGAACTTGCATTAACAATTGTTCTATGCTAGTCCACTTACACGCGTTATCTCGTAAACAAATCGAATCAAAATGAAATTTATCCGTATTTAGCGTATTCGTTTGAGTTACAAGCAATCCTGCCGGCTAGCCCAAATAGCTTGAAACAGAGATACATAAAGTGCACATCGATTATTTATTTCTGATTGGAAAAACGAAGAATTTATACGAAAAGAGTTTCGATTAACTGTAACTACGTATACATGCTCGTTGCTCAGCCAGTTATTCGAGACATTAATATAAAACCGCCGAAGGAACGCGTCCGAATAATCACGAAAGACAATTTCTGTCGCGGATCGTGCATCCTTGGAAAGATGCTACGAAGGTTGTCGAAGATATCGTTTGTGGATGGCCGAGTGATCGATATTCAGACGGTAGTCTTTGCCTTCGGAACGGCCTGTCAGTAACCTTTCTTATCGACGAATCGACGTATTCGTCGAATTCCCATGAATGGCTAATTCAGTACCGCCGGGGTCTGACCATAACGCCCCGTCACTACTTGTCCCACGTTGCAACTTTGCTTTCACAAATTTCGCTTCAGATTGCTTTATCATTGAAAATAATCGAGATAACCGTTGCCCGGGACCATCGTACGCGTACGAAACACTTCGTACGCGAAATCAGACACTTTGAATATCAGGAATCTATAGTAAAGCTCTAATTGATAATTTACGATTAGAAAATTATGGAGAGTACGAGACTTTTTCTATCGTATCGATATATATATATATATATATACTCGAACTGTTCGAATTATAAGCGAAAGTAAATTATTAGATTTCGACAAAGATTAGAAACAGAAGGATACATTTAACGAGAAATGCGCGATTAACGCAGCGAATGAAACGATAAATTATTAAATGTTCACTAAATGCGAATAGCGTATGCCGAACTAATTGAAAGGTTTATCATTGCAAGGCGATTTGTTATGTCAAAATTTCATTTATAACGATGTAATATTTTGTGGAAGAGAAACGATTTCTTGCGTGTTTAGACATTATACGCTATCACTTGTAAAAATTACAATTTGAAAATTTACGCGACGCGATACAGAGACATTTTCTAAAATTATAGATCCGTCATTTAGAAATATATAAGTCATCGAATTATTTTTCCCCAAGATTGTACATATTACGAAGAAAAATTCAACGAAACGCCATCGCCGTCACCGAACAGCAAACAAACAGAATCATTAAAGACAGCTCGGATGCGAAGTTTACAGTCCAGGGACAAAAGTTGGTACGTCCAGAAGATTTGACGCGTCGCAACGATACGGTCGTGTTTAAAATGATAATGTGAAAAACATTAGCGAGAACGAACTGAACGATGAAGAAGAGCGCAAACGAGGAGAGAGAGAGAGAGAGAGAGAGAGAGAGAGAGAGAGAAAGAAAGAAGCAGATAGGAGAAACAGTGGGAGGACTTAAATAATTCAGTTTAGAAAATGGAGTGGAAGCTGTTTGAAGAGTGCAAAGGCCATTCCTGGCAATGTGATATTCATGAGTCGAAAAATCTAGGCGAGACTTTTTGTTTATTCGTCGCTCTTGCGATGGAAGCAGCCGCGCGAGCGAGAAGAAATTAAACGCTTTGTCGAGAATGTGCCGAGTAATTCGCATTAACCGCGAGATCAAAAAGGTTCCCGAGGAATCAAAAAGAGGAGGTCGAGACAAAGAAAAGAGAGGGAACCCTTTCTTCGTTCTCTCGTCCCTTTCCCGCGTGCTACGTACACACGTTCGTTGTACTTTCAAGTAATCGTGTTTCTGGACGTAATTTCTGTATTTCGCTCTGGAAATAAATTTCAAACGTTTTAACGGAAGATGTGGCGCAGATAGAGGTAATTTAGAATCGCGGAGACGAGGCAAGACGCATGGTGGATATTTCATAGTTGGCGTACGCGATCGTATAAATGCTATTTTAGCGTCGTTTAGAATATTAGAGGCCATTGAGTTTTTATTTAAGTGGAAGGTTTATCGCAGATCGGGTTAGTTAAGGAGAGAACGTAACAGGCTTAAAAGGCTAGACTAATCGATTAAATTAATATTCTGTTTCGTGCATTATTCGTCGCGTGTTAAACAGATTTTCTAGATTTCTCGTTAACCGGTACTCGACCGGTACCGGTGATTTTATACTTTACGCGATACGCGCCACTGACAGCGTATCGTATTACGTGTAAAATATAAAATATACGTTAAAACGAAGCGCTGTAAAATTAAATAATTTAATGAAAATTATGGCGGACCGGTTGCGACACGCGAAGCCGCCGATCGTTTAAGCCACGTTTCGTGCTATTTTTATTCGCGGATTCGGAAATTCGCAATCATCAACGTCTTGAAATACGATTTGGCCATTCGAAAATGACCCCATTTGACTGGCCATCCACGTTTACCAAACAGCTGAACAAAGTTTCCAAGTGCCAACTGAAATGAAAAAACAGATCTCCGCTGGGTCAATGGTCCACGATAGGGCTGCGAAAAAGCCTGGGGCCGAGATACCATTCGATCGGCAATGCGCGAACGCGATGAACGTTTATATACACACCGTCGAACAAGAGAAAAAGCAACGCGACGAAAGATTCTTCAAATCTAACCTCCTATCAAACCTTCGAAACGATCGCGCAAAAGAAGAACGTACAACGAAACAAATCTTTGCAGAAATCGCTGACGAATCGAAATCCCTTTGTCGACGGAGCAACTCAACGTGATTTAAGAAGTCGCCAGAACGATCGTCAAACTTAAATCCCATACGAGATATGGCTTTTCGAAGGAATCGCGAGAGCGTGATCTCGTTAGATTCTTCTTCCTCCTCTTAATTCTCTTTCGTTTCATTTTCCCCGATTCCTCCAACTCCGTTTCCCTTCTATCTATCAAACGGCGGATTATTTTCATTGACCTCGAACGTTCCGGCTTAAAGTTCCTTAATGGTTTTCCAAGTTACCGCGATGGAATGTGATTGCAGCCGATAACGAGGTTTCCGCGAGTCGCGGATGTTGTAGCCGTCGTTGGAAAATAAGGAAAGTTATGGGGGTAGGAGATGAAAAATACGGAAACCGTCGATTTCTGTCGGGATGCTGTTCATCGTGCCATCGAACTCGGTAAGAAAATTGCTCCTCCGGGATAGCTAATAATCCTTCTCTTCGTTATTTCGCTATCTCCTGGCGTGGATATAATTTAAATTTTACTTCTGTAATTTTAATATTTACGATTCGATATCTTTTACCCTGATATCGATAACACGACGCGCGACGCTCGTCGCTGATTGGTGCGACCGCGTCTACTCGAACGGGCGTAAGAGAGCCGAAGAACAAACGATAGGCGGCTGTTACTCTTGAACGATACATCGAGGAACATGAACGTCTAGGAATAATTCTAAAGGAACATTCGCTTGAAACGACGCATCCAGGAACTCCGCGTACAGTCTTTTATATTTATTAGACGAGAGTCGCTTAAATTCTCTCTCTCTCTCTCTCTCTGACTCTCGCTCGTATATTCGTTCCAGCATATCACAGAGCAAAGATACCGATTATAGCGGTAACAAGATTTAGTCGCACTCTGTTTCGCTATTTTTCTTGATTTCTTACGAAACAACGATTCGCTGTTTTGCATTCGAGAGTTATTGTTATTTTCAAAGCTGCGCTCATTATATATATATATATTTCTTTTTCTTTTACAACGTAAATCGTTAATTTGTATTAATCGTTGTTTCTGCGTCTCACCGAATCGCTAAAATCGTTTACACATTTAAATTTAATCGTTGCTTGATTTATTTCTCGATCAACAGTCCATAATCACTGCATCGAGGTACTTATTCGATCTGCGTTATTGGTTTCCCTTCAGGGCATTCCAACTTTGATCATCGCTGTGTCTGGAATCGATGACGCAGCATCAGTGGCGATCCACGGGATAATAAAGAGCATCATGTTCTCCCACGATGCGCTCTGGTATCAGATCCTCCAGGGTCCTATTGCCATTCTCGGAGGTCTTGGATTTGGAGTCCTATGGGGTTGGCTGGCTAAATATGTTCCGGAAAAGGGAGATGTAAGTACGCTAAATTTTACTCGCTTTCGTTACGTCGATCGTAATACTACTCGGTCGATGATCAGTGGGATCGTCTTTAACGTTTACCGTATCTTTCAGATCGCTATTCGCGCTGTATATCGACTCTTCTCTAAATATACGTTCGCGACAAATATACCGTAACTTCGACGCAGATACTGGTACATTGCCGGTTTTATACGACACGTACAACGTATGCATAAAAGTTTGATGATTGCGCGTAAGAGGGGCTCCGCGCCTTCGATTTTCATGAAATTTAAACACGTCGTAAACCCATCGTTCCGAACCATTTCTTTTTCTACTCGTACAACCGCCGCACGTTCGGCCACACTCTAGTTTTCTAGAGTTTCGCAGGAAATTCGAGCACGTCGCACAACAGCGCGCGACCGCTTGTCTCTGCCGTATCTGCAAACGTATCACGGTGAACGATCTGTTATAACGGGTAATACACGAATCGAAACAAACAAACGCGACACAGCTAGACACGGGTAAATTAAAAGGATCGGCACACAAGGCCATGGTACCGAAGGCCTGACAAACAGACATCGTCCCCGCTGTATACGCAGACGATATATAGACGATATATCGAACGAAAGATCTGATCGTACGATCCCGACACCGACACTGGCCCCTATCCAAACGCCCGATTTCGATTTCGCTGGATCGCTAGATCGCGACGCAGACTGTACAACGATTTCGTTAGCGCGTCCTCGCATCGCTTTTCCATTCGTTCGACAAATTCTACGAATCGTGGATTATTCGCGTGGATGATTCACGATGCCGTAACGCTTGACCCGATCCCCGTGCAATAAAAGACGATGCTTTGGCACGCGACCCTCGATTCCGCTGTTTAACGGCGACGCCGTGCTCGAAACGAGCCTCGCGAACCATCTCGATAGGATACGGCTGGCGATAGACCGTTGCGAACTGGTTGCACGGGAACGGGATCAACGAGCCGAGCCCCGCTTTTCTCTCCAAACGAAAGCCGATCTAGAGACACGGCCGGCTTGAGGAAAATTCGGCCGATTCTTTATTTCCCGCGTGGACTCTTTGATCTCGCGTGGTTTTCACAGTACCGAAAGCGGACGACGATGCGACGAATCTATACGAAGCTTACTCGTAACACGTACCATCTGTCCATCTTTTAGATTAGAAACTTATCGATGGCTGAGATCATCGCGTAACGACAGTTTTGGCTGTGCCGTTAACGCGTTAAGGTTGAAAAACGATATTCCTACATCGGCGTGATATTTCGCGCCACGTCGTCTTTCCAATATCATCGTTTCGCGATAATAATTGCTCTCTTTTTTATTCTTCTTTTCTTCTCTACTCTTCAAATTCTTTTTTACTTACCGTCGGAATATCTTCGATATACGCGATTAATACCCTTTTAACAGGGGGAAAAATGCGCTGTAACGATCTTGGAAAGGAACGAGCAATATCGTGGTAGGCGAAATATTAACGGTCGATGATCGACATTTTAAGAAACGATAACTTTTATTTCGAGCAAGTATCTTTAAGCCAACTTGCTCGCCGTATACGCTTTACTTTTCACGATGTTGGCAAAAGTAGAAACACTTTGTAAGACTATCTATCTCCACCCCAAAGTTCTTTGATTTAACAGCTAGTCCAGAGCGTTAGAAATATTAAAGTTGGCTCAAAAT
Source organism: Bombus bifarius (assembly GCF_011952205.1). Taxonomy (NCBI): domain Eukaryota; kingdom Metazoa; phylum Arthropoda; class Insecta; order Hymenoptera; family Apidae; genus Bombus; species Bombus bifarius. The sequence continues at coordinate 217,966 of NW_022884516.1, read as the reverse complement.
TTTCGATAGACGCGTGAATTTCTTTCCAACTTTAATTCCACGTAAGCGAACGTCAGTATCTGCGACTATCGCGCAGTAATTTCTCAAGCCCGTTTCATTTCACTAACGATAAGCTACGAAAGATACAATTTTCATTCGTATTCTTCGATATCGAAAACAATGATTTCTACGCCTTCTCTCTTCTAATAATAATTTAATAATAATTTATTATTTATTCTACGGTTCGATTTAGACGAGCGTACGAAACGACGTTACGACAAAGCAAACTGTGGAACGTCGATTGCTTCTACTCGCGATCGGGCGATTCTTAAGCGTTCGACGATTCAAACGATTCAAACGATTCCGGCTGGCCGACGATGGAAGAAACGATAGGACCGATCGGTACGAAGACGACTCGCGCAACTCGACGTGCTTGTTCGACGATTCCAAGGATTCTTCGGGCCTCGCTACGTTCCACCGAGTTTCGACGCTTAAAGCGTGACTGTTGGTGCGAAGAATATGCGTGCCGATCGATTTCCACCGAACGCAACGACGTTCGATCGGCACGCTCGTTAGGTGTGCTATCGTATCGTCGATTCGATGCGACGATTCGCGTGAAATTCTCGTTCGCGCGGTACGACATCGGGAGATCGTCGACCTTGCAACGAAGCATTCTCGCGTTTACGCTCGTTAATGCCAGTTCTGGCTCGGTGGTGCCGTTTTTCATCGGATACGTGGCACGTTCGCGGTTGTTGACGATTCCCTGCAGACCGGCCGCGCTTATATCGCTTATATCGCGAGATACCGGGCTGAGCCAGCGAGAAGGAGCCGACAGAATTTATTATTCGCCTCGCGTTCCGACGTAATATACGCTGGTTGTTCACGCGGACGCACGATCCGACGCGATGCGCACGTTATCCGTCTTGGCCCGCCACGGCGCGGCTAAATTATCAATTCCGTGGCGGAAGTAGGCACCGTGCGCTTATTACCTTTCCCCTACCGATAATTATTACCGTTTGCCGTTTGGCTAGTAATATCTTCCGCTCTGTTGGTCGTTGCTGTTCAGCGAGATTGTTAGATCTTTGAGGTGAAAGATCGAAGCAGATCATTCGGAAATAACGGGTATCGTCTACGAGCCTGAGATATCAGCCATGTAATTTTGAGGAATTTCATTTAACTTTGATTCCGAAACCTAGACGATTCTGTGCCGTTTCTTCCACTGATTTCGACCGCTTTAGTCGTTCGTTCCATCGTTTTCTATCATAAACACGCCTTTGATGATCTTTTATTTGCTCGCGAAGCAAATCTTTAGCTTGGATTAGTTTAACCCTGTCAGTAAACAGCCAACAACCGAAAATCGGCTGCGCGATTTTCATCGCGTATAAATGTCACGAAACGTGATGCGGTATCGCATCTAGGCTGCGTCTACCAACAGCGATATCGCGTACAAGGTGTTCGAAAATTATCGAACCAAGCGACTCGTTTCTCCTAGGAGTTGAACAAACGGAAACGGTAACAAACTTTTCCGCAGCCACAAGCCAAAACGAGAAAGAAAGGAAAGAAGGAACCGGTGGAAAGAGAAGTAGACAAGGAACAGATCGATTTCCTACGAGTCGTTGAAATTTGCTTCCGGCTTCGGCAAAGTGGCTCGTTCGCCGCGAATTTGAGAGAACCGAGGTGGAGATGATTTAAAAACGCGAGAGGAGAAACGTAAAAGCGGGCCGTTGGGTCGATCGACGAACAGGCGGCGTTTCACCGATGTTGCCCCTTCTTGCCCCTTCTTCTTGCCCCTTCTTCTTGCCCTTTTCGCAACCTTGGCAACGTTTCGCCAAGAAATACTCGTCCCGCGCCATCTCTATACGGCAAAAGAAGCAAAAGAAACTGCGGAAAGATTTTTCTCCTTTCTTCTTCCTATTTCCAACTTTCGCCAATAAGAACCGAGTCCTTTCGACGTATGATAACCGGAGAGCCGAATCGTCTCGAGAGCTTGATTCGTATTGAAGTTTTTGCGCGGATGGGAGGCTCGTTAACGGTGGAAAGAGCGCGGTTCTCAGGCTCTTTTTTATTACGTTTGGATACTTTGTCGAGGGAGGTGGACAGAGCTGGATTCTCGACCAGTTGCTTCCGACTTACGACTCGGTTTCTCGCGAACAACGCTGTCGTTTTCGATCGTACGACGTAGAAATTTGGTCAAATTTGACGATACCGAGAACAACTTGGCCTCGTGAACGCGGCTGGCTTTGGAATTCAGGATGTTTCGCTTGGAAATTCGCCTACTACGTTCGAATTATCATAGTATTGGATCTCGATTGAGTTTCAGTATCTTTACTAAAGGAAAGAAGAAGGGACAATTTCACGGAATCTTCCATCTTCCTTTCGTCGCTTCTGTATTTGAGAAACGTAACGCTGTTTGTCCTGTGTTCGCAAGTAAAACAAATAAAATTTACACATATAGATACAGGTATAAGTATAGAGCCGAGAGCTATAAGACGAGATATTTTCGATAGTATTTCGGTGCTTAGGTGGAAGAATGTTTCGAGTAAAGGGTGAACGAGAACAAGAAGAATTCGTAACGGTGTAAAAGCATGTTTGACACAACATTGAGATGAAAGAATCACGCGTACGTAACCTAAATTCTTAAATATTCTTTCGTCGTCGTTCCTAACGAAAAAGAAGAAAGAACGTTGAATAAAAATTGGAGCGGAAAATCTACTCGATCGTACAAACCAATTCGAATATTAACGTTTAAAAAGAAATTAGTTTTAATGTACTAAAACGGAAAGGTAAAGGTTAATTCTTTAAAGTAATCGAGGTAAAGCAACGAATGGCCAAAAGGTGCCCAGTAACTCGCTCCGAGAACCCTTACCTTAGCCAAATAGCAGCGAATGGCAATTAACGTATCGTAAAGCCAAGTAGATACGAGACACGGACAAGCGTACTCGAAGATTTATAGGTCAGTTTCTCAGGATTAGGAACCTGTGTAACCTGCTGTACCATCCTCCGTATAACCTACCTGGCATACCACGTACAACCATTTTACGATCGTACATCAAATCTGCTTATTCGTCTCAGCCTCCGCGAGACGATACGGCTTAAATCTGAAAAATCGGCTTATCGCTTTATCTCTTACGTATTTATTATTATAATTAAGTCTATAATTAAACTATCAAGTACGCAAGACCAAGTAATTTGTCACTCGGATCGTCTTTATCCAAGGACCGCTAATTTTCTTACGTATCGTTTCGTTTCTGTCAGCTAACACGGCTAACGGATCACGTTTTGTTCTTCTCTTGCCTCTGCAACGGTACGAGTTCGCAGACTATATTATTATATTATATTATTATTCGGAGCATGGAATATTGGTTAAAATTCACAGACTGCTGGATCCTTTGAAACGGATAATAATTGGATGATAATTGCTCGTTTCTATTTTTACGAGTCGAAACAATTTCGCATATTTGTACTTGTGATAACGTTTTAAACGCATATTCGCGCTCTACTCCGTTTATTTTATCGACTAGAGACAAAGATAGAGAAACATCTTCCTTTCGGCTATCAGAAAAAGAAACGGCATACAGCGTAAACGCAATGACAGAAAGAAACGTCTTACAGTATCCGGGAATTATACAATTTTTACAACTACGCATGACTATTTTATAATTACAGTAGCGATTCGTAGCGAACGAATTTGTCGATAATAATTAATTACGCTCGTTAATCGCGAATAGACACGCTTTAATTCGAGACTGCTGTCAGACATATTTGAAATTGCCACTAATTAAACACTGCCAATTACTATGTGGTAAATTCGTGACATTTGACTTGGTGACGTTGTTGGAAACAGCTGACAGAGTCAGCTTGAAAATAATTAGAGCCCGTTCTAACGAAAATTCACGACGAACGTTCGATGAACGTCGATACTCTACGATATTTAATCCAACCAAACGGAAAGAAAAAGCGTTTCGATAAATAATCGTTCAGACACGACGCTAACCACCAAGTTGCTGGGGAATCGATGAAATGAAAAAAGCGGTTATACGTATACGTACGTACGTGGAAAAAAGTTGATGGGAATGACCACCTTGACAACGTATTTCAAGGCCATCGAGGAGATAGTCGAACGTTAGACATATTAGAAATTACAAATAAATCGACTTTCTCTCCAACTACTTGGTATTCCAAATTACGATCAAACAATTCGTTGGACGGTGATGTTGAAAAATAGGAAACTGCCGATCCCCTTGTCCGGTAGGATAAAAGTTCCGTAGCAAAAACCGTTTTAACGAAATCAAAGTGCAACGAGATAAAATTGGCTCGATCGTACAGAACGTAAATTTATAATGACAAAATAGTGGACGCGTGTATCGTAATTCTCACGAGGGTCGAAACACGCGATACGAGAATTCGCGACAAACGATAAATACAGACGAAGATTCGAATAGATCGAGTGCTGCTATAAATTTCATCTCGGCAAGGCAGGGCAAATAGTCCGGTAAGAAATGCGATTTCCAACGGTGTTTTGAGGCAAAGCCAAGAGAAAGCAGTGGAAAATGCGAGAAACGGACCAATAGGTGGATCGGCAGAATCGCACACGATCGTCTCTGGTGTCTCTGTTCGAGTACGTTTCTGCACAGGGAATAGTGGACATCGTTATCGTTATCGACATCGATAGAATCGCCTATGGACACGATTCGAGCTACCGATATATCAGATACGAGTACGGTACTCGTACAGACTTCCCCTTCCAGCCATTTAGCTTAAATTAACAAATACAAATTTTCTTCTAACGTATCTAATTTTATAAGATACATGTCAAACAGCTACACTTGCAAAAACAAACAGCTACTGCATAAAATTGGCTAAAATTAAATCCTAGAATAGCGTACGAATGCATTCGCCATAAAATTACGAAATTACGAAAATAACTGAAATTCTTTTAATCCCGCAAACCCGAACAATCGTAAGAAAACTCTAGTCGACTGGGTATGCTCGTTGCAGCGTGAAATGGATCGTACGTCCAAGGGGTTGGAAAAGGACGAGCTCGCGGTCTCGCCGCGTGGCAAGAATCTCAAGCGACGAGTGTACATCTTTCGGTGGCGCGTACGAAGGTGTCGAGGGGCAGGATCTCGCGAAAACGACATTGACGCGGATCGCCGGTCTATCGCGCAACAGCGGAACAGCGTAACAGTGGACAAGTACGGGCAAACGTTGCACGATCTTGAAGGAATGGAACGCGCGACGCTCGTAAGAACTCGAGCAACGATTCTCCGAGCATACAATTCTCCGATACTCGAAAACGACTCTGTTTGCTACCGAGTTGAATTTTATTCATCGTCGTAGCGGTAAATAACGATTCGATAGGTTGTTTACAGGTTTGGCTTTCGTCTATATACATGCGCGTGTACAGATAATACGTATGTAGCGCAGATAGAAAGAAGAAAGAAAGGAAGGAAGGAAGGAAAGAAAGAAAGAAAGAAAGAAAGAAAGCGTGCCTGGATCCGGTAAAGACGTAAGTTAAAAAGCGAAAGGTGTATTAGCGGGATCAGTGATTTCTCCGACAACAAGTCGACGGTATAGTCGTTTCGTTTAATCTAGTCCCGATGAACAATGGCTCGATGTTTCGTTGGGAATGCGTTGATTTGCGTAACGGTAGCGCGTCAACTTCCGCGTCGTTGGATATCGTTGGATATCGTTGGATATCGTTGGATATCGTTGGATATCGTTGGATATCGTTGGATATCGGGTTAGGTTGGGGCAGATTTTGTTGCTCTTGTAATCGAAACTTCTCCGACGACGAAGCCTAGAACTGCTTATATAACTTCCGGTTTCAGGGGTTAGACGTAGCTGACGTTTATCGATAGCGGGGAAATAACGAATCGGTACTTTGGCCTGCCATCTCCTACACGTATGTAGGAAAAAGTTGTCGAGATTGCTAATTTCTGCGGCGTACTTAGACATCGTCGAAATCGGGAACGCGTAGCTTTAACGAAAATCGACACGGTGACGAGGATATTTATCAGGCAAAATATCGCGACTGTATTTTAAAGTAACATCCGCCGTTGAATTTGGCGTCGATAACGCGATTGGTGTCAAAGTTTATGAAAACCCGCGTCACCGCCATCTGTCACCGACGAGATTTGATACGAGGCTACGGGATTGGAATCTGTCGTAGCGAATTCCAGCTCCGACGACACCTTGAGAAGAAATTAAAAGACCGATACGACGGCGAGACGAATGAAATTATTTCGATTAACCCTCGCGGATAGAAACTGGTTGTTCGTTGCTTTCAGCCGGCAAGTAGGGCAAATTTTTTCGTTTGACAAATTCAAAATTCATTATATTACGACCTTGAAATATGTTTTTTCCCATACACGTAACCGCCCCGTTCGGCCTTCGTTTCCGAGATATTCGCAAAAGCTCCAATTAAATTTATGTTACGGCTACACTTGGTTCTGGCATATAGACGACCGCATTTTTATATAGTCCACTTATACTTATATATAGTCCAAACTTATACCGATACCGATCGTCTTTCATATATAAATGAAAAATAGATAAATCAACGGATCGTAGGTTGGTTGGGTTAGACGTTGGATCGATATCCGGCCGTCTCACGGATGTTATACGGCTATTATTAACGCACCACTTAAAGAGCTGCCGTTTATTGCTATTGTTACCAACTAACGTTAATTGCCACGCACCGATGTACCAATGTATCGACATGATCGATACGATCGATATATGATCGAATAAAAACAGAAATTGTTCGTCGAAACGTTGCTCATCGAAATTTCAGTTCCCTTGGCAAAAGATCGTGCCTCGCGAGGACACCGATCGATCGCTTGCTCTTCGCGAAGAAAACAATGTTTCCACAATGTCCGATTCGCGATGCTCTCGCTTAGCTTTCATCCGGCCTTAACCACGAGCGAAGCTGAATCCGCTGGTAGAAAGCACGTAGAAAAGTACGTGGAAAAGAAGCTCGTAGAAAAAGCACGCTGTTTCTGGCTATTTCTTTCGTGATCGTATCGCGCAATCATGTCGATCGTATCTGGTGTTTGCACGTGAGTCACGTTGCTTTACGTCTATTTAACCGGCTGGATCCCTCTTCCAACAGGACCGATTGTCTCCAGCAGGCTGAACGAACGCGTCCCAACTACCGTTAGACCCCGACCGGCTTTCTCCCCTATCTTCGCAGATTTCTCGCACACTTTTTTCCTTCTTAGAACACGACTCGTTCAACGACGGGAACAACGAATGCGAATATCACTGTTCGCAGACCTACCAGTCCAACTCTCTCTATCGAGCATAAAATAATACAAAATAGCTCCTATTATCCGCAAATACCTATTTTCCAACTGTTTTTATCGTTATATAATAATCGAGAAACCGAGTTACGTTTGATCGCATGTTCGAAGAAACTTTGTCAGTCGCGCGAACTGATCGAAAAATTTGCCACGAGTTTAAGAAGATATCTACCCTCTGGAACTTTTAATCGCCATCCCAACTAAAATTACGAACCGACTAAAAGTAAACGATCGAAGACCCAATTTTAAGTAGGACTTGGCAAAAGTTCGTTTCTCGATGTTGACGAAGGATCCGCTAGCTGTCGCTAGACAAAGGTGGCTGGATAAATCCTTTCTTTTGCTCGAATAATTGGAAAACAGGTTCGTTTATCTATGTTTCGTTCTCTTCTCTTCTCTTCTCTTCTCTTTCTCTCTTCTCTTCTATTCTCTTTCTCTCTCTCTCTTCTATTCTCTTCTCTTCTATTCTCTTCTCTGTTCCTTCCATTGATTTTCATTGTATAAGGTTCTTACAATCGTGAGATAGTTTTAATTTCTTTCCTTGCCATATCTTTATAATAGACAAGCTATCTACCAAACCTATATATTTTCCAAGGTTTACAATTATCCTTTCCTATCGACGTAACAACCATTTTAAATAGTGTGTAGCGTTGCAATGATATAAATATATATATCTACGATAAAGTAACGATACGATTAACAAAAATGGAAAGAAAAAAAGCAATAATTAAGAAAAATATTGTACGTCTTCTTGTTGTGTCGATCGAAAACTGCTCACACATATACACGTGACACGGCGAGTTCTCGTATTACACGATCGATTTTTACAAACAGTCGTCCTTCGAATATTAAACATCACTTCGTTAAGGATGCGTACCACCGTTACGTACGATATAATTAATCGTTCCAGATTTACGTGTTCCTGTCCTGCTAGCTAGACGAATCAATCTGTTTGTACGACGAGGACAACTTACCTATCGTACAGTTGCGTACATATTATGCCATCTGGAATGTCCATGAACGCACAGTGTCGCCATTAGAGCGGAAGCAATTTCTGCTCCATTTTTCAAATCTCAATTTGAATCGCATCGTTGCTACTCGCAAGAATGGGATGCGGTTTACGTAGGCGGACAGTTACGCGATTCATACTTAATACGCGCGCAGAATATAGTTTAGATCCCTAAGAGGCTACTCGCCGTAAAGTCCTCGGTCACGCCTAAACCTAAGCAAACTTTGATACTTGATTGAATTTGTACGTATTCCGAGCTTTGGCCTAACGTTCACCGGGATAAGTAATTATATTTGCCCCGGCAACCAATGCGCCGTGATTTACGTTTCAGTGGTGAATAAAACGTCTCCCCTTTTCGTTTATTATCCAACTAACTATAACCAACTAAACAATTTTATCGTCTGCTCGTATCCAACGTTTATTTCTACTTCTGGTCATTTTCAGATTATACCAGTTAACGGCTAATTACGAATAGTAACCAATCGGCTAGAGATAGAGAAGAGCGTTGGTTTAGTGGGTTCTAAAGTTCACGAGACAATTACATCCTACATTCCACGAATTAGGATCCATCGGCAAAATTAATCGCTGCTACGTCCAAATTTGACGTGCCGTTTAGTCTTAAATATCTATTTGATCTAAATATCGAATCTCAATTGTTTTCTAGAGTCGGTGTTACATTGACTCTGTGTGCCCCAAGTAGCATTTCATATCGAAACGCGCCAAGGCGGCGCAAAAATCTTCAAACACCGACTTGGAGAACAACAGTATCTCGTTAATGTTCCAGAGGAGATACTGGGCCTTCCAAACGAATCGTATCGCGTTCAGATCGGAGGAAGACCGTTCGATCCGTCTATGACACTCGTTCCATGATATTTACTACTTGCTACTGGAACCGTTTCGATCGGCTGGAAGAAGAATTATTAAGGCTTGCGCACGAAACGATCAACGTACCAAACATCGAATTTTACGCAGACGTTGAACAAAAATACAACAACCCAGTCGTCCGTCGAATAAATGGTTGTTCGATTAGTACCGACTAACCAACTGCATGGTATAAATAGGACAGAAGAAGAAAAAGAAGAAAACAGCGGAGTGCGCAAGAGGCGCGAAACCATACCGTAACCGTATTGACCATTGCGTAGTTAAGGATTAAAAGCTACCTTTAAATCCCATTCTTCCCCCGGAAAGAAAGATAATCAAGGCGAGCGAAATCTCCCTCGATACGCGAACGTTGGTCGCCTGACGAATCATTTCTGCGACGAGAAGTCGGGTTAGACGCGACAGGTGCAAACAAACGCGTGCAACGAACCTTTCCCCGTCCACGAATACGATCATCGTACGCAACAAGGTATCCGGCCGAGGATCGGGCTCCGGAACGATATTCGATTTGCACGCGTGACGCGTACGCGCCGCTGTCCGCGAGATATCGATTGCGAGAGGTTCGAAATTGAATGGAAGCCGGAGGGTTAGCTAGCGACGCTGCCAACGGCGTTTTATCGATTCGCGCGAATTAAACGTTTGTGTACGGATTCGGTCGGAAAGCCGGCCAGCGCTTGCTTGCCGCATCGCCACCTGCATTGCCTCCCGTGCTCTTCCGCCACCCGTGCGATCAACCTCTTTCTTCCTGCGATTCGCTTTGAATCGCGTACTTGACCAATTCTAGACTGGAAAAAATGGGTCTCCGATGGCAAATCGTGAAAGGGACTGACGGTAGACGATGGGAAACGTTGCAAGAGAAAAGCAGAACTTCGTAAGGACGCGTTCTCGATAGTCGCCAAGTGACGATCGAATAATAATCGATTCAAAGAGTTGGATTTACATGTATATGTTCGAAATTGCTTTGGATAGCTTTGTTGTCTCGAGATCCCGAGGTAAGCGCTCTTGCGTGCAACAAGGACTGTGGTCCCTCGCAATCCGTTTGTCAAAGGCCACCGCTACCTTTCCCGCTGCGTGTTTCCTCTTCTTTTTCTTTTCTTTTTCTTTTTCTTTTCTCCTTCTTTCTTTCTTTTCCTTGTTTCGCGTATCGTCTAAACTGTTTAGTTTACGACTGCTTGGTCGTATCGACGGGTTGTCGGCTATACGAGGCACTGACAGTAACTCGAAGAATTGCCGCAAGTTCTGTCCGTTCGTTTCTCGGCTGCCTATATACTATGGAAAATGGACTTTCGTGGTAGAAGAAGATCAAACGTTTATCGCGCGCAAACGGAAAACGTAACGCTTGAAAATTCCCAAGAACAACGGTACTTTCCGGGTGTCACCTGCCAACGGATAAGATATATCCTGGCAGATACCTGCAACGGCTAAGATTCGTTGCTTAGATTTCAGAGAAACGTTTTAAAACAATGACGGTACTATCTCCGTTCGAAAGAATCGGAAAAGTACGAACGAAGACTGTATATGATATACTCCATCCGTAACACGACGTACATACGTATTTTACAATGAGCAACCTTGTTATGTACAAAGACGGTTATTCGATTATTCGATTATTCGATTATTCGAACAGCAGAGGCGTGCGAGAACTTGAAATTGGTAGTATTTCGAGGCTGGAGAATATCGCAAGATTCGACAATTTCGAGAATCCGACGTCCCTGTCGCGTTTCCCGATATTTCGCACCGCTGTTGGCGTTGGCGAAAAATATTTTCGCCTTCTCGTCCGAATCTCTGTCAAAACAGCCGTGTCGTGTTTTGGTTCGGACAATCAAGGTTTTACCATATCGATAAAAACTGTAATTCCACTCTGTCGACTAATTGTTCGATTTAGCGTTTAACCGTACTTAAACGTATTTTCAAAGACGTTCGTTACATTTGTTCGAGGATACATTCGCGTTTTAAAGGATTTCTCCATTCTTCTGTTTGTCCGGCGTTCCTATCTGTTCTCGGTTTCTCATCCCTACTTTCGCAGAGTTTCGAAAGCTCTTGATAGATTTGGCCGAGGAGAAATAAAGCGGCACGACGTTGGTTCGCTTTTCTATCGGTTCGGCGTCTCGGAACGCGTCAGTACGGAAACGAAATATCCTTCCGAAGAAACGATTCCTCTTTCCTTTACTTACATAGCACCGAAACCTTACCGAAACCTTACCGAAACCTTACCGAAACACGCAAGAATTAGAATATTTTGCCACGACAGCGTTGAGTATCGAACGAGTACGAAATCCTCGTCCCGTGTTTCTCTAGAAAAATAACCTTTTAACCTTTTAAAAATAACCTTATATCGCGTCCATATAAATATCGATCTTTAATCGCTCTCTCGGAGAACCGATAAATTCTTTCGGTACTCGCGAAACGAGGTTGGTTCGACAAAAATAAAAAACAGAGACAGAGAGAAGAATCGTATGCATAGAAAATAGCAGCGAGAAAAATCGTGACGATAGTTGGTAGATATTGGAATCGAATCCTTTTGACTACGTTTCTTGTCGGAGATCGATCGCGAATGGGCAAAACGGAAGGAAAAGGAACAAAAAGAGAGAGAGAAAAAAGAACGAAGACGATGTCGCATCGTATCGTGAAACTCATTCGCACGGTGGCAACGGTAGTGGGACTCTTGGTTCCATCGAATACCAGATACCGAGCTTCCCCGTGGATGCTGGGCGCTTCTAAAAATTTCAGATTGCTTTCGACCGTTTAAAAGTTCGCCTCGTTCCCTGTATATTCTTAAATTTCAGCGCTCCAAATGGGAAGCGAGTTTCGTGCAATTTCTGCGAATTTATTTCAGACCAAGAACGATTACGATTTTACGATTCAAGATTTTTAAGCTTAATAAAAATGGAAATATAATTGGAAATATAATTGGAAAAAGCCACTAGGATAAACTTTAACTTTAACTTTAAATTATAATACGAAATGATTACTAAATACTTATTAAGTGTCGAGCACTACGTCGTATTTGAAATATCGTAGAATACCGTTATTCACGTCGTACAGCGTATAATTGAAAATAATTGGAATCTAGCAATATTTTACAGCCATGTAAAAGGTCGATAAGACATCGGTACGTAGCATGAATCGTTCGGGTTTGTTAAATGACAAAATAAAAAACATTTGTATAAATAGATATTTTAAAACCGTATATATCTGTGTACATCCATATACATGTATGTATATCCGTATAGGGTGTCCAAAGCTTCAACGATCAAACTTCACCAGTAACGTTCCTTGGGTAGAAATAAAAAAAACGATGCTACACAGAGGCATAAATGCGCTTTATCGTCGCGCCACCAAAATCCCGTCCCCCGTTCCCAATACCGTCGTAGTTCGCCATCGTAGGCAGACACGGTTTATCACTCTTTGCTCCGATACTCTTTTCAAAATTGCGTATCATCGCGCATCTACTCTGTGTCTAATATTTCTCTCTATATCTCCATAAATAATCGATGTTTCAAAGGACAACGTACGAACAAATACCTGAGACTTTCTTCGCACTTACAACGGTCGCAAATGGATCAGAATATCAACTATCGAGAGTAACGATATTTCATTCTTTTCTGACGGTAGCTTTATAACGTCTAGCTTCCACGAGGTAAATTAAAAGTGACATAATGGAATTTCCAACAAACATTTCGCCTCGCCTTCTTTCGCGTGTACACCGCCCCTAACGCGCGACAAAAATAATATTCGTCGTTCGAAACTCGGACGAAAATTGAGCACGAGTAAACTTAATTTCGCTCTCTACGTGGAAAAAGAAACGACCTTGGTGAAGGTCTACAACGACGAGAACAGTAGGGAGACGAATCCGCGGCGTTATTGAATTAAATTCCAAACGAAAGTGGATCTTCGATCCTCTCGACGGTTCGTGAAAAAAAAAAAAAAACGAACGAAACGAATAGAGGTGGCGACGACGGGAGGCGGGGGGTTAGCGTCTTATTCCGTGCAGCTTCGCAAACTGTGGCTTACCCTTAACGACTCGCTCGTTAAAAACGGACGGATTTACCGTCGTCGACGAAATTGCCCGGAGATGAAGCGGCAGTGTAGCTCGAAAGAATCGAGCAGAGAAAAGAAGCGTGGGTAAGAAACAGAGTGGAGCACTTTCGAGCAGGTCAAGGTGAATAATCTAATTGTCGACGCGAACGGAATCGCGACTCGATCTGTTTGGTAGACGAGATTAATCGGGTTCTGGTTCCAGTAAAACTAATTTTATACATTCTGTACAAGTTAGTTACGTACAAGTAATTAACTTGAAAGTTCGTTTATTCGATGAAAATTTACATGATAAATTTCTTAAAAGTTTCCGAAACAAAGGCCGTTTCGTTCCGTACGTGCCTATGAATCTGTGAATAATCTTACTGCAGCAGAGTAATTCCCGAACAAAAGGAGTAACATAAATCAGGCAAAAATCTATCAGTCGAGTAAAACGTACTTACAACATAGAGTATACGGTATATACGGCTGGATTTATTCCAATACTTTCTGTACATTTTTTTAGCATCTATGCTATAAAAATTACTTTTTAGTCCGACAAAAAAAAAACTGTTCTACAGTTGCCTGCTTTCTTTCTCGTTTCCCTTTGTTCCTTACCAAACCTTGATCTCGCATTGTCCAAAATTTATCCTTTTTCTCCAAATACGGTAGCCGACGGCCGCTCAAACCTCTCCTCTTCTTCTCGGGAAGACTATCAAACACCTTTCGATAGTAGACACTGTCTAGATTTTGCCCAGACATTTTCTAGTACTCGTTGTAACGAAGGCTTCGTTCGTCATCGATCGGCGGATACTCGAACGTGCGATTGCGAGCATCGAATTGGCTATCGACCTATCAAACGCGTCGCATCTTCGACGATTTTTCTTTTTCTCCCAGTATCAAGTTGAAAAAACAGAAGCGAATATTCGCGATTTGACGCATCGGCAGTATGCACTATCTTCGAAGGCCTAATCGAAGGTCCTAATCGATCTACTGGTTCGGCATGTTTCAGCCTTTCATGGTGCCTATGAGAGTACTGATGTTATTAGGAGGTGGGTTACTGGCAGTATTCGGAAGCGAGGCGATCGAGCTAGGAGGTGCTGGACCTTTAGCGGTAGTCGCAGCGGCCTTCGTCAGTTGCTACTTTTGGCAGACACAAGGCTGGGAAGTTGACGACGTAAGTACATTTACATATTTACAAGGAAAATTCAGCAAGTGTCGCTTCTAATCGCGCCCTCCTCTTTAAATACGCACAATGTTCTAAAACGTGTCGATCAAAATTTCTTAGTACATTTTGCATATTTAGAGAAACGCAACGAAATTTTGTTCTATCTGTGTGAAATGTGTGTTCTATCTGCTTATTTTCTGCCCCTCTGTTTACTCGTGAATTTTAATTATTTTATCCACAACTTGGAAAAATTTGTGAAGATAATTACACATTTATTACGATTTAAAACATACTGTTGCTAGGTTTAAACGCAAGTATGGATTTATACGCTGTAGATGCTGGTGGAAGTGACGCGTAAAATTTATCCCAAATCTTTCTTTCGTGCGAATCTTTTTCGCGTCTCGATACAATACGTATACGATACGATACGATTCTATCACATTCCCAATTTATTTTTAGCGTAGAATACTCTCTTATCATAAAAACAGACTATTTTATTTAAAATATGGTTTCTTCCGTATAGCGAACTTTTTTACCGTACGTATTCCATATCCATATTCCAACTTTCAATTTTAGAAAATCAATGTTTCACACGTGACTGTTATATCGAAATCAGTATTCGATTCCAAGTCCTATTTTATAGCTTAATACGTTCACAAAATATGTTTATTGGTTTTATCAATTTTCCGACAAACCTACAAAAATACAAAAGTATGTTCTTGTATGCAAGTATATCGGATGAACTAGTTTCAGTTCCGAAATACATTGGTATACCCGAAATTATATTATATATAATTATAAATAAAACAATTTCAGTTTTCGCGTGCTATTTGCTTTCAATTTAATCGAATCGTAACGAAACTACAATAGTAAACTCGATTATCACCAATCGCTTCGTTAAATATTATAGATGTCCCTCTGCTCCTTTAAATGAAAATGAAGCATCGATAGACCGATATAGCCATCGTTAAATCAATTACCTTCGACGCAATAATTGCGATAATTAAAACTAAACTACCCACTTTTTCATTACTACTACGTTTCGTCGTTTTTTCTAAGGATATCTATCCTTTTTTTTCTTCTTCTTATTTTCTACTCGATCGAATTTTATCACGTTCGAGAAAATAGATTCTATAAAACAATCAAATAAATACGTTCCACGATTGGATCGTTCTAAATCGCCGAAAGTAAAAATGCTAACGTCGAGACTTTACCGCGAAAGGGGTTGATCAATTTAGAAATGTTAGAAATTAGGCAAGAAAAATTCTTTCGCGACGGCGGATCCCAATGCTCTTGCAAACTTGTCAAACTTTTCGTTTTATTAATTTCTTCCACACAGATTTATTTTAGCAGATACATAAAATATCTTGAAGAACGTGTTTCGATATCGTATCGTAAATCTTACAGAAAAATATTGGTTGCTATATTGTACGATATACCATATACGATACGTTTAAAAAGAGTCGAGACTTTCCAATCTACTCGATTATTTGTTCTTCTTTATCGACGGGAAAAATTCGTTAGGATGAAAGAACTTTGGTGAAAAATGTATCTTTAAATTCTGCTAAACTTCGATTATTGCTTTATCGTAACGTTATATTTTCTCCTGATGCGGCCTCGAAATAGAAGAAACGTTCTTTACCGATCCAATGCAAACTTATCCAAATCGAAAGCAACCATTCCACTCTTAGCAAAGGCCAAGCAACCGGCTAGACCTAAAAACAGACTTCGGAACGCTACGAAAAGAAACGAAAAACCGTCGTAGAATCGCAAAACGATTGGAAAGTCGAGAAGTCGGCGTTCACGAGGCGGTCGCGATAATCCCTGGCGTTCGTGAAATATTCAAGCCGACGGCGCGGCGTTCGTTTCGAACGTCGGAGTTGCTGGACACGTAGCCATCGGTATGTCGCGCTCACCAGCTGGCACGTATTCTTCGTGACGCGACTGTGGCCAGATATTGCCAGCGCATTATGACCGATGCTGTCCTCGTCGTTTATTTCCAACGATTAGCGCGACTAAAGATCGATCGTTTTTCGCTACGCCGATGCCAGCTGGATAAAAACTGTCCTTCGAATATCGTAATACACCATTTTTCACCGAAAATACGTCTTCGGGATCATAAACGTTCTCCTTGTAACAGTCATATTCCGGCGCCAATAGATTTTAAGACAATCATCCACGATAGGCTTCACCGTATCGATCTAAAGGTCGAGGCGTTGAATAACGTCATGGTCAATCTCTTATACGTTTAAGTTATTCTTTCAAAGTTACTTTTCGCCATGTTCGCCATTTTTGCCACTATCCATGTTCAATCGTCTTCGCGCAATGATAACACGTTATAATTTTAAATCGATCGCCATACATTTTTTCGTATCACGTGAAAAACAACCGACGATTGCTTCTAAACAATTTTCGGGACAATTTTCATTCCTGTCTTCGCAAATTTTTAAATGTAATTGCCAAGTGTTTACGCACGTTACAAATATTCTGCAATTATATATTACATTTACGTACATTTTGCCCAAATTTGCTCAAATCGATGATATCTTCGGGGAAGAGATCGTCGATCACATAAACAAGATATTATTATTTTATTTATCTGGGACAAAATGATTTCAGCACAATTGACAACCTGTAGAGTAGAAAGCTTTCGTTCGATCGTTAAATTGCGTGGAAATGGTTAAAGCATGGAAAGTGACTAACATGGGAACAATACCGTGTTAATAACTGCGGATGCAGCAAAAGCTTTTCGAGATCGCCGGTTGGGCTAAATACGTGTAATGGAAGGTCGATAATTAGTAGACAAAACGACGACATTCGTGTTTTACATTATTTCAAAATTATGATTCTCGATGCTCGCATCCATCCTTTGGACTGACACTTGCGTACAATTGATACATTTTTCGTAAGGTATACGACCAACCTATCGGGCTCTCGGTATTGCTGATTATTCGTCAATTGTATTCGTGAATTCGTGAATTATATTTTATTTCGTGCAAAACCGCCACAATTTCGGAATCCACGCATCGGTAAATGACTGTACATTTTGACGATTTCTTAATTCGTTACTAGCTATCTGAATGAGATATTTGGCATTAATAAAATAAAGAAAGTATTGACAAAGCCCAGGGAAATCGTTATACGTATGCGAGAAGACTCTGACTGAAAAAAGACTAAACGTATAGAACGCGAAAGAACTTTAAGTTTAAATGTTAACTTTTATTACAATTCGGATAGCCGAGAGAAAAACCTAGTCGACTAGAGTAAAAGTAACGAAAGGGAATACATCTGTACGGTAAGTAGGTAGGTGAGTACTTGACGATTGTTGTTGTTACGTATACTTGAGAAAAATGCGATCGAAAAGGCAAACGAGCTAAGAGTCTAAATAAATACGTTTGTTTAAAAATTCTAGAAATTTCAGCAGATTCCAACTTACCTTTGCTAGACGGGTTGGAAAGTTTGAAAGGGGCTGCTACTTGTCGGGCGACTCTTAAAAAGGCGAAGAAAACGAGAAAACGTGACAACGGTTTTACGCGTAGGAAAAGGAGCATCTATGATAATTGATTCGTGAAACAAGAAATTTACAGTATTACAATTCGCAACTGGTAAACGCGATGAAACGTAGTTTGCTGGAAACCAAAGTGTAGCGAAATATATCGCGTCTTTATGCTCTCGATTCAAAGCGGAAACTCTCAAACTATTTCTTAAATATGTATACCGTCCGCTGTATTGGGGATCGGCCATGGCGAATCTTGAAAATCCAAGTTGAAGTTGCTTGTTAGCGGACACCGCTGCTAACCGGTGCCATCTTTCATATCTATCGTCGTTGAGGCAAGATCATTCGGCAGAAAATTCAAACAACCGCAACCATCAATAAGAAAATATTTCCGATGCGTGTAGCAATCGACACAGTCGTACAACTGCGCGCCTTTATTCCCTCGACGGCACTGAAACAATTATTCTTAACGTCGGACAATAACGCGCTAACGATAATTCTACTTTTTACTTAGTTTTATCGTTACACGGATCGTTTTATTTTCAATAGCACCAACGGTTCAGCAGCAGGGTGGGACGGTGATAAAAGTACGCTGTCGCTTATCGCCACGTCCCATAACTCGAAGGAAAAATCCGTTTCCGTTGACCGGCGATTCCGTAACGGCGAACCTGTTAATATTTTTCACACTTTGCTCGTAAATCCTTCGACTCGAAGGCTCGGCACGTAGCCCGTGTCGCGGTCCCACGGTCAATATCGAAATACGATTTCGCTTTATGCACAGATTACGTCTCCGTTCTGTCAACGTTGATCCTCCGATCGCGAAATTCATCAGCCCGAAATGCGATTTCAACTTGACGAATATGCCACGATTTCTTGCCGCGGACTGTCACGTCGATGCCG
The DNA here is from genome assembly GCF_011952205.1 of Bombus bifarius. Taxonomy (NCBI): domain Eukaryota; kingdom Metazoa; phylum Arthropoda; class Insecta; order Hymenoptera; family Apidae; genus Bombus; species Bombus bifarius. Next base: position 199,217 of record NW_022884516.1, on the reverse strand, counting down.
AATCCATCGGTGTTCTCGCGTGGTTCCACATCTAGCGCCGCTTTCGCGTTTCCATCTACAACTGCGTCTATTCTCTCGTAAAATAAAGCAAATTTACCTCTTTTATATTTACCGCGATTCACCTCGTACATTCTCTCGTTTGTTTACAACGTTTTCGCGAAAATCGTCAGCCGTTAACTGCGACCGTCGCCTTTATCGCCAAACATCGCTTCTGTTTTATTCCAGTCACACGAATTTTACAATGGTACGAGTGGAAATTGAAATCCATCCAAGTTTCCAACTCGCGGATGCGCGATCCTCGTTCAATACTACTACTACTACTATAGTTATAGTTTCGTGATCCGTTTTACCATTACGCGTAACCGATTCCTCCCGTACTCCTCCCGTACTCCTCCCGTACTCCTCCCGTTCCATATCCAAATAATATGGAAATATGTCGATGCACATTCGCAAACGGCACGTGGAATTCGCACGTCGCACCACCAGTCTCGATATTTACCATCGCTGTTTACCTGCAATCTAGATTACCTAACGGTAACACAGCCGCATATTGATTTATTTAATTTAATTTCGCACAATCTCGGTATTATGAGCGACGTGATGCTTTTACGACGTTCCGGTAATCCCAGCGATATTCCATGGACATTTCGCGATCGTTAAAGACGCTCCAGTGATTCGTAGCGGCAACGAGATCGATAAGCGATGGAAATGTGATTTGTGAATCTTCTGTCTGAATTAGATAGACGAGCGGTGAAGTAACACAAACTGTACTTGACAGTTTTTTTCGACCCGATTTTCGAAAAAATTGTGCGAAGCTTCAGACGACATGTACAGAATCGAGTATCGGATGAAAATGATTCTCTCTCTCTCTCTCTCTTGGACAAAATATTAGGTGAAGTAAAAAGTTCTGAGCGCTTTTTCGCTTTATTTCGACGATGAAATTAACATAGTCAAGATTATTCGATTTAGATTAAATATGCGCCGTTTTGTTCGATTACTTTTGTCCATTTTGAAGGCAATTTCATAATTCCGCGGTTGAAGAAGTCCTCGTCCCTATTGGTAAAAAACTTGACCAGCTCATTTTCACAAGCCTCTCTTGAGGCCAGTTTTGTACCATCAAGAAAATTTTGCAAAAACTTAAAAAGGTGATAATCGCTTGGTGCCAGGTCTGGACTGTACGGCGGATGCGATAGAACCTCCCAGCCAAGCTCTCGGAGCTTCTGACGCGTCGTTAAAGATGTGTGCGGCCTGGCGTTGTCTTGATGGAACACAACACCTTTCCTATTGGCCAATTCTGGCCGCTTCTGGTCGATCGCCTGCTTCAGTCTGGTCAGTTGTTGACAATAGAGGTCCGAATTAAGTGTTTGCCCCGATGGGAGCAGCTCATAATGGATGATTCCCTTCCAATCCCACCAAACACACAATAAAACCTTCTTGGCCGTTAATCCACGCTTGGCGATCGTTTGGGCCGGCCCACCGCGATTGGACCACGATCTTTTTCGGCTGTTGTTCTCGTATGTGACCCATTTTTCATCGCCAGTCACCATCCGCTTCAAAAATGGGTCGATTTCGTTACGTCTCAACAAAGAATCGCAGGCATCAATTCGGTCCAAAAGGTTCTTTTGCGTCAATTCATGTGGCACCCATACGTCGAGCTTCTTCTTGAGACCAGCCTTATGCAAATGGTTCCAAACGGTTTTCTGGCTAATCTTCAGTTCCTGGGCAATGGAATAAGTGCTCACATGCCGGTCCGACTCGACGATTTCCATGATTTTATCCACATTTTCGACGATTGGCCTACCAGAGCGTGCCTCATCTTCGACGTCCATATTACCAGAACGGAATCGTTGGAACCACCGCTTTGCTGTTGCATTCGATACTGTACTGGGTCCATAAACAGCACAAATTTTTTTGGCCGCCTGCTCCGCCTTTTCACCTTGGTCGTAGTGGTACTGAAGAATGTATCGAATTTTCTCTTTTTTTATCTCCATTTTCGAACGCTGTAACACACAACTGGCTTCACCGAACACAAAACTGACAAAGAACCTTTTTGATGCGTAATATCACCTTGAAATCGGTGTATACTATGACTCGATGCGATGTGCACATCGTGAGATATGGCTCACTAAAGACATCTAGCGAAAAACGCTCAGAACTTTTTACTTAACCTAATAATTGAATTTTTAGTACTAATGAAATATTTTTGAAAACGCGAGATAAATTCATGGTCTTTCGTCGGCAAAACTTGTAACATGATTACGAATAAGCATCGAGCACTATCAGGGTGAAAATATGGTAATATAAAATATTCTATAATTATAGCGATTCGAAGCGATATGACAAGAATAACAGGTTGTAAGATGAATATTAATACATGCAGTTATCAACTAATTCGTAACCAATCTAAGATTCTCGTTTCGTTAAGTTACTTCTCACTTTGACTAAATCGACTAAAAAGGTTCCAACGTGCGGATCTCGTTCGACGTTCGACGAGCATTTTAATAATATTTCCTCGCGTTGATCGCGACTACAAACGCGTGGAAGAGTCCGGTTGAGAACCGCGAAACGCTTTCAGCTTGCGTCGATTCGCTCGCGACAGCTTAAATCTTAATGAAAGGACAAACGGTCCTGAACGGTTTCGAGTCCCTCGATGAAAAGCGACGAGAAAATCCGAGTTACGTTAAACGACGTTTGGAGAGGACGGAACGTCGTCTTCGCGGTGTCTATGCTAAAACGCAAGAGGGAAAACTGCATTTCGAAGTTTTCTCAACGTGAGAGGCTTTCGGCAGAAAGGCTGCCAGCGAAAATTTGATTCGTCTGCGACGGAACAAAGAACGACGCGCCCCTTTCGCTGCGAAAATCGCTAACGTTCTAATTCTTTGAAACTTTCCACTGCTTCTAGCGCTCGATCTAACGCCGATATTTAACCGAAATTTCGTTTAATGCTCCATTCTTGCAAGACGAATTCACTTTTATACAGAGAAACAGCTTTATAGAGATTTAATTTTTCGTATCGTTATCTCTTCGTTTATTCTCTCTACGGGCGTTAGTTGGGTCAGACATTAGATCGCAGGAAGATCAGTCTACAATCTTACACTCTTACAATCGTATACGTATACTCGATTTCCGTTACGATATACATATTTCCGTTCTCATATAAATTCGACTCGAATTACTTGAAAGCCTAACGCTCCGATTTCGCATCAGGTTCGTTCGTTTCTCTCAACCTCCTAACAGCTCCCCGGCTTCCCATCGGATTCGTACGTGCTATTTTCCAACTTCCTAGCAACTCCTCGATTTCGCATCGACGATCGTCTACGCCACTTCTATCTCTCTTAGTGTTTCTGCGAACATGTTCTACGGCTTGCTAATCTAGCGCCGAGTACGTCCGCGCGTATCTCTATCCTAGTGGCTCCCTAGCTTCGTCCCAGGTTCCTCCGTATATCCGCTAATACGCCGTAAACGTATTCCATAGAACGCGCTGTCCCAAGCTGCGGCTCGTAACGATTCAGCCGACGCTCGACTAACGTTCGACTAACGTTCGACGCGTTGCACTAAACCAAAAAATGCTCCGACTAGAAAAGTTATCCGAAACACGCGCTCGACGATCAAACAACGATTTGCCCATTTCTATCGCAAAGACTTAATAGGATTATCGAAGCGACGAGTTTCTCCAGTTGAATCGAATTTTTGCCCAACGACGCTAAAAAGAAGACAGGAAGCGCTGCCAACTCCTAGAAAATATTTCTCTTCCCTCGATCGGCGGTTCCTCTTTCCGTCCAACGAGCCAACGCGTCGATCTCTAAAAGAGATCGGAAACAAAGACGCGGATCGCTAACAAACGAATCACCTGTCCGCGTGGGAGAAATATCGCGACCAAACTTACGGAATGACCAACCGGAAGCTGGCGACAAGAAGGAACGTCAGGCGTCGTACAGTTGCCCGTGCACCGCGACCTCTAACCCTTTCCCCTTCCGTTAGCTTAAACTCAGCGGCAGCTGGCAGTTGGCAGTAACAAAGTTTGTTTCCGTTTAAGGTAAAAGGCAGAGAAACGCACGGGTTTGCGGCGTATCCGTCGTCGAGTAGATGAAATTGCGGATGGGTTTGCTGGTTTCCAAGGTAGTTTACAGGAGGAAGGTTTGTCTTTAGAGTTCGACGAAGCCCTTGGATTTAGTTATGTTCTCGGCTCTCGATTTGGCTCCATGTTCGGTGGATGGGTATTGGAACGGTACGGTACAAGTGTGTCAAGGTTGTACGCGAAAGCAATTTCTCGTTCGAGCAACGCGTATATAATACACGGAGAGACATTTTCTCGACAAAGCTTGCGATTTTGAAACGATAAATCGAGGCGGACTGTCTTTGAAGGGAAGATAAGAAAGATAAGAAAGATAAGAAAGATCGCGCAACTAATTTCTCACTACGTTCTAATGCGCGTGTGTATCGGTTTTACGAATACGGAAAGCTATCTGTCCCACGAAGCTCAAGTAAACGAACGACTTTGCGTGCACGAAGAAAAAAAGGGAGGAAACGGCAAAGCGACGCTGAATCGGCGATAAAAAGAATGCGACGGGTTATACAACGACGTTCGCCTTTTTCCACCGACGATCGATTATTCCATATATACCGATATATATACCGATATATATCGATATACCAAAAGCCTCTCGCCAAAGCGACGCTAGCTACTGGTAAGACGATGGCAACGCTCACCCGCTGATTAACTTATTCGATCGGACCGCGTTAATTAACGCATACCGGGCGTACAAGCGACGCGATTCAATTACACGAAATCAACTACGATCGCGTCGCGTCGCGTCGACTTCTATCGATGACGTACGACAAAATTGATCCTTGGCTGGGATCGCGTCGTGTCGAAAATTTCAATATCGCGCTGAAAATCACAAATATCGATACGTACTTGAACGGAAACTTTCCAACGGGGAAACAACCACCGCTACGCGTCGTACGGCTATTCTACCGAAGCTATTCGATGCAGAGAAGTTCTAATGGTTGGACTGGAGGTGAGACGATAAAGCCAACAGCGTGTTGGCTGCTGTATTAATGATGTTGATTTACAGCGAGAAAGAGCGAAGCCGTTAAGTCGACGTTATTAAGAGCCGCAATATCCAAGGCGAAATATTAATGATATTGACGATCTATCATGACAGAGAATGGAAGAATTACGACGCCAGCCAGACCGAGCTAATTGTATCGTGGCGATGCCACGTACCGAGAAGCCGTGATTCATGAGAGATTCGAAGCCTATTTTAGCCGGAGATTTCTCGAGGAAAATGCCTGTAACGTGAAACTTTAATTATCAACGGGCTCAGCTTTCCAGCGATATATACTTGTCCTTTCCTTTTATCGTGAAAATTTCAAACTCCTGTTAACGATCCATATATAAGACGCGATAAAGAATTTGATCACGATACTCCGTGCTAATTGGTGAAAGTAACAAAATGACTCTGAGAAAGACGAGCGAGGAAAGTGCGTTATCATTATGTTTGTTAAAATTGCATTTACGACGATAATAACCAAATACTTCGATAAAAGTCTTACTTCGATTAAGGACGTTTACAACCAAGGAGATATCGGTACTACAATATGGTAAATTATTCCAACTGTGTCGACTGACTCTGATATTCTAATATTTACAAATTAAACGTACATTTAATATTTAATATTATCGTCTCCACTTGGCTTTATTACAATGCTTTACAATACCTTACGACGCTTTACAATCGTGCCACGGTTGTCACAATTGTTTAGCAAATCACCGTCGTATTTGTCGAATGATTTAGCTCGGATATATACGACTATACCCCAATAGTAGTTAGAATTCAACGATTTAGACTTAAATAATTAAAATGAGCCAATATTTATACGCATTATGTGTGTAAGATATGCATGGTAAAATTAGCGTATAAAGATTAGAGAAGAGTAGAGTAAAGTAGAGAGAGAGAGAGAGGATAATTTTCCGCTTTATGCTAATATATCAACTACTATATCAGTTCTGGCTCGCATAGGTACATATTTCGCGTTTATTACGTTCATCATATTAAAATCCTATTCATCGTATTAAATTACGGGAAGTGTATCGTTTCTTGTAAAAGTTTCATTATCGCATAAGATTGGAAAGCTCTTCGGCCGGTTGTTGGTTTTATGAAATATTCGACTCTCGTGACAACAATAATCCAGCTTCGGGGCTGAATCTGGGCTAATGCAAGTTTTAAAGGCGTTGTGAAAAATATCAATGTCCATACGATATAATATAGAAACTGGCGACACGCTAAGATCCCAGGGGTCGTTACCAGGTACATAAATCAAATGGCGCAATTACGCCCGAATCACTGCTGGTTCATTTTTTATCAAGGGACTCTCTCGTTGATCACAGAACGGGAAATTACTTTTAACGTTAATTTGATATACCTCTTCGACTGTAGCGGATTTCGTTAAAATCTGTCCCACCAACATACGTCGAGTTGAAAGTGGTCCTTCGGAACGATGGTAGAAAAGTCCAAGGGCCTGACTCGCAAGGAGCAACGCAATTCTGTAAAAGGATACTCCTATAAGCTCCTGGCCTTTTCGACGCACTTTTCTTTCTCCCATTCGCATTTTCACGATACGATCGGCGAACGCCTAACGAACGCTGATCGAGTAACGAAAAATTCCAACAGCGGACATCACGAGTATTTCGACAAACTCGAAGCCGTCTAGTTGTTCCCTGAAATTTCAAAATGATCCACGTTATTTTATTCAAAGGTTTTCCCACGAGTACGCTTTTAAACGATCGATGATTGAAAAATTGTTGATTTAATATACGTATATCACGTATATCACGTATATCACGCATATCACGCATATCACGTATATCACGTACGTCACGTATATCACGTACGTCACGTATATCACGTATATCACGTATCACGCAATACGTATATTGGTTGAAACGATAACCTACGCGATATGCGTAGTACGATAACTATACAACTTACGATATATCTTTAAAACGACGCGTACGGTCGTTGTTGCGGTCGGTCGCGTCGATATTCGCAGACCGCCTGAAACGGAGCAACTTTTATTCTATATCTATTGTATTTCTTACGTTAGAGCTATGTCCGGTTTTATGCTGTATCTCTGTCTCTTTGTGGTTCTCTCCTTCCGCGCTCCTATATATATTTTGTTTTCTCACTACGCCAATGTCTTTATACGCATAAAGCGGAAAAAAGAACTGTTTTAAACGTTACAGAGCCATGGAAATATATCTCTGAAATATATCGCCCTACGTGTCCCACTTCGACAATTATCCTTTACTATAATCTACTTGTTGCTCTTTGCTGTAATCTAATTGTAGAAATACAATTAACGGAATACGAGCTATTCTAATATCTACCGCTAGCTACTGTCGCACCGCGTGAACCTCGCTAATCGTCGCACATTCTGTTTGCAGAACCCAGTGGCAACAGCCTTTGAGATCTTCTGGATGATCTGCGAGCCGATTCTGTTCGGTGTAACGGGTGCTCAAATCAAGATCGACGAACTAGAGGGGAAAACGGTGTACTTGGGCGTAAGCTGCCTGCTAGCAGGTATAGTAATTCGCATCATGGTGACCATTCTCGTCGGAATCGGCTCGAAACTGAACCTCAAGGAAAAAGTATTCATCGCTTTATCCTGGATGGCGAAGGCAACCGTGCAAGCTGCACTTGCACCGACTACTCTCGATAAGGTGGACCCGAATGACCCGGAACAGGTGTATTATGCCGAGACTATGGTGACCATGTGTGTCCTGTCGATTCTCCTCACCGCTCCAGCCGGTGCGATCATTATCTCGCTGACAGGGCCGAAACTTCTAAAGAAAACCACGGTTCCTACGGCATCTCCCGAGGGCTGGAAAGCACGCAGACCCTCGATTCGAGACATTTCCATCATCAACGAAGACCCAGACCTCGAGGAGACCGCAACCGAGAGGAAGGCTTGAGGCGTTCCCCTTGAACGGGCACGGACGCGACCCCTTTTTCCCTTTCTCCCTGTTCCACCTCTCTCTCTCTCTCTCTCTCTCTCTCTCTCTCTGTAGATCTTCTCTAGCAGGCATTTCGCATTTCGTTTGTATTTTATTCCGTTACTTTCTATATCTTTGTATATCAAGTTCCAGACTCGAACAGGGAAATGGAAAAAGGCGATTGGGCTCCCTTGACGAGATCATGGAAAACGTACGTGCGGGTATGCGTTTGTGTACGTAGGTCGAAATGAAACGAACCTGCGAAATTGCAACGGTCAAGGTTAGCTTGACGATATACCGTCTCTTATTCGCAGATACACGGTCATCGTTGATATTTTTATTTCCGATATTTTCTGCTCATCCGCGGTATATTCGCCAACTATGTCTATTTAGAGCACGACGCGTTATTTTTCAGATCAGATTTTTAGTTCGTACATTCACGGTCGGTTGTTTGAAATCCTACGTAGATCATTTAGCAGAAACAATGGGTTGTTTCAAATCTTACGTAGACAAATAGATAGACGGGGTTGGATGAAGTGTTTTCGACTGGCCAATTGCGATGATTGTTATTATCTTCTGACGAACAAGCCCTTTGTCTTATTATTTTCACTCCCATATCCGAATAAGATAAACAGGTTAGAGAATAATTTGGTTAAAATCGTGAAAGAAACTTGGCGCAACGTCAATCAGAATCGAATATCGATCGTACCAGCTAGATTCATAGAGATTAAAAAGCGTATTAATATCACAATATTAATTTTAGATTATTTTTCGTTGTTGCTACAAAATGAACGGAGAAAATGTACAGAGGAAGACTTAGGATAATGCGGAAAACTGCTTTATTCCGACAAAATCTGTCCTCGATACAATAACAATAAGAATAATACTAAGAATAATAATAAGAATAGTAATAATAACGATGATGATGATAATAATATAAGCAAAGAAAGAACGTTCGTTAAATTTAATTCGATCGTTAAAGATAATAACCCTATGGGTTAGGGGTAACAAAAAATTAAGCAAGGAGAAAAGAAACTTTTCTATATTGTTTTAATTTTTTTCTTTTCCCGAATCCAACGGTCTAGAATACCGACACAGAATTACAAAATTTCGTTATTATCAAAACAAAAAGAGAATAACACCGAGATACTTTCTCACTCCTCTCTCACTTCTGCCCGCTGGTCGCAAATAGTGGAATGCAGCGAAAAAGAGTGGAGGGTATCTTCTCTTTTCAAGCCAACACGTCGAATTAATATTATTTGATATTACTTAACGATCCTTTGTGATTCGACAATTCTCTATGCCCAGTCATCGCGAACAGTTAAATTAACGTTCCCTATTTCTTCTCTTTACCGTCCAACATCGCCACAGAAACCGTATAATATAACGTGTAGATTAAAAAACTTTGAAACGTATCTGAGCATCGATGTGTCTTCTGCTTCGAAGCGTCAGCCGACATCTTGATTCTAGTTCGAGAAAGATGACTTTGCGTAGTAAATGCTCCGATAGCAGGTGATGGAGCAATTTATCAACGAGCTTCGTTTTCAGAAAGTGAAATCTTGTCGCGATCTTACAGTTAACGATGCGCATATACGAAATCATACGAAATCGCGCGAAATAGTGGAGAAACGTGGCATCGTTTCTGAATTTTCAAGTTTAGATCTGTTTAAACGAAAAGTCCTAACTTTCGTTCTTTTTAGCGTTTAACGTGACCAAGGAATTATAATGCTTGGATAATTAGCGATAAAAATGAATAATTATAAGATAAATAAGATAAAATGATTCGGTTTGATGAAAAGAAATTTTACTGTTAGCAAACATGATCGACAAACATTTTCGTACGCGTATGTAATCGACGAATCTTGACATTTATTACAACACAATCTAAATGTGTAAAGGAATGTAAGAGAAAAGAAATAAAGACTGTTGTGATTTAATAGGTTTTATCATCGATGAAATTTACCGACGATCTAGAGTTTTCTTTCTTTTTCTTTTATTTGATAATCCTGCGATAAAAAGGTCTTTGAGAATGAATGAATATCCCGTGTGCGATGCGATTCGACGATCGTTCACGACATATTTTAGGAGAACGTTCTTTTTCTTCTTCTTTCTCTTTTTCTTTTTTTTCAGAGATCTCCGCGTAAAACGAATGCCTTCTCACGATAATAAGTATCTTTTGACATACGTATATTTTACAAGCGTGTGTATAAATAGTTTTTTAATATTATTAACGTTATTTTTCATTCGATACAACGATGTTCAATCTGCGATAAATGGGATTTATAAAGAACCAAAATATCAAGGTATGTTCGGTCGGAACAAGATGTTCAATTTTCCTTGATTCGGATCATATACACGTATTAGACAATTATTTTAGTACTAATTTTTCTTCATATATCAAATTAGACGAAATCTAAGAATTATCGCCAAGAGAAACATCCGTTCATAGCAAAATATTACTTCTACCGCTTTATTTCTTGTTATTTTCCGTACAAGTTAAGCTCAAAATAAACTAAAAACTCCTTTGTTTCTTATCTATATGTTAAATATAAATTTAAACATATTTGGCTATAGCCCGATTAAAGTGCGATCGACAATCGTTTAAATCGAAACATATCTATACAGAAATAATATAAAATTGGACTTTCCGTAAGAATCCTGACCGAAAGCTCTTATTTTGTCCCACTAAACGAATAACGTTCGTTTAGATCCGAATTCCAATTCCAGTTTAAATTCAATCGAAAACTGTTTACTCTAAAACTGTTCGTTATAATTTACAGACGTTTGAGAAACCTATACGTCTCCTTGTGCGCACGTATTTAAGCGTGTAAATATCTGTATAATTAACCTTGAATACGACAGCGAAAGGGGAACGTAGCGGAGAGAGGGGAAATCGATTAATCGATCGACTGAAACTTGAAGTAAACTGTATTTGCGCGTAAATTACTCGATTAATTAATTAGCTCAAGAGCACCTCAGGATTAATCTGCCAGAGGGAAGAGAATAAAACTTTGATTGTGCACGAGAATAAAATTTTACTATTAAACGCTAAATTCTGAATCCTATTGTTACATTAATATTAAGGACAATAATTATAATGTCAATTTTTTTCGTGGTTCTCGCATTCCTTCGTGGTCGCTTGTTCGCAATTGTTTCAATCTTTAGGAATTGTTAGCAATTTACCTGCTTCAGTTCTCTTAAAACAATTTCTTATTGAAATTTTTTTAGAGATAGTATAATCGTGAAATTGAATATATATTCTTAAATCAGCTTATTTTACGGAAACAACGATAATGTAAAAATACGTGCTACGAACACATCAAACTGTAGATTGTTGTTTCCGTTCGCTTTGTTCTTATTACGCGGATATGTTTAACGCGACAAATGTAAAAAGACAACGCGACTGCGCATCGATGCGGTGGACGCAAAAAGAAGCAGGAAAATTAGAGAGGAAAAATCGGATTTTCGAGACTGGAGATCTTCGAGCCGGAAAGCGAGACGGAAGTCGATAGTGGCGCGAAAGAACGAAGGTAATAAAGAACGATCGATACCTCGTAACGTAAATAAATCCACCATGTTGTTTACTTTTTTTTTATACAGCAAATATAGGAAAACAAGAGTTCGAATGTTTTCGCTCGAATGTTTTGACTAATAAACGACTGTTTTTATCCCGTTTGAAAGTGCGACAAGAGTGGTACATACGATTGCAATTATTAATTTATTCTGCCGTAAGCTGTCCGAGTCAATTGCCTAAAAACTCGGGATACGCGTAACACGCCGAGCACTCACCAAGTACCTTTGTTAGCATAATTTTCGCAAAATAACATAAAATAGAATAACAGACTCTGTCTCGAGGTAATTTATCGCCAACTATCTTGTCTCGTATCTAAAGATTGCGTTGAAAAATATTTTTCACAGCTATGGCAGGTGATTGTACGGCTTCGGATCGGTGGAGATCTGTTTTAAAAAGAACTACCGCGAAAGTGAAAGCGTACCGCCTCACCTTCGATCGTTAAACCTATATTTGACAACTAATATTTTAATAAACGCTCTTACGCGTGAATAATCCCCGTGCGATACGTTGCAAGAGATGCCATAAACCGATATTCGCAGAAAACGTTCGAATCCAACAGGAAATGTTGCAAAGGTTCGGGCAAGTCGTGTACGATTCACAGTAATTTCCTGCGGCTGTTTCCAGTTTGTCAAATCTCGAATATAGTGCGGCGCGATTATTTTCCTTCCATGTGCATCGAATAATCGTCGCAACGTTCCCTCGACTCACGCCAGTCAAAAAAATTTCGAAAAGAGCCGTGTATCGTTCGTCCGCGTGATTCAAGGCCGGTTTTAAAACTGCCACCATTTTCACCAACGGTGCACGCCTTTTGTTCGACGATTATAAAAGAGAGTACCGCCGCCGCTCTCTGTCACTGAATCACCGGCGCCAATTCCTAAACTTTCTCGTCACCTATGTCAGTTTTATATAATATAATAAAAATTATAAGGCCGAGAATATAACGTTGCAAACATGTATATAGTATAACCTATATGTATATAGAAATAATACAATTACACACAGTTACAGTTACAGTTACAGTTACAGTTACAGTTACAGTTACAGTTACAGTTACAGTTACAGTTACAGTTACAGTTACACACACGGAGAAACATGAATAACGAATAACGAATAACGAATATCAGCAGGACATATTTAAAAATTTCGCTTCGTTAGAATTTAGGTCCGTTTTTACCTTACTATCTCCTATTTATTATTCGCTAGTATTACGTATTATCTGTCGTTGCTAAGATAGACAAGATGGATCAGACTCTAATAAAGGTTATGCTATTTTATGTGATTCGTTAAATTTAGTTGAAAATCAGCTTTATACGGTAGAAAAGCTACTAAAGCTAGAAAAAGGTAGTAGAAGTTTGTTTTGTCAGATTTATGTAAACAGCTCCGCGAACAACGAGTGATATTAATTTTTACGACTACGCGATAAATTCTTCTTCTTACAAAACGTTGAAACAAGCTTGTTTGTGTTGAAACTTTGCCGAAACTTAACGTAGCGATCTACAAATGCTTCGCTGCAATACTTTTCGTTCCCTTTTTCGGCGGCAACGAATTTCTTTGAGTCGTTTCGCACGCCCCTACGACATTCCATTTCTCGTCGTTGGAGAAACGTTTGCTAATTACTAAAATGACAACGATAGTAAACGATAGTAAACGATAATAAACGAGACGAGAATCGTGAGAAAGGCGAAGTGACACAACCTGAAACCAAGTACGTATTTAATAAAACAAGAAACACAAGGAAGTGAGCTTTGGATCGAGCTTGAAACACGTAGTAACATGTGATTGTCTGTCGCGAACAATTTTATATTCTTTGATCAAGGTGTCAAGGTGTCAAGCTAACTCCAAAGCTGGACGTTAGCGTGCTGTTACTCGCGCTTTTTCTTACTCTGTACGGATCTTGTAGCGTCGAACTGGCTTCGCGTTTCTTCTTCGAACCGTAGCCTAGTCGTTTCTTCAATGCTTTGTGAACTCGTCGCTTCACCACGAATAAAACGAATATCAAAACACCTTGAAGACTGTTCACCACGTCCGTCACATAGAATAATTCATCCTGGTACTGGACTCCGGTGTATGTTTTCAGCAACTTGGAGACGACCTCGGCGCTCCAGGACATACCCATGACGACAAATAGCTTCACGTTCATGATGAACCTGAATTGGTAACAATATATAGCGTTACGATCGTAGCCTATAGATAATGAATTATTAAATTAATCTCGTAACAACATCTCAATCATAGGATATTTTCCATAATTACTCGCTATCGTCGTCTTACTACTTTACTAAACAGAACTTTGACGTACAACCAGATGTTTAATCGATGCTTGCAAACTGACATAATACTAGGACAAAAGGCGTTTAAGGGACAAGTAAACTTACTTAGTTTTGTCACTGTGAAATCGTTTGCTCCTAACGTCTAAAGACGAAACCTTGCTTATCTCAGCTTTCACCTTGTTGCATTCCTTCGCCGTGAGAATAAAGAACACTATATTCGTTATCAATTGGATGGTGACTGGTGCCGTGAAGAAAATTAATTCCGCGTGTCCCATAGGCGCTGCAACAACAACGATATTTCCAGTAGTAAGTTACTAACGTCTCTTTCGATATGGCAATATAGCTAGCTGCGGCTCTACTGCAACGTACTATCGTACGTTCTCACCGAGCCGCGGCAACTCGAAATTCCAGTTGAGCCGGATAATTGGTAAATTCGATGGTATTGCCGTCATTTTGTTAACCACGAGCTTTCGTAGAGAGATGTCAATGTTTGTGGTTGAAAAGATGCCTATACGAAACGTTTTCGTTTGAATGTTGATTTTCTAAACGCACAGAAATATAGTAACCTGAAATTATCATAAACAGCGAGCTATTTCAAGCTTTTTTATCTTAATTTATCTTAGCACTGGTCGAAGCACGACGTTATCGTTCCATCCAATGTTTCAACCCAATAGAATATAACAAGCCCGATAAAAATGACGTTCGTAATTGTCACATCTTGATCCAACCTCGTCTTAAGCGTTTAAAAAGATAATTGATAACTCACAGTTGAACCAACAGCTTTCTAAACCAAATTCAGGCCTCAAATTCTCCGGCAGAATATGCATCTGGTCACTCAGGATACAGATGAACATGATAAACATCGACACGCCCCACGCATATACACCGTATAACAGGAATCTTTTGTTGTGATTTTGACTCCTGATACTGTGTACTTTCCTGGCAAAAGAGATTTTCCGATGTTTGAAGTTTCCAAGGTTTTTATACATATATATATATATATATATATATATATATATATATATATATGCTTATATAGGATAGAACGTATAATGTTATTTTATCTGTGCTATTTCGCGTGCCATTTCACGTACCATTCGAAACGAAAAATAGATATAGCGGACGTGTGTAGTAGAGCGTAGAGATTATCGTCTCTAGATTTAAATAGGAATCGTGTACTACGAAATCATCATCGCCACGCGTAATCGCATAATGATTATTTTACATGCACTTCCGTGTAATATTAAACGTAAATTGCTTTGTAACTTGAAAAAGTAAAGCCGAGCGTCGGTTATAGCCAAGTGGCTCAGAATGGGCTGTGATCGCGCTAAAATAATCTTTCAAATATTAGCACGAAGCTATTTCCTATAATCTCTGTGTATATCGACAAAGGCTTGGGGCACGATTTCCTTTATTGCGGAAACCGCGTTATATAGAAAAATCGTTATACGATGAATTATAAATGTTCGTTAATCGAAAGAAGAAAAGAAGAACGGAGAAAAGAGAAAATGACAAGCAGGGCGACGAAGGGTAAAACGAGTTAAACGAGTTAAACAAATAATGACAAGGCGGCAGAAAGTAAGCATAGAGATATAAAGATAGAGTACGCGCGTCACACGTTACGGTGTACGTGCGAATTCGAATGGAAAATCAAGCGAAAAGAAAGGCGATTTGGGAATAGAAAGACGAGGCTGCATAGAGGCAGAGTCTTTTTCGCCCGTTGATCGGAGTTATACTCGCATATTTGCTGTACGAACGTGCAGCCCTTCTTAGACAATTCAGTCATAATGACGGGCCCCTATTCCTATTTCTATTCCTATTTCCTATTTCTTCCTATTTCTTCCTATTTCTTCCTATTTCTTCCTATTTCTACATCGCTTCTTCGGCACGCTCACGCACTCTATCTTCGCGTCTTCGTGAAAAATAAATGAATGTGATAGATTTATACGTGAAATAGGCCATAGTGCGAACGAGCGGCAGAGAGGCGACCAATTTTTATGTTTATCGTTTTAGTAGGTATCCAAGCGGCGGACATGTATCGGCTACGTAGTAACTAATAATTTAATAGCCGAGGAGCAGCGTAGGCCCATTTTATAACGACATGATCATAAACATCACGGAAACAGATCTATGACGGATCAAATATAGAAAGAAGTAGCGAGTAGCGGTATGATTTAGCCGCCGCAAATGCCAATTTTCCCGCTCACCGTTGTCTCTATCGCGATCGATATAATTACGGTTTAAGCTTACCGGCAAATATCGCGCTTAGCGGAAAATATCGGCCCGACGATTATATTTATATATTTATATATGTGTATATGTATGTAACTAGGCAAAATAACAACTAGGAGACACAAACTTTTACAACGACTTAACGTCGAATGGGAAACTACATGCTAAAATCTTCGATAAACCAACATCGTACACGAAACAATTTCAAATATTGTACACCTCTATACGTTTTTCAAACGCGGAAATCAACAGATTAACCCAGAGAAAAACTGTCTTTATAAAGCTTATCATAGCGATCTATTACGCGAAAGATGCTTGAATACGCTCTTGATCGAGGACGCTTCATATTTTCCAACTAATTTTCTTTCTACCATTTCAATTTTGATTTATAATTGACATTTATTCGATTCAGATCGAAATCCTACGCGAAAATTATAACCAAGCAAGAAGGAAGAAAGATGGAAAAGACAGGAAAGAATGTAAAAAGCTTGAGCAACGGGTCCGAAGAAGATAACTTAAACGACTAGTAGTAACGTCTTACCCAAATGTCTGCCATATATCGAAGCACATGACGTTCAACCAGGAAAACGCCGACATCATGGAGAAGAACATGATGTATCCTAAATACGAAGACAAACGCTGATAAATAAAGCGGTTGTAGAACATACGCTTGTAATTTCTTGACAATCTTTATGCCATAATTTTCAACATTTTTTTGCATAATTTTAATATGTACAGAGTATGAAAAAAATAGAGTCTGTACTGATCCTGTACTGATCAGCGCGAGGCTGATCGGTGAAGATTTGTAAAAAAAAAAGTCAGTGCAAAATTAACCTTTTAACCTTGAAATTCAAGACGAAATCTTTTTGTATCGCGTCGTATGCTACTCGTCGTGAGCCGAATCGAAAGCCAATCGAAAGAATGTTCAACTTCCGACAATTCTTGAACGGCTTTATTCGCAATGTGTTTACATCTACAGGTACAAAAGCGCGATACGTTCGTGATAGCGCGAAATGCATTAACGATCATTTTTGGTCGAGATACGAAAATAGCGAAGAAAGTTTCGCGCGTATCGAGGCACTGTGGTTTCGCTCTATTTCTGAAATTATTTATCGTATTACGTAAATTTATGACTCGAAGCCCTCAACGGATCGTTTGGATAATTTTACGTGAAAAAATTTGAATTTTACTATTTGCTAAAACTTTCCACGCGCAGTTCTAGACCTTAAACGATTTATATCCGATAATTTGGATATTTCGTACGTGTTGTTTTACTTTTATTTCGAAAACTGTACAAAAAATAAACAGCATTACCTACTATACCGCACGGTGTAACACTGTCATTTTCCACTGTTATCCAAGGTATTACAGTCAAGCAAAGGTAACCTACCAAAAGGCTCGCGATATGGCACATCAGAGTTTTACCATGCAGATTCTGAAGCACCGGTAGGGAAAGGTAGACGATCAGTGTCAAAAATAAAAAGATACAGCTAGTTCCCATTAGAATAGAGGAAATTATCAATCTGAAAAGAAAGAATAGAAACGATTATTACGATACTAAGCGATCAAAACGGATATAATTTTATACTTTTATTTCACTTTCATCTAATTCTATCTAACTCTATCTAATTCTATCTATCTCTGTCATAGGTATGGTATATCACGTTTATTTAAGGATAGTTCCAGTATGAATCTCGTTTATGGAAAAATACTTACGCCTGTAAAAACCAATGCAAACTGATATTTTTTACTTTGTCGACGTTTATACTATACTCGTAGGTGAAAATGTCGTTTCGTTGCAAGAGTAGAAAAAAAAAGAAGAAAAAAGGAAAAAGATCACGACTTTTGCTATAACCGCGCTTCATAGGGAAAATTAGCACGCTCTGAATAATTGTGTCCAAAAAGCGCAAAAAGTCCAACAAGTTGGCTTCCAAAACGGTATCGCTCGTCTATCGACTCGACATATGTATGTACATATTTGTATAACACCCGGTGCTTTTTTTACTTTTTTTAACGACACAAAGAGTCGCGTTAAAATTATACGGTGCATAGTAAAACGAAAGGATCGAGCCTACAAAGCGGACTGACGATATTAAACGACGATATTAAATGTGAAATACAATGGAAACGCATCGTATAAATATTCGGCGGTTTCAAACGATCGAATAACGAAATGAAAACTTACGCCACTGAAAACGTAAGCTGGATATACGTATGTATATATGCGATGAATTTATTTAAAAACCGAATTTACGTCGATAATTTACGTACTTACGTACACACAAAGCGAAATACGATCGTAGATATCAAGTGACTACATACTTTTAAACGGCAATGTGTTACTTCAATACATACGTACGTACATATATCGTGTACGTTGATATTATATATACCGTATAATATAAGTATAAAAATATACTGCAACAAGTATATAGAATTCTATTTCTATTTGAATAATAATGAAAATTAATTGCTAACACAGTTATTTTAGCAGATTTAACGGATAGTTGTGTTATTAAAGGATCTCCAATGGTTAAGGCTTTACTGGAACATCATCGATAGATGATCGAGACGGTGCACCAATAAATGATGGTAAACAGCGGAAGAATACAAGAAACAGATATGTACAGGCATATGTATATTATAGCGGAAGAAGCGAATGAACAAACACGAATGTATAGCCACTTCGTTGCGACTCGTATGACGACCGGTGAATGGCCGCCGTTCTTCTATTCATCAGGCAAATGGACTTGTAGCATTGTTATTTATTCTTCTGCATCAAGATATATGTACGAGCGTATACATTGTCACAGCATCACTGGCAAACAACCTGGCTATCTGGCATTGATGCAGCGCAGACACAATACGCGCTGCCGCGAAAGATGTGGAATTCCGGTTTCAACGGCTGACCAGCATCCCTCTCGAGAGCAGTCCAATCTTTTATATCGTCAGTTTCTCGAATAATACACGACGACGTCGATGACAAGACTTTGAACATTGCGCGCCTATATATACAGTCACTCGCCTAACACTCGCCAAACGCCCCTTTTAAAACGGATCGACTTTCTTCAAATTCGACCAACCGACTCGAGTTTTTCGAAAAAACTGCAAAGACGTGGTTTACGCGAATGAAATGAAATAAGATTAGACGGACCACGTGTAAGAAAGACTTTGAAGAAATTCCAATTGGTAGGGGACGGCGAAGAAGTGAATGGAAATTTAAACAACATACTTCGTATGATTTATGTGAGTCGTACGATACGTAGATGCGGAATTTGATGGAAATCGGTTGATGCGGAAATAGACAAGCGACAGGCATCGAAATCAGGCATCGAAATATCGGGAATATTAATAAACCAAGGCCATAAAACGGAAAATATTTTCTTTATTATTCGAGTCTAGTAGAAAGTAAAGTCCCTCACCTGGCTGCATCGTCGCCATCGTTCAAGAAGCAGATAAAAGCTAATAAACCGTCGGTGTTGTCGGTAACCAGACTGTCCACGCAGTACATGTCTGGTGGTAACCAGATTGACGGAGTGAGTTTGAGGAATCCGTTTGGTGTTAAACCGTATGTACCGTTCATGTTTTCTTCGTAAAAGTTAGAACAATCGAGTCCAACCCGCACACCGTATTCTGAGGGATAAGAAATGCAAGTTTAAACAATGCAAGAGAATAACAGAGGAAACGGAGAATTAGTTTTCTACACAGATCGTTACGTTTAGTATTAATTTAATATACGTTAGTACCAATTCGTTAATACGTTGGTTATTCTTTCCGACGATATACATAAGTAAGATTAGTTGGTTCGGGACAAGCTACTTTCGTCACCTTTCTCTCGCAAGACGTATTTCTTAGATGAGAGATATTTTCCCCGATTTCGTCCAACTTGTTCTATAAAAGAGACAAAAAAGACACAAGCGCAACAATACTATTTTACGTCTTCTCTCGTCTTTCCTCCTCTTTCCTCCTCTTTCCTTCTCTTTCCTCCTCTTTCCTCCTCTTTCCTCCTCTTTCGTGCGACAAGTATTACAAAATTAACATTCATACAAAATGATATCATTTCTATGCAGTACAAGCGTGTAAAACATCTTTTTATACGTAGAGAAGAGTAATTCGCATCGATCGGTGTATAAGAAAATATATACAGAGCCTTATTGAGATAAGAAAATATATACATAATAAGCTAGGAAACAGAAAAAAATTATCTCAAGGAGAGAAGATCACGATAGAATGGCAATGTTCGTCGTTTCGAACCAATCGATTTTATTCCGATAGAATCTTTTGTACCGATGTGTAAGTAACTAATTGCAAAATAATAATAACTTTATATATATATAACTTGATGTGTTTCGGATGCTGCATCCTCTGTGATTTCGGTGCAACACAACTCGTTTGAGAAAATATTACCACGTTCGCGTTATATACCCATATTACTACATGGATCTATATTATCACGTATTACCATACTATATTCTGTTCTTTTAAAAATGTCACCACCTTTCTGCAATCGACGCTAGGCAAACGTAACTTAACTTAACAGCCATCGATCGTGCAACATCGCGATACAGACCTGTCATATCCCAAGTTCCTCCGGTAATATTCGACATTTCCTCGTAGAAATTTTTCTCCGACTTGGCAATGTGCGGGCAAATGTAACTGCCGCCATCGTCCGCATCCGTCGGACAACATTTTTGTATACATCGGTGGTCCCGACAGTATTCTACCTCCTTACACACACGGACTACGAACCGGCGTTTCGATCGCAAGTGCGGCATCAATTCCAGACAGGAGTTTCGTTCGGTGATGGAGAAACTCTCCACCGTGGATTCGTTTGTCCCTGTCGCCAGTGTCACCTAGAAAATTACACGGGACCACTTTACCTAATGCTAAACGAGAGGCGACTGATTCGTGCGAGATTCAAAGATTCGATATCCGCTGTGAGAAAAATTTCGACTGTTTTCACGTTCACGCGAAGAAACCCGGATACTGTGAATTGCTCGAAAGTCTTTGCAAGTTCCGCCCGGCACAATCGGACGCGTTTCCAAGGTATTCGCGAGAAAACGCGTAAAAATTCGTCCCTGGCACGCGACGGATCAAATATCACGAATAGATTAAAGCGGAAGAACGTGAACGTAAGTCGCGATAAGACGCGACGTAAGTCGTAAGCGAAAGCAGGAGACGAGAATCGACCAGAACTTTAGCGATTCTTGTAACGTTCTTGTAACAATTGAAAAATTTCATCTGATCGTCTCGCGTGCGAGATTCTCCGTCTAAGATATCGCTGACATTCGGCTATATCGAATTAACAGTGTGCCTCAACGATACAACATATTCATTCCTATCGATACAACGATATTATCGAATCGACAATGTTACATTTAATATTCATTTACGCGACAAAACGTTGTCTTCGTTATCTCAGATCGTTCGAAGAAAATACGATACGCGTAGTTTGTTTTCAACAGAGGTGTTTGTATTTTTCTACTAATGAAATAATCTGTCGGTATAAAGTTTCTCTTAATTTAACTCTTCTTACAATACAACGAACGATATTGCGCCAATATAATATGGCGTATAACCATTTTCAAATTTTTATAATTCGCAATAACCATGCATAAGAAGTATTTGTCGCATAATACGTTTCGGTGAAGCAAGATCTGGCTTGTCTATATGAATTTCTAGAAATGCGTTAAACTCCAACGCGTTTATGAAAATTATGATTACGTAATTGGAATTTGTTAATTATTGCCAAGATATTAGTAGATTGATTCTCTACAGGCAACAACAGTGTTTCCACGTTTCACATTCATCGCAATCTCTCGTTTCTATTATTCCGAATAACGGTTCAGACGCGTTAACGAAAATTTCTACAACAAGTTGCTTCCACTTTTATCTACGAATCGATACATATTAAAATCGTTTCATTTCTAGTCGATAATACATAATACATCAGCATAGTGTAATTAGTGTACTGGTGTATTTCAAGAGAAAGCAGTACTGTTTGTTTAACCAGACATATTTACTACTGTAATTCTGTGAATCTTTATCGCAAACAATTGATCGCGTTAACTGCAAAATTAGAAAAAATGTCTAACAACAGCATTCTATGAGAAACGAGTCTTGTTCTGTCACGGTAATGCCGCGTTACGATCTTTTATGCCAAAAAAAAAAGTGTATTATTATCGTAATCCATCATCGATGTTTCCGATGCCTCTTTAATTTTCTTAAATGGAAAGCATTTAGAGGTAAAAGCAAAATTGAAACTATCGAGCAGCGGCTACAACGGCCGGGCGCACTGTGCATGCAAGGACACACTCGATTGCAACTAGACAGTTCCGTTCTATCTGATACCGTCCGCAATGCGGTCCTTGGTTTCATCGGCGGCGCATCGCTGCTACGCCATTGCACACCGGCGTGCCGCCGCCGCCACTACAGCTGCTAGGTCGCTACCGCTACCGCCACCACGCCCCGTAGATTTATTTACCGCGTTCGCATCCTTTCCTATCCGGTCGGGATAAAGGCTCTGACCATCTGAAACTACATTTAC
Organism: Bombus bifarius; assembly: GCF_011952205.1. Lineage (NCBI taxonomy): Eukaryota > Metazoa > Arthropoda > Insecta > Hymenoptera > Apidae > Bombus > Bombus bifarius. The sequence goes on along the minus strand of NW_022884516.1, from coordinate 176,595 downwards.
TACGTCGTGTTGCTCCACGCTACACTATGGTAAACAATATTTATCACCGGATGACCGGGAAAAAATCGTAGCTCGAAACGTCGCTATAGATGTCGCTGCTATCGTCGGCGAGTATCGTCCAAGAATTGATCGTAAGGGTACGGATCGTTAAGTAAGGATGTTGTATTTGCATTCGTACGAACGATGCACGAGCAATTACATGTGAAATGACGGACGAGGAGGGTGTTTGGAAACATACTCGTTGAAAAATCTTAGGAACCATCTTTACCATAACAACGATAATTGTCTGGAAAATTTTGTTGAATTTCCAATGTGCCGTAGAAGCGAGCATCCTGAGTAACGGATCTACAATTTCTGACAAAAAGAAAATTCTACTTGTTACTATGTGTATTCTCATAGGATTGCGATCCTAATAGCGGCAAGATAGTAGTGGTAAAGATTTGTTTAACGGATGTGTTAACTTTAATTTCGTATAACTGTAGTTTCGGTTATCATATAAAAAGAATGGAAACAGAAACGCACATGTTACAGATAGAAAACATCCTAAATCCATCTACAGCGTACAAATTCCTTGAAAAACACGTAGGAAACAAAAACACTTTTATTCTAAACATTTATAGAGAGAAAGAGAGAGAGAGAGAGAGAGAGAGGGAGAGAGCCGCGATTGTTGGTGATACGAGGTCCGACAGAAAAAGACGAGAATGACCTTACACAGCTTGGAAACCGAGAGTGGTAGGGTAGAGATAAAAAAACAAACAGCTATAAAAGATGTTTCGACTACCGATAATGTGAGAAAATTCAGCTCGATCGTGTCAGTCGGTACAACTTGACGCATCTTCAAATATAAGCGTGTTTTTACGCTCGGTCAAAAAATGTCGGATTGCAAAAGTTAACAACCAAGCCATTGCTCACCCACGACGCGATGTCCGCCAAACAAATTATTCACTTTTAATACCCATCCTACGCGCGAGATCTCGCCTCTTGCGATTTCTACCTCTTCTCCAAGATCAGAAGGCGATGCTTAAAGAAAGCCATCTTTCTGTCGGTAAACAGTGTAAAAATAAAAATGAAAACAGCGGCGTTTGTAAATTTGAGTCTAGTTACGTGAGACCTAACGATCGAGTCAACGATCCTTCGCAACGTCGTTGAACGTGCCTACTCGCACGATACGACTTTATCGCTCGAGTCGTGTCGACTTTTGTCGATCAAAATTACGAAGCTGGTAAATTACGAGGAAAAAGGAAAGCCTCGATAGAACGGAAAATCTTGCCAACCCAATGGCTGTCCGATTTCACGCACGTCAGATTCGTCTGTATTTTCTTCGCCCTTCTAACACCTTCCACCAGGCTTGCCAATCTCCCAGTGACTCCTCGATTTCGCATCGAATTCGTTTGCGTCACCTTTCTCCCAGAAACTCGCCGCCAATTTCGCATCGCATTTCAATCTCCCGCGGCTCGCTCATCTCGCGCCAGGTTCGCCCGCGAGTGACTCCGTCCTACAGGCTCGCGGATTACGCATCAGGTTGGTCCTCGAAAACGAGATAATTCTCTCGCATAGTAAGTTTCGTTGCAAGATTAACGCGATTAAACTAATCGTATTGTTTGTCAACCAAAGTATCGCAATAGCGTTCCCATGCGGAATAAAAAGCTATGGCTCGGATTTTCAAATTCGAAAACATCGAAAACGCGAAACACTTTTATCCGTACAAATATTTTTCTATAGGTTTCTTTACCGCGATTGAACCGAGTGGGAGAAAAATGCTAGCTAAATAAAAAATTTCATAATACAAACTTCTCCAGCCGTCGTTTATCCGTCGTTTATCCGCTATTTATACACAGTGCACGCGACATAAGCGTCTCATGACAAACACAAAATGCAAAAATCACGGTGCATTCTGTCGCAACGCTTCGTTCGATCCGGCTGGGCCACTGAAATTATTCTTTTAAAAAATCGGACAGTCAAATACTCTTTCAAATATTCTTTTAAAAACAAGGGTCGTAAATATCGGCCGTGTATCTGTAAATCTAGCGCGATGTCGCGTCTATTTTCGACGACACAAAGGGTAAAAGATGCCTAAGGGTATCGTGCCCTCAGAGGTGGAAATATCGGGAGGGAAAATGTAACTTGATTTTGTCGTTTCATTTCGTTTCGTTTCGTTTCGTTTCGTTTCGTTTCGTTTCGTTTCGTTTTGTCACGGTCGACGTACGAATTAAAGGGGACCGACAGAATGTCTTCTTATCAAATTCGTTACCCGTCGTGGAAGTTTAAAGTTATAGAACACGAACCATAAAGTTCAAATATCAAATCCTGCACCTAGTCGCTTCCGCTTCTGGATATCGAGCAAAGGTTATCGAAGCATATACTGCAAAATAGCTGAGCAAGCATCGCGTCCTATAGTTAGGAATGAAAAATAAAATTTACTCGTATAAAATGTCGTACAAAATCCGTTGGAACAAGTTTCCGACCTTCTCGATAAAATAAGATGGTCGTTGGAGGAATTCCGAAAAATTGCTTCGACATTGCTTCAACGATATTTCGATCTGATAATCTGTTTTAAAGAAAACCTCAAAAAAGTTATCTTATACTATAAAAATTACCATGTTAAACGACGATTCTTGTCTAACGACAAAATAAATAATAATTATTTATTCTTCTTCTTCTTCTTTCTTTTTTTTTTTCTTTTTCCACCTACTGCAAACTCGTCTCGAGGCACACCTCAACATACGTTAATAACCTTCTCTATATTACCTTTATTATTTCATAAGCTTCTGCCTCTTTGGTTTGTTTATATATACATAATTATATATACGTAATTTGCCTACACGTACGTATGCAGTGAAAGTATGTGTTAAAAATAAAATTCCATTGCGTAATATACATTACCCGACGTACCTATGTATATGACATAAAAAAGATAAACGCGGTAAACGTTAATGAATGCATAAAATATTATTAATATGAGTGAGAAAGGCGGGTGTAGCAGGAATACATACACATTTGTAGTTTTAAAGTAACTACGAGACAACATAAGGATGCTATTCAAAGTTGAATAGTTGATCTTTCTTAATATCCGTAAAAGATCATAAACAACACGAGGTGTACGAACGTAATATCCGTGTCGCGATGTTTTTCGCTTTAAGAGGAAACCAATTAAACGAAAACAGCCATTAAAAGTCCATTATACTCTAAGGACAAAGCAAATTAAAAATCCATTACGATCTAATACCACGCAATAATTAAGTAGAATCTCCAATTCACAAAAGAGAAGACTCGTGAACCATCTATCGCGCGATCCATTAAAATTCAATTTAAAACAAAATACGCGTCAGATACGTAGAATATGGACTACTTAGTAATTTCGTAACATTGCGTATTACACTTTTCGTTGCTATACGACGGATAACGTAATTACGGCAAGTATACAATAGGCAGTCTGCTACGGCACGGCGTAAAAGGCTGAAACACGAAGGATAAGAGGATCGTATTGGAAGGCACAGTAATGCACAATCGACAGAAGGTCGTTCCCCGTACGAAAATATACTATATTTAATATATAAATAAAGTAGCCTTTTTAATGTGTTGTTTTAATGCTCGTTGTCAACAACGAGCTCGGGATACGCATTAGGTATTAGACAGATTTTAAAATTCAACTTTCCTCGTGACAAGACTTGAGACGAAAGAATGCTACATTTTCAACGTTCACGCGTAGAACGACCTGTCGATTATCTCGCCTGTCTAACTGCGAATTTGGTAAATTAACGCGTACTGAACAAATTTTCAAACCGAATTTTCTCGAAAACTAGGCTTATATTTTGAAGCGAATCTCCCCGACTTTTTTGCTCGTATTTGCTTGTATTTTTACTCTTTCCAGGGTTTCACCGATATTTTACTTTATTATAGTACTACAATCTACTTTTTATGCTTTATAACACGAACAAACGGTGCTGCTGGATATGCTGATGAATATACGTCAAAAGAAGAAAGAATACAGAAGAATAATATAACTTACGCTATCCTATTTAACAGGAAAATTTATACATTTCCATTCGCGTTAGAATAGAATACTAGAATTTCTTTTTCTCTTTCTCTTCTCTTCTTTCCTTTTTTTTTTCTTTTTTTCTTGGATTAGAAATATTTGTTTCCCCTGTTATTGTAAACAATTTACTATACTAATTATAATATTATACGCTAAAATACGTGATATCTTAATTTTAATAATATTTTGGCCATTACCGCACCACGTGTAGTCTCTCGGATTGCTTATTAATTTTATTGTTTAAGTCATTACGTTATAAAAATTAACCTAATTTGTATGTCTAAATCTATTTTGTTTAATCGCGTATATAGATATTTCTTTTTCTTTCCTTTTCTTTTTCCAGAACTTCTCGAACCCTCGATCAGATTGTCGTAAGGAAATAAAAATTCGTACTCTCTGTGAGTAAGGAGAAATCTTTCATCGAACAGCTAATAACACGTTCGCGTTTCAAGATATATTTGAAATATTCGATAATTAGGGAACAGACAATTTTTCGAAAAAGAAACAATCTGTTGTAGAAAAGAAAGGAAAATACACCAAATACAGATTGTAACTATATATAAGTGGAGAACAGTAAAAGAAAGAAAACAGAAAGCAAGATAAAAGTGTTGCATGGAAATAAGAGTTTTAATAATATTCCGTTTATCCGTTCGAAACCGCGTCTGCTGAATACGGTGAGAAAAAATCCGACGGAACAACGAGCCTAGAGAAAGGGACAATGACGAAACCGTTGATGCCTGGCCGCTGCTGCAACCTGGAACGAATTAACGCTTGCGTCGCGTCCCAACTTTGTTTATTATAATTTAAGGCGTACGCTTCCTTATGCGTGACTTCATCGTTCGCATAACTAAAGCCGGAAATTTCCTACCTTTTTGTTAGATAAACGCTTCGACAAATTCAAATCGTGTGGGTGCCTTGATACAGTGAAATTTAACCACCTACTTTTATTCACGCTCTATCATACTCTTTCGAATATTCACTTCTGATCTATGTATCACGAGGTAAGACAACAATTTCTTTAGTCGAAAGCTAAGAACCGTATCAATTTGCTCCGGCTTTCCTCTGCTTCTTCACTATTTTCCTAATGCCACGTATACGTATCTCTTTTATGAATATCGAATAGTTTCAAGTATATACAAATCTATTATATTTAACTGAATATTATACTATTTACTATATATATTTACACACACGCAGAAGTATACAGAAGCGCTGAAACGTTTGTGGAAATATATTATCTGAAGCAGAGAACGAGCAGGAATATCGAGATTGGCGTGCCCCTAACGATATGCTGATAACGATATCTTTGTAAATGGTATAGAATTCAAATAAATGCAACAAAGAGAGTACAGTTGAGCAAGAAGATGCGTCACGTAAGTAAATGAACGCTTGGAAAAATATACATATAGTTGGCTATCCTTGAAATTTGTTTCTCCTCGTGTAACAAAATGGTTTTTCCCCCAAATTCCAAGATCCTTCGACCAACTCATTTATCTTCGTTGTTACAGATATTGTGGCTCCGAAAAAAAAATGGTTTGAATTTAACGATCCAGATGGTATAAATTACTACATTGTTATATTTTACGGTATAACTTCGAAAAATTGGGGCAAGGTGGGCAAGTTTTCTTTTCTTTTCTTTCCTTTTCCTGTATTTTCTTCGTTCGTTCTAGAAACTCGATTGAAAACTAAATGATTAGGAAACAATTAGTTACATATATAACGAATAGATTGGAGATTGGAGATTGAAAAATGGAGAATCTGGCGTGGCGCGAATTCGCGTTCGAGGATCCACTCACCTGTAAAGTTCCATTGATGATGTCTGCTGAATCGATCTCGTGCGTAAAGATCGCGCCTGATGAACATTTGGGCATGCCTGTATGAAGCAGAAATAACTCCACGTTCGGAAAATGCTCGTTTTCCCGTAAGTAATCAGTGAGTAACGGCAAGAAATGGTTCGTTTTCGAGTAATAACGATCGAATTCACAGCCTCCCGTTACTACGTTAAAAACTGTATTATTCGAGCAACATTTTCTGACGTTTAAAAATTCCGATAACGATGGTGCTTTTGGGAATGGACGTGTTCGATCCTTGTCTTCGTTCGATTTACAGTACACGAGTGTCGGAACAACGACCCGAGTGATATCGTTGTACAGAATATCGATACAGTACGGACTCTGTAAATACGAAAAAGTTTAAACTTTCATCGACAACTTAGTTGCTGCGTCATCCTGCGATCACTTTTCGTGCTTATTATCGTAATATTTTCCCTTATCGTTGTTGTATCATAAATGTTTCATCTAAGAAAAGTGGTAGCAAGATCTGCATCGATTCTTTATATAGCACGATTTGCAACATGTATTGACAAACATAAAGTAAAACAAGCAACCGCTATCGCGTACCTGTAAAATATCAGCCGAGTTGATTTCATCAAGAGACAGAGTGGTAATGTATTCAGGCTTCTGGCAAATAGGAAGTTGGCCGTAAGTTACGTTCTTGTTAGTAGGATCACTGGCAACGATTTGCGGAGCACGTGGCGACGCAACGCAATCCACTTTCGACATCCCTGAGAAAACTTCTCCAAATGGGCAACATTTGTTGAAGGAACAAGCGACGCCGGCTGACAGAGACAACAACCACAAAAGAAGAAAATTTCTCGTTAGCGTCGGACACGAACAGCACTTTGAATATCTCGAAACTGATCGCTGCATAATTTCACCGATTTCACCCAACATCGTTCCGTTGAAAATCCCACTCAACTGCTGCTTTTTACGATTAAAGATGAGACGTTGGTACCTTACTAAATTAGATATTCGATATTTCAATTAACTAGATGTTCGACTTGAACGTTGCACCGACCATTACAACAGCTGAGACATTAACAGCAGCTGAAGTATTAAATGTTAAGCTTGTACGAAGCCTAGTAACGAATATTTCCCGTTGTTTGCCGTTATTTGCCGTTAATTGCTGTTAAGCCAATCAAACTCGTTGATCGATTAAAAAGGAAAGGATCTAAATCGCGAACCCAAGTATCGACAAGCGTCAAAATGACCGTTGCTCGTCCACACAACTTCCAACAAACTCTGAAAAGCACGGAGAGCTCGACGATTCTGCTGCTATGTATACTTGGAGACCTTGACTCGAGTAAGTCTCATCCTCGGTCGGATTTTCCAAGAACCCACACGACTTCTGGCCGTTATACGTGGAATTATTTGACCAAATACACTCTACTTTCTCCACCGTTATTCCTTTGTTTCTCTATTTATTTGCTTTTCTTCCTTTACTATTTTATTTATTTCTCTATTCATTATATTATTCTCCATATGTATCGCTTTATCGCGTAAATTCACCGTGGTGGTAAATAATAATGAAACGGTCCGATGCTAACGTTAAACGACACGAAGAAAACAGTAAGGTACAAGTGGAAATGATAAACGTACAAACGAGAACCGCCTTTTCACGAGAATCGTTTGTCGAATCGGTAATCTTCGTTCGTTAATGAGACGTCGTTGTGTTATAAACTTTTAATGCGTGTGTTGGAATTTGCGCGGTCGGTAGACATCGTTACTCGTCGTTACTCGTCGTTACTCGTCGTTACTCGTCGTTACTCGTCGTTACTCGTCGTTACTCGTCGTCAATCTTCGTAAAATTCAATTCGTACAATTCGTGTAAGCCGTCTCCGATCGATTAAATTGTCGCGTCCATCGCATAATGCAACGTGTTGCACGCACCTAACTGCATTCGGATAATCTTCAATTACAAGGTAGCTCTATTCTTCCAAATCAGATAGAGCAGCGGCGTCAGTTTAAGGACAACTTGAATTTTAATCTCAAATTTTTCTCGGTTCGTTGATCAAAATCTTCTCGTGATTCCGTCACATGCCAGCGGATAACCTATCGGCGCAGGTGCAGCAAACTAATCTCTCTGCTAATCTCTCACCTTCCCAAGTATCGCGATTGATTTCACAGTTCCATTCCTACTGCGTATTTTACATATTTCCTTTCGATTCGAAGCTTCGAGTTTTTTCCTTGCTGTTCCTCGTTCTTCCTCGTTGTTCCTTGCTCCGAGATGTTTCCAATTTATCTTTTATTCGCGGTGTTAGGAAAGCAAGTTTCGCTTATTTTTCATTGATATTTTTATACCAGAGCCTTCTATAAAACGTCTATATTTTCTATCTTTTCATCTTTTTATCTTCCTCTATATCACATTATCAATTACGAATTATTTTTACATACCTGTCCGTTTCTCGAATTTACATAAGAGAAAGCCCATCTATTTAATTCGCTGTTCCTCCCCTTTCTCAACGATAAATTTCAACGATAACACACACGCACGCACGCACGCACGCGCACGCACACACACACACAATTGCGATATTATCATATACGATATTACCGAAAGACGCAAGTTAATTATTTCATCAGAAATTCGTACTTAACTGACAAACGCACCTAGATCGTTCAAATTTCGTTCGTTTTATCTTTTTCGGTCGTGTTACTATTCCGCTGCTTCTTCTTTTCCCATTTTTCTCTATTACGCGAAGATTACGCGACGATTACGCGACGATTACGCGACGATTACACGACGAGCCTCGCAATCTTCGCCAACTTTTGCTCCAATCTTTTACAACTTCTCACTCTTCTTCGCGTCACACTTTCTTTTTCCTGAATTTGAATTATTCCAGCAGCGTTTTTAATTCTCGGACACGAACCTATCGTGCCCCTTCGCCTTACGGTTCGTAATTATTTCAACGACGCCTTGCTTCTTTCTTTCTTCCACCATTTCGATATTCCCAAGTGCACTAGTACCTTGTACAAGACACCTTTTTTCGAATCTCACTTTTTGGTTTCCCTTTTTTTTACAGTTTTCTTCTTTTTCTTTTCTTTTTTTTTTTTCACGCGACTAATCGATCCACAAATAGATCACCGCCGTCTCCTCGTTACCTCCTTCTTCCTGTCTTCTCGTCCACCCAATTCACAATGTTCATCGAATTGCAATAAAGAAATTACTCCGTCTAACCTAATCCTTTTATATTCTAGTTTCGTCCTACAATTTCCACCCCTCGACATTCGAAACGATTTACCGTGATTTATCGCGCGAGTTATCCTAAAATTAGATAGAGAGAATCATACGTGTCACGCCGAATAAGCAAATCTTTGTATCGACAAAGCTATTCGATAAACGATTATTCGAGCATTTATTTTTGATGGATGAATCCTACGATCGTCACTGCCGATTTCCTTGTCCCCTTATCGTTTATCCGCGGCCAAGCTGGCTCAGATTCCCGAATTCCCGCATTCCTGCATTCCCGTCAACGTACCGCCGCGTATTCGACAACGGCGCGATGCGTCCATATGACACGACACGGTGAATACGCACGTAGAAACGCGACTGTACGTTCGCACCAACCGACAGCGGAGATGAGAGAGAAATTCGACTAGACTTGCCGCTGAGTACAACAACAACAAGACCATACACGACGCGCCTCTTTTCGCCCAGTCTCTCTCCCCTCCACACCCTTCCCACGAATCCCCTCCTCAACGTTCGTCTTTTTTCTTCCTTCTTCTTGGTCTTCGATGTTCTTAACGTGATCCGTTTAATTCGATCGCGATCGATCGACCGGATCAAAGTAATTAGTCTCGACACGCGTTCTCTACTCTGGTTTTTTGGAAACACGAGGTGTAATACGAGGTCGGTCGTTAAACTCTTTCACGATCGAGAAAATGATATTCGTAATTGAGTTATCCAGTCTATTCGTACGCTAGATTTTACAATATTACAATCCGAATATCTTCCGAATGTGCGAACAATTCTACTTTCGAGACAGCCACGCACCTAAATATATACATATTCGCTTACCACGTAATGTACCGATCGAATCCGTTTAATTTTGCTTTATGTAAGATTTGCTTTATACGAGAAACACTTTGTACGTCACTTGGTTAGATCGCCCATACGTAATGGACGTATTTTTCGCTCATTAGTATCGATACTGCTGCAGCAGCAGTAGAAGCAGTGATTTACGATCAGACTGCGAGGTAAAGTGATCGTTCAACGAAGAAAGATATTGTTTGACGCGCTGTACATACATACGTATATATCACCTCTGGTTGAATTTTTCAATTGAAATAATTATTGTCAGATTCCGTTCGGTTCAAACAAATAATTGTGCCATTCCACCGATAAGGTGAACCTGTCGGGAAACTAGGTTCATGATTCCGAATAACATTTTCCATCGGTCTGTCCCAAGTTGCGAAAAATCTAGTTTCCAAGATACTCGCAAAAGATAGCAGTATCGTGCGTGCGTAACGTACGCGTCGTACTGAGCACGCCATAGAATCTGATCGATGATACACCTGTATACAGTACACGCGACAAGCATCGTAATACCTAGAAACGTCCGCTGTAAGAACGGCACTCGCATATATAAAAAGTACAGGGCGAAAAATACGGATGAAAGTTTACTTTCGTGACTCGAGAGAATCGATCGAGAGAGAATCCGTGACAGCAACAAAGTGGAGCGACAGTACGCGACGAACGAGCACGAGAAGAGGTTGACAAAATCTTCCGTATCGTTATCGCTTTTCGATATTCAAATTTACGCCAGACGACCTACAGACTCTTTGCACGTCTTTGTACCTAACTAAATGCAAGTGAAAAATTTCCAAGTTGAAAAATAAACCAACCTATCGTCCAGAATGTTATATTTATAATTTGTTTACAGTTGCGTATGACGTAAGATTACATTTTGCGGAACTATTCGAATCTTTTACGTATAGTAGACGCATCCTCTATTTCTTCCCCGTCCTTCTATTCGTAACAAAGATAAATTTATTAATTAATCGTTATTAAATGGTTTTATTAATTAAATTGGTATTATTGGTTTTTTTAGAAACATACCGACTCGAAACTTGTATAACGATAAATAGTAAGAAGATAATCATCGGCTATGTTTTTATGAACAAACTGTAGGAAATTTTTTACTTCGAACAGCACGAACAAAGACTCGCATCAGTCTCATACACACATGATATTCGATAGCACTTAAAATTTGTTCGCTGTGTATTCGTCGTCGTTTAGTTACTTGACCGAAGCGGCTTAACCAACAATTCTGTTCGCTACAAGCAAATCTAGTCTGTCTGTTTCCTCCCCTCCCCCCTCCATTTTTCTAGGCTGTTTATAAGACGCCGTAATTTGCGCGTCATCGATAGAAAAAGAGGTATCGTATTTCGTTGTCTAGGCGAAACACGCCTTAGTATGGTATTCGACCACGAAACACGATTGAAATAAACTATTCAGCGTGAAACTGGTTTCTGGTATCTGGATCTTCCCTTTTATAAAGAATGACTCATTGCCGGAAACGATATCGACAGTGAACTAGTGAGAAAACAGGATGAAGCGATTTCGTTAACCTAAAACCTGTTTAGCTGGCAAGCGTTTTTCTTCTTCCACTGTGTCTTACACGCCGTTACTATACTACACTATACTATACCATACTCTTCTCTCTTTGTTTATCATTTTCCCTTTGACGTTTCCATTATATATTTCCAACGCGAGATATTTCCAACGTAGCGTCTCTCACTTCTTGCCATTTACTTTGAAATCATTCGAATCAACTTTCTAGTTTCTACAACTTGCGAAACCAATTATAGGAGAATTTAGCATTTGTAATATTTACGTAAATGGCTATGGCAAAGGATAAACTAATCCCAATTTTCTAACAACTAGATCCTATCGTTATACGTAGGTGGATGAAGAAAATTTGACCATCGTTAAATTATCGTATCTAACTAAATATTGCGAGTAACCAACGAATTTTTCTTCGTAATTTATTTTCTATCGATCTATTCCCATTCCGTTTACCTAATCTATCCTTTTGTCATACTAGCTATATTTTTATCAGTGATCGTTATTTATCGTTGGTCGTTATTCTCACCTCTCCGTGGCAGACGTATATAAAAAGGGAATAGAAATTAATTTTCGCCACGGACCTTGCGTTTAACGCTCTCCGATTAATCGCCTTCGTTGCGAACCATCCTGTCCTTTACCAACCTTCGTCCACCCCCTTTTGTAATTCCTTCTTCCCCCATTTTCGTCTCCATCTCCATCAATTTACCGCGTTTGCGCATCTCGCGCGAAACGATTTTTTAAACTCACCGACTCGTTCGTTAGGCGCGGCAGTAACGGTATAACCGTAGAAACGAGTATAAAACTTAATTCATAGCCGGTACATAACCTCTTAGTCAGGATGAGCGCGCCACTTGTAATTAATTTCCAAAAGATGTTCGTGCGGGATCAAGGCCGTAAAATATAACACGAACGTTTCATTTCAAGCACGAGCCGTAGCTATAAGCTACAGCCTCTTCCTCTTCTTCCGCCTCTCTTTCGCCTCTCTTCCACTCCCACGTCCTCTTTCTCTCTGCGTGTCCTTCTATTTAACCATGTTGTTGCCATGTTGTTCCCTCGTTCCACCCGTTCCTTCGCTCTCTACTCGTCTCCCCAAGCTGTTACACATACCTCCCTTCCGTCTTCTTTTTGCCCTTCGTACCGCAACTTCTTCCTGTTACTTTAACCTCGTCCTTCCGTTCGTTACTCCTTACTTTCGCCCCGACCGTACACTCTGTTTTTTTCTTTTCATCGACACCACTCTGTTTTTCTCGCTCTACGAAAATTACGGATCTTTTCGAGCATCATTCGCAGTCGCCGCTTCTTTACGCCTTACACTTTACACACACTCACTTTTATTCGCGGCTTTAAATCTTCTGTCGCCTCGGCCAACTCGCTCGCCTTTCCGTACTTTCGTCGCTTTGCCGCTCTATTTAGCACAGACTGTTGCTCGTTTCACCGAATTTGTCTTCTTTCATCTTCTTTCGTCCTCTTTCGCCTTCTTTCGTCACTCTGTCAGTCATTCCATCACTCTGCCCCATCGCTGTCCCACTATTTATCATATCTTATTTCTAAATGCTCTCTCTTTCTAAAATCGTTTACATCTTTTTAAACATCGATATGGTTGAACGCCTAACCAGCTAAAAACATCTAAAAAGACAACATCTGACATCTGAAAGATAACACAGAAACGAGATTACGTTTTGTTATACTTTTATTTTAATCGCATCGTAATGATTTTATTATAGTAATATTTATTGTAATCACCTTGGAGAAAATTCGCTGGTACGTTGGTCAGAGATCCTTTGAAGTTTAATTCGCGATACGTACGAACCAGAGAAGAACTGTATCGATATTCGATGGCCGGCCGGCTTCGGTGAAAAAACAACGTCTCCGCGAAAAGAAAAAAAGACAGTCGGACCATGACAGACGGATGCAAAACGGGAGAATCGGTCGGTAGTCCGTTACCGAAAGGAACGAAAAAACAAGTTGAAGAAAAGGGAGGTATGCATTAAGCGAAGAAAGGTTTATCTTTCCAATTTTCTCTTATCGATCTGTTCCGATATTAAAACAAGATGAAAATATGGATGGATCGCTTTCTCCTCTTTTTCAGAGAATTCAATGATATCGTGGAAAGTAAAATGTAAAACAAAGTAGCGAAACTTCTGGATAATATACGTGATGTACGAATATACGTTTATTAATAAATAGAACACGATATACCGAAATATGTACGTACACGTACGTATGAGAAAGTAGAAAACGTTTCGTGTTATTTGTATTCTTGATCCCTGTTTTTACTTATTTCTTATTACAACTAACGATCCCTTTCTAAGGATATAAAAGGTCATCTTTTAACATATATAACAAATATCTTTCTCCTCTTATCGCCTGTTAAGTTTCTTTCGTCTATCACCTTCTTCGTCCATTCTTAAATTTCTTTTTCTCCTCGTTCGTCCAGTATTTACTAGCCACCCACTTAAATTACTCCAAATACTCCGAATACTCTGAATCTAGCTACCATCTTTGTCTTCTTTGCTTTTCATTTTTCTTGTTGGTATTTCACTTATTTAAGGCTACCTTTCCCTGTCTCCGTCTCACGTATTCTCCGTCATACTTTGAGTTCTCCAGCTGCCATTCTTTCCTCTCCTCCATCTTTTCGCTATATCTTCTATCGTCTCTGCTTTCCATTTTCCAGCCGCCCGTTCCTGCTTTCTTACACAATTTCTCCCTTGCTCGTGTCATTCCACTCGTCCCTATTATCATACATCTATTTCCTATATATCAATTTCTCTTCCGAGCGCATTAAGGCTTAAGCAGTCAGCTTTTATATATTTTTTCCCCGTTTTCGTTTCTTCTCTGCCACTTTCTATCTTCTATTCCCTATATTTCTACCGCCTACATCATTATGCTGTTCGCCGTAACGTTAAACATCATCCTCCTTCTTCCGTAATCTCCTCCAAACTTGCTCTTTCTCCTATTCCCCAGAGATGCGTATGTACCATATCACCGCTCTCTGCACATCTACATCCTTTATGCGCGTCTATCTCTACCTCTACCTCTACCTCTACCTCTACCTCTACCTCTACCTCTACCTCTACCTCTATCTCTATCTCTATCTCCATCTCTGTCGTTGCTCTCAAACGTCTATCCAATAATCATCCTCCATAAAATAAGAAAACATATAAAGTGTAAATGAATGTATAATAGAATAGAGCGATCAAAGTATTATACAATAACGTATACTACGATAAACTATCGTTCTTTCAATACTCGCTACAGAATTTATATATATATACATATATCTTATACATATATTTATCGTCTATAAAGTTTTAAATGCCACGATAAGTAATATCTGTTGCATTATCTCCAACTAATTAGCAACTAGCGATACTAGCGTACTACGCATTCCGAAATGCGTCGCTCTGCCAATAAATAAGTACGTACAATACATATAAATAAGTTATTTCGTATTAGCATGCGTATAATATAGCGTATAGTAGTAACGTATATAGTATTTGTCTAGTTGTAGCTCTGAAATCTAGCTCTCAAATTAGAAACTCAGCCCTATTTAGGGCTAACGAATAAATCGCCGTTTCATTGATAGAAAAAAAGTATAAAACTGAATTTTATTCGTTACGCTATAGTTACGCGGAAGAACCTACGAGGTTCGACAAGCCTCAATGTCAAAACAATAAGGAAAGACGTCATCGAACAATTACGATTACTATCGCGATTATTACTTGTGTTGTGGTCTCGCAGGCTCAATTATCCAGGGGATCTACGATAATCATAAAATCAACGTTTAATTTACTCGTTATTTTAATTCTCTTCTCAGCGAAATGTTCGTAAGTAGCCATTTACTCGCAGTGGGGCGGTAATGCGTTTGATAGAAGCGAAGAGGAAACGTCGTTCGACGCGCGTAACTTCATTTAGTACGACGTAGAATGTCTCGTCTTTATTAGCTTTATTTACTCGCCAATTTTCCGAAGCGCTACGTGGTTGTTAGTTCTATTTTCTAATATTTTACTGCAAGTTCAAACCATCGCTATTGAAACGCGGCCGTTGCCCGATAAGTTTAGAGGAGGAGAGGAAACGCGGCTTTATCGCCACGAAATCTGCCAACTATCGCGGTGGAACGAATTTCTGGCAGCGTGCCCTGAGCATGGAACATGCTTCTGAGATTCATTCGTTTCATGACTCGTTTCACACGTCGTCGTGACCACGAGGTTCACAACGGACAATCACGCAGATGCAATGATCGGCGTTCACCTTCATGTGGCAATCGTCTTCTCCCTATCCATTCCGATCTATCTTTCATTCTTCCGACCACAGCCATAATACATAACAGCCATGTACGTATTTTAGAAATTAAATTTAAAAATTAAAACGCTCCATTACGTTCTTTATAGATGTCCAGATGATTCACACACTGTTTCCATTTTTCTAATAATATTTTTAACCGAAGCAACAACATCTTTCGTTGCTTTCAAAAATTTTCATTACGATATTTATGTTCGGTATCATCCTTTATGACATGTTATCCGTGCTCATTAATTCGCGAGTATATTATTCCGAGTTTAAATATCGTCTTTCTTTGTCCCTCCTGTTTCTAAAGAATATCTACATCGATCTAATCTATTAAAATCTATTAAAATACCTTTATAGCTTACATACGATCTTTGTAGCTTACAGAACACAATACGCAAATACGGATAAGCTATCGTTACGCGCGTCGATCGTTGGGTGGTGTGTCATCGTACAAGTGGTCGACCGTTATCGTGTTCGCGAGGGTGCCTGGATTTTTCGGCCGGCTCTTTGCGCCGATCCTCGTCTCGATCCTCGTCTCGATCCACGTCCCTGCACAAAAGTCACGCGGTACAGAGGATGCCGTAATACGTGGTATTTAGATAGTAATAATTTGTTCGTTTCACTAGACCTTAAAGTCACCTCAATATTTCTAGATCGCTTGCCATACTTTTCTATTCCTGGCAGAATAAAGGACGTTTGGACGATTTCGACGGTCTCTGATACACAGGATCATTGGACGATATATAATCAAGCAAGCAATCGATCTTACGTTGGAACGCGCGTTCGAAACGGTGACCGTTTGCATCGACGCAACGTTGGAATCGTCAAATTGTCGAAGGCCGTGCACTTCTTATCGTTTGCGGATCGCAAACGCGGACGTGCAACGCTACATTGTAATATTCTCGCTGTGCGTTGTATATAGAGAGTGATTCATAAGCGAACGTCGATACTTGATTGCTGCAGGGTGTGTAAATTTGCACGCTGATATAAGCAAAAAATACACCTCCGCTTTCGAGTGTACGTACGATCGATGATGGATAGCGGAAGGGATCCATTATACGTCTACCACCGATCTAAATCTTTTAGTCTAAAGTTTCTTTTCTTCCTTCTCACACATTTAAGATCTATTTTGCGTTGAACGCAAATAGTGAAAGTGAACAATGTACACGGTGCGTTGCTACGAGTGACTATTCCGACTAATAGCGAGCGAGTACGCGAGCGAATGTCAGGCGTGCAATAGCGTGTGTCGAGACACGAAGCGGACACCTGGAACATCTTCTTCGAACATGCGTAACTCGAAAAGTACGTAGAGCGTAATGTCGCTTCCTTCCGTCTTTCGTTTTCATCGTTTCTCGTAAATGTGGCCCGATCGAACGAAACCTACTGGTTATGATCGAAATCAATGAAAAACTGCCGTTGACAGATTTTCCAGTTTTTATATGGTGTTTCGTCGCGATGAGAGAAATTTATAGATCGATATATAAACTAATAAACTAACTAAAATGTTGCTTTGTCCAGAAAATACGCAACACGTTCAACATATCGAACACGAAGCATGATTTTTATGTATCAGCTAGTAAGCATGTTTTTTTCAAGATACGAATACACGTAACGAACGATGCAGCTCGTTACAGAATTGAAGTTACAAAAAATATTTACAACCATCCATCGCTGTTTCTGCTCTTTTCAACAAAATTGACAACTTTGTGAGTAATTCCAATGCTTTTAGAGGGCATCGCTCAATCTCGTATTATCCAATCGTTATTAATTATCAGATATTAAATGTTACTAATGATAGTAAGCAAAAAAAATAAAAAATATAAACATCGAATAAAATACACCGTAATTTAGAAATTTCCATAGCTCGTTACTCTAAACGCAAAGCCGACAAAATTTGTAACGCGTAATGGATCGAATGTAAACACGTTACCACCGTGGAGGTGGACGCTAGGAGATGTTGTCGATGCTAGAAAATTTTCTCGGGCAAACCGACCCTGTAAACGTGCATGCGCACACGCACGATCCCGAGCAGATGGAGCCAAGTCAGCGGGAAAGTATAACGAGATTCCGGGAAATCCACCCTTCCTTCTGTCACGTCCCTATCGTCCATTTCGCGTGTCGGTTTACGCTCGGTGTAGGAGGAAAGCGAGCGAGTCGACGATGCGAGAAGAAACGAGGCGGCACGGCATGCCAATTTGCCGTCAGACCGGCCGCCTCGCCGGTTATAATCCAACGATGAAAATTTGATTCGCTGTATGAAACTTTGTAACGCGAAAGAGACGCGATCGTTCACTCATTGGTAGACGGTTATCCGAAGGAAAATGAAATTATCGCGTCGATACCTGAAATCGATCTGTGAAATAGGAACTTTTATTTCTGCGTCTCTACGAAGATGATCAGAGAGGTCCGAAGAGGCTCTTCT
The DNA here is from genome assembly GCF_011952205.1 of Bombus bifarius. Lineage (NCBI taxonomy): Eukaryota > Metazoa > Arthropoda > Insecta > Hymenoptera > Apidae > Bombus > Bombus bifarius. The sequence continues at coordinate 158,440 of NW_022884516.1, read as the reverse complement.
TTGATACTAAGAGGAAAGGATTGCTGGAGACTGTGATTACCAACGATTTCGCCAGTAATCGAGTAGCAATTTTTTAATTTTTTAGCACTGCGAATAACTACTTATATTATGACTTTCGAAGAATGGAAAAGATTAGTTACCGGCTAAAAAACTTGTCACGACCGCGAGGCTCGTTTGTCTACCACTGTCACGCCCTTTCTCTCCTTCCAAAAGTTGAACAAAGTTCCGTGAATGGAAGCGATTCGATGCGCGCAACCGTCATGTAGAAGCCACAAGGATCAAGTCAGGATCTCAGCCAGCTGAGAAGCTATTGGCAAAAACATTCCGAAAGTAGAGAAAGAGAGACACTATTTTACGCGAGTAAACTTTTGGCTGAATAATTTTCCGCTCTTGTGACAAGTTTTATCGATACACCATCATCTAGTTTTTCCTCTTGGCCAAAAATCACCATCGTTGTGCGTAGAAGCAAAGATTGTGAGTATGATCTAAAAACTACCGGATCTACGCAGCTTGACCCTTACTCTTCTCTTCCATCGTCTCCTCTTTATAAACAAGGATCGAGCGAGCTTAAACGCCCCGTGTATAACGCGCATATCCAAAAAATGTCCCTTATTACCTATAACTCGTTTAAGACTGAACGTCACACATGTTATTGGGTTTTGGTTTCAGTTGGATTTTTTAATAAAAAAAGTGCCTGCGATAGCACTCTATACTTTTATTAATCCAGCAAGGAGCTCGCCATTAACGCTGAGTAGAAATTACAGATATTGCGCTTTTTATATTTCCTTATAATACTCTTTCGTTCCTCCTTGCACGCACATTGCCCAGTTAATTTGTGTTAAAAGGGGCATTTACAAGAAAGAAATTGTCACATTAGGTTAATTTTAAAGGCATATGAATAAATAAATAGAAAGAGATACATGCTATATATTTTTTATTCGTATATAATAATAACTTGCGTGTATATGCAATACGGACTTTGAGGCCCTCCGAGGTTCCACGGAATACCTTGACCGCTGGAGCAGATCGTTCCTTCGAAGAAAGTTCAACTATCCGTAATGGGCAGAACACCGATAGAACGTTACATATTTTTTAAATTAGAAATGATAAAAAGTTATACATTTAATAATACACTCTACCGCTAATAGACTGTGTGTATACATATAGTGTATTCGTTTATTGTGTTGGGCAATCGTCCATTACATTTCATTTTTTTAAATAATCATTCTTATTCTATATCATATCGATTATTATTATTTACTTATAATTTGTACTTATTTCTATCTTACTATCGCTGATTTGGTAGTATTTGTCATACAGATAGTATATACATAGTATACATTTGTACACACACTATTCTATTTATATTATAGATAAACTGTAATTCTATTTAACCCTGCTTCTCAGATTCGTCTTCGTTTACTTTTCTTTGGCATGCTATTCAACTAAACGAGTCTCAACATCTGTGCTTATAGTCTTTACTAAAAACTCTTTGAGTCAGTTACATTCTCTCTTCCTTAACGTGTATATCACTAATATTATAATTCTTATTTTTCATACTATTTCGGGCGCGAAACCATGTTTCACTTTCTCTTATTATTTCTGTTTCTTTCACCTTCTCTTTCTTTTTAATTTCCTTAATATCATAAATAATGCACATTCTACCATTAAACCTCCTCCTTTTAAATGATCTCTTCATCCCTTGCTCTCTGCGTATTTGTAATTCTTCGAATACCCTGTTAATTTTTGTCGGCTGGTTTCTCAAGAAATGACCCTCTCTTACTAAGATCAAACGCCTTTCTCTCTCTCTCTCTCTCTCTCTCTCTCTCTCTCTCTCTCTCTCACTCTCTCTCTATATATATATATACATATTTGTTTCCATTTCTAAATAGCTTCTTACATCTGATTTCCATTAACTTTTACCTTCCCTATTGCTGCTGTCTTGCTTATTTCTCTCTGTATTACACACTCTATCGTCGTTATACATATAGTCCTATAGTATATATATATATATATATATAATATCGTTGTATATATATAGTCCTTAACTTTTAATTTTTCCTTGTTTCGCATTATTATCTTCTTGTCTTCTATGCCAGCCAATCTTACTTTTGTCGTACTAATATTCCTTTTGCTCTTAATCTGCGGTAATATTTTTATTTCCATCTCAGTTTCCACGTTCTTCTTTATAAATCCTGCAACATCCTCTTCTAATTACCTATTTATTCAAAGATCTTTAATCATTACGTTATTCTCTTTTTCCTGTTTATTTCTGCGTTCCTCTGCCTTCTCCAGCTCCCGTACCCTTCTATCCAGACTTAGCTTTCCTTCCTTCCATTCTCATTAACTTGGTTCAAGCTTCTCTTTCATACTTATTACACCACTTCTTTTATCAACTCTTTCACCTCTTCTCTTCCCGTGTTTCCTTCTCTTTTCTTCTTATTTCTTGCTTCGTTCAGCCAAAAGAATCATTGTAACGTCTAGAAAATTACGCAAAAATCACCAGAACATAAAACTATTTAAGAGTAGAGATATGTCTACGAAAGAAAATAATGAAAATTGATTCTAATTTTTTAAATAATGCATAAACATCATAAAACATAATAATATATATGATAGGCAATGCATGCGTATAATGAATAATAACGTCTTATTAAGTTAAATAAATAAATCATTTTTCCACGATATTGATAAAATATTATATTATTGTATGAATAAATAAAAATTATTATTATTATTATACATTATACGTACTTTAAAACCTTGACCGCCAGACGATACAAAAATATTTTTACTGCTGCTACAATATCATGTAGTCCCACATGATTTGCTTGTTTACATATTTCAAGTGCAGCTATACACACAGATCTACTAAACAGCTATACAAATAAAATAAATATAAACTTCCGATAAGTACTAACATTTTTTTTGTACGAATAAAAGCCGTAACATACACATAGACTTAGGCACACTAGTGCTTTTGCCTCAAATAATTTCATATCTGTGTTATACAAAGTTTTAAAACCTTTCCACCTAATCGAACATTTAATTGACAATAATTGGATTTGTTATTTATTGTAATTAATTAGGATAGCTAAAATTTAATATAGTTTAACATAAAGCTAATTTAAAAAATTATGATTTATTAATCTAGTAGTATCTGTGTATATGTGCGTATTATGCATGAGCAGAATAAGAAAAACTTTATTGTCTTCCATGTTAATTTTTGACGATTCAATTTTCGAACGGTTTTCCCTAGCGAGCGTCGAAAGCTATTTAATACGATCGTACTTGGATTATATGTGATTTATCTTATGCATATACTCGTCTGTGGTTAAACCACTGCAACACTTGGCTGTTTGGTACAGCACTTGTATAGGGGACAACACAAGGACGCGCGCGAGCACTCTAATTCCCTCTTTGCTAGTATACAGCCTAGCATATGTGAGTAGAACGATAGTATAAACCACACGCGTACATAAATCGTGCGTCATTTGAAGAGAGTGTCGATCCAGCGGGAATTCCATAACGATACATCGAATAACGAAGGATTTGTGATTCTGCCCGTACTGGCCGATACTAGAAGGGAGGAAATGAGTGTGCGCACGCTTATGGACCTGGTTGTTCCTGGACTAGTGCTGCACCATGCGGCCAAGTGCTGAGTTTAATTGACGTTAGCATATACAAAAACCTATAAAAATTAGGGATCTGCCCTGTTTGCTTACGCACTAGTACCTATCTAGACAAGAACATATCGAGTTTCACGCTGCAAGACTATCTATTTAACTTGTTTCTAGAAGACCTTTTTTTCATTTGCTAGAAAATTATTTATATCATATTAAATTTAAGTAATTCAAACATGCCGATATACCATATCACTTGTCACTTTTCCTCAAATGTAATATACGTATAATTACGAAATAAAACCATTTATAATAACTTTAAGTACTATAACAACGAATTAAATTAAATTAAATCATCAGCATCGAACAGATATACCGTTCAACGGTATTTCCATTAACAAACGCTCAAGGGGATGCTGAAAAAGAGATAGATCCGATAGCCGGAAAGGCGACCCATTCGATAGGATCCCGAACAAACCGTGAGTGGGACATTTTTCTATTTCGCAACGCTAATTTTTCAAGTGCGTAACTGCAAGGTATAAATTTCTCGAAATAAATCGCGAGGAGTGCTTTCGATGCGTTTTCGATGTTATTTATCAAATTTGCTACTGACAAAAAAAAAAAAAAGGGAAAAAAGATAAAAAAGAGAAGAAAGAAAAGATGAAAAATCCGCGAAAGTATAGACGGTAGTGGAGTGTTATAATTATTCACGCAACGCTAATATCGTGATGTCAAAGTGCAGCCACGTACGTATCTTAGCTGCATCGGGTGATCGAAAGACGCAACACTACGTATAAGAACGCGATTATTAATTAACGCAACGCTAGAGATCTTAAAACGAATTTAATGTAAAATTACCATCTATATTATGTGATTTTAATTCACATAACACGCGACAAATTCAAATTCTACTCTTTGACAAATTCTAATAATTATTCGCGGTAGAAAATAGCAAGAACAATCGCGATATCTTATAATTCGCAACGCTAAAGCAAACGCGACCGTCTCTCCATCGTAACGCTAATCCAAACCGAAGTCAATACTTTTTCGCAAGTCTAATTGATAACGCGAAATTTAGACTCGCAACGCTAATTGCAAAGATCGGGCAAAGTTAGCCCAACATGACAATGGGTCGGCTAACAAACAAATCACAACTAATACTATTACAAATAACTTAGGCGAGCACAGTGACAAAGTAGTAACGAGAATGACTTTCCATTCTCTGGATGATACAGAAGATGCAAAGCCATTAGTAGTTGCCCTCTTCTATGGCAATTTGCCGGGCCTCTTCGGCTCGTAGTAGCCTCTTCTTTTCTTCGGGCGTGATGCCCGTTGAAACAACTTACGTCTAAGTAAGCTCGAGACTTTCTAAATCGCAAACCAAAAAATAACTTACAAAGGTAAAATAAAAATGTAAATCGCGAAAGCTGATCCTAGTACACATGGATGAACAGCGATCATAGAGATCGCTGTCCGTTCGCATGTGCATGCTCCAGCAATACGTCAACGTTCGTGTCGAAACCCACCCGCGACCACGACCGCGGAATTCGAAAAATCGATGGCCAAAGCCAGGCAGACAATGGTATGTTCCATTGTATGTAACCAGCTTCACCGTTGATTTTTCAAATGAAATTCCCTGAAACAGGTTGAACAGGCGAAAACGCGCCTACCTACTTACAGTTAACAAACACACCAGAAAATATGCTACCTATCCTACCTAGCGCTATATTCCAAAAATGAGAAAACAGGCACACCAACACAATCGCTACACGATTCTCACACATGACACTCGGGCGCAAGCACCTACACTAGAGAGGACGTCCCGGGACGCCTCCGACACCCGAGTTTCCCACACAACTCGCACAATCTAATATTACCTACCCATTTTCCTGAAATCGACCGACGAAGGCTAACGACCATTGCGTGCAACGCGATAAAAGTAAATCTCACATTTAATTGTCAAAGAAGTTACAGATGCTGCAAAATTTCCTACCGTCTATTACGATTTAACAACAAGATTAATAATATTAATATCTCTAACTCGCTGTATTCCACAGTGATTTACAGGTTGTGATTGAAATGATGATTCACTTGTGTGAATTTATTTTTTATAATTTAAATTTATAGCAAATGGAATAAATACTCTGAAACGACGCAATTCCACAGCCTAACCACACACACACTATGTAGAAAGTACATCGTGCACGATACGCTAACGCATCGTCGGTCGCTTAGAAATTGTTATAAAATCAATGGTCATCGTACCCATTGCCTTTCTCTCATCCAAGTAGCACCTGGGCACGTGAGCGAGATCCTGGCAATGGACACGGAAACGGTTAAACCTGAAAATCCTAACTAAAAAAAAAAAAAAGGGTATTAGCGCATCTATTTTGTCTTTAACGAGCTAATCTTTCTTCGTTTTGCATCTTCGAATTTTATCCCAATTAGCAACACTGTATACTTTACTTCGTTAATTTAATAAATTACCACAATACTAATAATACTGAATTTATTTGTACTCTTTATTTAGACTCTATGAATTATTGAAATTCTATTACAAAAGAGACAAATTGACGATAAATAAGAAAGTTATTTGATAATTGACGTTCAAAACTTGTTGCTTCGATTCCAAAATTTGCCTGTCGCGAAATTTCTTCTTGCACATAAAATTTCATACATTTTTGTACGGCAGAATTGAACTTTAATATCTCTATATGTATATTTTAAATTAATACTCAAATTGAAAAATGAATGGCAAACAATTAAGTCCACTGAAACAATGCTATCGGAGAACAGAAGCCGTTGCAATTTCTTTTTGTGAATATATATTTTTAATACGAATTCCGAATTTACGAACACACCTTCAATCACAAATATTCAAATTAATCGTTAATATAATATCGTTTGTACCAGTTGATATCATTACCAATATTCTTAATACAAACTTTGTTAATTTCATGTAATATAAAAGGAAAAAAAACGCGACGTGCAAGAAGACCTATCCTGAACTAATAAATAATACACAGAAAAAGAAAATGTTGCTACTCACGGGTATAGTAAATACCCGCGGTTACTGTGCTCGCAAAAAATTCTACGTAATACAACCAGTCACCCGTGTCGATTCGGACCTTTCGTCCTACGACATGATCGAGTGACCGGAGGAACAAAAATGCATGCGACTCACGATAAGATGCGAGGAACGTAGTCATCGATGCTGTGATAGCCCAGGGGAAATCGTCGTGAAGACCGCCATCGAGGAGGAGCCATGCAATTCCATCATAGAAAAAACTGTAACAATGCATGGAATATCATGATTTACTCTTAAATATGACGTTAATTAATTGGAAAATTTGAAGTAGCGTAAGATTAATCTCTGTTAAAATTTCAATGACGATATTTAAATCAGGAATAGCAAATTGAAATACAAGGACTAGAATTAAACAAAGTACAGATTACAAAATTACTTACATTCTTAGCTTTTCAAGCCCCACTTGGTCCTTTTAGGAAACAGAAGACAGGAGACAGAGAAAGGAGCGATAAACCTTTAACAAAATATGACTTATTATACATATATAAATAATATATCCGCGAATAATATATTTTCAGAAATAAGCGACGATTCACTAAAAAATTTGAGATAACGTAATATGAAACTCTATGAAAATTTTGAACTTTAATGATAATAGAATGATTAAATTGGTAGTAAACTCTAATTACTCCAACAATTGAAACTCTGACATTAAATTTTTAAGTCAAGCTTGTTTTTTCATTCTAAATAATTCAAGTAGAATAATCAAAGGAATAAAATTAATTGAAATGCGATATGCAAAGATTCTTACATGCTTAGTTTCGAAGCATCACTGCGTCCTTTCCGAAGCACAAGAAAAAGCACAAGTTATGAAAAACTGAAACAAAACGTGTAAAATATTATAATTTGTTCTTAAAAATATATCCTTCATTGTTTAAGGAGTCTAAGCTAATGATAAATAAAACTCTACTCAAAATTTCTAAACTCTAATCTCTGTTCGAAATTTTAATAATAACAAAAATTGAAATCCTGTTAAAATCCAATTACTATAAAAATAGGAACGCTAAAGTAACAATTTTTAACCTAGGAATATTGATAATCTAATCGTTTGCGAAGCATGGTAAATGCGGCGTCCATTTCGTATCAGTTCGAATTATCGATTATTAATCGTCTATGGCGTCTGTGATGTGAACCCCTATTCTTTCAGTCCCGTGACCGGCCAATAATCTATACAAAAGAAAACCAAAGCAATCTCAAATAAATGTATAACAAGACCAATACAATTTACAATAACAGAACAAATTATAGTAAGATAAAGCAATAATAAAATCCAAAATCTGCCTCAAAGCACGGTAATGTGAATTATCGATAATTTTAACTATCAGAAATACAGCCAAGAATAAATGTATAATAAACCAATAATTTACAATATTAAGGCTAGTTATAACGGAATAAAGTAATAATAAGGCCCAAATTCTGGCTTCAAGACCGGTAATATAGACTATCGTTGACTGTAACCTGTCAAATACACGATCAACGATGAAAGTAAAAGAAGATTTCGGATACTACTTAATTTTACTAAAATTATTATCAATAAGCGGTTAAATACGAACGTACTATTTGTATGAAGCAGATAGAAGTGTGGAAATGTTGATAAAATCGAAATGGACGTACTAATAAGGACAGGGTTACGCTCGACGAGACGAATTTTCGCTCCAAAGACTTTCAAGAGTACGTCACCCCACGGCATGTCTCTCCGCGAAACTACGACTTCCCAATATTTCGCACCAATAGGAACGCTCGATTCGACGTGACAATATATTGCGCCAATAGGAACGCACAATTTCATTTGACAATATTCTGCACCAATAGGCACGCCAGATTTGACTTTGACGATATTCTGCGCCAATAGGCACGCTCGATTTGACTCTGCGATACATTTCGCAAATAGGAGCGCACAATTTTCGTATATACAAGCGCGCGCAAACTTAGTGTATTCAAACAGTGAAATTGATGAATTTGAGGAATAGCAAACATATTTAAGACAATGTTCAGTAGCGATTACGAATAAGATTATGTTCTTAATGAAAAGCTTTTATGTGTTACACGAGTAAAGTTGTTATTATTACATAAAATATGGTATGTTATTGCTTATTATTACATGAAAATCGGGGAAATTGTTCTATCCTGCTTTGTAAGTGTCTTTATTAAAGACAAATGTGATCCTTAAAAATTGTTAATAATTAGTAGCAGTTTAGAATAGTCCTGGAGAATCGATAGCGAAACTGTCATAAAAAGAGAAATTTCTTTAATTGAAAATAATTTATCATTGTTTACTTTGCTATTAATCGATGTTTAGGTCATAAAATTGTTATTTTATAATACCAGAGAGGAATTTCTACTATTGCCTTATACGTGTCATCGTTCAAAAATATAGTAAACGATTAATTTCTCCTTTTTAGGCAACTTACAACTAGTTTTATTGATGCGCGATTTTGTCATTCTTATATTTCTCTATCTCGGATAGAATAGTAGATATGAATTTTTCCGTAGAACCGTACAATTAAATAGGTTCTTGTCCATGCTAGTGCACGACCAAACAGGGCAGATCCCTAACTTTAAGCTTAAATACATAGGTTCTTGTATATGCTAAATTCCAACCAAACAGAGCAGATCCCTAATTTTATAGGTTCTTGTACATGCTAATGTCAATTAAACTCAGCACCTGGCCGCATGGTGCAGCAGCTGTACCGTGGAACAACTAGAACTACGGGCGTGAGCACTCAGTTCCTCTCTGGTTAAACTAAATTTGGCGTCAAACGCGGCTCGCTTCAGTTCGCTCGCTTCTTTCTTTCTCGCTCTTTTTCTCTTTCCTCGCGAGAACGTAACGCCAATTTCCATCGGCATTTCTATTCGTCTGCGTTCCGCTTGTCATCTTTCGAAATACCATCCCTCCGTTCGTCCCAACATCAGTGATTTTAACGAAGAAAGGGACATACAATTTCGGCCAATTAAACACGAGACACGAATCACGGCAGCAGACGGTATCGTCAGTCAACGATCACGGTGACGACGACTGATCTTTGTGTAGTCGAAACTCGAGCAACGCGCGAAACGATTTCGAAACTTAATATTCTGAAACGTGTCATCATCGACAGCTGTTGGGGTTTTGGGATACACCTCGTCATCGCGAACGATCATGAACTCTTATGCCAAATGTCAATCGGCGGTTGTTCAAAAACTTGGATTTTGTTAGGGAAACGTGGTGGTGCTGTGCCCTGACAAGACGCTACTATGCTTTTCTTGGGAAAAAGTGAAAGCTTTAAGGTGGCTCGTTACGCGTCGCGTGAAACGAATTAACCTATCAGAACTGGATTACCCATAAAAATGTGGAGCTTAGTTCGGTGTCATAAGAAAGTCCTCGAGGAGATGCACATTTTGATGAATCTGGAGCTGTCCTGAATTATTGAACGTCTTTTTTCGCGTGCACGAAATAGCCTGAATATCAACGTCAAACATGTTCGGTTGTCCTAGAGAAGCTGTGCGCGTCAAAGTAAAGGTACAGTTCATGTTATACAACATAATATTGCACGTTTCGCCATTACATCGACACCTCGCATAAAATTACAATGAAACTTTCTCGAAAATAATGTTTCATTATTACACGCTAAAGGACATTTAAAAAGCAAATCTATTCCGATCGTCGAATGGTGAAATTCTCATTGTTGAATTTGATAAAAAAGAAATATTCTTCATCGATAACGATATTTCCCTGCGTTTACTATTCACTCTTTTTTTTTATATATATATATATATATATATATATATATTAGTGATATTGTTTACGAAATACTTGAAATGATAAATTTGCAGTAGGAGCATAGGGATTTAAAGCTTCAATGTAACATCATTGAAAACGCAGTCTCAATATCATATAAGCTCAATATCACTCGAACTCGAAATCGAAGCGTGAATTCGCTCCAGATAATAAAGACGAATTCCATTTCTATCTTCCTAGGTAGTTGTAAATTGTTACTACCCGTAGAAAGTTTCTGATATGCACGCATATGTACATATATGTACGTGTACGTCTTTTAAGTAGATTCGGATAAAGAAAGCGAGGCGTCGCGCGGCAACGGCAACACGTCGCGTTTCGTAATTGGAATAACCAACGTTCTGTAAAAATAATTAGAACGCGTCGCTATTTCACAGGGATATTCGACAAAATGTTCCTATGGCATTGCGGCAGAAATTTCGAATCAGGAACAGCCGTAACGTCTCTCCTATCTTCCTATGCAAACCCTGCAAATGACTACGTGTGACACTTGACAGAAAATTAAACAAATGTCGGAGAGTTGTCTGTACCGAGACAATGTATAACATCCTGTTATATATATTTATTTATATATCTTATATCTTGTCTTGTTATATATATATATATATATATATATATATATATATATATATATATATACGTATATTTATTAGTACACAGTTTGAGAATCGAAGTTTCATCCGATTTCCCGGCAATTATTTTTACCTTCAAAAAATTAACAAACAAAATTTAAAAGCACAAGACATCTGCTTTTACAGAGATACAAATATGGATCTCTTTTGTGTCTGTTATCGAATATGTATTCTTCATGTGCAAAAATTGGAAAAATACTGGTTGACTAAAATATTTCTAATAACTCGCAATATATTGCTGCTATAAAGCGGATTTTATTATTTTGAAACTCTCGTGTTATGGTTTATTTATTTGTACTCGTTATTGATGGTAGCTTATTAAAATACTAAGAAAAAAAATGTCTGTTCGTGTGTCCTATATGGAAACATTACTGAAAACATTACAACCAATCATTTTGTTTCATATATGTATATATGTATTTCATATTTCATATTAAATCGAAAATATTAATAGTTTCGTTGCAATATCTAACCTTAACCTCAATATCCTGCAATTCTGCACGTGTTAATATTATCTGGCAATGGCATAAAGTGATCCAATACATTCGATCGAAGTTAAGACAAGTATAATTAAAAGAGCATTTATATAATAGGTGTGACAGTGTAACTGCCAACCGAAATCGACTTCTAATTTTATATATAGAAATCCTTTTAATATTATTCTAATCTCGTCCTGCTTTTTCCCCTTTATCTCTCTCTCTCTCTCTCTCTCTCTCTCTCGTTTTTCTTACATAATTACATGTACTTTCGTTAGGTACTTTCGTGTACATATTGCTTTCGTTAATATAAACGTCAAATTCCTTTTTATAATATAATTTTATACATGTATATCCTATTATATTATTATTATTTAAATATATTTAAATAATATAATTGCGAAGTGTAATAGATTTTATGGAATTTTTGTACGTCTATTACTTTCACAAACTTTTCTTAAGCTTCAATGTATTGGCTCGTATGTACGTGTAACTCCATTTAAAAGGATCATAATATTCTGTAAGAATATTTTGTTCTATGTACTTATTTATCATCATCACGTTATCGTTACGCTTCATCATAATTACCTTTTTCTAGGAACGTTAACAAATATTTTGTCCATTATTTTTGCCGTACAATATAAATATCAAGTTTTATCCGCAAGCGTATCGAATATATAGCGTTCGAATATTTCAATTTCATCCATTTGTTACAAAGCTACGATCATTTGAAGTTAACGAGTACCAATGTTTCGTTTCGTTTGCTTCATCATTCGAACTTTGTCTACGGCTCTCCCATTATCTTAATGATCGGTAAAGGAGTGTGCTTTTATAATTTTCTGAAATCTATAGAATGATGTACAAATATTTCTATTGCTTGAGCTACAGAAAGATTGGTCATTTTTGTACCTTGGAAAGGTACCTCTTTCCAAGTTCTTACGTTTAACGGTCAAACGATTCAAGGCTAATATTATGCACAGTGAAAATAACACTGAAACTTAGTTTTCGATTCATGAAAAATCAAACGAGATTTATCAACTACGCCTGGAAGACTTTAATCCTGCCTGTACTACATATATTATATATATGTAAATAATATCTACCATTTAAAGTATGTATACGTTGTGCCTAGAAAAAATAGGTTTACTTTGATAACACTTAACAAATTTCTCGTATATATATAGCAATTATTTATTTAAATGTTGAAATTAATAACAACCATATAAGATATATTTTTTGCTTTCTGTATAAAAACAATTTTTCGAGATTTTACCGTCATACAATACAGTGAATTGTTCAATTCTATCGAAGACAATTTCAATTCTAGAAACGAAACGAAACGAAACGAAACGAAACGATACGGGACACACGTTTTATAACAGAGGTAAACATTTATGTTTAGAAATGCGAGACCAGACATCAGCCAGAGTATCGGAAGTTCAGCGTGGACCCGCAGATAACATCCATCGAAGTGCTTCAAAGTATACTCATCAAAGCGTTCGATATCAAAGGGTGAGATTTTACTGTTATTAATGCCGAGCAATGGTCGTGAGTGAAACTAAGGAATAAGAAAAAGTTTCAAGCCGGACAAAAGTTTATAGAAAAAAGTTAAGATCATTTGTAAGATCCTTTTCCGAAAGCGATCCTTTTCGTATAAAGGGTACAACAGGGGTCTACTACATTTCGGTTTATCGTAATAGAGTGCAGTACCTGCAAGAAGTACCTACAATACCATCGGTCTGCTTACAAGCTGTCTTGAATCTACAAATAATCACAACTATTTCCACGAATCTTTTATCTTGTGGGCTAGGTAGATTATTGGCTCTACCCATGTTCTTCGCTTCAATTTAATATATTATTTTAAATAGTCTTGCTATTTTAACCTATTAATTCAACGCACTATTTCTCCGCTGTATTTGAATATTCGTCTTAAATTAATAATCGCAGCAAATACAACACCGAATCGTTTTATATTTGTCGTGTCAAGCATCGTTCACGTTTCAATGAACTCTCTTGCTGGTTCGTAGATAGAGCGTGAGTGCGCGTGCGCGTGATTCTAAGGAAAATCGCGATCTCTTGATTATATAATTTTAATATCTGTAACATAGTGCGATAATCTGTCAACAATACGTAGTCGTGCAAAACTTTTGACCGCTACTCTACCTTCGGCTAATGTTCATTTGCTTTGGACGCGTAGCGATTACCATTTATCTAGAAAACCGAGCACGCGTTTCACAACACGTTAGGTCGGAGAAGGAAAATTTTCCACGAGTCTTTTCTCATTACCAACTATGAAAGCTAAACATAAACTATTAGATAGTAACAATAGAAAAAGAATCATTTTTCGAAAAGAATATGGAAGTCTTATAAATTAAACATAAAATGTTTAATTTGAATTTTATCTAGAAATTGATGTTTTGTTAAGCTTTTTCTGAATTATTTAAACTCGAACTACCAAGAACGAGATCGGCGTTTAATTATGACAGAATCGTAATAAATACGATACGAATCGAGCGCTATTTGAATGCCATTTGTGTTACTTTCGCCAATAATTAAATTAGATTGTATTCTCGTGTTACTATCGGAAAAGAAAGAGGTAGTATTTAATTACATGTATCGAAAGTATAAAAGAAATGAACGTAACGGCAGATGGCGAGAAATTCCGATTTGACTTTAAATTACAATAATCTTGGAATATATTTTTTCACTTCATCGTTGCATCGATTAATGGTAGATAGCTCGATCGGTTTGCAATTGTCTGCTACTTTCTATGAATCATTCATTTACGATGCAAATGTTTCGAAATAATACAAACAGATTTAGTGAGCAGAGGGAAATGTTAATAATTGAAAAATTATGCACGCTATATATAGCAGTTTAATCCTAATTTATTGATATCACTCCTATCGGGTTGCAAGACTTTCAAATCTACAAATTCTTACAATATTTAATTCACCGTTCGCACTAAACTAACACTCTCTCTCTCTCTCTCTCTCTCTCTCTCTCTCATCCTTACATACCATAAATATACCACGAATTCTTTTACTTATTTCACACACACACACACACACACACACACACACACACACACACACACACACAATGTGTAATAGTTACAATATAAATTAGAAACTTAAAATTGATAAATATATAGATTAAAGAACGTAGATTTAAAAGCATTCTTCGTATAAAGCATTTTTCATCGATACATCTTTTATTAATCGATTAAGCTCGTACAATGAGCGCAAAATTAAATGATAAAAAATAGAATGTTTTTCTACTTGATGATTATTTTACACTTAATGTAGGAGTTTAACACTTGAATATCGAGACAAAATATCATTAAAAATGTTAACTTGCGATAAAAGAAATAAGTTTCTGAAATATTTCCAGAGAATTCACAGTTTCTTATCGAGCAATAGATGACTATGGATCGGAAACATACTTATTCCTACTTTCTGACTGGGACTTGGATGCAGCATTTATCAGGTAAATATTTTATATAATACCACTGGTACCTAGGTGATTAAAGATACCGAACTCCGTTGTTTCAACTGATAACGTATTTTATTATAGCGCTTCTGAACCCTATCTATATCTGCAAGTCAACTTAAAGCCATTCGGAGAGACAGGCGACTGCGAATGTTATTGGGAACAAAATGCACAGGAAGTGTCGACTCGACAAGAAACCGGGTTTCCATACAAGACGCCCAAGTTACCGGGTCTAATAATGAACAAGGCGAGTACTTCGCTCGTTGTCCCTCGATCATCTGTCATTCTGCTTCCAGTTATTCCTTTTATTTTCCACTTCCTTCTTAACTGAATACAAGGATATCATATCACAATATGTTTGTATGTATCTTCGAGGTGATCACAAGAATCACTGAATGGTTAACCTTGCAATGTTATTTAGGATAGAATTGAAATGTATATTACATTTTTTAATTTCTAACGCGTTACTTGTAGCAACATGTAACACAGAAAGATTTTTCTCTTTTACCTATTTTATATTCCCCGTTTACTTGTTACATTATTTTTTATGGTCATCGATCAGTCTAACAAATCAGTCCTTTTGATAAATCAAATTTTCTCAGTTTTGGTCATTTTAATATCGTATAAACCAAAGTGGTTTATCAAAATTTAAACTTCTCTCGATTTAACTTTCTCTCCATTTTTTACTATATTTTTTCAACCGTCTGCCACAAAATCTTCAAAATGGCCTACAATTTTTTCCACATCTCGATTATATTTCACTTTTTCGGAAGCATTTAATGTAAAGATAAGATTGGTCAGAATTAATATGTTCATAAAAAAGTATTTCGCAATTCATAAAATTTAAAAAGATCAATTACCATAGAATAGATGTATACGTTATAAATCTGACCGGTTTTTTTTTTTTTTTTTTACAGATGGAAAGAACACTGAACATGGTTCAACGTGCTCTGGGTAATTTGAGCGAAGAATCTTCGCACCAGCAATGTGCTCAACCACCACGACCACCATTGACAGACGCAGAGTTTCGACGATTTTTGGATCCCATCGGACAAGTAATACACCCTAAAGAATTACGAGCCGTCATATACTTCGGTGGAATTGAACCTAGCCTGCGAAAAGTGGTTTGGAAACACATTCTAAACGTATATCCCGAAGGAATGTCCGGTCGCGAGAGGATGGATTATATGAAGAAAAAGTCGCAAGAGTATCAAAATCTTCGAGAAAGATGGAAAATCTTGGTACAAAAGGGACAAAATGTCGGAGATTTGGCATATGTAACGAGTATGGTACGGAAAGATGTTCTAAGAACGGATAGACATCACAAGTTTTACGGAGGTTCTGACGATAATCAGAATACGGCCAGTCTCTTTAATATCTTAACTACGTATGCCTTAAATCATCCGAGTGTCAGTTACTGTCAAGGTATGAGCGATCTGGCTTCGCCTTTATTGGTTACTATGAGGGACGAAGCGCAAGCATACATATGCCTGTGCGCTCTTATGAGGAGGTTGAAAGACAACTTTATGCTTGATGGAATTGCTATGACTACAAAATTTGCACATTTGGCTGAAGGTATGTAAAATTGAATATGTTGTTTAAATAATTAGGAGATTGTGATTTCTTTGATATAAAAAAATGTCATATGCGTAAAAGTTACAACGTAATATTATAGCTATAATAGTTACAGCTATAACTGAAATATAAAATATAAAGTAACTTACATATTCCCAGTTATTAAAAAATATATATTATTATATATTATTAAAAAATTATGATTTTTTACATTACCATGTAATGGAACCATTTTTTACATTAAAATGAACGGTAAACGAGAAAGGAAAAGATTATCTTTCAAAAAGCAACTGATTGATGTTGCTTGTCCTTAGAATAGGAAGAAAACAATCTTCTAATCGATGTATATAATTCTTTCAAATTGGAAGATTCATTTAATAAATATTACGTCTGTATCAATTGTTATAAAATATCTACATTTTTTAAGGTTTACAACATTATGACCCAGACTTCTATGCTTATTTAAAATCCCATCAAGCGGACGACCTATTGTTCTGTTATCGATGGCTTTTATTAGAAATGAAACGTGAATTTGCTTTGGACGACGCTCTGAGAATGCTCGAAGTTTTATGGGCTGCTTTGCCAGCGTCACCGCCAAACGGAGAACTTAATCTGGCCGAAGTACCTTTTCCTCCACCTTCGCCACCGCCAAGCCCAAACGTAAAACATATTCGTGAGAACGCATACACGAAAGTTTGTGCTATCAGACGACAAAGCTCTTCCGCGAGTATCGCCACTACTGGTAAAAGAAAGACTCTTAACGCGGAGGATCCATCTTTGCAAAGCTCTACAGAAACTAACGGTGACTCAAAAAGGTACTTCTATGCAAATCGATGAAAGCAGTGAAATAGAAATAATAATATAAAGTGAAACCCGCTGTCTACAGATCGAGCTCTCCTTACGAGACGTTTTCTGAGCCAGAAAATGATTTGACGACAGCGAAAAATCGAAGAAACACAGAATCTACGGAAAAGTGCCTAAGTACAGATTCTCTGTCTGGTAAATCTAAACGCGTAAACTTGCTGGAATTGAAAGAAAGACTGTCGTTACCTAGTAAAGAACATCAACAAACAAAAAATAATGAAAATGATGGTGAAAAGAAATGCGCCCGAGTAGTAAAGAATTTGAACGAATTTTTGAACTTCACGAGCCTCAACCGTAGCAAAATAACGCCAAGCGATGCTGAACCAGAGTTGAGGTGAAACAATATATTTTCAATATAAATACAATATAAATACAATATAAATACAATATAAATACAATATAAATACAATATAAATACAATATATAAATACAATATAGTTCAATATAGATAAACATAATTTATCAGAAATACCAGCATGTTATTCTTATCCGTTTTATATAAATAATGGGTAAAAATAATGTTATAACCGGTAAATATATTATTTTTTAGACGTGTTTCGAGCGAGAGCGGAGTAATTAGAGTTTTAAGAGATGAACCAAGTTCGCCGGATGACCCGACAGATTTTTTTCCAATGACTACATCAATGACTAGAGAATTAAGACTGGAACTAGAATCACTCGATCGACAAGTCTTCGGACCATCACCGCCAAGTGATCAACAATGTGATTGTGTTCTATCTAAAAGAGAAAGCGAATTAGCCGACAGCGAAACAGATACAGAGTTAGCAAGGTGTAGTCCAGCTGCGGATGTATTTGTATGGGAGAATCCTCTGCACACGTTACAGCAAAAGAATCATCCAGCTACTCCAGATGAGCAAGCAGAACTCGAGTATGATGGCGAAATATTAGAAGATCAGAATGGTGTTAAATCTGTTACCCCAATTAGATTACTTAAACGGACTACAAGGTATAGACCAACTTTTTATAATTTCACAAGAATTTTATATTTCAAAGTGTACACAGCCTTAAATATAAAAATTATAAAATTTCATAGGTCCGAATCTGCTTCGGACAGCGAGGAGGCAGAAAGTTGGCACCAAAATGCAACAGTACAAGAAAGTCCAATAAAACAATCGGTACAAGAGCACTGTGAAGAAGCCACAGAGCTTACAAATCTTATTCCAGCAGGAACTTGCGAAGATCAGTTGGGAGAAACTTCTCTACCTCCACCTCACGAATTTGGTGGTGGTAATCCGTTTCTTATGTTCCTCTGTATTACTCTGTTATTGCAACACAGAGACTTTGTTATGCGTAATCAAATGGATTATAACGAAATGGCAATGCATTTCGATAAAATGGTTCGTCGACATAACGTTATTCGAGTGCTCAATCAAGCGAGGCAACTATTCGCTGGTTATCTTAGAAGGCATTCTTCATCGTCATTAGGTGCAAAGTCAGATTCTGTTAATGTGTAGCCTGATAATGCTTGAATATTCATTGTACTTATCGACACCTACCATATAACATGAAATACGAAATGGACGATTTTAAAATATATTGTGTACCGTTCAAGACAAATCACAAAAAATAAGTTTAAAATATGTTTTTTAAATCTAAAAGGTGAATCAAAACACTTCTGTAAATGAAGAAAGATATCAGGTAAAATGCGTATCAGTGATAAGCTAGGCAATAAGAAATTTAAATAATCTCCTCGAGGTGCTCCTTTAATCGTGCTTTCGTAAAAAAATCATTAATTCTTCGTGTATTCCTTTAATCTTTCTAAGCATATTAATTGCGATACATATTATGTATATTCGATCCAAATCTTATTATTGTTTGATGAACATATGTCTCAAAGTATGATAATTTTTATATTATTTATTTGCATTTATCTACATTTACTGTCTATTGATGAGTTTCTTATTAATAAAAGTTTATTTTCTTAGGACAAACTAATTTTAGTTTGGAAGGGTTAACCTTCTTGGCGATCATGTATAATTAAATACAAATACACATATAAACCAATGTCATTATCTGCCGTGTGATAGCACCAGTTGAAAATAATTCTTATATTTCGCATAATTCATGGAACTAAGTGAAGTAAACGTTTCTTCGATACTTAATGTACAAACATTGCAACAGACTTTAAAACGTAATCGTAATGTTGAAAATGACACGACATTAAACCCTCCGTCTGCAACTTTATTTTTACTAACGTTGTCTGCATACTGGTTCACTTAAATTCATCCACATCCTTTTAGGTCTTTTGTGTTTTAAAAGAACCCCAAACATTTTTTAATACTCTTCCAGATCTCTAGAATATTATTTCATAGTTTTCATTGCTACATCTTACCTTCATTTCTTTAAGAGAAGCTACATTTAATCGAAAATATAGGTAAGCTGAGAAATTACCTAATTAATAGTTATAACTACTAGTCGACAACGACCTGGTATGCAGATGAAAGGTTAAATATACTTTATCTGCGACACTATGCACAGTATCAATTGCACTGCATTATCTTTCTCACTGTACCTCGATTTAAAATTAAGTGACTGGCTTAAATTTGTAAAATATCTATGATTAATTTAGTAGCTGTATCTTACTTTGTTCTCGAACAATGTGTTTGAGAAACGACAATAAACTGCATTTAATTTTATCGCTAGTAATTAAGTATAAATACGTCCTCTGTATGTTTTCCAGAAGAAATTTACTTTTTCTCTGTTTTATACTTTATTTTAAATAAGTTAATAATTTACATATCATCTTATAATATAACATGAAGTAGATTGTATATATAAAGCAAAATAATTTTAAGTTTATTTTAAGTTTAATACTAAATCACACCGTTTTTCAAACATGGTATGAGACTCCATAATTCTTTTATTGACCTACTCAAAAAGACATCCATTCTTTTACTTTTGTCTTTTACTTCCTCCATTTGCTAACATTGTGAGGATTCTTACAAAGATATTCACTGCATCCATATAAACAGAAATAGCGCTGAAATAAGAAGTATAAAATGTATATGTTGTGTTTGTCAAATTTCACATGTTTATTAAATTACTTACTTATTAATTGGATCGTATGGCCTTGCTAGGTAGTCATAGGTTGGATATGTTTCTGCTTGTTTGATGATACGTTGTGTATCATACAGAAGAAGCATAGAGAAGAGCACCAGACCACCGTACAAAGATATTGAATACAAACCAGATCCAAGAGCTGTTGTAGGTGGTAAAAACATTGATCCAATACTACTTGCAAATACAAAACCCAAGCCAATCGCTAATGGACCTCCCATGTTCAGAAACTTTTCATTTGGTGCACAAACTGCAACTACTGATAAACCACCAACTACACCAGCAGTATACCATGCAGCTCTAAGAACCAAAGGTCCTCCAAGTAAATACAAAGGTGCAAGAAATGCACCAACAGTACCAGTATGTATCAACCATGCTATTTGTTTTGCACCAAAACCTTCTTTGTATGGGATAGTCTGTAACAATATTCCACTACCCCAAACAGATGCTAATGTTACTAACATGGCAACCCATCCTTGACGCATTACCAAGTTCATCATAGTTGGTGAACGTAAACATAGTGCTGCAGCTACAGTGCTGCTTACTATAGATGCACCAAGGTACATATATGTATTCTTAATTCTATCTTTCACATATTGCGGCCATAACCTATAAAGAATTATATATTGTATTATATTCTATTTTGCTATTCTACAACTGATAATATTCTCGTAACTGTAACACTGATTAAAAGAAAATACTTTGCATAATCTATAGCTCCCATAGATGGTGACAAACCCAAACCATAATAGCATAATGAACCTATTCCTATTACAGCACCACCAGCGACAACTCCTTTCCCAATAGTGAATGCTATGAAAGCAAAAGTATTTTCAGTAGTAAGTTTAATACATATATCACAGAATTAACTTTAACTTAACTTAACACAGAAGAATTAAGACTCAAGAATTAACAAAGCAAATGAATTTTAGAAATAAAAGAAACATATTAGGATTATTTATTGCGCACGTATAACATTATACCAATAAATTGGTTATAATGTATATTACATGATAAATCTTAGAAATGTTAAAAAATATTTATAAAATAGGATCACCCCTCTCCCCTCCTTATTACTACATTCAATGAATATACAAAAATTTGGAACAGGTCATATGAAATAACCTATAATCCATATTCATAATTGCGATTGCATCATATTGCATATGTGTTCTCTATTATTACTTTTGTTCTACATACTTTATGTATGGATTGAAATCTTACCTGTTTCTCCTGCAGGAGCCATTGCCTGCTCTGAAATAGTGGCTGATCTACGAGCCGATCTTGCAAATGCACTTCGTCCATCGTTAGCAAATAATCTGGTAGATTGTATTCTCGGAATAAACGGTTTCGAATTAATTGGAGCCTTTAGTAGACTAACCAAATTTGATGAGACGGTACTTCGACATACCCTGGCAAGCATCATTTTTGCATGCTCATGTCTGAAAAATAATATATTTATTAATAAAAACATCGATGATATCCGCATATTAGCCTAGGTATGTTAAACAAAAAGTACACACGATTTTGAACGAATTATCTTTCAAAAGTTTGAAAAATATTCACATATCTATCAAGATTTATTTAAAACCTCAGATTAATAGTTTTTCGCAAAAATTTCTTGTGATTACTCACAGACGCGGTAAGCTGCAATTGTTCACGACAAATCAATATCTCGAATCGCTAACGCTGACAATTTCCGTGATATATGCGTTTGAAACTTCGAAATAGATATTGTACAGATAGTAGAAACGTTGTAAAGAAATCATGATGTACGCGATGAAAGTGCCATCTTTGGTACATAGTTGCATTGAATTTGTTAAATTTTCGATCGAACATATCAGATCCTAATTTATATATTTCATATATATATACATAGATTGAATTTTACTTTATATTACTTTGCATCATAAAAATAAAAAATCATTTGTTTTTATAACAGAACAAAAGGTTGTACATTATATCTCTTTCTAATTGTTAAGAAATATATACGTGGTTCGGAATGACTTCTTCGTTTAGTAGTGTGCGGATACCCGAGATTACGCACTCGAATAGGCTTGGGAAAAGTTGGAAAATACGTACTATTTTTAAAATATATAGTTGTAATTAATATCACAAAACATATAATCATACGAAGCATAAAATATATTTTAATATAGCATTAACAGATAAAAATAAAAATTATATATATTAGTCTAGATTCACAAAGTCTAGAATTAAAATGGTACTTCCGGTTAATTTTATTCATTAACAATGGCGACGTTGCATTTGTTTGAATTAACCAATCAAATGCAATCTCTATTAATAAAACAACCAATCATGTTCTCGGAGAAATATACCCATAATGCACCGGAGATGGAGGTACGTAGTGGGTCAGTTCCTCTAGTAGATCTCCAATTTTGCTTCTTCGTTCACTTCGTTGTCGGACGCCATAATCAACGCTTCGTTTCGCAGAAGAGTGGGAAGTAAATCGAACTTTTTAGCGAAAAATCTTGTCTTTAATAATTACGGCTTGAAACATTTGAGTGGACGATGGCAGGAGCCGAATCGCCTAAATTAAAACAGGAATCGCAGAATGCGTCTACAGAGAATAGTAATGAAAATCCACGAGAACGGAATCCTCCTGGTGGCGGCAACCGTGGTCCTCGTGGGCGAAAAGGAGGGACACGTTTTTCTGGCGGACGTGGTGGCGGAATGGGCGGAGGAAACAGAAATAACGATGGACCGGTAAGAATTTCATATAATTCTTTTATATATATATATATATATATATATATATTTTTGTTGAGACTATAGTCGTTGTTCCTACCGCCATATTTGCTATAAATTGATGCGTAATATTTCCACTGGTTTTAAACTTCTGCCCTTTCGATTCATTAAATGCCGTTATTTATAAATATAATTTTTATTTATGTTATATACACATCAATTTATTATAGTGTTGCAACTAAAATAATGTTAGTCTTTTTTGTGATGCAGTATAAATACTATTTAATTAACTGTATTTTAATTACATTAACATATAGGTATACCGTTACTGTAGGCAATAAAATTTATAAGTACTCGAGAAGTTATATTAATATTTCTCAAATTGGAATATTAGATACATCGAGAAAGAAGCGCTGATAAAGTAAACTGAGATTTTTAGTTCTATTATTCTGTAAGGTCGATATAAAATACATTATAGTCAATAATTTTATTGCTGTGAGTACAATCAGTAAACGTTGTTGTTTACCAGAGTTTCTGTATGAAGAAATGATTATAATATATTGATTCTTCATCAGAGTAGTTACAAAATGGCGTGTACGAAAATTGAAATGGCAGATAAATGTATCCTCGCCTTTACAACACGTGGTTAAAACATTTTTGTTCTCCTATAAATAGCATAATATATTTTATTAATGTATTTGTAGCGATTTAAATGTAAATTTTCTAGATTTCAAATGAGAATTTGGAATTTCAAAATTATTTAGAATTTGAATTAATTTAGTTTTAGGTAATAATAATAACAATTTGTAAAATTCATAACGTCAGGTATCGTTTCAGTATTTATTAGCATTTATGAGATTTAAATAAATATTTCGAAAAATTGCTACGCAAAATGGCCGATTTCTAAGACCTTCAATGTCCATAATTTTGGCGAAGATAATGTTAATCTACCAAATTTAGTGTACTTTGTGATTAACTTTTGGTATTTGTATCTTTGGACGTAAACTTTTTATAATCAACAGGTTGTACGTTTTAACGTAGCCTTTCCAAAAACTGTGTTATAGTCACTACTATGCACTGTCGATTAGTAGTCAGTAACCAAGTCTTCAGCAACCGCTGTGTTCGAAATATATATATGTCGGAGATGAAAGAACACCGGAGCCTTTGGAATTTTGGATAATCCCGCAACATTGTAACCTAGAGTCTACTATAGCTGTAATTAAACAATTGTAGTTATTCAATCCGATTGTAATTGTTCGAGAGTTGTGATAATGATCTTGGGCTCGAGGCGACAGCCAGTCGCCGAACGTAGCTGCGATCATAGGATGAACGCCTTGTCTAACAAAGGCATGGAGTAATTCTATAGCTCTCTTTAAAAAGGAAATAGTTGGAACACTCGACAGTAAACATTCTAACGGTCTCTGTCCCGTAGCTCGCCACACGTAGACCC
Source organism: Bombus bifarius (assembly GCF_011952205.1). Taxonomy (NCBI): domain Eukaryota; kingdom Metazoa; phylum Arthropoda; class Insecta; order Hymenoptera; family Apidae; genus Bombus; species Bombus bifarius. The sequence goes on along the minus strand of NW_022884516.1, from coordinate 133,678 downwards.
TATTCTTCGAGTAAGATGATTGCTAGAGGTCGATGCGTCTCCGCAGTACATGTTCAGCTAGCCCGAGGGCCCATTATAAATCTTAAGATTTAGCTAACTCAAGTCCTTCAAACAGACAGTCTTTGTCCCAACTACGGGAAAATAGGGGAGACCTATTTTTCAACGAGCGGCGTCTTCCACTAGCAACTTTCCCTCGAGGGTGACTAGCATCTTTTTCTAACCACCGATATGGAGATTGACTAATTAGCAGCAACGCCAATTTCCCTTACTTTCTGAACGAAGGCTTTTTTCGACGAATCCGATGATCTCGTGTCCTTAGACACATCCCATTATAGTTTTCTTCTGTGGCATCATCGGGACGGGAAGGTCATTCTCTCTCGCGATTTCATCGACGAAAAGAGTAACCCCTTACGACCAGTGAATATTACGCGTCCGACTTAGATTTTGTGAGCACATTCATCTATCATGCCGTCGACCGCGGATTCGTTATTGAACCTAGGATCATTGTCATTAGTTTCTCGAGTATCTAACTACCACGGTTACTTGTCCGATTCTATGATAATCGTATTTGCACCAGTCAATGTCTTCTCTATCGCATAACGACAATGTGTAATCGTAGTCTGCAAAGGATTAATCGTGAGACCACTTTTATATAGCTACCTCCTTGTCCGTCTATGATGTAACTTGTTATTTTTTTTAATAGAAAACGAAAATGTCAGTTGTGAAAGATAATAATAATAATAAACACATCAGAAATTATAAGTATGTATACAAATAATAAGTATGTATATAAACGTGACTGAATTTTATAAATATTACAGATGAAAATGAATGATCCTATGGATGGTGGTATGGACAATACCATGAATGAAGGAATAGGCGGAGGTATGGGTGGAGGTATGGGTATTGGACGTGGCGGTGGAATGCGTGGTGGTAGAGGTGGCCGCGGAGGGGGTGATAGAAACATGGGAAATCGATCACAAGATGTAAGTATGAATTAAAGAAATTATTTTTTTCAATTAACGCGAAGTATGTGTTCTATATGTGGATTCTTTACTTAGATAAAAATTACTACAAAAGAATTATTTATAGAGAAAATCAATATAAGTTATAAAATTATTTACTTCATATTTTTATAAAAAAAGGATAATAATGAGAGCTTACAGAACCAAAAGAAATTTTATTCCTCGTTGTTGTCAGTACTGTAGCTGAAAATAGTCTCTCTTTTCTCTTTTAATTAACACGAAATCAATATCCTTGCTACTTGTAAACACGCGTTTAACGCATTCAATGCAGAAGACGCGAACGTGTGCATTTCCGGATTTCCTATTTTCTTGCGGATGACGCCTGAATAAGTGAGATACATGTTATAGAAATATCGATTTTCGCCATCAGAGGCCCTCTTCAATTTTGTATGCCACATTGAATGTGTTAATATAATATGCGTAAGTTAAGCAGAAAAGATTGCAATGATGTAATAATTAGCTAATCAAGTGAGAATTTATATATTATGTATACTAATATACAATAAGAAAATGTTTTCTGGTGTAAAATGAAATTACAATCGTAAACTAACATTAAAAAGATCACTGTAAATCGAGAAATCAATGTGTACATAATAATACACAATACCTTTTTATAATCTTATTAATGCTGCTTTTATTTTCATGATCAGGATCGTTTAATGGAACGGATTATGGCTATTAGTGGTCCTACGCATGATCTACCACCCCCAGAAACCACTGAAAAGAAATTCAGTGGTCGTAATCGTCTGTATATTGGAAACTTGTCAAATGACGTTACAGAAGAGGAAATTCAACAAATCTTTCAACAATATGGTGAAATATCCGAACTTTTTGTAAATAAAGAGAAAAACTTTGCATTTCTTAGGATGGTAAGTTCAATAATTTTTCTTTCTTCCTTTCTTTTCGTAATGTTTACATAAAAAAATGATTAAAATAATTACCGTCTGAAAGAAAATGATAAGATTTAGGCTGCTATCTTATACTATATGATACATTGCATGTATATATATATGTATATATGGATTTGTATGTATGACATTAAACTATAACTTAATCTTTCATTTTATAGGATTATAGGGTAAATGCCGAGAAGGCAAAACATGAGTTAGATGGAAAAAATGTATTTACAAATAGTAAAGGACGCGCACTTAAAGTTCGTTTTGCTCCACATTCTTCGACAGTTAAAGTTAAAAATCTTACACCTTGGATTACGAATGAATTACTTGAGAGGGCATTCAGTGTTTTTGGTGAAATTGAACGGGCGATAGTTATAGCGGATGACAAGGGAAAATCTACTGGAGAGGGAATTGTAGAATTCTGCAGAAAACCGTCAGCCCAACTTGCTTTACGAAAGTGCACAGAAGGATGCTACTTTTTAACCGCGTACGTTTTTACTATAAATAAAAATGTTGTTTACCCCAATGCCACGCTTGTTTGACGTATTTAATTTATCTACAAGTGCCTAAAAATTGATCATAACGGGGTAAAGAAAAATAGTTCCCAAAGGAAGCATGATACAATAGATGTTTGTATTGTGTGCCGCAAATTGGAACACAAAACATGATTTTAAATATAATTTTATTGAAACAAGGAGAGAGAACTTCGAAAACTTACATTCGAAAATTTACTTATAGGTCTCTACGTCCTGTAGTTGTTAAACCATTCGAATTACTAGATGACATTGATGGTTATTCAGACAAAAATCTACCTCGGAAAAATCAGGAATTTTTTACAGCTCGCGATATTGGTCCAAGGTTTGCAAAGATAGGAAGTTTTGAATATGAATATGGAACGAGGTGGAAACAGCTGCACGAATTATATGAGCAGAAAGAAGAAGCACTAAAAAGAGAAATGGCAATGGAGGAAGAAAAATTGGAAGCTCAAATGGAATTTGCACGATATGAACACGAAACTGAATTGTTGAGAGAACGTAAGTATTTTAACATCATTAAAAGATATTGCTTTAATATATACATATACATCGCACAAGCAATGTAAGTGTAATAAATCAGGAAATCAATAAGTTGGTTTTCTTTAATTGATAGAATTGCGTATGCGCGAGGCTGATCGTGAGAGACAAAAGCGAGAATGGGAAATGAAAGAAAGACAGGCTGAAGAACAAAGAACGCGTGAAGAAGAACTACGAAGGAGACAACAGGAAGAAATGGCAATGCGTATTAGAAGACAAGAAGAGGAGCTACATCGTCGTCAACAAGAAAATAATTTATTCATGCAGGTAATTACTTGGCAACATTAACAAAAAACTAAATTCATTGGAATTACAGAAAGTTTCTATGATAATAGGTTGAAATTTTAACATCTTTATACTATATCTTTATATTATAGGGGTGACAATAGAGATCAGTAACATGTATTTATTAGAAACATGTATTTAAAAAAACTACATGCGGAGGTTACGTAAAAGATTTTTATTTTTTATGCGTTTGCGAGAACGCATTATTTATTATTAACACTTTTATTTATTTATTTTATTTATTATTATTAACACTTTACCGACCGCTAGCGATTCAACAGCATACGCACGTCCGACCGGCATCTTAGGCGCTGACTCTGTTTCGGTTTAGACTCTCCACGAACGCGAACGGTAAGTTTTCTAAATTGGTATAAAACTGTGGGAGCTTACAAAGCAACGCAACTGAGCAAGGTGCCTTAGTACTAAATAAATTACTGTTCAAATAATGAGAAAGATTGTCTGCGACAAAAAGCCGATTAATAGGCTATCGGTCGGTAAAGTGTTAACATTTATCATCATTATCATAGTGATAGGAATAGGATAGTATCACTACTTATAATGTTTGTGTGTCAGTATATTTGTATTTTTTTGTTTTGTTTTTTTTTTTTTTTTACTAACGCTTGCGCTTATGTTCCTCTTATATTTAAGGAGCAAACAATGAGAGGAGGTGGAGGAGGCGGGATGGGAGGAAAAAATTATGATTCCGTTGGTAATAATGACCGCGATGGATATGGACAGCCAGATGGTAAGTTTCTTAAGATATTGAAATGTTATTCTTCATAAACTCAACAATATTTCTCTAGCATATAATGTGTATTTATTTACTAGTATATTTGAATTCAATTAGTTCTCCTTGAAATAGAAATTTATATTTTATACTGATTGTTATTATTATATATAAAATTATATATAAATAATTATTATATATAAATTTTTACATGAAACATTCGTTCAGAATTCTTCAAAACTATTTGTAATGGAAAAATTTACTTCGTTACAGGTGGAAGCAGCATGCCAGTGGTAATGTATCCCCCATTAAAGTATCATTCTATATATATACATAAATATATATATATATATTTATGTATATGTACATATATATGCATATGCACATACACGCATATATATATATATATATATATATATATATATATATATATATATGTATGTATGTATATATATATTTTCTTTTTTCCATAAAGTATTTATTTTTTCTGAAACTATTTCTTTGATATTTCATTTATGTATATTTCCATTTGGTGATATTACTAAACAAATTATTCTACCTATATATGAGAATCTTTTGTTAGAAATAATTGAACTGCCTTGCATGGTAAAATCGCGAGTATTATTAGTGTTATTACACTTGTGAAAAACATAAGTGAAAGAACTTTACGAATATTCCTATAAAGCATGCTTTCCAATATAGCAGGGTTCTAATGTCTGCAACAATGGCAATAGTATTAAAATCAGTCTAATATCGAATATATATATCGTACAATAATAACTTTTAATTAGTTTATTATAACATGTGGAGGTGTCAATGGGCCTTAACATTAAATTTTCTACTTAACGGGAGATCATTTGTTGTAGCGTGAATAGATACAGAAATTTAAATTAATTTATTCGGTCTCCATAGAACCGAAGTATTTTGCGAGGTAGTAAGGACGATACTTATCATATCTTATATTTGAAACCTTTTATCTACGTTCACACAACACACCGCTGCAATCTTTGTTAAATATTCTTCACTTGTATTACAAACGCATGTGATATGGTTTCTATTATTGTCTACTACAAACGGTTACTGAAACATGTGACATTTTTGGTTTTTTGAATATAGTTCTACTTCTTGTAAAAATGTATGATTCTATGCTGATAAAAATATTTTAAAGCATTTATTGCTGGTTGGAAGGTTTTATCATGCTGACATTTATAAGTATTTAAAGTTATGAAATTAACAGAGAGAATATTTAAAGGTAAATGTACGAAATTTTGGAGAAATGTTAGGAAATTTTTATTAACTTATTATAAATAATGCGAGATATAAAGGTTGTATAGGTAGGTAAAGGTTTTATTGGACGGACTCTTCTCGCCATACCTAAATTTTTAATTTTTTAACTGCACTGTGAGATCGGTACATTTAAGCTAGCAATCGCTTATTTTTACCTATACCATACATGACTAATTCTGAAACATCTTCGCTTTTATCTATAGGACGTGAATTTTAACGATAATACTTTTATAAGCATTTGAGGGAATCCGCTTTTTTCAGTTTATACTGGTAATAAGCTGTGGGTTAATGTTCTACGTATTCAATTCGAATATATTCTTCATAAACAGGGCTTTGGAATTCATAAATATTGAATCTAGGAATACTTTTTAGGCATTCATCAGTAAAATTGAAGCTAAAACTGAATTAATATTTCGTGCCTCATTGGCGTCTCCATATGCTTGCAGACAGGAGGCTCTGTTCTTCTATTTTCTCTAGTTACATTAAGACTTAGGTATTAGGTATGCTTATATACTATGGAACTAGCATCGTTCAACGTATAAATCTGAACATTAGAACTAAATTAAATATTCATTTCCTCGCTTAAATAGTTCCATAGTAATAATTGGATATTTATTAACCAACAAATGCCCAACTACATTGAGTGTTAATTAAACATAATTAGCTGTATTCAGAAATTATTTTTATTTAAATATAGTATATATTTAAATATACACACATACATTTATTTAGAGATATTTACTTGAAGATTAAGTGTAATTTAAACATAGTTTCTGAGTACAGCAATATCAATTTTGATTTACAATAAGTAAAAGAGCTTAAAACAATCTTTATGCTTCATTTATCTAAATGAATATAATTTTGTGTTTTTATTGTTATATTAATCTTTATGAATCTTTTTTCATATTCCAAACTATATATTTTGTGAACTATTTATTACATACCTTACATGCACGATTCTGTAGTATAGATATTGTATAAAGTTTGCTTAGAGATCTTGATCACATCTCTTTGTCACTTATACCAATATTTAAACTTCAGAGTTGTGTAAAATTGATTCAATATTAATTGTTACAACATTATCGCTAAAAATACACACTATTGATGTAACTAATATGACGAGATACTTCTTGTTCGTACACTAGAAGGGTTATACTTTTAAAAGTCGTATAACTACGTGTTGGGTATTTAAATTAAGAACCTCGTATACGTTTCTATACTTTAAAACCCCTAATGTTCTATATATGAACGTTTATTGTGCGTTTAACATTATTTGATGAGGACTTGGTACCGAATTTGAAATATCTATCGTGTAAATTAAAATTTTTAACAATTTCAGAGAAATTTCCCTAGCGGTATGGAATAATATAATAGCGTATATTCTTTCAGTTAAATTACACCCATAGGAATCATCTAGTGGAATCTAGTGTGATACATCTATACTTCTACTTTAATCCCGAAAATTCTAAACCTTTAATTTTATGACTCGAATTCAATCTTAAAATATGACTTATAAAGTTAAGGGTGCATTTAAATGAACGGACTTATGCAAAATATTGTAGACGAAGAAATACATTCTAAGGATATTCTTCTAACCTATTTCACCAGACTTGTGTGCACTGACTTAGACGGTAACCATTGTCGATCGTATGTTGGGCATTTGCTTGGTTTAATAAGGCTAATCGATGTTGAGAAAACGGCATACTCTGAAAGCAGTGTAACTATTCGTATCTATGATTTGTTCTAGCGCGTGTATTATTCACGCATTCCATTCTACTAATGTTGTACGTACAAACAACATCTAACATTGTGTTTTCCCCTTTCTTTTCTATGTGATTTGACGAAAATTGACGATGACCTGTGCTGCTGTCAAACATGGATGGTCGCCCTGAACCGTGAAATGTATTTATGGTACATCCAAAATCTACAAAACACCGTTATTCACCGTATTAAACAAAAATCGTTGGCATTCATTTCGGTGATATCGGCTCATAACTTTCGACTACACTTCGTCCTTAAAATATCATTTTGTTTTTACTTTACGCGTAATAATTAAATTCACCTTTCTCTGTAATGATGATTAGGATCCAAAGTCTTTTATGGATGCTTATAATAGTATGGATCGTGGTAGTCGTGGGGGTTACAATGACGATCGTAGTCAAATAATGGACTTGATGGATATGAGGGTCGATATGGGTAATATGGGTGGTGGTCGTGGAGGTAGTGGTGGTAGTGGACGTTGGCAAGGTGGAAGTGATCGTAATCGTCAGGATGACTATCCTAATAAAAGAAGACGCTATTAAAGATGTTACGGTATTAACATAACTTCCTTTTTCTAATCGGTTGAGAAGAATCGATAGTTCGCATTGTAGTCATTTTTTCCAACAAAATTTGTTATCGATCATCTTTCACGTTTTATATCATGGCACAGTGTTTCGAGTATATGGGCGTTCAGGGCAAAAATCATAACATTGTATCTGTACACAATTTTTTCTTCAATTCACTCTTTGGTTTTAAATTGAGCTTTCATTCATTTGTTAAAATGTAAATACTACGATTATATTGATTCAGGGAAAGATTCAGAACATACGTGTGTTTGCATCGTGACAGATGAATCATTTGTTGCTATTAAATATTACCTTATATCTGTAGTTGAATATTTCCTTAATTTTATTATATCATTTTCTGTGTGTTTCGACACACTTGTATCATAGTTTGTGATAAGTAAATTGTACAAATTTTTATTACAGTTTTCCCTAGAACTTTTGAGGCTATGATGTTTCCGTATATATGTTATTTCATTATGTCTAACTAACCATAGCTTCTTTAGACAACGTTTTCATAAATATTGTTACGCATGTAATAATATCTATTCCGTAAATTAGTAATTTATATAAAGACATATTATGCCATTCATAAATAGAGAATTATATCGTTATTGTTTTGTGTAACAGTACTGTACAAAAGTAGTACGACGATATAGCGAACAAACAAAAATTTTAAGAAAAATAAACAGTATCTATATAATGAAGGATTAGAAATATTTAGTGGGTCCATATATAGCATCGCGTAACGCTGAAGCGATGCCATTTTGGCCATCTTTTCTATTTTGAACAAATTTTAGACAATTGAAACTTTGATTTTAATATAAAATTTACTACTATTCTTCACATTAAAAAAGTTAAGATTATTTGTTATTATTGAGATTATTTGAAATTGAATTTACTCTCACCAGTTTCAAAGGTGATAGGATATTGAATTTTAAGAAAAATCAGATTAAATATGCAAATGCTGATTTTTGTGATAAACTTTATGCCTCAATTTTAGTAACAAATAGATTTCGTTATTAACATTTCAAGATAGAACAATCTGTAGATCTTAATTCCTTTTTTCATTTCCTCTCTTTCTTTTCTTTTTCTCTTTTTTCTTCTTATTTCTCTGTTTTCTTTTATTTTTTGTCCATTGATCGAAATGCTGTGCATAAAGGCGAAACAATATTAATAAGAATGAATAGGCAACAATGAAAGGGTGATATGTAATGATTGAGAGAGTGTGCTTTTATATTTTTCAATGTGGATCTGATTTCGTGATATCGCGAATTATTTTATTCATGAGGCATTACTTCAACAAATTTCAAGGGAGTACCCTATCTTGTGAGCCAAGAAAACAGATAAATTAAGACTTTCCTTCTCAGGGTAATTATTGTGTGAAATATCGGGATTTTCTTTCAAAGGATGTTGGGCAACGTTTTATATTCAGTTTCATCTAATGTCTGAAATTACAAAACGGCGGAGTTATGCAACATTATCTATTGTCATGTTTGATAAAACCTTTGAATCTGGTATCGGAAGTGACTGGAACATAAAACAAGAAAAATTTCCATATCAACCTAAATAGAAATATAACGTAGTTATAACGTAGCTCACTATCCTTAGGTGTAGCTTTCAGTAATATACAAATGATGGTATTTGAAAGGAAATGGGTTTTCACCCAATAAAGTTAACTTTTGTAAAACGAATTTAAATATCAGAGAAGATCGTATGCTGTGTATTTTACATAATCTTATAATACGTAATAATACGTAATAATTTAAAAAGTTAGTCGAATATACTTAGTTGTTGATATCTACCTTGGGTCTCACGTGAAAACGATGTTTTCGAGGAAATTGTGGTCATAGACCATTTAAGCCAATATTTTAACGAAATAAAACAAACATTTTAAGAATTTATCCTTAGCTCGCAGTTCTAACTCTATAACAGGATACTTCTGGCTCGGAAACTTTCATCAGCTTGTTTTAAAGCTACTCTTAGTAATTATGGAATTTCTTTGGACCTTTATCGTGTTCCTGAATTTTCGCGCGTTTAGGTGTTGTTTGTTTACTTCTTCGCAAAAATCGCTTGCACTACTTCCAATAACCGGTTTCATAAATTGCTTCATTAATGATATTGTTTTATATACACCGTTGAGAATACTAGCAGCAACGAAATCTGCAATTTTTCTCATCATCATTTTCCATTTTCTTATTACAGATTATTGTCTTCGGGACAATTGTCCAAATTACAGAATTTACACTCACTCTTATTGTTTTGCGTGAATCAGTCCATATCGTTTTTCCGGATTATTTGACCCGAGACGGTTTCCTAACGTTACTTCAATAAACAAAAAATCAAAGTTCTATCGATATTGAAAAATTAACCGAAATTTCTGTTTCACAAACGTTATATTAGATCTTCCTACCTGACGCGCAATATACAGTGATTTTTGGTGCCGTAACTTCGCCAATTTTCGAATTTCAAAAAATCCAACTGCATTATTCTATGAAATGTTGAAAATATCTTCGGTTTTTCGAAACCGACAAGGTTAGGGGTACTCCCTTCCAAATATAAATTTACGAATGTGTGTTTAATACATGGGAAGCCCTTTTAAAGGGATTTAATGGTACTTTTCAATTTGATGTATTAACAAATTGTAAATATTTTAACAGGCATACTTTTTGAGCCATCGAAAAAGCAAAACATCAGCGTACTGTTAAAACATTGACTATTGACATAACCGTATCTTTTTCCAAGGATAAAGAAATGATTTGAACTGTACGCCTCTTAATCCCCCATAAGACTGTTCTAAACATGAGAATCGCATATAATGGAAAAACTGAATTTAAATTTGCGGTGTCACTATAACATACAGTAATGTAGACAAACGTATATTCACTGTCAATTAGTACTTTCAATAAAATAATCATCTCATAGAAGTTTCTCTTTATGAAACAATATGTAAATATTACAAATAATATAGTAGTATTGCTTTTCATTACTATTGTATTGTCACACTATATACTATTCATAGTTCATTATTTCATTTGATTCGGTAGTTTTTCAGGGTGAAAGTATATATACTGTCCGTACTTTTAGCTTTGTTCTTTACGATTAAACAATTAGTTCGTAAGTAAAAAGTGCGTTTAGTATTGACTGAAATCGATATCGGTCATTTGGTAACTTATCTTTCTAATAACGAGTAAAATTTCTTATATACGTGTCTGTGTCAAAGTTTTACTCCGTGCATTATGCATATTCATACGTTACGTGTCTTTATGTTAATGATGGTGTGAATGTCGCCACGAGAAGAAGTATATGCAATATCTGCATTACTCGAAGCTTTATAAAAGTAATTATATTAGAATAAGACGTATATCCTCAGCAGCAGTAATCAACCTGCGCTTGTGCTATTCAAATTTTGTGAAGGAACATAATTGACAGAAAGTAATTTTATGAATAAAGATTTACATATATCCATACATAGGAATATATAATACACTAACGTTTATTTAATTACTAATCTTCTTCGTTAAAATTTCGCGAATATCGCGTTTATTTGAAAGATATTGTGAAAATACGCTACATCTTTGTTTTCAATACACTGAGTTCAATACTCGGTCGACGCTTATTATGAAATTGAATCTTAAATATGTCATACAAACTTACGTCATAGGCATATACAATTTATCTCTATAAGTTATAAGAGGAAATTAAATATGAACACTCCATATAAGTTATAATTTGTATGCTTGCAACTTATAGAATAACACTACTGCAATGATGATTTTATATTACATTGTTACACATTTATATTTTATAACATTTTTTTCTATAATTTAAAAAAGTTAAAAAAAGTTAAACCCGCGATGGGTTGATATTTATGGAGAAAGTACTAGAATACTTGACAAATAGATTTTTATAAGAATCCGAGGAGTAATTATACGACAGATATTATTCTTCTTATAGAAATATACGAAGGCAGTGTGTTTGGAGGTTAAGCTTATTTTACTATTAAACCACTAATCATCACCGCTTATAGGTGAATATTAAGCAAAGATATTTCGATAATGGTATATTTGTTAAACTGTTCTAACTTGAATGTGAGTTATGAATTTCCTAAAAAGAGATAGGGATATTATAGTTAAAATAGAAAATGATAACAACAGTATTACGTTCTATCTTAAATGCTGATATATAATGCTATTAAGATATATTTCTTTTTATAAACTTTTAAGGATTCATCCGAGATAAATTTCAACTTAATTTCAAATTAAAAAGTAGTAAACTTCCTTTTTTAAAAGTGTTTGCGGTACATTTCTCTCATTTTGGGAGTAAATTAAAGTTTTGATATTGACGTTTTAAATAAAAGTAAGCATAATATAATGTAATCAAGTACAATTAGAAGTATTTGCTTGGAGAAAACTGAAAAGTTATGGTGAAAAAGTAATATTATCTGATCTACTTTTATTACAAGTTTATTATTTTCAAATATATCACCACATTTCTTTCAGGAATCCCTCGACATAATGGACATCATACATTTTATATTTCTATGAAGTTTCCAATAATGTGATAATTTTTAACAATGAACAAGTTCTTGGAGGAATATATATTTTCATGAAATTCATTTTAAATTATTCCTCATTATTCTTCATTATTCTTTACCCACATTTTGTGTCTCTCTGTAAAATCTTACCCCTAGAATGTCATTATTACATGGTTCGTCATTGAAGAATTTCCAAACATGACTTCATTTGATATTATTGTATTCTCGTATTATACTAATAACTACTTTATAAACGGTGCATTAAAAAATGTAATACAAATTCATCTTGTGTTTTCTGAATGAAAGTGAACATTTACAATGAGATTCGCCAAAATATAGCTATTTAATGAACATGTTCTTAACATATCTGCATTACATAATTTATACATTATATAAACACATGAGATGTGTATACATAGGAGGCCTTAATGAATGAGAATCCTTACTACTTTAAACACACCACTAAGCTGATTATGAAAAATGGATATGGTCAGACTACTATATCTTTATTTGAGAATTTTTCTGGCAATGCCTATACATTACATGACAAATATTGTCATTATTGAATAAGTGTCTAGATAATAATATGAATTATATGAAAATAAGTATTTCTTGCGATCAAAGTTATCCAATTTCTTTATCGAAGGAAACTGTTATGTGCAAGTAATACGCATTTGTTTGAAATTCCTAATAATGCGCGATATAAACTGACTGTTGTTAATCAAGAATCTCTTAACGGAGGAGAGTCTGCAATCACAAGATAGGCTTACATACTTGAAACTACTAGTCAGTGAAACTACTGGTACGAGGTGAGTAGACTTTGTAAAACTGTTATTATGCGTACTTCTATTTTAATCTTCGGGTGGGACATTTATATGAATATATGGTAAAGATTATGAAATAGTATAAATGGCACATAACATAAATGTTACATATATTTCATCATTGTAATCTTTATTTACTTAATATTGAATACATAAATTATAATTCAGCAATTAAGGAGCTCTCCATATTTTTGAACGAGTCTAATAATTTGTAATCTTTACCAGCGAAATTGAACTTATAACGTTACCCAAAATTAGCAAACAAATAGGAAATTACGATATAGAATGGTTTATTTTGTTAATTGTATGTATTCAATATACCATTGACTTCATATTCAACCAAGCTAACTCTTATGAAAATCTAATCGTTTTATTATATGATTTTATAAAAACCCTAATAATACTTGTGTACAAATTTACCAGCCTAGTCCGTGTTTTTACCTATGACAACCAAAATATTCTTGTATACCAACTTTAGCAAAGGTTGTCTGGGTTCATTATTGAAATCTAGGCTGATATATCTAATTGTTACTTGAACAACAAAACTGCAATATCGTATTGGCTATACTTATACCTTGGGTGGTAAATATATATATATATAGGCCACTTTATCAAATATACTATACATATAATTTATGCATTTAGTGCTATCAAATATTATTTAAAAAGGTTAGATATTATAATATTTAAAATCTGAAACTATATATTAGTTATACCCATAAAGAATTTTCGTTTGTAAGACCTATGCAGCCTATACTATTTCTATGTTTTAAAAATTGTTAATTTTAATTTATTTGCAAATTTACATGTTTTACACTGTATAAAACTGCATATAAAACGATATTATATTTGTAATATATTATATATATATATACGTAACATGAATTTTTACTTACACAATTTTAATTATCGAAGGGGTGAAAAATGTTTCATGTCGTATAACAGAGTTCATATTTGTATGGAAGGTATTATTATACTTCACAAGATATACTCTCGAAGTTTAAGATGTGGAAGTAATCTCTGTGAACAATCGCTTCATCGATTGTAACGATCTGTAATCGTTAACTTTAAATGTAATTTGTATACAAAAAGTATTAATTCATTGCATACCGTATTAAAACTTTTAATATATTGTTTTTATGTAAGATATTCATATTAGTATTTATGTTTACAGATACTAATAGCAGTTGCTAGCTGAGGGAATGAATAAAACGTATTGAAAAGTGAAAAGGTAAATTTACATAAAAACTACTATATACCTTTAAGAATCAAACGAATAATTATATTGGATTGTATTGTAATATGGAATAATGAGATTATATATGATATAATTATATCTAATCTTCATTTATTCCAAATTTTTTAGAATTTTTTTTAATGCACTAATTATATAGAATTTAAGGCAATTATACAAAGTACCACATATCACTTTCTCTAATAATAGAATTTTCATTTACAGATTTGCACACTTCACATTTAATTGCATCTATTTCACCATCCCGTATGTATTCAACATACAAACGCAAAATGTGTGCAAAAGAATGCGTGCAGAATCATAAGGTTTGTTTCAATGTTGTCTTGCTTTTCTTTGTCTATCGAGTTAAGATTAAATATTTTTTTGCAATTGCATTCCTTTCTACGATGACAAATGTGTGATTAATGAAAGATTTCAATGATTATCTCAACGTGTCTTGGGTGTATTGCTTCAAAATTTTCACTTGAACTAACATGTATATGCTCGTATAATATTAATACTAATAAAATACTTTTTGTTTTGCAGGAGGAAAATATACAAACGTGTCGAAATTTACGTGTCAGAATTAATAACGCTAATCATATTACGAAAGTTTCGAAGGATTATGATTATATCAAATGTCGAATCATCATACAGTTTTGATTTAACTAATCATCCCTTTAAATATTTCTTCGTACTTAATGGACTAGATGAAACAAAAAATTAATTTTGTACGCTATACGCACAGCAAGTCATCGTTTTGGAATAGAAGTGTTTAAGGTAATATACATTTTTTTAAAGTATTATTTCGACGGTACATCAAACCTACAGATATTTCATTTCACATATTTCTTTTTCATTTTATGTATCTTATTTTATGCAAAAATTTCTAAAATATAATGATGATTTTCTTTCGGGGCTGAGCATAGTGACGAAGCTTCAAAAATCCAACGTGTACACTTTCACTGAGAAAAACAAAGATTCATATATATATTCAAGTTTAGTACGTTTAAGTGGTAATTGTACTTTTTTTTTTTTAGGACGTTAGAAGCTGCTATGAGAGGTGGAATTGTTTTGACGATATATCATACTTTAAAAGGTGATTATTTATTCAGACAATACCCAATTATCATGATTTTACTATCAATTATACGAATGACAAAAAGAAATACTCGTATATTTTAATCACATCATATCTGTTTCGCTCAGTTAAATTCTCAAAATGATTAACTGCCTAAATGTATCCCCAATATGTTCGTTGACCGTGGATGCTTAAGTAGACAATACTTGTGTATATTTTCATGTAAACCTATTATGATGAAATTTTGGCTAGAGTTCTGAATAAAAGATGACAATTATTGTTCGTATATTATACTGAAACTTAATATACAAATAATAAAAGAAAATCATCTAAATGCAATTTTCTAAATAGTTTTTTTTTTTTATTGCAGTGTTTGACTCAAAATACCAAAATTATCAATATTGTTGGGTCCTAAAATACAATTTGAAATTCCCGAGCTTTTTCCGTTCATGTGACCGGCTAGCAGCCTTTTTTGTTGAGAGCGTTCGGATTGTAAAAGGTGAAAAGTCGTCGAAAGTCGAAAATATAGAATAAAAATTCTTTTTTTTTTTTTTTTAATTTTTCCATCGAGACAACGATCTACAGTGAAATCCGTTATAACGAGACGTGATAAAGTGCACGCGTACCGAGCGAAAATTCAAAGTCGATTTTCTCGAAAACAAAGCCTCAAACGAAAAATTTTTATTCTATATTTTCGACTTCTTTTTTCGCGTAGGATCATCCCCTTTCCGCTTGTACCACCACCAGTTACCAACCACCCTGTATACTCCGAGTAATTTTACTATGTTTTGCGTAGAATTATTATATTATATATTTCCATATCATGAAACATTTAAAAAATATTAAACATCTTTTTATGCGTTTAATGTATAAAATTTTTTGATTTACATTATGACTAAACGTGAACACGTTCGCAATTCAACGTACTTTGCTTTTAGTACCACTCTAGGAAAGTAATACGCCTCATCAATTAAAATATTTTTGTAACTACGTATGTTAAACAGTATTCACAAAAAGTATATTATATGTGTTTTCTGAAGCTTATCGAAAAAGTAATAAATAAAGAGTATTTGTGTTATTCATGTAAAAAAAGTTAGGATTTTTGGTTTCAGATGTGTGACCTACAATCAGTGGACGTTCGTTACTTATAATATGGATCAAGAGACTTTGAACATGTTCAGAAGCTTTATTTTAAATTTAACTTTAAACAAAGATTAATTCATTCTCCATTTTTTATACGATATTAATTACTGTATACTCAGAATAAGTAATGGCTAAAATTTCTATGTTACTTTAATAAAATATATATATACATATAATTTATTGTTAAAACTTTAATTTCGTTTGTAACATCCATTTGTGTAGTATCACATCACTCATAAATATAATGCACCCTCGCTTACGGCAGAAGTATTAACTAAACATGAAATTAAATACAATACTACAGAATATTCATTAAATCTTCTATTTTTACTCCTGACCCCTTTTCACATGATAAAAATGTATTAAAATGCGATTTAATGAACTTAGAGACTAATGTAAACAGTAATAAATAAGTAATATTGTAAAGATGAGGTATTGAATTCAATGTAAATTCATTTAGAATTAAAAGGACGTGATCGATAGATATTCTACGACGGAAAAAAGTAGTTCTAATTAACAAATATGACTATAAATAAAAATAACGAAATAAGTTCTAACAATATATTTTACGGGAAATTGATTTTATAGAATTATATATATACTAATATCTCATTTAGTTTGTGAGCAGATAGTACTATTTACAAATACAACATTGAACGTTTATTTAAATATCACGTATCACCTCTTCTGTAAAAATTGCTACTATTAAAGCTTTCAATTATAGTCTTCTAATCCCAATTAGGGACGTCTGTTGTATCATCTGCAACTTAAGAAATGGATATTTTGGTACTTCCTCAAATATAAATGATTATTTTTTTTTTTTTTTTTTAAGTAATTAACGCGACAGCATAAGATTCATCAAGATCTTCGTCTTCATGGTGTATATATATATATATTATCGGATCTTTAACGCAACGCGTTTCACATTGGATACATTTAAATACATTTAATTATTGCATAACGATTAACAACACGTGCGTCACATTCCTTTTACAATTTTAAACATTACCGTTAGAGTTCTTTCACACGGAAATACATGCATCACAATTCGTGATAGATAGGAAATATTACATATGCTTACATAAATAGAATCATATCTCCGTGTAAAACAGCTCTTAGTGATGGAATCGAAAGTCACATATAGCATTTAAAATAAACGATAGAATGTATTGAAATAATAAGAAATCCAAATATTTGAAGATAAAAATATGAGACTTTTAGAGACTTATATGTTTAAATGTTGTTCCACACACTTCATACAAATACTACATGAACAATTCAACTTCTCCACAAGATTAGTACATCACGTTTAATATTTCGTAGGAATAATGGAATTTGGAAAAGTTGTTTTATAAAAATTGTAAGAATTTATCGAAAGTTTCTATATAGAAATCTATTTATGTTAAAATCTGAAAATATCGAATATCCATCACTGACAATTATTATTGACTACAAGAGAATGATCGATAAGAATAATAGTTATCGATCATTTTCATTATTGATCCAATTTCATCCGGTCATACGCAGCGCACGATAAAATATAATGTACACATAAATAATTACATAGTTACAATTAGGCATAGTTTGATTTTATATATATACAAGATACATGTATGCGTATGTGTAACGCATTGAAATTGTTTAATTTATCGCGATAGGATATTATGATTGAGAAATGAACCTCGTCATTTTCGTACATGTTTCTCAAACCAACACTTCCCTTCGGCTTCTGCTTACGAGTATTTTGTTTTGGTACCGATTTTAGACACGCCTGCGTGACAAATGCTTGCGGTACAAATGTCTCTTAGCTTTCGCAATAATTACGAATCTAATAGCTTTTAAGTTTTGTTATCGATAAATATGTTAGTTTCATCTTCCTATTCACTTTTCTGGTGATATTTCAAATAAAAGAAAAGATCAAAACTATTAAAAGTATTCTATAATATCTTTCTTCGTATTCTTCATATTATCAACATCCAATGATAGAAAGCTTAAAATATCGTTAAAAAATAATAAAACTTTGCACACTTTTAAAATAGTAACGAATCAACTTAATAAACGCAATATATCACCGATAACAAAAATTTTAACAGATATGCATTATATTTCGCTTGATTAGCACAATCTCTTAGAAAATTTATTCATGATTTTGTGCGATTTATGATAGGTAACTAAATCGTAACATAAGGATTGTACATACATACAACTGTATACCTCGCTGGACTTGTCACAATATCTGTAATAACTTGAATAATGTTATCAATTTTTAAACCATATACACATATGTATACACGATCATTGTCTATTTACACAGAATATTGTGCAAAATTCATAAAAGGCAATAATCACAATAAATTATACTAAACGAACTTATTATCGTCTATATTCACTATCCAGTTTCTCAAGAATGGAGAAAATTTTATTTCACGAGGAAAAATAAAAAAAGAAGCAACACACTTTACATATGGATAATACCTACATATAGATTAGCTTTAATCTTTCAATCGCTTCATTTTAAACGAAATAAATATTACTAATAATTTTCGCGTAGAATATTTATAAAAATCGTAAGGTAACTGTAAAATATATCTTGAATTCTGAATAACTGCTTTAAAAATTACTGCCTCCCTCTCTCACGCGCGCGCGCGCGCGTGTGTGTGTGTGTCTAGACTGATTTCTAGGCTTGAACTACACGGGTGTTTTATACGGTTCGTCTTGCATGTCCCGTTTTCTCCACCAAAGTATGAAAATATAACACGCTGGCAATGCGATACAATGATACAATGTTTAGTATCGGTTTAACTACACAGCAGTAGAAAGTAAAAACGTGATTGAAAAATGTTCAATATATATTCACTAACGACTATTGAGCTTTTTCGTGTTTTTTAATATTACGCATAGAGCAGTAAGGCATCAAGGCTGTACAAAATTCATTTTTGTATTGAATTAATTCTTCTTGAATACGGTGTCTAACCCGTAGCGTGTAAGATGCCCGTAAAACGCTCATCCATTCAAGATCCTGCTTCGGCGGGGAAACGCAATATGCAATACGTAGCGTATAAGACGCCCGTGTGGTTCTCTATTCTAGCCTTAGTCCTAAGTACCGAAACATGCGTGATCAATTATTAGTCTCTTTAGGAATCAGATCTCGACGTATATCATTTTAAGATGCGGAAATATTTATCTTTCGTTAAGCGGTACAAATTACGCGGACAAATAACACATGTAAAATTTGTAAAACAGGAATTCATTTGAAGCGTTTAATTATACATAAACAAATTAAATATATGATGTTCATACAAGTTATTATATTGACTTATACGATTCGCCATTGCGTTATGTATATACAAATCTTCAGCGAGAATTCTTTTCTTTTTCTTCTTTATATGTATATATACACAGGTATGTACTTTCAACGCGAGGTTCCAGTTTTTCATATGGTAACCATCTTTTTATCTATTATATCAGGATTTCAGGAATATGTAATCATGGCTTTGAATAGTATACGCAATAATGTAACATTGCGTAATGTATAGTACAGCACACGTCCACACAAATCCTCATGTAGAAATAACTAACAACATCTATGATATACGTGTGACAGTATGAAAGCGTTTCATCGTATTATTTTACTTTTATCTAAATTCACGAAATTTCAGTGAAATACTTTAGTATCATAACTACATTATTGGCAATGAAATGATAATGCAGTTAAATTACTAGATAAAAGAAATACTTTTTGTTGAAACCTGATGGCATCAAACTCTCTTGTGTGCTATGAAAACACCAAAATGTAGCATATTCGTGCGCGACCAAGAAATGAAATATTTAAATTATATATATGAAATAAAAAGATAGATAAGTGTAAGAAATTGAAAAGAAAAAACAATTTTTCATACCATACTTGACGATAATCGCTAAACCATATCCTGCATCGTGCAATGATAAACTTCATTTGTGTATACTCCATATGATATCCAATTATTTTAGCACTAGTACTATTAAGTACCAATAAGCGCACCAATATTCACGACATCACTTTCGGGTATTTCTTTTGCCTAAAACAGTTATTCCATATTTCTCGTATAGGCTGATCCCATTTTATACTGTACTTATCTTCATTTATTCATTATTGGGATAGAAGGGAGCATCTTCACAGTTTAAACATTGAATCGTGTTTCTGATCCATCAGCAAGCATTAGTGTAACTGTTCGATTATTTATCCATATCAATCGAGCTAGTCGCATAGGGTTTAATCGTGCTACATCGTTAATGGGTGCAGTGCTATATGATTTCACACAACGTGTTTGAGAGTTCCCTAGGCCGAACATACCACTACTTGTTTGCTGAGAACATTGAAAATTACTTAAATTAACAATAAAATTGACTAATTGATTAATGTGAGTTACAGCAATATATATATAAATAAATAGAGAACATCTTACCTGCCAAAAGCATAATTTATTTTCCGTACAAGAATAACTAACCAGAAACTTGCCTTCAGGTGAAAACGCTAATGCAGTTACAGATGCAACATGCGCAGGTACTGTTTGACATTTAACATTGCCTCGTAATTCATATAAAGCGAGCTGACCATTGCGACTACCTACTGCTATTCTGCGTGTTGCCGGACAATGACTTACCTGAAATAAATAGATATTTTATTATCAGCTAAGTATTTAAAAAATTATATAAACAATATTAACATAACTCAACTTACTTGATTAAATCTACATACTGCTGGAAACACATCATTCAATGGTTTAGTCTTAAGATGACCTGGATCCAAACAATGTAAGATAATATCCATGACCTACAGATATTAAATTATATTAAATTATACAATTATTATATTAAATTATAAATTATATAACAAATATTAAATTATATTATATTAAATGTACAATTATGTTTCAATTTCATAATAATTTGAGTTATTCTCACCTCAACTAAGAGATCGCTCATTTCGCTCTGCATTTTATCAATTAATTGTTCAACAATCCTAAGTATTTCTGGTTTTGCCCTAACCAAAACACTTGCACCCATATTTACATTTAACGTTTGCGCATTTTGTTGTAGTGTATTGTATCTAGCTACTTCTCGTGCCATCGTAGTAATAAATGCTGCAGGTCGAGCAGTAGCTATTAAAGTTAAAGCATGTCTTGCTGTACGACAGGTATCAGCTTGAGGTGTAAGCGGAAGGCCATATGTCATATTTGGTACCAATTTATCAGCATCACAACACATTTCTAGTAATCCCAATAATACCTGTATTGGATACATTGACAAATCTTACTTACGCTTATAAATTATATTAGTTATAAGATTAATTTGTTAATACGATTCTTACTTTCGATACGTCAAGATATGGTTCCCAAACAGTGAAACCTCTACCAATGAGATCAATTGCGGCTCTTCGCAATGCCGTATGTAAAGGTAATTTCGGAGAGTGAGGTGCGTGTAACAAGTGCGTGAGTGCCATACTAGTATGCCTGGCAAGATTATTATTTCCTATTCCAAAACCTTCTACAATTGAACTCTTTCGTCTTTGTTCGTTATCTCTTTTCTGATTTGTGGTAGTAACGTCTTGCCCAAATTCTGCACCTATTACCCCTAGTAATACAACTGCTGTCGTTTGCTTTCGTTTTAATTCCGCCACGCTCGATGGTTTCCTAGCTACATTTATTTCTGCTAATGTATGTAAAGAAATTAAATACTTCTTCCAATACTAAAATTATATAAGCGAAATTTTATAATTTATTCTTACCTTCTGCCAGTTCCTCTTCTTCATCTTCCTCCTCCGTATGTGATTCAGATGGTGGAATTGGACTACCTGGAGCTGGTGGACTTTGATTTTGCGATTGTGGTGCAATAGGTTCTTGAGTGCTATACATTGGTAGATATTGTGACCAGCTATCTACAAGTGTTTTCCTTCCTTTTGGACCCATTCTTCCTAATTCAGCAAGTAATAAAGCTTGAGCAGCTTCGCGAATCTAAAATATTATTATTTTGTATAACATTATAAGTTTTATACAATTTTTTATATACATCAGTGCTAACAAACCTCAAGACATTGATGTTGCCATCTACGAGCCATCATTTCAACTTGAGGCCGTTTAAAAGTCTTAACACCACCTTGTGAAACTATTTTATCGGGCAATAGTACACAGTGTAATGTTGCTAAGAGAGACCAACCTTGCTTAATCTGTGCTTGTTGCGCTGTATAAATTTCTTCATTTTCTTCTTCTGCCTTATTCCAATTAACTGTAGATCTATTACCAGGCCTAAGTATATTAAATAAAGTGTAGATAAAATTTGTATTTAATTTTAATTAGATATTTAAAAGGATAGAAAAACAAATAATATTAATTATTCACCTATGCATTTTACGATTTCGTTCTTGTTCAGGTACAAAAGTGGCATTGTTCATTGACATTAAAGTATTTGCTAAAGCTACTACTGCTAATAAATGATTGCTGGTTAATGTGGTAGATAACTCCCAATGTGCCCTTGCTGTGAATGCTCTGGTAAGTCTTTCTTGTCTAACTAATTCTGCTGGTAAACGTTGTTCTAATTGAGTTGTAGGTTCGCCAATTGGTTCCAATTGCATTTGCCAAGTTGGTAATAATAATGACATGTAACCTTCAAAAAATAATATTAATTGAATCATGAGAAGTCACATGCACTTAATAAACTAAATCATATTCGCTCGTACCTCCTTTTGACAATACTCCAAATGAAACAGGAACCATAGGTCTTAATAAACCTAACTTTCCTTCGCAAACGCGATCTAAATCTGGATCAATACCCCAAGCATGTAATAAACTTAATATAAGCTGAGCAACTTCCATAGTGGCATTTGGTTCACTAAACGCTCCATTTCGTTTTAAATTGTTTTTCGCAATTTCATTATTATTCCAATTATCACCTGTAAAACAATAAAATTTTGTAAATATAATCGGAAATTTATTAATCCTAAATGTACAAAGAAACACTAAAGAAGTAAAATATAACATAAATCTATAACTTAAAGATTGTTTGTACATTCCCACATCAACATTTTAGATGTAAAAATATTCAAATGAAGAGATATTAAATGTTTGTTTTAAACGTCTTGATCAATGAGATGTATGAGAAATTTTACAATAATATACAACGACAAAAAGTTTATGAATAAAAACATTAACATATAAAATGCAGCGTGCTATCATCAGAACATGATAAAATACTAATGAAAATGATGAAATAAACAAAGTCACGTTTATAATTTAAGAAAAAAGTAAGCAAATAATTTTTTAGGCAATTTTTCTTACAAATACACAAAATTTCATTTAGAAACTACTCATCTGATTTTAAATTCTTTACAGTCATACTCTGATATGCCTTATGTAAATAAATACTATAGCGAATTTTAAGTATATTAATTAAGGAAGAAAAAGAAGCAAATAATACAGTGAAAACAGGAACGTTAGAAGTATAAAATATATTTTACAAAATATAATACCTAACTGTGTGTTTCTTACTTTTAAAAAGTGTTTAATTTTCAACTCATTTTTATAAAAATATAACATTATGTATTTACTAAATGATACTACAAATAATTAAACATATTTATGATAAAATCCACAAATGTTTGAATTTTTATCAGTATACAAATACAACAAACCAGGGAAATCAGTAAAACTTTCAATCATTTGTATTTTGGATATTAAAGAAACACTATAAATTAATATATTTTATATGGAAAAAAAAAGAAAATGGAAAGCAGATGACAAATCTAAACTAACAACAAAAATCCATGCCACGTAATTCAACAGTAGAAAGTACAATAATTTTGCCATCTTCCTTAAATCATGGCTAACCTTTGCCGTCGAGAGTCGACGGCTTGAGGCCAACGCTTTCCACCTTGGCCTGAATCTTAGTATGTACGTTCTCTGCGCCCTCCTTCATTTTAGCCAATATACCTACAGAAAGAAATTGGCTTTAGATGCTATAAGTGAGTATACTTTTTC
This sequence comes from Bombus bifarius, assembly GCF_011952205.1. NCBI lineage: Eukaryota > Metazoa > Arthropoda > Insecta > Hymenoptera > Apidae > Bombus > Bombus bifarius. Next base: position 109,230 of record NW_022884516.1, on the reverse strand, counting down.
AACATGAATTCTTCTAACTACAACAGTTGAAATGTTGAACATACTATGAAATTTCCTGTAAGTATTATGCATATGAAATAAATACTCGAAAAGGAAATATATTTGTGTAAATCAATATGCCTAATAGAAAAGAAATACTACCAAGCATTAAGCAAATTAAAAATACAAACAGCTAATTCATGATAAAATACCTACTTTAAATTTTCTTTATTTCTTTAAATTAAGGTTGTACATCTTGTTTAATTTTGTGTTCCTTAATGAATCAATATAAAAAATGTCAATTGATTAAGAGTTTCAATGTAAATATTGAAAATTCAAACAAAATAACGTATTGTACTTAAAACAAATGTGTTTTAATAGTAGAATTTTGGCTTGAATGTTATATTACATCCAAGAATATATGTATCTGTCTGCATCGCAAAACATGTGATTAATATTTTAGTATGCATGAAGACTGTATATTGTATTATTTGCATTAAACGTAATATGTGAAATAAGGCCAATATTTTTATATAAAGATCTTGTTAAATTTTTGCTGTATACAAGTATATAAAAAAATTGCGTACAAACTACGATTTACAAAATGAAACTATAACAACACAATACCGTGGCGATCCTTCTCCTTTAAAATTCGTTCAACGTCGCCTGCCTTATCCTTGACGCGACCGAAAAAGTCTACAAAGTGGCATGTTTGTTCAAGTTTTTTTTTATTAATATAGATATCGATTAAATGCTCGAAGTTAGTATCTATATGTATGAACAAATAAAAATATCTCAGACATGTTTACCTGCAATTTTTTTATGAGCATCTGGACTAGCAGACTGTGTAAGTGCTGCAACTTTTTGATACTCAGAGGCTGAAATAAGACCCTGTGCTTCCAAAGAACCAGGTGACATTGCTCCATATTCATCATTAAGTAATTGTACTATGTAAAAATGAGAACAAATAAACCTAATTTTTAAGTGTCTTTATGTAAAGTATTAACATTTTATATATATTTTTTTAAAAATTAAAAAAGATATTACCTATCAATGCTTCTATGTCAAAAAATAAAATATGGCTTTCTGGATCTTTAGGATTACTTCTAAAACCTTGAATCATTAAAGGTGTGCCTTTTGTCTTTATTTGATTTCCATGATCAACTCCTTGTCCACCATGAAGTTGTTGCAATTGATGCAATCCTCTTTGGGTTGCGTGTCTTATAGCAGACAGATTTCTATGTCTCAAGCCTCTAAAGAAACAAAACATGAAAAACATAACGAAAAGAAAGAAAATCTTTTAGAGACTTGGTTCTAAAATTTACTCAGTATCCCTATCATTCATTTTGCAAGGTTTCATTTACCTAAAAAAATGTACAGCAGGATTAGCTAAACCTAGTTCACCACCAGTAGCAGATCCACCAGACGCAGTGATTGTATTTTCATCGCAAGCATAGAGCACTTCTTCTGCAATAATACCTGTACAGATTTTTATTAAAATTTTACAAGAACAAATTTTGATGTATTAGATGCTAAATAATATATTAGTTGACAAAAATCATAATAGCGAAAATATGATATTTATAATTTATTATTAAAAATATAAATATAATTTATTAAAAATATAAAGATATCATTGGGATATTAAAATTGAAAATTTATATGTACCATGCAATACACGATCTAGATGGCCGGTTTCCATTTGCCATACATACACAGCTCCGTCTGAACATCCAACTATCATAAAATCATCCAATGGTCTCCATTTTATCGTAACAACTGGGAATAAGTGCCGAGAAGCAAGAACAACACATTTTCTTTCTGCTAATGATAACAGAGTAACACTATGATCTGATGCAACACTGCAAACACACTTCTGTATTCTAGGCTAAAAAGATAATAAAATTATAATTATGTATAATTTGTGAGACAAAAGACAGATATATAATAAAATATTGCTAGTTAATAATGTACTTATAAAAAAAATTGAACGTACACTACAGTTATCAGGTGGTACCATTAATTGTGTAATTTCACCTGCATGGACGCAGAATCTATGAATGAGTGTACCAGCATAAAGGTCCCATAAACATACAGCAAAATCAACAGATCCAGAAACGAGATGTGTCCGATCATAACGTGGTGCTGCTCCATGTGGATACAAGAGGCAGTTCACTCGGCCGGAGTGACCCAACAATACTTGGTGAGGAGGCCAATCTATAAACCATCATAATAGAATAAAGAGAAAGAAGTATGATTGAAAGAAATTTATATGAACATCACGATTATAATTATTCAAATTGCCCAATTGAATGAAAAGAAAAATATTGCTACTTTTGAATTAATAAATTTATTGTACCATCATATTGTTGATGATTGCCATGAAGTAATTGAAGCATGACTGTTTGTGTTGCAGGAACAATGATAATACTGCCGTCTTCACGACCGACAACTAAACGACTTTGTTGTGGTAAATATATACTAGCTGTTAATTTTATGCCATGTCCATCTCCACTGTCTAATTGATCTAATATTCCAACTGGTGATGGTTTCATTTCCTCCCAAGCAGTTGTAATACTCGTTTTTACCGCTGGTGGTAGTGAAAGTGGAGTTGAACGGTCATTTTGACAAATTTGAGCTAATTGTTGAGTCGTTACTTCTGGAACTGTCCAGAGAACAACTCCTCCACTATCACCACGTAATAAATACTTTAACGTTTTACTTTGTTTTTGAACTGTAACTAGTCGCATTGCTGGTGGGCATGATAGAGGCTAAAATGGAAAAAGAAACATAATAATTAATTACGTTGAAGTGTATAATTTGTAGGAAATTAAAGTTGTTAAACACCAATTTTAAACTGACCTTGACTCCAGGTTGCGTCAAAGTGCAGTAGAGATAAGGTTGATCATATTCAACACCAGCGGTATGAAAATTTTTGTTGTCTGCAACGCTACTATACAATAAAAAAAATTGCTTTCTTGGAATAATATTATTTCGAATATTAATTCATAATAGATTTTGATATACTATAATTCATAATAGATTTTGATATACTATTATTTATAATAGATTTTGATATACTATAATAAATTGCAAACTGTAAAATTAAGAATGCTTTGCAATCGATAAATAGTAAATGTTATTTATTGTTTAAAATTGTTATAAATTGTTATATATTTATATATATATATATATACATATTATGTATATATATATATAAAATATATTTATATATATATTATATATAAATTTATTTATTTATTTATTTATTTTAATAACTTAATTTATATTACTTGATTTATTATGCATACCAATAATTAATAATGTCTTTTATAAATTATTTAAATTAGTATGCTACTTGTATTAGTTACATAATAATTTGTTATATGGTAAATGCAGAAATAAAGATTGTTTAAATATATGTATAAATTTATTTATATAAATATAACTAAGTAATATAGCTTGGCTTACTAAAACTACATAAGCTGGCACAGCACTATTATATTTTATTGAAATAGTTGTTTCCATTATTTGCCTAACTTGTGATATGAGATATTGATACATGTAAAGCAACTTAGGACAGATAAAGATGAAAACGTAAGATGAAATGCAGAGAGATATAATACAGCTGTATAATATTTTGGTTTAATGTAAATTTCTATCATATAATCTATATAGATTTTGACAAAAGAATAATTAGTTATGAAATATTTGTCCTGGCAATTATGACATAATATAACAAATTATATTTCAATTATAACATTTGTATAATTTGAAATTACATATTTATTCTTTATAGTATTTTACGATCATATAGTCATATTACAAAGAACGTTAATCCGAACATAAGGTCAAAACAAACAAAATGTAAGAAAATTCATATAATTTGTTTATTAATTAATTGATTAACTTTTAATCAGCTTCAATTTGACTCCATGATTAAAAAATATCTGTAAACTACTAATAATAAAATAGAAGATGAATATTATCACTAATATAGTCATTGATTATATTTTTATGGTTTTAAAAAGCACTTCAAATCGTTTTGTATTTATGCATGTAAGAAATTTATAAATATTATACTTCATTCGTCATTTGTAATGGGAATAAGAAATAGGAAAGAAGAAAAGTGAACTTGTAGAAGAATACTATACGTAGCAAAACAAATATGAAGAACATAAATAAAGAGACAAAACTTGCAATGAAGAATACAAGAAGAAAGTGTGTAACAGAGATAACGCAGGATTACCTGCTAAGAGCCTTGCCCTTCAACTTGCTAGAAGAACACCAGATCCACCGTAGAATGAAGTAGATGTGTGTTATATGAAAAAGACACATCACCGTAAAAACAAGTTATATCATGAATTGTTTGTAACATATGTAAATTACAAATACATACAGTTACAATATACTTAATTACAGCAAAATTATCTTTTTAATATAACTTTTATTTTAATTATTTTTGGTGTTCTTTTTTTTGCTTTTCGAGAAAACTCAATGAAAACTCTGCTATAGTAAAATATAAGTAAACTTTAAAAAAAGATATTCATTCTATCTTTTCATTCTCACATATAAGGAACCCTATAGACAATTCATGAAATTTTTGAGATATAAATGTATATCTGTATTTAATTACATTCTTATTAAAGATAAAGTATTATTAAGAAAAAGGAATAATAGATATTTTCCAAAGATCAACATTACTACATTTTTACATTTCCTACTTATTTGTAAGAATTATTTTACTTAATCATTAAAATGTTGTCATTAATTTTCATCGTAATATAGAAAATACATAATTTATATTTCCTATTTGTGATTGAATATGAATGTTCATGGTAAATGAAGTAAAACAATATAAGGGGAACAAATATTAAATGTGCATTGCCAGCAAGTGCGTCTATAAAATAGCATTTAGTTCCAAAAACTGTAAATTAAAGATTCTAATTAATTGAAAAAAATATGTTTGGTTATAAGATCCGTCTATGCATCTAGCAATAAATGAAGTATATTGAAGAAAAAATTATTAACTGCAAATGACATTGGCTTCAAGATAGATAACTACATTTCAACCAATTTATATTACATTTTATTTTAACTATGCTTGCAATAATATATTTTGTTTCTTTAAAATATATTATTTCATATATTATAAAATAAAATAATATAATAAAACAAAATATTTTTCCAAAATATTTCTACTTTTACTACATATAGCTTTTACTTATATACAATTTTTCTTACGTTTCTTAAATTGTAATTGTTGTATTATCGTTTTCGAATTTGTTAGCTATTATATTTGTGTTAGAGTATATAAGTACAAATTAGTATCTAGTGTCATGCTATAAGATTAAGCATCTTTTTTCAATAAATATCTTTTCTTATTAAAACTTGATATGTTAATTCTTATATTAAAGATAATTGGCAATATTAAATTTAGAACAACTACCTGTCAAGATGTACCAGAACCCTATAAGCAACAAATAAATATTTTATTAAATAAATCTATATTTCAAACTTGTTTTATAATGAATCTTTTGTTTTAGAAATATTTAATGCTTATCATTGTTGATAACTTCTTTGCAACAAGTCCAAAATATGAAATATTAAATATATAGTAAAAACATAAAATAAGAAGAAAAAGGGATATTCTACTTAAAAACGTACTTAGCTGGTAGTTTATAGAGATAACCACGACCTTCATCACTCCACAGGATTACTCTGTCCGCAGATAAGAAGTCTCCAGCCATCCAACGTTCGCCACAAGGTGCAGTGATTGAACATAGAAGGGAGAAATCACCGGCATCATATATCTAATGTGGATGATATATTAGTAAAAATCAAAATTTAAGTAATTTGTGAAACTATAATAATAAATAAGATATACCTGCCAATGTTTAGAGCATACAATTAATACAGTTCTCTGATTATATGGGCAACAAGTCATTGCAAGTGCATTTAAACATCGTATTTGTTTGCTTTCATGTTCATAAAGAGGCTCACTGTTACGATTCTCATGTCCAAGAAGAGTCCACACCTTGACTGTACCAGTCGTCGTTAAGGCCAGCACAACATCATCTTTAAATGAATGGAAGCGCCTGTTGCGCGTTAACTATATCTAAGAAGGTGTCATGACGTTTTAAGCAAAAGAATTTTTAGTAAGGGTCAATAAAATGACACTTTATAAATGTCATAAACATATGAAAAAATATTAATTTTATACAAAATTAAGAAACTTTGTTGTAGTATTGATGAATAAATATGCTAAAAGTAGGAAACACAAACTATTTAAAACAGTTAATAATTTCAACCATAAATGATCAAGCCCCTGTAATACAGTGCTATAATTTCATGCAAAATAAAATGTTTCAAATTAAATTAAACAGTTATCTATAAAGAGATTTTGAGTCATGCCAAATAATCCACAGAGCATCTTAAAAATCTAATCAATAATTATCCATTCCCAGATATAGCATAATTACATAAAGACAAAATACATCAGACTATTAGACATTTTGTATTAGTTAATAGACTCTTATTATTAACTTTTGGAAAGCCAGAAAGTCGCTATAATGGTTTGAATGTTGACAAGAGATTTATATAAGACATACCTCATATATGTACATATACCAGTTTTTAGAACAAATCTATTGACTTATATTTGTTTTGCTGGCCCTCTAAAAGTTTTCAACTTCTAAGATACCGTATATTAACGGATATAATCTTTAAGATTTATGTATATGCACTAAAAACAGATACATCTGATGTGCTAGTATTGTAAACAATATTCTTGATGAATTACAGTACATGCAAAATTACACTTTTTTACATTATTTACATTCTTTTTCATTCATTGTCAATTCTAGGGATGTATTTAAAAGACATTGTAGATATAATATTTTATATAGTAAAATAGTTTTCTTACATATCTTTATTAAAAATCCTATAGAAAATATGAAAATAGAACTTTATTCTAGTAATCAATAAAATTTTAATCATATGGTATTTTATTGTATAATAAAATACCAGCACTAAAATTTTCATACAAGTGCATTCATTGCATTCAAACACTAAACTTGTTCTAAAAATTATCAGTTTAAATATATACTTACGATAGATATAGTATACCATAAATGATATGAAAGTGATTAATGTAGATAAATGCAATGTATGCCATAATGATTTTGTGAAAGGAAATGCGAATGAAGGAGAGTAGCATAAAAGAAAGGTTTGTTCAAGTGTAATGCCTGCTCATTTGATTTTATTATTCTAGAAAATGAGAGTCAAAAATCAGAGGAGAAAAAAATATGAAAAAAATGATAGAGCCTTAACTACCAGTGTAAAAACACTGATATGTCTCCGCATTTGTTTCATTAACATGCTGCAACAATGTAATTTTCATTAATTTATAATAATATTTAGATTAACACCGCTAAATAATACAATATAAGATATATTAGATAGTACTATCAATTTGAATGATTACAAAATACTCTTTACAAAAGAAAAGATACATAAATAGTTAAATGCCAAGTTTTTAATCTACCCAAAGCTTTTTTTATTAATTGCTTGAAAAATTAGCAGAAAATTCTAAGTCACAAGAAGATAAAAATATCTATGCATATAAATTTTTATCTTTGTTAATTACTTTGCTAAAAAAATATTACAAAATTTATTATATATTCCAATTAAATAGTATAGTGCACAAAGAATATATATTTTCATAGACGACTTTGTTCGATATCTAAAGGAAACACCTGTTGAGCAGAAAGATAGTATATAAAAAATTAATAGGCCAGGAGATACCAAGCATATTGTACAAATAAATATTGTACTTAATATTTAATCGAAACAATTCACTTATATTATAATGAAATAGTATCTCTTTAGAGCAATAAATTTTTGCACAATACAGATTGGTAGAGAAATCAGAGAAAGATAAGGTTGCAATTTATGGTATAAAGCATAGGTGTGATGGAGTGTAACTAACTTGTATGCACGTAGAACCGACCTTTCCGTTTGGCCGGCCGCAAAACGTGCAAAGCACTGATCCAGTCAGGATTAACACGGGAGCTTAAGGTGAATAAAACTTCCAAACTAAAAGGGTCCATTACTAAAACCTCAGGATAGTATCTAAAATTATAAAATGAATATTCTTTAAATTAGAAATTTGTTAAAGAAATGTATATACTGTTTTAAAGTATAATATAATTATAATATACCCCGAACAAAACAATCTAACATCTTCTCCACCAGCAGAGACATAAGGCAACATCTGTGTATGAACACTGGTGAGCTTTACAGCTTCCCTGCATTTTCCATCAACTAAGTCCCATGTACACATTTCTCCACTTTCACTACTACTGACAATATAATTTTGTTCCATAATAACACTTGCTCGACTCAGGCACATTATTGGAGCAGTATGACCAACAAGCAAACATCTTGGACTCATCTTAATATATAATTAATAACATAATCATTTAATGCTAATATTAATATTTCTGAAATTAATTAAATGAATTAAAATGTAATTATACATTTACCTTCAATGTTTCAGGGTCTACTTGCCACAAACATATCTGGCCATCATAACATCCTGTTACTAATGTTTTTTGATCTCGAGACAAATAGATACAGGAAACACAATGAGTTGGAGCTATGCGTCCCCATAAAACTATGGGTACTACTAAGCTTGTGCCCGCTGTCATTTTAAAAATTCAACCTACAATTTATTACAAACTGGATTAAGTAAAAATTAACTTATTATTTTAGCACACATAGTCATTGTAACATTGAACATAAAGTTGGAATATAACGAATATAATTAATATAAAATTAAATGAAAACTTTAAACAACTTATTTATATTTTGTAAACGTAATTAAAATGAACTCTTGTCTTTTTTGTTATAATTATACATAACATTATGTGTAACAAATTATTAACATATTTTAATGAAAATAATTCTATAATGATGATATATCATCTTAATATCCTTTGGAAGTATCCCAAGTTTGATTGAAGGTATAAGAAATTTTCATATTTGTAGTAATATTTAAATGCTATAAATGTAAAATATATTACAAACATAGATATAACTATTTAATTTTGAACTTTAAAACTATTACAAATTTTCACAAATTTATATTTAACAATTATTTTCGTTACATGTTCTATTTCGGAATAAATTCATTTACTCGTATGTTAAAACAAAATGTGTTATATCTTTATTTAATATAATTATTGTAAACGATATAAAGGAACACAACTTATTTTTTAAATAAGTCATTGTGATATAAATGCACAGCATATTAATTTTTTCAGTTAGTAAAAGAAGAAGTTTTTGTTTTGATAATATAAAAACAAAATACATATAGGCTATGCATAAGTACATGTTTTATTTTGTAAAACTATAAGGATGAAAATTGCTAAATCTACAACATATGCTCCTCTGACATAGATGATATAAAATAACAGTAATTCATAGAAACAATTCAAAGGAAGTCGTTAAATAACAATGCAATCAAATAATCCCGTAATAAACGAATGACAAAACCTTATTATAAAGTACTCAAAGAATAATCACTACTATATTAATACTAATAACAAATATTTTCATTGATAGCAAGTGAATTCTTCGTCCATAGCAAAAAAGGGTTTGACAAGCATCTACCATAAAGGCCATCGTTATAACGCGATACATTAAGTCCTCGAAGAAAACCTATTAAAAGCAATTAGAGGCGTCTGCTATATCACGTTCACGAGATGTCACTGACAATTTGTAAGGTTCTAATTTTATCGCGTTTATATGCAATTATTTTAACAAATCAACATGTATTCTATGTAAAAAAACATAGATATATTTACCGAAAATACTGAATATTAATGACAACGGCTCCAAACGTCGTAACTGGCGATATATGCCAAAAATCATACAACCCTTACTGTACTCTCACGACCGTGGCCATCTTGATGTTGGAAATAGTCAGACGAATAACGCATAGAATCAGCTGTTCCACGTCAAAAGATCCCTATCCCTAGTGAAATCCTCTCTAATTCAATATAAAGTGAAGCAAGCAAGAGTTACAATATGTTTGATTATTTTTTGATATTTATATTACAGAGACAGAAAATTAAATTAAAAATTCATTTAATTTGTTAGATTAACATTATTATTAATAAAACAAGCACGTGGATCACACATTAGTTTCATTAATGTAAGATTTCAGAGAAATTCACGAAAAAATATATTAATCTGTAGATGAAATATATTCGTTAACAATGTGATAACAAAAAAGATATATCATTACTTAAAAATAAAATCATATTGATATTTAATTGAATTCATATTACTTAAAAAATTTGTTTCTTATCCAATTATTTAAAGTTTACTATATAAATATAAGTACTTATATATGCCTATATAATTTAAAAATGTGGGTCAATCTTAAGATAAACGTAACAAGTGTTTCGATGTGAAGATAACTTCACATATACATATTTTGTATGTATGTAGAAATATAAGCTGAAATAATAATATAAAATAAGCTGAAATTGTTGAATCTTGTTATTGTATAGCATAATTATATCTAAAGAGCTGTAAAAAGAACTATCTAGTATCATTTTATGGTTCTTAATAAATACGGACATTATTAAAGCATAAAGCAAAAATTCAAGCGTAAATAAGCATTAAAAAACATTCGGTAAGATATGATAGTATTTAGATCTATTAATATAAATACTTTTTACGTCGTATACGATATAAAATATGATAATAGAGACTATCAGTAAACGAATAGAAATACGCAATATGAATATTTTGTTATCAATATCAATATCATCATCAATTTAATGATCTTCTTGTAGTGTATGATTTACATAATTTTATATTGCAAAATTACAATTTATAATATTGAAGATAAGAAATATTAGTCATTGCTACAATGAAGTGTCACTATGAGATATTAGGGGTACCACGAAATGCTTCTGATGATGACTTAAAAAAGGCTTACAGAAAACTAGCTTTAAAGTGGCATCCAGACAAAAATTTAAATAATCCAGAAGAAGCAAAGGAACAGTTTCAGCTTGTTCAACAAGCTTGGGAAGTATTAAGTGATCCTCATGAACGTACCTGGTATGACAACCATCGTGAAGCTATTTTAAAAGGTGGTACTGATGGAGATTATAAGGATGACTCTATTGATCTCTTTCAATATTTCTCAACTACTTGTTTCAAGGGTTATGGAGACGATGAAAAAGGATTTTATACTACTTATCGTAATGTATTTGAAAAATTAGCAGTCGAGGACATAGAATTTGCAAAAGAAAAAGATTTAGATGAAGAAATTCCAGGATTTGGAGATTCACAAAGTTCATATAAAGAAATTGTTCATAAATTTTATGCTTATTGGCAAAGTTATAACACAAAAAGATCATTTGCATGGTTAGATCCTTATGACATTAGAGATGCTCCTAATAGAAAAGTCGCACGTCTTATTGAGAAAGAAAATAAGAAAGTTCGAGACAAAGCTAAGAAAGAAAGAAATGAACAAGTAAGAAATTTAGTTGCATTTATACGTAAACGTGATAAACGAGTACAGGCTCATATAATTAAGCTTAGTGAACATGCAAAAGAAAATTTGAAGAAGGTAGAAGAACGAAGAAGACAACAATTATTAGAAAGACAAAAACAATTAAAAGAACATAAAGTATCAGAATGGTCAACATCTACAAACATAGAGGCCGAACTTAAAAATATTGAAGCTAATCTTGATCAAGAATTTGGAGAAGATTTATCTTCTGAAGGAGACATGGATGATGAAAATGCAATAGATGATAATTCTCTGTATTGTGTAGCTTGCAATAAAATATTTAAAACACATAAAGCATTTAAAAATCATGAAAACTCTAAAAGACATAAAGATAATATTGCAATGATAAAACTATCTATGATGAAAGAATGTAACAAATTTGGAAATGTTCAAGAAAGTGATGTTAATTCTGAATCAATCTCACAATTTGAGAAAAAACTAGCAACAGATTCACAAATTCCTGATTTTTTATTAAATCCTGTTCAAAATAATATGGAAAATAAAAGTAGTGCTGAAAAAGAAATTTCAGAGGCAGAATTAATATCAGATGATGAAGAATTTAAGGATTTTGCAAAACCAGAAGGAATAATGTGCTATCCAGAAGAATCTAAATTTGCTGTGGAATCTCAGATGGACGATTTCCTCCGTGTATCACCTAAAGTACTGAAATATAATAATGAATATACAACTTCTGAAGATGAGCTTATTTCTGACCAAGAAAATAAAGAAATTGTGCGACCTAAGAAACAAAAAAAGAAAAAACAGAAAAAGAATGTTCAGAGTCTAGTAGTAGAACAAATTAGTGACGAAGATCTAAATATCAATGAAGATATTTTGTTATCAAAAAAACAACGCAGAAAACAGCAACAGAAGCAGACAATATTAAATAAAGTTGTTGAGAATAATAAAAAATTGTCCAATGATGAAATAAGGAAATGTGAGGAAGAGATGATCAAAGAAATAGATGAAAGAGAATTATTACCTAATAATTTAGAAACAAGTACTGCAATTAATGAGAAATCTAAAAGTAAGAAGGCTAAAAGTGCAAAAAGAAAATCTTTAGAAAATGAAAATGGGGGTAAAAATAGGAATGGATCACAAAGCATTGAAGTGCCAGATTTAGCACATTGTTGTGTCATGTGTAAACTTGAATTTCCTAGTAAAAATAAATTATTTGAACACTTGAAAAAGACAGGACATTCTGTATATGTACCAAGTTCAGTGAAAAATAAAAGAAATCAAGAAAAATTGAGTAAAGGCAAGGGGAACAATGATAAAAGGAGTCATTAATGTTCTGACAATTAAACAAGTTATATGTTACTTGATTCAATTTAGTGTAGTTAGTTCAAGAAATGTGAAAAATACTCAATTAATAAAACATATAAATGATCATGTATTATTGTACTTTTGATGTACATTCTAGACATTGTTATTAAATAAACATAATAGAAATATATATTTGCATAAATTAGTTTTTACTTCATACGAATGCTTGTTTCATTGTATTGTAAGCATAATATAATATAAAGATCGATACAATTATAACACACCAAAATATAATAAATGTAAATTAATTTATATGAAGCTTAAATTTAATAGACATTGCTGATATGTATTATATTTTACATCATAATTTTAAATAATATATATTATGTTTGTGGCAAAAAAAATTGTAAGATTTACACTTAAATTTTTCAGGTAAAATATTAATATGAGTGCAGTAACTAGATATGAATGCAATTATTCACTGTGCTGCTAATCATAGGTGAGATTTATATTCCTTTTTTTCTTTTTTTAAGTAGTTTTTAAACAATTAGTTATGAAAATGTAATTAAAAGATAGTGTACAAAAGAAGAGACCATATTTAATATTTAAATACTAATAAAGGAAATAAGGAAATAATTATTAAATTCAATAAAATAAATAAATAAGAAAATAAGAATTAAATTTAGGTGACAAATAATATGTTAGATTCTAATTTAAGGTCCAGAATTATGGCTGCCAAAAAGCTAATTTATCCTGCAGCTGAACGTAACAAAAGTCCAATTTTGTCAGTTCTTCAAAAATATATTCAGCATAGTCCAGATAAAACTTTCTTGGAAATTGCATCTGGTTCTGGACAACATATAGCCTATTTTGCTACCCATTTTCCTCAAATTTCATTTTATCCTTCAGAATATGAATCAAGGCTATTCGAAAGTATTGCAGCTCATACAAATGGACTTATAAATGTGAAAGACCCTTTAAAGATAGATATTACAACAGATTTTCATACTTGGGGTAATAATATCTTTAAAGAAGCCAATATTGATTATATATATAATGCGAATATGATACATATTTCACCTTATCAGTGTTGTGTTGGTTTATTTAATAATGCGGGTAAACTGTTAAAGGATGATGGTATTTTATTTACATATGGACCTTATGCTATAGACGGAAAAATAACGCCAGAAAGTAACGTTAATTTCGATAAATCATTGAAGCTTCAAGATTCAAACTGGGGCCTGAGAGATATTAATGATCTGAAGGCATTAGCAGAAAAGAATGGTATTAAGTTAATAAATGTTATTGACATGCCTGCTAACAATAAAACTATTATATGGAAAAAATGTTAAGTACATAGTAACAGTGAAGTAATTGAGTCAGTAAGATGAAAAATAGTGCCAGTCCAAAAACCGTATTTTCAAGTATTTCATAAAATAGCTTCAGTTTCGACATCGACGTCATTAATTTTATAGCGTTGTTCCGATTTAAACAAATGAATGTTCATATATGTCTAACAGTTAAAATCTATCATAAATCTTAAATAATTGAAATGAAATCACATTAAGCTTGCACTGTCTTCCTGTTTTTATTGAAATTCTGCATAATTTTGCTTCGACTACAAAATGTATATTAAAACTATTAGATTTGCATTTTGATAACTAGTATAGTTTTCTTACTTAAATCTGTATCTCGATAATTAATATGTATGCAATATTATTATTCTGTACTCTTCAATATTATAAATATATTGTAACCAATCTTTCATTCAATTTTATTCAAGTTTATACTTATGTCATATAATTCTTATGGTAATCAAAGAAGTTTACATTTTCTAATCCTTCTGGTAAATAATTCATTCCTGATTCATCTTTATGTTTCATATTGTAACCTTTGCTATATCCTAAAATAAAATTTATATAATATATAATATATTATTAAGAAAATACTTTTTAATAGTCTTAAATTTCATTACACATGATTTTTAATGATGGCAAGCAATATGTAATGATTACCTAGATTCTTCATAAGCTTTGTTGGAGCATTTCTTAAATATAAAGGTACTCCAGGCTGAGGTCCTTTATGTTCAGCTATTACTCTTTGAGCAGCTCTGAGTGCATCTTCCATTAATCTAGACTTTGGTGCTCTTGCTAAATATGTTGTACACTGTGCTAAAAGGACATCACATTCAGGCATTCCTATCATCTTGCAACCATGCATTGTATGTATAGCAATTCCTGGAAATTATTTCCCAAATAATCATATAATATAGCATAAGACTCCAGATAAAATAGATAATTAGTCTTATGAATGTTTAATGTTACCAAGTGCTTTTGGATCTTCTAACCCAATATCTTCGCATGCCATTCTAACTAATCTTCGTGCAATGTAAACTGGATCTTCACCACCTAATATCATTCTTGTTAACCAATAAAGAGACGCATTTTCATCACTTGCTCTAACAGATTTATGTAGAGCTGAAATCATATCATAATGTTGGTCACCTCTCTTGTCATATAACATATGAGTTTTCTTAAGACCTTCTTTAATGTTAGCTAATGTTATGGTCACAGGACCATTTTGTAAAAATTCTTCATTGCTCTGTATTTTACATTGAACTGCTAATTCTAGTCCACTTAATGCTATACGCGCGTCACCATCACAAGTTTCTGCCAGCCATTCTATGCTCGGTTCATCTATAATAAATTTTGGTATTTGATTTGCACTTTCCAATTTCTTATTTGAGCTATATACTGTTCCCTCTAGTGAAGACACTGCTCGACTTAATATAGACATTAAATTAGATGTGTTCAATTTCTCCAAAACAATGACTCTACAACGACTCAAAAGTGCGGAATTTAAGCTGAAAGAAGGATTTTCTGTTGTTGCACCAATTAGTGTAATGATACCAGATTCAACATGTGGTAAAAATACATCTTGCTGAATTTTATTAAAACGATGTATTTCATCCATGAAAACCACTGTACGTCTGTTAAATTTTAACTCATTAGAAGCTATAGTGATTACTTCTTTTACTTCGTTTACACCAGCCATTGCTGCAGATAGCTTAACATATCTCATTTTACCATTTGACTTATTCTTACATATGTAAGCTATAACATTTGCCAAAGACGTCTGTAATTAAATAAACCTATATATATATACATTTATATAAACAAAATTTTGTTACATCAATTTTATTAAAATATAAAAATTAGTAGATTATGTATAATAAAATTATTTTAGTATACCTTTCCACAACCAGGTGGACCCCATAAAATTATATTTGGTATTTCAGACTTATTTAACAATTGATATAAAACAGTAGATGGTCCAAGAACATGCAATTGACCAACATACCCTGAAAGTGTTGTAGGTCTCATACGTTCAGCAAGAGGTATATGATCGTTCCCAAATAACTTTGTAATTTTTTTATCTGTCTAGAAGTTATTATTATTAACAGCTTTCTATTTTAATATTCTTCTCTTTTTTATAAAAGGAAAAAAGATAAGTACATTAATATTAATTGATGTCTTTGGACTTTGAGAATCTATATTCATTACTGATGATACCATTTTAGTTGTATTTTTTACTAATCCTACATCGTCCTTTTTTACTTTGGTATCGCTTAATTTCATATACTTCCTTGCAGGACTTTCATCTTTAAAAGATGATGAAGATTCTTTGCTTGCTGATTCATTTAGGAATAAACATTTACTAACATGATTCTCTATTATTACAGAGGAAAATTCTTTAGAACAGATGGGACAACAAATTTTATCATTGTCCATGTCTCAATCTACAATACGAATATATAAATATAAACACATTATACCTAATAATTATAAAAACAATGCAATATATTTTGGAAATGATGGAAAATTAGTATTATAATTTGTTAAATACCAGATGATATAAAATATTGAATATCATATATTAAACAGTTTTGAAATCATTCACAATTTTTTTAAATTTCAAAGAAACTTTCGTTCCTTATAAATAAAATGACGTATATGTATATACTGTACAAAACTACCATACGATACGGAGAAAGGATTTCCAAAGGGAATGTCGGAGATAGTACCGTTATCTTACATGTATATCACATCGTATACCTTAAGCCTGATGGTCACTTATATCAATTCTATGTCTTTAATATTTTATCGTAATGTTTAACACTACCTCTACTTAATAATAAAGAGATTGGGATATCACTTTTACGGAAATTGAAATTTTTATAAGCAGAAATTTATGTGTCCAATCTATTCGTCGATTGATGACGTGGGTCGACATTAGACATCAAGTAGTGGCTCAGTAACGACTCTCTTGATTTTTTCGAAATAATAGCAATTAAGAAAATAAAAATACGATATAGGTATAGTACAACGGCTGTTTCGAATAGCAAATTTGTGCAATGATAGTTCGTCGAAGGCGAAGGACATTAGATAACAAGCAATCGCAGGTGCAAAGCGCCAAGTTTGATTATGAACATATTTCTACCAATTGCGTCGAAAATGTTGTCGAACAGGAGGAGGTAGGTAAATAATTAAATAATTAAGCAATTAAAAGATAACTTATAATTTTTCTTGAAATCTTTTTTATATCTTTGACCCGTTTGTTTTTTATTTGATATTTTTAACTACCAACTCAAACTTATTCTTTATCATTGAATATTTATATATATTTATCTTCTTTCCAAACTTTAGTGAATTTATATGCATATATTTACACATTTTGTATATTTAACTAACATAGCCTGTATATACATACCCACATACAGCACAATTAGTTTTCTTTTTTAATAGAAAGACGGAGAAATTGTTTCAAATGTAATTGAGAAGTTTAAGACGCTAGAAACGCTAAAAACTCGAATTAAAATCAGTCTCGAAGTTGATTTAATTTCAGTTATTTTATTAGTAAGTGGAATTGTTACTCGATTTTATCGTTTAGAAGAACCACGGAGTATAGTGTAAGTTATTTTTTATATTAATGAAAGTATAAAAAAAAAAGTTATTTTCTAACCGTTAATATATATATTATACATAGAATACACGTAATAATACATCATGATATATATGTTTTATATATAATATAAATTTGAGATGTATTTATAAATATCACAAATTTTCAATTTTCTTAAATTAAAAGTTTGTATATGAACTATGGAATTTTGTGTAGAAATTTAAGTATTTCCGCATATTTTTCAATTAAAATATCATAATAATTATTGATGTATTTAAAACAGGTTTGATGAATTGCATTATGGAAAATATATAGGACTTTACATGAAAAGAACATTTTTTTTTGATTCACATCCTCCTTTGGGAAAACAGCTTATTTCTGCAGTAGCGTATTTAGCTGATTTCGATGGTCAATTTAAATTTGACAGGATAGGAAGCCCTTACGCAGATATTGTCCCTTTGTTCGCATTACGATTAGTACCGGCATTATGCGGCAGTCTATTAATTCCGACAGCCTATCATTTGATCTTAGAATTAGGTTTAAAACAATGGACTGCTGTTTTGGCGGGAATTTTATTACTATTCGGTAATTTATCATATTATATTTTTATTACAGAATATAAAATACATATACATATTTATATTGTATTAGTTATATATTTTTGTATTATTGTTTCAGACAATGCTTTATTAACACAATCTAGATTTATTCTAATGGAAAGCATTCTAATGCAGTTTTCATTATTTGGACTGATATGTATTATCAAATTCAGAAAAGTAATGGATCGACTAACATGTTTATCTTGGTGGATATGGTTAATTTTGGGCATTACTAATTTAACATGTGCATTGTGGTAAAACTTTAAAAATATTATGTAAATATTTCTATAAACAAGTTCATTAACATAAATTTAATATAAATTTTTTTCAGTGTAAAATATGTTGGATTATATTCATTGATCCTTGCATTATTTTTAATTGCTTATGATTATTGGAATCTAATAGCAAGAAAAACTTTATCTAACGCAATATTATGCATTCATCTTATGATAAGAATATTGATAATATTAAGTGTTATTTGTACTGTTTACTTGACTGTATTTTATATACATTTAACAATACTCTCTAAAGCTGGACCACACGATTCAGTGATGACAAGTGCTTTTCAAGCAAGTCTAGATGGTGGTCTTGCTAGCATTACAAAAGGCCAACCTTTAGAAGTTACGCATGGATCACAGATTACCTTGAGACATACATATGGAAGAGCTTGTTGGCTTCATAGTCATAGTCATATGTATCCATTAAGATATCCAGATGGAAGAGGCAGTTCTCACCAACAACAAGTTACATGTTACTCGTTTAAAGATGTCAACAATTGGTGGATTGTGAAAAAACCAGAGCGAAATGATTTAGTTGTTACAAAACCTAGTGAACCAATAAAACATGGAGATATAATACAATTAGTACATGGAATTACAAGTCGAGCTTTAAATTCACATGATGTTGCTGCCCCAATGACACCTCAGAGTCAAGAGGTGTCTTGTTATATTGATTACAATGTATCTATGCCTGCCCAAAATTTTTGGAAAGTGGAGGTTACTAACAAAGATAATACTGGTGATGTTTGGCATGCGATTCAAAGCCAGATTCGATTAATACATGTAAATACAGATTATGCACTAAAATTTAGTGGAAGGCAATTGCCTGACTGGGGCTTCAACCAGCATGAAGTAGTGGCAGATAGATTAGTAGACCAAACAGACTCCATATGGAATGTTGAAGAACATAGATATACTAAAAGTGAAGATCAGAAGCAAAGAGAAAGAGAATTAATTAATGCTGAAATGATTCCATTACAAGCAACTACTTTGAGCTTTTGGGAGAAATTTGTAGAATTGCAGATAAAAATGCTTTTCAATGGTCAAGAAGGACAAAACAGTCATATGTATTCTAGTGATCCTTTAGATTGGCCATTAATGTCTAGAGGAATTGCATATTGGGTTTCTAATGACAGTAATGTAAATATGTATTGAAATATGTTTTTCTAAACAAATTATCCGATTTTATTACAATTCAATAATATTCATTATCACTTATTAATATTAATGTAGTTATATATGTATATATATGTGTATATATATGTGTATATATATGTGTATATATATGTGTATATATATGTATATATATATGTATATATATGTGTGTGTATGTATGTATATATATATATATATATATATATATATATATATATATATATATATATATATATATATATGTGTATATACATATATGTATATTTTTATGACAGGCTCAAGTGCATTTATTAGGGAATATAGCAATTTGGTATTCTGGAACGGCATGTGTAATTGTCTATTCATCTCTTTTAATATTTTATATGTTAAGACGGAAACGAATGTGTTTTGATATTGCATATGAAGAGTGGAAGAAATTTGTTAATGTTGGAAGCATGTTGTTAGCTGGATATTTATTACATTTTTTGCCTTTTATATTTGTTGAAAGAACTCTATTTCTTCATCATTATTTACCAGCATTTATTTTTAAACTACTGCTTACAGCAGCAACAATAGAACATTTATATTATGTAATTAGGTATGTTAGAGAGATTATATACAAAACGGATCTTATGTAACTGGAAACTTTTTCAATAATAATTAGAAAAAAGATCGTCGTAATAAGAATAATTGTCGATACAATGGTGCTTCTGTAATTGTATACAGTGATTTTTTAGTGGGAGCATAAGTTTAAGATACTAGGGTTAGGAGATCGAAAAATTACATTATATTATACATATATGTATAATATGTCGTAAAATATTTTGAAATGAATGTTTTATTAGAAAAAGAAAACGTTTCTTCCAAGAGAAAGACCACCTGTTCCAGTTGCATGATTTATCACTTGTAATTTATTAATATTTTGAAACACACTTATAAAATTTAACTCAGCTTTTTTAATTTCCAGAGTTCGATATCGGCACAATTTTTTGATATATACATTAAAGTTCTGTACTATCGTATGGATGACCTTTATTATTTATGTATTTAAAAAATTTATTATACTTAGTTATGGCACAACTCATTTAAGTGCCAAGGAAGTTTTAAAGTTCAGATGGAAAGACACATGGGATTTTATTATACATAAAACATAATAGACAATCAAAGATGTAAAGTTTTTTTAAGTATACATATATAAAATTGTTATCTGCTTGTATCAAAAGTTATTTAATGTATCACTTATATATACATTGTATGTTGATATTATAAAGAACAAATTTTAATAATTGTAAGAACATTGTTCAAATGTTCAAGGTACAAGTTTAATTCACATATCTAGATGTATTATTCTTCTTACTTTTTTTACATAACGAAAAGTATATGATAAATTATATAGACTGATTACATTTTATATAATTCCCTCTTATTATATGTATATAATAAGCAAATATAAATATGAACAAATAAATATAATGATATAAACTTTAATGCTTATAATTATCATATAATTATGTTATGAAAATTATATAGAAAAATAAACAATTATATATTTAAGATAAATTATATTTACATTATATACAATGTGTCCGTTTTATCTCAAAATACATTTTCTTAAATTTTCAATTTCCTTATTTCGAATATTTTGAAAACAATGGATGTCGAAACATACTTGAAACAAATATTGTACGTTGTCCGATTTCGAGGGGAGCGTATCATACTGATATTCATTCCATCTTGCAATGTCCGTGAAAAGCTCTACAAAGATCACGGTTATATTTTTAAATGGGAACCATATCTTTTTGTTTCATACCTTTGTAACCGATATCCAAACCTTTTCAAAACACCATTGCTTGTATTTTTTGCATGAATCACTATTGAAATGTTAGACATCAAACTTGATATGCCGGCTACATTGGCGTTATCCATTGTATATCATAGGGAGATTGCTAAAATTATATGCAAAATAATAATTAACTAAAAAGAGCCGATTGTATGTGTGTACTAAATATTATTACTAGAAAGGCTAGTCGCTTGTCCTTTTATGTGGATATCTTTGAAAGGAATACAAATTTCCATCCTTCTTAAGAATTAATATCTCGATGGTGCAAAAAATATAAGTAGTATTTTGAAAATGTTTTGCTGTCGGCTATAAAAATATGGAATAAAAAGATATAGTTCCCACTTAAGAATATAATTATGACCTTCACAAGGCTTTCCAAAATCATTGTAAGGTAAATTTTTTGTATCATCCATTGTTTTCAAGATATTTATGGACACGCTGTGTATCATATAAATCAATAATACTCTAAAATATTGAAAGAAAGTTAAACAATTCAGATAAAAGGAATATAATCAGTTCTGCTATGTATACATATAAAATTAAATCGAACATAATACAAAAGAAACATGTTTTATATATTATTAGCATAATCATGTTTTTATATTCAAATTTTTTATAACATTCTTTTGTACAGTAACAATTTCTTAAAAGTTATAATTTAATACAATAATACTAATGTTAGAATAATAAACAAAAACATACATATATTGTATTAATATGTAATCCACTGATTTAAAATTTAAATTGTAAAATTCAGACTTTTCTGTTTATAGAATAAACATTAATATTTCTATATATACAAATTAAAAGAATAGTTTTATACAAATTTGACTTTCATTATAACTAGAACCAATGTATGTGAATATATCTTTGTACAGTTTTTAATAATAGCACCGACATAATTTGAGAGATACAATAATACATCAATAGTATAAAACAGAATAAAACATACTGTTTTGTTATTAAAATTTAATGTACGTATTTAAATTTATTTTTGCGCCAGCCAATTTTATTATTCGTATTACATATTATCATTGTATGTAAAAACTATAGACCGAATGAGACCATCTCGCACATTATCCGCACTATTACCGACACCGAATGAGAAGGATACAGAATCACAGGTCATATCTTGGGTACAAAGTCCAATTGGATACCACCCAAGTGTATTAAAAACTACCCCAACTCGATAAACCTATAGTTGAAAAAAGTAAAAATGATTTTCACAAGTACTTACAGATTTTCATTCTAGTATGCTTAAAATTATTATTTGAATATATACCTTATTCTTTTGAATATAAACAGGTCGATTAAACGTAATTTCCACAAGGGTATTAATTTTTACTTTTGTCGAAAAGTGCGTGTAAGTTAATCGTGTATTATCAGAATCGAGAAGATGAGCATACAAAATTTCGGTATATGAAGTACTACTAAGAGGATAATTCAAGTCATTAGTCTGTAATAAAAATAATATATAGCGGTTAATGTAAAGTCTGAACATTGTGTTTGTCTCCGATATTATTTAACTTACTACTTCAGTCATCTGTGTAGGTACTTGTACACCTAATACATAAATATTTTTGTCTACACTAAAGGTCACGGAACAGTCCAACACATTTGCATTAAGACATTCTGTTAATCGAATAACAGATCTTAGACAATAATATTTTAATCCCTCTTGTATACCACCTTCAATTACAGATAAATTTTCAGCATCCTTTCTTACTCCACTATCAATTACTGTTGGCGGTGTATTTCGTAATGTACTGCTAGATTCAGCATCATTAATAAAAACAGGTTCACGATATGTAGATGTTGGTAAAGACCAGCAATGTGACATAAATGAGTTATAACATGGATTAACTGGCTTAAACCTCTGCAAAATGAAATCTCATGAAGAATAGTTAAAATCTAAAAGTTATCGTGCAATATCTATCCAACTTACAATGGAACAATTTGTACGTGTAACTGGAGGTTTATATATGTTAACTCTACTGTGTGAATTAGTTGAAAATCCTTCAGGCATAGGTGCTTTATTTCCAGTGCATAGTGTGTTCATGAGTATTGCAAAAGTTTCATCTTGAGTAAGTAACGGTGACATTCCTGGCCCTTCTGCAAATTCCTGAGCACTTAAACTTAAAAATCTAATTTTTGATAATGCATTACCAATTACTGACTTTAAAGACTTTCCATCATTAGGATCAAGAGATTTTCTTGTGCATTCAGCTTTTGCCCAACGTTCCACTGCATTAAATAATTCCACTTCAGAGTTTATTTGTAAATCTTCTTGTTCTAGCACTGTCAATAATGTTCCTAATTCAACTTCTTCCCAATTAGGTTCTTTTAAAACTTCATTTGTCTTTGTGCAAATGATTTGAAGACACTTTTCCATCAGTACATGCTCATCAAATAATCTAGCAAATTCATATGCTCTGCAAGCTGTTTTTGGAGACAGGTCAGAACATAGATACTTTGTACATTCTTTTATCAGAGGAGGAAGCATATATTTTTTGGCACAATAATATAATTCACAGGCTAGTTCAAAAGAACTTAAATCAACTCGATCTGTATATATGTATTCTAAAAGAGCTTTGAAAGCTTCTGGTTGAACGTCTCGAATAGGTATCAGGTCATTTTTTTCTGCCATACCCCCAAAAAACATAGCTTCAAAGACAGGGCTAGACATAGCTAAAAATAATTTATGTCCCTTTAATGTTTGTTGATGGGGTTCTTGCCCAACTACAAATTTGCAGTCAGACCATTGTCCTGTCTCTAATAAATATTGACTGCGTTCTGAAAGTCTTTGTTTGTTGGTCTGCCAATCACAAGGCAGATCCATTTCTACAGAATTCAGAATATGAGATTAAATACGACTCACGTAATTATACGTTGACTAAAACTGCAATAATAAAGGTAAGAATAAAAAAAGGATAAAAGAAGAATCAATTACAAAAAAAGGATCTAAATATTGTAAGAGCAATACTTTGACGTATTAGGTTTGATGACCATACGTACCTATCTATTTGTGATATGTATTATCGCTATAAATACAAAATATGATATAAATGGTGCTAAAAAAAATCCGTTAAAGTGTTCAATGAGCATCAAAATACGCGCGGGAAAACTAAGAATTTTTCCATATTATAGAACTGCGTGATGCGTATCATACAGATTTAGATCACGCAATTTGTTCAGAACTACAATCCTGAAAACAATATTCAGGTTAACTAAAGAAATTCTAAATTATAAGCAGACAGTACAAGTGCAAAAACCTGTATCTCAGTTAGTGCGTCGAATACTACGCCATCTTGGTTATGCCTGCAATTTATTATATCGTTTTTCCGAAGTCGTTGATGTTCTGTCTCAACGACTTTTGACGTAGTTTTCATTAATTCGTGAAACTTTCGAAGTTTTATTTGATTCAAATAAATATATATGTATGAAGAAAGGGTGACTTTTATGTTGCCAATTTTAAAACAACGAACTAATTCAAACGGTGCCAAGTAGAGTGAAAATAACCAAAAATCTCATTGAAAATACTGTTATATTTTCAAATTGAATAATGTGAGATTTCACATCTGAAGTAGGTGCCAGAGTTCTCGAATAAAATTGGAAAATTTCCCTCGATCACTGTACATGAATTGAAAAGCGAATTACTCTACGTTTTCCCCGAGCTTTCATTGGCATTGATGACCGTTGTGAATTTTCTCAATGGCGCATACACGGCTCAGCTGTGTGCAATCGCAACCAATTTACGTAGAAACATAATGTATTTTATAGTATTTTTATTCAGTTAGACGAAGTACTGGATACGGTATTCGTGATATTAGGTACGTTAGAGTGAATTTTCTTCTGACATTAATTAATCGATAATGAAAAATACGGAATATTTAGAAAATTCTTCATGACGGATTCAGAAGTACCTGCACGGGATCCACCTTATTTCTGCAAGCTTCCTAACAGACTTCTTTGATTTGTTATTTTCTGAATTTTTTAATTTTCATTGAAATATTAAAATGCAAACATTAAATTCACATTTGTTTAACGATTTCTACAATTTGTATTTTTATTTTATAAAAGTTTCTTTGTGAAAATGACAAGACGAACTGGTAAAATTTTGTTTGCAAGTGTAATGATGAATTTCAGTGCAAAATATCTAAATAAATGTTAGTCTGGGAATTCCTATTTTTCTAAATAATTAAATATATATTTTGTTTTCACACTGTTTAGTAATCACTGTTTCTTAATGATCTTGACACATAAATCATGTTGAGTCATCATATATTATATTCTGTTGTATCTATTCTCTCACAAATTTGTATACCTTTTAAATTGTGTTATTTAAATTATTGTGTTATTTAATTAACTTATCCTTCTAGTAAAAGGTACACATGGAACTAATAATTTTATTAATCTTTTACTTTATATTACTTTAATTCTAAATCTATTTATTTGATTTTATAATATTGTAATTTTTATCTTGTTGCATGGGTGCACACGACTAGTAATATAAATACAATGCACAAATTAAACTATTTTAAACTTATCGATAATCATATCTTTATATTATTTAAAGCTATATTTATATATGGTATTATTTAAATATAGACTTAGTTATTTCATTTATGGAGTACAAAATGTCATCTGTATTTTATGTCAATCTTTGTACAATAATATGACAATAATGATTATATATTAACATTTATGTACATATACATATATATTTATATACATTTATATGTATATATATAATTTTGTTTCAGGAAACATGGACTGCCCATCCAGTATTGCAACAGTGCATAAATTGTGTTTATACTATATGTAGCCTTTTGCTTTGTATTGTTTTTGATGCGTCAAAAAAAATATTACATTTTTGAAGGAAATTATTCCTAGCTTTTAATAGGAGAGATGGATGTAGTACGAGATGAAGACAGGCGCAGGCGCCTGAGGATGCTGGAGGAACGCGTAAAGGATCCAAGAAGTATCACAAACATTGATTGCTTATTGGATACAGTTCAGGCCCTGGTGGCAGATTGTGATCATCCCAGCGTAAAACGTATGAAAAATATAGAAGCATATATGAATAGATGTGAGTACTTAACCTTTCTGCCCGTTATGGAAAATATTCTTATTTATTATTATAATAGTGCAGTTACTAAAATACAGAGTAATAGATACTTCATTAATTTAGTATAAAGTGTATATTTTAGAAAAGTCAAGCATTTTATTATCAATAAGCAAATCGCTATGTGTTAGAATAATATGTTAATATAATAATACAACGATTCATCTTATGTAATAGATGCAGAGGAGTAAATAAATCAGATATAACTAAATGAAACATGTTAATATATTTATTGATGTTGTGATGCTAATATTAATTTTTCAAGGACAAGATGTAATAAAAATTATTTATACTTTCAGATGACTCAGTAGCTCAAGATATTTGTAAAATGCGAATGCGTACAGATGACTTTACCCTAATAAAAGTGATAGGTCGTGGTTCATTTGGTGAAGTACAATTAGTAAGACATAAATCTACACAGAAAGTATATGCTATGAAATTACTCAGTAAATTTGAAATGGTAAGACATGTATAAATCACAAATGGATAATTTATGTGTATACTGTACACTTTATTTTTGTGTATTCTACAGATCAAACGATCAGATTCAGCCTTTTTTTGGGAAGAACGTGATATAATGGCACATGCCAATTCTCAGTGGATAGTTCAGCTTCATTTTGCATTTCAAGATCAAAAATATCTTTACATGGTGATGGATTACATGCCAGGTGGTGATTTAGTGAATTTAATGTCAAATTATGACGTGCCAGAAAAATGGGCAAAATTTTATTGTGCAGAAGTGGTGCTTGCATTAGATGCAATACATCTTATGGGATTTGTTCATAGAGATGTAAAGCCAGATAATATGTTACTTGATAAGTATGGTCATTTAAAACTTGCAGATTTTGGCACTTGTATGAGAATGGATGCTGTATGTATATTTTTTTTTTTAGCATTTTCTATCAAATTTCTAACAATGTAACATTATATAAAAATATCTTATCTTATATGTCTTTTAGGATGGTCTTGTCCGATCTGATACTGCAGTAGGTACACCTGATTATATATCACCTGAAGTGCTTCAATCTCAAGGTGGTGAAGGTGTATATGGAAGAGAATGTGATTGGTGGTCAGTTGGTGTATTTTTATATGAAATGCTTGTTGGTGATACTCCGTTTTATGCAGATTCATTAGTTGGAACATATTCAAAAATTATGGATCATAGAAATTCATTACATTTTCCACAAGAAGTTGATATTTCCCATTCTGCCAAGAATTTGATATGTGGTTTTCTTACGGATAGAACTAAACGTTTGGGTAGAAATGGCGTGGAAGAAATAAAAAATCATCCTTTCTTTAAAAACGATCAGTGGACATTTGAAAATTTACGAGAATGTGTTCCTCCTGTCGTGCCAGAACTTTCTGGCGATGATGATACTAGCAATTTTGAGGATGTCGATAAAGAAGATGGACCAGAGGAAAGTTTTCCAATACCAAAAGCATTTTCCGGAAACCATTTACCTTTTATTGGTTTTACATATTCAGAAGATTATCAATTAATGGCTTCTAGCGGCAAGGAGTCGGTAGATGGATTAGAAAATCATATCAATAATGGTACAAGCGACGATATTAAAATTTCTCAATTAGAAAACTTATTGGATAAAGAAAAGAGACAGGTAGAATCTTTAGAATCAAGGCAGAAAGCTTTAACAACACGATTAGAAGCTATGACACGCCGGGAAACCGAATTGCGTGAAGAAATAGGTAGAGCCGACAAAGAATTGACTTTGTTGAGGCATAACTACAAAGAAGCACAACGTAGGGTGGAGCATGAAACTGAGTTACGTAGAAAAGCGGAGTCATTAATTGTGGAGTTGAAAAAGAAGTATGACGAAGAGCAGACGAAACGAGCACGTGATGCAAGTAATTCACAACAAACTTCTGAACGTGTAACAAGTTTAGAAAAACAAATTAAAGAAATGCAATCGAAATTGGAAAGAGAAACAGAAATGGTAACGAGGTTACGGAAACAAGCTACTGAGATTACTGTTGCTCGTCAAGCTGCAGAACAAATGGCAAATGAATTACAAGTGGAAAGAGCGAAATTACAAGCGCAACGAGATAATTTACAGCAAGAAGTGGCTACATTACAAGTAAGTGTTTATGTTAAAAAAAAAAAAAAAGAAATTGATTAGAAATACTCATTTTCAAACATAAACTTATATTTTTATACATAATTTCGCAGGGACAATTGTCGAAAGAGCGTAGTTCTCGATCACAAGCCTCATCGTTAACTGCTGAATTAGAAAGCCGACTCTCTGCTCTTCATGTCGAACTCGAACATAGTCGAGAGAAAGAGGAGAAAGCAATCATGGATAACAGACAACTAACTGAAAAAATCTCAGCATTGGAAAAAGAAGCAGCAAGTTTAACTCTTGAATTAAAAGCTGCGCAAGCTAGGTATAATCAGGAAGTGGTAGCCCATCAAGAAACGGAACGTTCACGCATACTATCCAAAGAAGAAGCTAATTTAGAAGTAGTTAAAGGTAATTTTATTTACATTTGTACTTAATAATTGTAATATTAAGGTTTCTAAAAGTCCATATTTTTATACTGATAAGCATGTCAGGGTGAGAAAAAATATTCATTTTGGGCTGCACGTTCTAAAAATTTTGATTTTTTAAAAGTTGCATTTCATCCATACACCTATTTATCTTATAACTGCATCTCCATATAATTCTTTTGTTATATCCTTAACCCACTTTATCACTAATTGCAATTTTTCAAATTTCGGAATGCTCGCGCTCGATGGTATTTCTATTTACAGTATGTACGCTATTCCTTTATACTTAAATTTATCAATTTATTGCGAGTTATCCTTATACATGTATTAATGTAACATTAACAGCATTACAAGCAAAATTAAATGAAGAAAAAAGTGGGAGGCAACGTGCTGAATTACTTGCACAAGAAAAGGAAAGGCAAACCTCTATGCTCTCTGTGGATTATCGACAGATTCAACAGCGATTACAGAAACTGGAAGGAGAACATAGGCAAGAAGTTGAAAAGGTAAAAGTGCTACAAGGTCAGGTCGAACAAGAACAGCAGAAAAGAAACATTCTGCAGACTGACTTAGCACAGCAGTCGTCCGAAGCAGGACGATTACGTGCCAGGGAACAGCAATTAGCTGGCGAAGTTGCTCAGCTAAGAGAAGCAAAACGTCAAATAGAGGATGAATTACATCACTTGAAAACTCAAAGAAATGTGGATCAACTACAAACTAAGGAATTACAAGAACAATTAGAAGCAGAAGCTTACTTTTCGGTAAATTCACATCTCAACAAACTATCAGCGAAAAAGCTATTATTTTCTTTTGATATATTTATTATAAATTTTAATGTATTATTTCCAGACACTTTATAAAACACAGACGCAAGAACTTCGGGAAGAACTTGATGAAAAAATACGTTTACAACAAGAATTAGAAGAAGAACGTAGCTCTTTAGTGCATCAGTTACAATTATCTCTAGCGAGAGGTGATAGTGAAGCTTTGGCAAGATCAATAGCTGAAGAAACTGTCGCAGACCTCGAAAAGGAACGAACAATGAAGGAATTAGAATATAAAGATGGAATAGCCAAACATCACCAAGAATTGAATGCAAAAGAACAAATTATAAATCGGCTTAAGGATAGTGAAGGTGAACTTAAGAAAAATGTTGATCAATATCTTAAAGAAAAGGAAGATTTAAATAAACGGTTTAAAGAATTGCAAGATCAACTTTCTAAAGCACAGTCTAATGGCGAAGAAATAGAAAAACTGAGCAGTAAATTGAAAACTGAGCAATTATTAAAACAACAAGCAGTTAATAAGTTAGCAGAGATTATGAACAGGAAAGATTTATCTTCAAGTGGTAAATCCAAGAATAAAGCTTCTGCAGCAGATTTAAGAAAGAAGGAAAAAGATTGCAGGCGTTTACAGCAAGAGCTTACTCAAGAGAGAGAAAAATACGGACAGTTAACAGCTAAATGGCAAAAAGATTTGCAAGATTTACAAGTAAGTAAAATACTAAACGTCGTTTCATTTTTACAAATATTTATATATTATCTCTAGCATCATTATATTTCTATAGGCACAATTGGTGGAAGAAAATCAAGCGAAATTGAGGTTACAAATGGAACTCGATTCGAAAGATTCCGAAATAGAAACTTTACAAATGAAAATTGCTTCGCTCAACTCAGAAACCGCTAGCGTTTCGTCCGTAGAAAATGACGGAGAAGATTCTGTTTTATCGGAACATGGAACCATGCGATTGGAAGGTTGGTTAAATGTGCCAAATAAACAGAACATTAAAAGGCATGGATGGAAAAAACAATACGTTGTCGTCTCTTCGAAGAAAATAATATTTTATAATAGTGAAAATGATAAATTAAATGCCGATCCAGTCTTGATATTGGACCTAAATAAAGTCTTCCACGTTAGATCTGTTACTCAGGGTGATGTCATCCGAGCTGATGCCAAAGATATTCCGAGAATTTTCCAGGTACATATTATGTTGAACAATTGGTTCCCTACTTATCGAATGATATACTCAATCACATTTTTTCTTCTCTTGTTTAGTTATTATATGCTGGTGAAGGCGAAGCAAGACGTCCTGGTGATGAAGGAAACACACTGCCCGGAGTGGAACTGCCACAACTTACGGACAAACCAGGCACACAATCGTTAAAAGGTCACGAATTTGTGTCAATATCGTATCATATGCCGACTACTTGCGAGGTATGCTCAAAACAATTGTGGCATATGTTTCGACCGCCACCAGCTCTCGAGTGCCGAAGTAAGTATGAAACAATGTTTCGTTCAACGAATTTTTACGTTTTTATAATTACTACCTTGCTTTAAACATATCATTTTCAAATCTTTGTCCATTCGTGGGGTGATGTGCTATTTCTCGCGATTCGTCGTTTCTAATTATATTTTGAAGAGATTTATAAAACTATTTTTTGTAATAAATTTTATTAAATTCATAACGATGTGACATGATTCGTTTTCTTTGGTCAACAAGCAAAATAAAAAATCTGCTTCATAAAATAAAGAATTATTTATAATAAAATATGTAATGAAATTGTTATTGCGTGTGTACAGGGTGTCGTATAAAAGTTCATAAGGAGCATTTGGACAAAAAGGAAGATGCCATTGCACCCTGCAAATTACACTACGATCCAAACAGTGCTCGTGAATTATTAATATTGGCTGGTAGTCCTGACGAACAGAAATATTGGGTCGCAAGACTGTCTAGACGTGTACAAAAATGTGGCTACAAAGCAAACTCGCACGTCGATGGCACGGGGCAACGTGTCTCGCCAAGGTAGCGTAGCGGTGCGACTCAACGTAACCGGAGACTAAGTAGCTCTCTTGTATTGTGGCATCGCATGATTGGGTGTAGCGAGGTTAGAGTCGTTTGATTTTTCTTGCACTCCCATATCTATATACAGAATCGCATTTTCAACGAACATGAAAATACAAAAAAGACATCGTTGGCAGCGTTTCGTAAGTGCAGTGCGCTTAGAAGATATCATTGTTACAGAAACAAAACATAATATAATGGAATGCCATTATTGATTATGTTTCAGATTGCTTTAATCTACCTATCTATATATCTATCTATCTATTTCTATATATATAGATATAGATATAGATATAGATATAGATATAGATATAAATATAGATACAGATATAAAGTAGTTTTGAAATTTGAAAATGTATTATGAAGACTTTAGGTAATCTTATTAAGCGTGTTTTGTAATCATTCCAACTTTTGAAAAATTTAAAAACCGACATAATTGCTTTGTTCAAAATCGAAATTATATATAAATATTGTTCGATAGATCGAAGCAATATAAGCTTTATTTTTTCCGATTATTATTATTGCGGTTATTGATATGTTGGTTTCTGTTTGAGTTTGTTTAAAACTAGAATAGGATATTGTTAGTTGATTCGATTCAATTGTCATTTGCATGCGCTTAAACATTAGCACATTTTTTCGCCGAGAATGATTGTTCATTTTATTTCTATTGATCTCGCTGCTAGTTTAAATATACGTACCCTTCAATAAGTAAATATATGATGTCGCATTGTTTTAACTTTGTTTAGTATTAGCAGAAGTTATAAATTGATAAGATTCATAATGCATGAAAATTAATTTGAGAATATTATAAATTAAGATGGAAATATATTTTTTATGTACATACATACTCATTATAATATTTTGTTTATATTTTCTTTTTAATGGAACTTTACGATACTTTAACAAGTAGAAAATCATAACCTATAATCGAGCAGCAGCTTAAGATTTTCAGTTGCGAAATTATTTTTACGTTGTAACGAGAGAATTCGTATAATCGTATAGCTTTTTTCTTCTCCAAAAATTGCATGGTAATAATTACGAAATACGATATGCAGAATGACAAAATATATTTGACATTATGCACGGCAAAACTGTTAGATAGTAATGAATATTGACACGTTCAGAGTTTACTTTTAATAGCAAATTGTTTAATGTGATTATTGATAAAAAGTTTGTCATTTAAAGAGTACAGAAGAAAACATTATTATAAATTGATCCTAAATAAAAAGTCTAAAGATTTTAAAAGTAAACTTTGTAATTCTAAAAAAACGGATCAACAAAATCACCATGAATTTCAATGCTTTTTTTTTATTGAAATGGGGCTTTAACATTTATAACTACTAGCTCTTATAGATAAAAACTGTTATTTTGCTTCTAAAGCTTATTTCTTTTTTTTTTTCTTTTTATATTAGTCTATACTCGTGATATTTCTTGGTAAATACGATAGTCACGATCTTCCACAAGTCGAATTTCATCGATAACGATTTACATATTTCAGAGAGTCTACGAGATCCACCTTGAAGCCATATTTATCGGTGCAACAACGATCCGCGACTCTGCCAGCAAATGCCAGCATGGGCAAGTGACCTTAGCTAGTATCGATAATACTCGATTGGAATTCGTTGCTTCGACGTCCTTCTCAATCGATCTATTTAAAACATATAAATCCAATCAGTTGGTCAGACAAATGATTTGCAATGAGATTCAAATATGCGAAAATAATTTTCGACATTCTATGTTATCTGGAAAATATCTTGAGACATCTGGAGTTTATGTATCTTAAAAACATCCGCCGATCTGAATGCACAGAGAAACATGTCATTATCAACTTTTTGACGAATGCGAGGATTCTCCACAAAATCGTTCGTTGACATTTTTACTTGTATTGATCGTTACTTGTAGGTACATGTTTGTTAAACGAATCAAACGTGCCTTTAATATATACTGACGATGATGGAACTCGAATGATCTAAAGGAAATTGAAGAAGCAAGACGCTCATCAGGAAATGTTATAAGATGAAAGTTTTCAGGAGGGGGAAACGAGGCGAGTAATAAGTGGGAGTGTGCAGCTGTTATTAACAAGACAAAGTAATGATAATAGTGTTTATATAAATGAATATAGTGATCGTAACGAATTTGAGTATGTGGGCCGCGTTTCTCGGATTTATCAAACTACAGCGTTATGTTCGATATCGTATTCGATGAGCAAGTTTGTCAATGATTTGCATAGTATTTCCAAGAGACCATCGTCGCGCATCGTTTTATGAATATTTTTCGTACGTGCGAATGGATTTTTATGTTGATTTATTTTTTCCGTGAATGCTTAAATTCAAAGATGATATCCCTGTACATAAATTACGGCCGTAAGAACTGCTTCTCAGTTGTTTAAGCAGCTCGTTCATTGACTTTTGCAACGATATTGTGAAATGGGTGGACATTACAATGCTTTCGCAAAAAAAAAAGAAGAAAAAAAATTGTTGTTTGTGCGATATATATATAATATTCTCCGGTCATTAGCGATTATTTAAAGGTGAGAACATTGAGAACTCGATAATATTGTGTATTTACTACGCCGGATTGATAGTATTATTATTTTTATACGTTCTGAGATTAAAGTATATCGATATTTAATTACGTTAAGAAGAGAAGGAATGGAATTGATTTTTGCGTAGAAGTACGCGTGCTATTCAGCTGGCTAGAGCGGCTGCCAAAGTTTCTTCTCTTAGTATGAGAAACGCGTTATTATGTTTAATCGAATCATGGGGAAATGCGTCGGTAGATAGATATAAACGTGAGATAACGAATATTGGAAATACTTCATCACAGAATTATTAATGGGAGATACATTATTTAAATTTTGAAGTTGATAGTCTTGGAATATCTCAGATTTTTAAATCATCACGAACACATTTTTAGAATCTTGGAAGAACCTTCTACATCTTTCTGTTTTCTTGCTTTCTTTTTCAAAATTATTGTTGTATTTATTAGTTCAAAATTCTTGTTTTAAATCTTCAATTCATATTTTCGAAGACCTTTCAAGATTCAACAGGCGCTCTGTATATTTTGTGAATTTTCGTTTCTGTTGCCATGTATTCATTAGAATATGAATGCATATTGCGACCAAGCAATAAAGTAAGGATGAAATTGTAAGAGGAAGAGAAAAAGTTAAATTTTAGAACGAGCACAATGGTAAAATATTAAGGAATACCGCCACGAACGAGCTTCATTGTATAATAGAAATACGATATTTACAATTGTAAGATAAGAATTTTTTAATACGATGTACGATATATCCGCTACAGATTGCTGAAAGGATGGGCGATATGAAACACTGAAAAAAGCGCAAAATCGCGCATGTAGTCGAGAGAGGCTTAGGAACAATGCTATAAAAATTGGTGCCGAGTTAGAAAAGATTTGTACGAGGAGCAACAGAGGCATCAAGATGAAGAAAAAAGGAAAAAAAAGTGTAATGAGCTAATGAAACTTGTTATTATTATTATCATCATCATCATCATCATCATCATTATCATCATCACCATCATCGCCATCATCATCATCGTCGTCATCATCATCATCATCATCATCATCATCGCCATCGTCGTCATCATCATCATCATTATTATTATTAAAAAAATCATTGTCGCCGTTTGTGTTCTATCCACGGTGTACCTCAGTGACGTGTGCGTATATTCATCACGTTGGTCTGGGCCGAGAGAAAAATGAAGTTTCTCGGTCGCTTTACAGAACTTGTCCCGACTCTTCTTAGGTAGGTTGCAACATCTTTCTTTCCATCTGAGACGTCCTTTTATATGGTACATTTTGTGTCCCTTTTCTTCATCCTTTTTCTTAGCTGCCTTTTCCTTCTATTCTTCTTTTTACACTCTGCTTTCATTTAGTTTTCAAGTTTCCGGGAGATAAAGGAAGCTCAGTATGTATGTGACGTCATCCGTTGATTTATTAAGATGTGAAAGAGCTAGATATACGCAAACGATTATGAAAGTAGGAAGCCCACGTTTTTAATTAAATTAGCCCGTGTATTTTACTCTGTTCCGCCTGCCTGTTGGACTATTTTTTTATAGACTGGAAAGGAATTTTCGACAACGCGAGATATAAAATAGGGGGAGAGAGAGAGGGGGGGTGGGAGGGAGAGTGAGTGAGTGAGTGAGTGAGTGAGAGAGGGGGCGGGAGGGAGAGAGGGAGAGGGGGGGGGGAGAGACAGGCAGACAGACACAGGTAGACACAGATAGATAGGTAGAGAAGCAAGAGAAGTGAAAAAACTTGTTACAGCATATTTTATTATTGTTTAGTTATTAACAAGCTGTATATTATTAATTAATATTACGATTAAAGTATTTTGTAGATACCACGCGAGTCTATGTAGACGTTTTCCACCATCACCGAACAATGAATTTAATCTCATTGTCGAATAGATTAGATGTTTCTAAATATGTATTTGATCTTCTCTATCCTATAATTTGTTTTTCTTTCTTAGACTTTTCGGCTGATAATCTTATTCGATTGTAGTCATTCATAGTAATCGAAGTTAAGAAGTGGCATATAAAAGAGAACGAATTATTCCTATGTTTTCTTCTTTCCCTTTCTTGTCTTGTTGAAATAAAAATCTCACCTCATCTGGAGCACCGTTTGTAGATTATTACGGAGGTGCAAAAATCTTTGAGTGATAAATTCGATCGAGTGTCATTATTGTTAATACAATAGCAAGTATCGAGCTTTGTGTAAAACCTTCTTCTACATCTCTTTTGCTGTGTACAATTTTCTCTATACATGTGTATATGTTAAATCTTTATGACTTTATTTTACTTGTAATCAAAATTTCGAGATAAACCGTTTTACAATGTAATCTATCTTTGTTTTCTATGCAAACAGCCGACCAGTTAATACATGTACGTCGAGTCATTTCGAGTTCGAATATTTCCTAATGAATTTAGAAAAGATCGTTTGTGGATATTTAATTCGTAGCAAATTAATTTTAACCATAATTTACATTAAATGAGAATTTCTTTAATATTATTTCTTCGAAAAATACATGCAGTTAGCTTCGTAGTTGCTTCTCTCAGCTCTCGTTGAATTTCGCAAATCTCATTCCTGATCATGTTTCAAGTTTCTAAGGATACTTGATCTTTGATTAGAACACGATCGATTAGTGGCCTTTACTTGTTTACAATGCGCGAAGAAGGCAAAGTGATGTCTCGGCTTCACTTTGTCGACCCTTCACGACGAAAGGGTTCTTCTTGCAGCGTGAATACGCGTCGACGACCCTCTAATTATTCCTCGAGATCGACAATTTGATCGTCACCGCGTTTTTTTTCACAAACGATTGTTACGCAATCGGGAAGAGCATTTTTATATTTCGATTGCACTTTTCGATACAAGCCTTGAAAACTGCCGTCCTCTGTGTATCGTTTTCGTCACATTGTAATCAACGATTACATTTCCATTTGTATTTTACAATTCTCTGAAATTGTTCGAAACGTGATACGTATTAGATTGGTGCAAAATCCGAATAAAAGTTTTTGTTTGTAAGGGGTGTAAAAGGCGCTTCAAGTTAGCAAATTTTGTTCCCTTCCTCTCTAGTTATTAGGAATTTAGAAAAATTGGAAAAGTGTGATTTCTTTTAATTTAGAAAAATCATTTTAGATTCTCATATTGTCAGTTTCGAAGGGGTGAATAACATCGTGTTGTTCCTCGGAGATCAAACGTTCTGTCATTTATTTGTCGTTTACTTGTTCGCTTATAATAATTTTTCATATCTCTGTTAAGTAATTCACGCAAGGCTAGCGTAAATATGAAAGAACGTCGAAATTCGATAGGTAATGCATACGTTCTGTGTTCTCTTTAATAAACTTACTGTACCTGGATACCTTTTTAAGTCCTTAATGTATGAATACATGTAAATCAGTACGTGAATAGTTTTATGCAAAACTTGGATAACCCGTTTCCAAGTACTTGCACGATTAACATACTTTTGATTACGCTTTCGCTAAAGTCTAAAGTTATATTAACGGGCGGTCGACAACAGAGTGTTGTTCTCGTCACAAACTCGGCATAGTTACTTGTTTGTTCCTATTTGAATACGCGTTTACATTCGTGAACTAATCGTTTTCTTTTGCCTATTCGATCGTAGGTTTTTCATACTCAAAATATATGTAATGCATTCTTCGTTCTCTTTCGTCGCTCGCGGCTTAATCAAACAAATTTACAAAAGCTGAAGCAAGAACTGTTCTATCTGAGGTTCATTGTTCTTAAACGTAATTAGATATTTAGTAATCGAATAGTCTTAATTAATTCAAGAAAATACATAACTACAAGCGATTAATTCCACGTTCACAATCGTTGATACTGTATTACGATACAAACGATACAAAAGAGACATCTGTACCCTTTGGAAACAACCAGACACCGATAGAAATGAAGGTAATTATTTAGAAAGGTGCCGCCATCTTGTATTTAGATGATCTTTCGATACGTGTAAGGCCTTAGTTTCTGAGACGTTTGCGAAAAACTGTCGGTACCGTTGCAGCGAATTCTGCTTATAATCGTGCGTCGGTGAGCTTACAGCGGCCAAACAAAACAACGTTTAATCCAAACCTAATTCCCATCTTTTGTTCATAGTTTATATAGTCAGGTATTTAATACGATCGTAGGCAGAATTCACCGTAGTGGTATCGACAATTTTTTGCAGATATCTCGGAACCTAACCCCAACTTACAGACCAAACAGCGTTTATATGCAAAGGAAAAAGTTATTCAGAATGTTGATTTCCTCGCACATATTAAAAAATTATCGAAATCTAAGATGGCGGCAGCTTTCTAAATGATTACCGAAGTAAGTATCGATTTTCACTAATTACACGTTATTAAACACGCAAACTTACGTTCATTACAGTGCACGAATCTGAAAATATGAATCTTTGCCTTGAAATTACCTGATTTCTTTAATCCTTTGGAGGTCGCGATTAACCTGACTTTTTTAAAATAAATATTTTCAAACAGACACGTCGTAGAGTTTGCAAACAAGGATCAACTAGTAATATGTAGAGACTGCATAGACCAAGTAAGTACTTTCTATAAATAGACAAAGAAGCACTCTTTAAATGCTTTTGACAAATGGCCTGAGAAAAATTGTCATGCCTTTAGTGTTGTAATAATATTATTTGTGGCGAATATTATCGTCACTTAAAAAATCTAGCAATCGAGGATTTTGATCGATCCATATCAAACATAATTATTCAGTTTTTATTTTTTTCCATATCGTATGCTTACTTTATCACTATGTCACGAGGAAATACGTCGAACCTGCCGATGTGTAATACTCTCATGGTTTTTGACTTCTCTCAAAATTGAAAATTCAAAAATTCCCAATCTTCTTTTATATTCAATACGTTGTGTCGCGTATATAACGAGGAAAATAATAAAAGGGGAATAAAATTCGTTTCCGAGCACCACTATTTTTTAAACAGTTTCTGTATTTTCTAATCGTACTCGATGAATAGAGACGAATGTAGCGAATATAATGGTATCGAGTTTAGGAATAAGCCAGTTCAAAAGTTATCATCGATGGATGAATCGACTTGGCAAATATCATTTTACATAATGGTTAACAATAAAAACGATCGCTTTCCGTCGACGGGAAAAATATTTACGTATGCATATAGTCCGATCAATATATCGCAACCACATCACAAATATCATACAACAGTATCGACAAGGATAAACGCTTTAAAGCGTTTGTCTCTCATGCATAAGATAGAGTAAGCCACACGGTAGACTAATCGCAAGAGCACCAAACTGTTATGTCTCGGCTCTATTCGTCGACTACGTATTCGGAGAATACGAAGAAAAGATTAAAAAAAAACAGTGCTCTCCCGATACGGAGTTTAATAGCTTGCACGCTATTTCATCTTTTTCAAGGTCATTCGATTCCGTCCACCCGTTTTTATCATTTTCCTCGTACTGTGCAACGTCACCACATATAAAGCGATTAAGAAAAGTCTGGTGAAAGTCTCCACGAGGATGTTAAACATCGACAGGTTGACCAGGAATATTTATATTTTATTTAATAATAATAAATTACATTTAATCTAATAATGATAATACCAATAATAATAATGCTTTAATAATCATAACGATAATGATGATGATGATGATGATGATGATGATGGTGGTGATGATAATAAAAATAATAATAATAATAATAATAATAATAATAATAATAATAATAATAATAATAATAATAGATTTTAAATTATTATATCTGAGATACGTCGTGACTTGCGCGAGATTAAAGGTAGTTAAATCTCTGAAATACGTTTAGATAAAGCATCGACAGTGCCCCGATTCAATGAACTTTTAAATACATACGTACTCAGCTATTTCCCATGTACGCTCACGAATTTACCTTTAGATACAGGTAAAATATTTGTATTGTAAATGCTATTTTCGATGTTTTCAGAGATTTTCTTTTTACAAAATTATCATTACGTACTTGTATATGTATGTACATATGATTGTAGCCACTTCTTTCGCACGATATATATAATTATAAACATTATATATATATATAATGTTTATGACTTGCAAATGAATTAAAAGATAAGGAAATGAGAACCACTCGTTCCGATTTTGACGTAATATCAATTATCTACTATAGTTTTTATTTGTGCATGCTTTTGATTCAAAATTCATTTCAATCTATCGAACACGAGTATAAATTATGACAAAAACGTTAGAGAATGGAAGAAAA
Organism: Bombus bifarius; assembly: GCF_011952205.1. Classification (NCBI taxonomy): domain Eukaryota; kingdom Metazoa; phylum Arthropoda; class Insecta; order Hymenoptera; family Apidae; genus Bombus; species Bombus bifarius. Next base: position 68,346 of record NW_022884516.1, on the reverse strand, counting down.
TCAAAAGAAATTATTGTTAATTTAAGTATCCTTAATTTTCACTTGATAGAATTGGTTCATAAGAGATGACAACATTTTTAAGGTTATCTCATTTTTGCTAATAGACGGCCACGTTAATATCGAGCATGCGTTAATATGGGCACCCTGTAACTTCATTAACTTTTTTAGCCGGTTGGCGAGACACAAGCGAAAGATATCGAAACGATGTAAGAATCTTTCGCTTTATTACAGTTAGAGGCAGAAAGTTGTGAAAAAACTGTGATTTTCACCATTGTTCATCGTTCGTAGCTCGATCTCTATGAAATTTTCAGTACGCATAAGTGACACGAATCTACGAAACGTATACTTTTTACCTACGTAACTTCCGCTACAGGCTCAGATAAATAAAAAAATATCGTAAAAAGTTGCCGTTACGATGAGTATATTCTTCGCGATTCCGATCAATAGCAATTTTTTTTCAAAATTGCTTTTACCCGTCATCCGGTAAACCGATCCTTCTTGCTTGTGAAAAAACTCAAGTTGTCTGGTCCAATTTTGAAAAAGTTATTCCATTTTGAAGGATGCCCGAATATTAACGTGACACACAGGATATAAATCCGTATGAAATACTTGAGAATAAAATAATTTGATCTAACTCTCTTATGGGTCGATGTTTCAACGATTTAACGTCACATGTACCAATTAAAAGTTAAACGTTTTATGATGACATATACATACGTACATACATATGTATAGCCCGTATATTCTCGCGATTCAAGAAAAAAAGGTATCGTTCGTAGGATTCGTACTTGCTTCTCTGTTGCTCTTTCTTCGGCATATTATTATTGCATCCTAAATTTGACCTTAAATTTCTCAAACATTGCGACCATATATACATACGTATGTATATTCGCATGTGTGACAATTAACAATGCTCGGCTAACATCATTCGCGTTTCGTCTTTTCTTACCAAGTAAATTTACGATGTACGCTTTATCAATAATTTCGTATACAGAAGAACCGAATCTCGGGTTTAGCTGAAGCGAATGTGAATCGGTCGCCTGAATGTTCTTAGCGTTTACGATCGTGCTCCTATTTTACGCATCTTTGATCAACGGTACAGCTGAAAAACAAGAATATCTTTCTCAGGTACAACAAACTCACCGAAAGTTGTACGATATCCAATACCATCGGATGACGATTCTCCAAGTTTGTCGCGCTTCTTTCTACCAATTCCCTCGTCCATGTTCTATCCGCGTTTACGTCAATAGCACAAACCAGACAACGCTTCGAATCTTCAAACAATTAAATATTATAAAACAATGATTTTTTTCTACCGTAAGATTTCGGTGAATCGATCGTAGAGTAGCAAGAACTCAGTTTCAAACGACCACATTTATCGTCATCGTTCTATCACGATCTCCGCTGTAAACGTCAGAAAACGCTATCAATTCGTTAATGAAACAGTCGGTTGAGTCGATTTAAGGGATTGGAAGACGTCGAGAGAGAAAGAAATTTCCTCGACTACGGAGAACAAAAAATCAGTGTTCCATCGTACGTGTAGCGATGACGTTAGCGACGAAGGACGTATGTAGCAAATATTCGCCTATTCGAGCCTTCGCAGCTGTCCTGTGTCCTTTATTTATAACACAGATAAGAGATCTGCCTATCGTTTAAAACGCTATTACATGTATGTATATATAATGGCGATACATTCGGCAAACACGTGCATGCATGGCCGCAAGTTTTAACCAGAGTAGAAAAGGAGGGATATATCGGCTACATAAACGATCCAATTTCATTCGTTTCGATCCAGGGCGATCAAACTGCGATGCAAACGAGCGATGAAACTTCGCGCTCATTGTGATTTTGTACTTATGACGCTGTGCGACTCGGCAATTTTATACATGGATACAAATGATTATAAATTACGTAAGATCAGGCTAGTGAAATATTAATAGAAAAGCGAAGGAATGAGAGTTTTCATAAAACGTGCGTTAACAAGTTTTTAAAAACCATTCTTTGTTATAATTTGATGCTATTTAACATTAAACCAATTATTCTCCATGCGTCGAATTATGCTTTCGCCACATTGGTGAATAATACTGTTCGAATTTTATTATCTACTACAAAAAAATGAGAATGAATAATTATTATAAATCATGAAAAGTGCCAAATTCTTTGTACGATATAAGTACATGTGAGGTTTCCTCGTCACGTTTGCATAAGAGGGCATTTCTCACTGGGCAATGTAATAAACATTCTCATGTTAGCCGACATCGACAAACACCTCATCAATAGTGGACACAAGTTGTGCGAAGAAAAGATGGAAACACACACTACGGAACTATTCTAGAGAAAACAGTTTCGAAGTGAACGAGGAGAAAACTAAAATATTAGTATTCAGAAGAACAAATGGAAAAGTAGGAAGCAGAAAAACGAAATACGAAGGCTAAAACGTAGAAGAGGTAGACGTCTATACACCTATGTAAGAATATTATTTTCAAAGTCAGCCACGTTTCATACGGCAATAAAACATTGTACAACTCGGGCAATAGTCGCAACAGGCACGATCTGGAAATCATTAGTAACGACAAAATATAATAGCTAGGACACGGTAATTACCGAAAAAATGGGACAGAGAAACACCGAGACTCGAAAAGGAACTGGTTCGCTGAAATAAAGAAAGGCAAACTGGATAACCGTGGATATGGAATTAATAACTCAGCAACAGCAGCCGAATTAAGCCAAGTAATCAGTAACAAGTACTAGAGAAACTCTTCCGTAAAGACAATTTACCCATATATGTATCAAAAATACAACAAAAATAACAAAAGCCAACTACCTAAATACCAAATTGCCACTAGTGATTACCACGAGATTAAATGACGCTAGCAAGAAGATAGGAACGGACAATAGTAAGGCCAGGAAATTGGATAACTTACAAAACAAATGCTATATGCAACAGACAGGAGCTAGAAAACAGAGAATGACATGTTGACGGATTGCCCGTAATAGAATCAGTTCAGAACACGATTCGTGATCAACTATGATCGAGCATGCCATAATAATATATGTAATAATGACAACAATGATAATAATGATAATAATATAATAAATATCATTGTTTACAATCACTGATAGAACCCGTACTTACGATAAATCTGAAATACTCTGAAAATCATTGCGGCGAATTGTGTGTTTCTAGAAGCAAGTTTCTTAAAACTAAAAATAATCACGTTGGAAGAAGCCCTGCAAAAGACAATTCGTATTTTTATAAGAAATCGCGATCATGGGTTGAGAATCCAGCCGCCATTGAAATCACATTGAAAAAACATTGAAAACATAGGTGTATGTATGTACGAAGCTGTCGAACCGCACAGAATGCGATTGCAACTACGTGTAATGTATCGTTTGTCTGCATCGAACATAAGATAGGTGGATTAACTAAGGGAATTTGTTGCTCGTTGCTATTTTTTTTTCGCTATGTATGTATATGCACGTACATGTATCCCCGTTCATAAATATTAGAATACCTAATGACTTCGTATAAAACACGATAATTCAATTAGTCAATTATGGTAGTCAAGGAAATGATTAATAGATCAGTATTGTGTATTCGTGAAAGATAAGGAATCAAACGTTACATAATAAGACATTGCGTGCTACAAAACATATGAGAAAGTTATAACATTATTTGGAAATGTTCGACATTTCGATATACGACGAATTACCATATCGCTTATCGACGCAGATAGTGGCACGAAAAAAAAAGAAAATTAATTTTTGTTTTTATTCGTAATAAATTCTATCGCGTGAAACGGTATACATCTCTATCTGAGTTTGTCACGCCAGAATTAAGTAAATTTAGACAAAGTAAAAAGAATAGCCCGAAGAGTAAAAATAAGGAGTAAAAAAAAGAGTAAAAATAGGGTCACGTTATAACAGCATCGAATAGAAATAACAAGGTCTTACGAAACTATCGTACAAAAATACGTAAATACATCGTATTACGAAAACGTAATACGTTACGTATGTGCGTAACGCGTATACAACATGGTACAAACTGATGAACGTAAGTTACAAACAATTTTTATTTTCCAAGTTGTGTGATAGGTCGCTAATGTCAAGAAGCGATATGTTGGTCTCGATGAATCACCGATTGAACAAATTTAAGACGATCAAGTAGATAATTCAGGGAAGTTTGTCAAAGTCTAAATCCGGTTTATGGAATTACCGATAACGCGTACAACTAAATAACAACAAATAACAATGATAAGCGGAATAATAATATAAATATTGGAATCGATTAAAGTTTAGGTAACGATAGAAGAAATGCATGCGTGGCATGCATGGCATGCATGGATGGGGAAAAAATAGTTTTCTAATAATTCTTTGGATTTACCTTATTATCCGTAAATGTCTTAATATGTACATAGGTATATATAATTACGAACGGAGGTGTACGTATTTACATATTACTTTAGCTTTTATGCTGATAACGACAAAGCTGTAAAAACTTTGGAAAAAGATGCCCTTCTTCCCTGTGGAAAACACATTTATCAAACAGGGAAAAAGAGGATTCTTCGTTGCGATACGTACTACGGTATATCTTCGAATCTCCATTAAGGAAGAAGAAAACGATTGTATTTGCTTGCTATAACTTCTTTTCCCGCGCGATAAGAGAAAACTACCCGTTTTTCTACCGTTGCCTCGAAACACATTCATTTCTCTTTCTTTTCGTAATACAATTTCTGGTTGCTCTTCCAAATGGAAGAGGGAATCCGAGCATCGACATCGGAATCGCAATCGGAATTTCGGTTATCCGCCGAACGCGGCGCAATTCATATCGCATCTCGTCCAGATCGGTATGATTCTCGAGCTAGAGCTCGAACGTCGAATCGAGCAGATCTAATCTAACGTATTCGTGTTCTCCGGATGTTGTGCTATGTACCAGTTAAATAGTAATTCCTTAATTCCCGCTTAATTGCCAACGAGACTACGCAGTCTCGTGGCGAGGCATTATTTTCTTACCAACGAGACTAGACCGCGGTGCGTAAGCTTTGGCTTCATCGACGACTTGTTCTGCCCAGCGTTTACTTGTTGGTGACTTCTGCTCGTTGTTTGCTGCTCCCTCGCGTTCTGCTTTTTCTTCAGTGACTCCTGCTTGGCACCTCTGTGCATGTGAACGCAGCAGAAGCTGTTTATTAACGCGACAGGCCGGAAAATATAACGTTCGTCATAGCTTGCCCGAAAAACGCTACTATCGTTAAAGAAACAAACATCTATGGCCGTGATTATACAGAGAGCGACGAGCGATAAGCGGCTACGTCCTACTCATTTCCGTAATCTTTACGATTATCCTGCCATAAAATCGGCCTACACTGCGGTTCAGCTGTTAAAGATTCGATATCAAGATAGTCGTTCGCATTCGTCGTTAGTTACTACGTGTTTGTTTGTCGCTCGGGTATCTACTACAATAACAATTAACATAATAAAGGAATGACGGTCGCCTGATTGGTCGCCTTCTCTGTCGCTCATTCGTTATATCGCCTATTTCCTATACATGTGAAAGTTAATAACGATTTGGCAACGATTTCAGCGATACGAATTGGCAGTGATATCATATCATGGCAGAGTATCGTCAAGTACTCGGCGAAACTTTTCCATTATATTTCAAAGATTATACCGACTATACCTGCATAAAAAATCCATTCACGGATACACTTGCCGAAACTCTAACGACGAGGAAGAATCTTTAACAGAGCTGTGTTGCGAACGAGGCTCAAAAATCGAATTCACAACGTTTCGGCCAGCTGAATTTTGGCCAAAGGCAAGAAGGAGCGGTTCTCAGCAAGTTTTTACTTGCATTTTCTACCACTTACTCGCGTGAAAGCGAATATTCTATCATGGTGCCGATAAAGAATCAATTCCAAACTAAAATAATCATCGAGCCGAATCTAAAGCTGCGAGCTTAAAACTATGTTGTGTCGAACCCTTGTCGATCCATTATATCGGTCGCTTCTTTCAAACTTGCACTTTGCGTCATTTACCACATTCATTAGCAGGTATTTAAAAAAATTTTTTTTAATTTTTCCAATACTTTTTCTAATACTTTTTACGCGTCATAAATCAGTTAAATTCGTAGCATGTTCTAACATTGCTGAAGCGTAGCATACGCGTGCCGCGCACTATAACATTTATCTTAATTTTAATCGATGGTACGTAACTCTATTCGTATAGATACCTATGCGAGTGGTACGCGAAAAATAAAGTCTGAGAATTCCTGCTATAGATTTATATAGGCCACATACAGCAGCTTATCGTTTACTCCTTATTGCTTACTGCTTACCGTTTATCGCTCTTCTGTATAATCGTGGCTTGAAAGGACGAAGGAAGGAATAAGGAAGGCGTAGAACAAGACGTAGAACAAGGCGTAGTAGAAGAAGGAGAGCGAGTTAGAATAAAGTGTAAGCGAAAAACTTACAGATATCGAGTGAGATCTTCGACGTCGACGAGCATCGAATCTTGTTCCATGTGTAAGTCGTCTCTTCTCAAAAGTCCTTCGACCAGAGCCTCGTTCAGAGCAGCGATTCTTGCGTGCAAATCGTTCGCGACTACTTGAAGTTGCGCGACATTTAGCTCCGTTAAAAGTACTCGAGACAATCTGCGCCTATCCTCACCCAGCTGAACGCCAACCTAGGGATAATAACGAACAGACCTTTTTATTCTTTTTAACGCAAAATATTATATTCCAGTTATTCGAACACGTTTTTCTTTCGATGTTTCATAGCAGTAAAAATAACGACACATAGATCTAATTGTTTTCCACACTTTGTTCTTCGTATGTTAGCATCTTTTTGGAAACACAAGTTGGAGAACACCTCTGTTTGTCCCATAGGAAGTTTTATAATATAGTTTTAGTTTTGGTTGCTATCACGGGATAATTAATGCATCGATTAATGCTTAATTTCATGATATTATTAGATTTCAGGATATAGATCGAAGAATCTGATAGTTTTAATATTAACGTACTCAACTCGTATTCAACTAGAATACGATACGGAGTTCCTTGGAGTGAGAAAAAAATAGGAGAGATTAAGAGGCAGACTTTACTGGAGGGTGGTTAGGTCGGGGTGTCTCTGGTCTTTGTCTCGTTCAGAAGTTGTACCAGTTATGTCCAGCTCGAGACCATCCGTTCTTAAACAATGGTCGTAAAAGCGAGCCTGATTGAGTAGCGATTCGACATAGCACAACATACGGTCGCCAGATTGAAAGAAAGGCCAGAGTACAACGATACGAACGTTAATCTTTCTTCAGCTCTCTAACGATCATTTTCGATCCAATAACCACAAATATCTCGGAAGCTAAAAAGAGTCCGATATTTTCGTGAGAGGAAAGAGTCGTTGAAGATATCATAGAAATTATGACACATTTAAAAATCATGGAAATCATCGAGGCAACCGCTAATCGACGAGCTCACTGTAAATCTAATCTATAATTTGATCAATATCCTTTGTTTGATCAAAGACTTTTCGAATTAAAGATATTTTTCTTGAAACTAGGAAACTCGCGGAAAGGACAGCACGATTAGATGGAAAAAGCTTGAACCATATTTAGCGATGTGAAATTATTTGATATATATATGATAAAACTCACTTTTTCGAGGCTAGATCGCACCATCTCGGTGATGGGACTTTGTTTTAGCCTTTGCCTCTCCACTTCCATCTGCATATGCGCCATTTCTTTGGCCTGTGCCAAGGCCATCCGTGCCTCGGTTTGCAATCTGGCCTGTCTGGCGAAGAAGTCGGCTTCGTCGATCGGTGCTGAATTCAAACCGCTATCCAGTCTCAAAGGTGGAAGGCTCAGCACTTGAGGTCTGACTGGCATTTGTTGTTTCTGTTGTTGCTTCGAGTTCAGTGGGCTCGGCGTGGATCCAGGGGATGCATCGTTCTCTGAACACGGAGACTCCGTGTCCGAGGGTGTTTCGTTCATGAAGCAGATCTGTAGATTCATCCCTGAAGAAAGCAATTGATTTTCTAAATGTAAAATGTTGTAATTCTAAAATGAAATTGTACACGCTCATCTACCTCTGTATATAGGATAGATTATCTTCGAAGATATTAATTTGTCTTTATTTTACCTAATTTTGTACTTTTGAGTTTTTGTTTTCCAATCAAGATGCTACACTAACCATGTTTTGCTGGAAATTGAGTTGATTTTATAATTTCTTACTTGGACTTGTTTTCAACCGAAGTAGTATGTAACGCAAGAACATCTTACGTAGATTGCTGTTATAATTATCTACGAAGAGATTAATTGGCTTTTGTTTTATTCATCTTTTCGCAACGTCGATCTTTTATTTTATAACAAAGATAAATAATAGCGAGGGAAAATCACTCTATATCATACCTTCTCTCGGGCTCAAGTATAGCAATTTCAATGATACAACGAATCTACTACGTATTATGTAATTGATAAATTTTGTAAGAAGAAACAATATTCTTGATAGAAATACAGTCGAACATATTTCAGTTGATACTAATTACTACTAATTAATTTTCTTAATTCTACTAGAAACTGCTCTCACAATTATTTCGAAACAGTAAGATATTTGTAAGATTTATCTAAAGCGTGGAATTTAGCCTTCCAAACTTATCTTGCGTTTCCATTATTTCCATATTAACCAATAAAATGAAAAGTACAAGCAAGATATATATATAAATTCGGCGTTATCTCTGCTTAAGCTCGCCTTATTATTTATTTCTCAATAAACAAAATCTCTATGTTATATTGCATAACAATGCACAACCAATTACCATTCGTTCGAGGTCGCGTAGCATTTTCAAACAAAGGATCTCCATGCCTTGAAAAATTATTTACTTCTATAAATAAACATAATTTTATTCTAACTTGAATCTTTCACATATCGTCCGAGTCCGCACTCCACGCCACGCACGCGATACATATCCATAATAAAGTTGAAAACCAAACATTAAACCAATAATCATATACCATTGCAGTTATTCGATCGATAATGTCACTATAACTATAAAATTGATCTATGGGTATAAATCGATGCTTTTCCACGAAAGATGCGACTAACGAGATACGCTTCTTGCGAAATGTTCAAGTGATACGGACCGCTTTGAAGCCGCGACTGGAGACTCGGTTTTCTTCCGCGTTCAGCGCGCAAGTCTTCAGCGTCTGGACCCATTGCCAATCTCCTTCGTATCTCTTCGCGATCATTTCGCCGCTGTGAACAAACAGAGAAATCTAAAATGTAAACACGAGGGTGGTAGAAAACCGTCTTCGTGCTTTAATTCTTCCTAATTGCTTTTTTCGAAACTGTGCCTATGCGTGAGAGTGAAGTTATTACCGACATTGACGGTATTTAGCTTCTCTAACGTATACTGTAAATTAGACATTAGCCATTAATTGGAAAGGAAAAGGGATGTTGTCCCGATAGATTATCCGTTTATTGTACTTTTCTTTATGATTTTCACACGGTGACGAGTGGGAAGGATAGAGTAATTGGTGTTTGCCAATCGAAACGAAATGGATCAATAGTAGAACTATAATATCTATTAGAAGCGATGTTTATAATGACTTTACGTGATAAGGAACAGCAAACGTCTCTCAAAGCATTTATTATTACGTAAATTATATTACGTACATTACACGTAAATTCGAGTAAAGAATAATTTTTGAAAATAAACCATGTAGTAAATAAAAATGTTCAAAATTAGTACGAATGAATGTATTCTCAAATTTAGAATGTATTCACAAATATTAATATCTAACTATATGTAATAAATAATCGTGATTACTAATAGGAAATATAGGAATAGCGAATCTTTACTATTGAAAAATATCATTTCTCTAAAATTTCCATTCTTATTATAAATGGTGCCATTGGAATTCGACTTTTTCCCTATTACTATGAGTCAATTAGAATTACAAATCCACCATGGTTAGATATTATTCTAATGAATCATCTAATATGCCGTAATATGTCATTACAAAATTTCTACACTTGATATAAATATGTATATTAAACCGTATTGTAGACAAGAAATTGAAAGTAAACCATGATGATTCTGCACCGTAACGGAATTTAAGAACCAACCGTTTCCCTTTAGTAAAATTTCGCAACTAGTAGGAAAAACTATTTAGAAAGGAAGCATTCTTTAGAATGGGAGGTCACCGGAAGTCACACCTGAAAAGTTTCATCCGGTTCTCCCCGCACTACTCTATCGAATCGCATAACGAGATCTTCCCTTTCAACATCTTTTGTTTCGTCGGGCTTCTGTAGCAATAAAGTCGTTCCTTCCGACTTTGGCTGTTCCTTGTCGGTCTCTTTATCGTCATCCTGATGTCCCAGAAATGAAAGTCAATTCAATGTAACGATCGGTACGTTTGATTACCACCAATAAAAATGATCAGAATGATATTCAGTCGTGCGAATGGCGACAGAGATTCGCGCGCAAAGCAAAAGGATAGTGACGAGTAATAAGTGATAATGCAATGCTCGATGTATTCAGCAACACTCAACTTTCTTTCCTCCTTTTCCTTTAGCGCTTTGTACTTTTGTATTTTTATGAAATTACACGACGATAAATAAAAAAAATATTTAGATTTGAAATCTACTTCAGAGAAATAGATTTGATTTGATTTGAAATAGATTGAAATAGAAAAGAAATCTACTTCAGAGTAGAGTGCAATTTCATGGAATCAGAAATTTTTCATTTCTATCCTTTAGGTGGATAAAATACTTTATGATTCGGTAGAAAATTTAGGTACTATAATTTCGTATCGTCTAGCCTCTTTAAATTTTAAGCGGTTTATTTCATTAGAAAAGTATTAATGCAGCATATAGAATTTTTCAGCCGATATCGACACCTTCATTTACGTGTCTATTATTATTTGTAGTGAAAATATTTCAGGTAAGAGATAAAGAGTTTCGGGGGAGTTGGGTATATTTTTCTATTCGTATTATTGGCCTTTTTGTATACCCTATTGGATTATAGTAGTACGATATAGTAGATTATAGTAATACATGGACATGTAAAGGTCAAGTTTGTTTTCTAAATGGAATCATATTATCATATATATGGCAGCAATAATACATTAACCTACTCGCGTGGGAAAACTATTTATCAGTTTAGTGGATATTTTAATTTTTATTTTGTAAAAGATATCGCATGAAACACATATGCCATTTGTATTTATTTTCCTCTAAGACGTCGGTATCACAGAGACACCCTGTATAAATAACTGAAACGATATTTATATATATTATACATATATATATATATATGAACTGTAGTCCTTTTCAACAATGACATATCTACCATGACAGGTTTTAGCGTTTCGCCCTTTTTTTCGATGAAAAGTTTGAGATTACCAAAAGACGAATAGATCAGTATCCGTATTCTTTCCGTTTCTCGTAGTTTTAAGCCTATCTATGCTTTGTGTTTTCCTAATAATAACAATAAGAATGATTTGCTTTTTACTTCCACTGTATAGTAGAGAAACTGCACTAAGAGGCTGTCCGTCAATAGGACATGAAATCATTTCCGAAAACTTTTTCACAATTTCTTTCAACTTTCTCAATTATATTCCTAGTTATATTTAATACTTAATAATTAACACGTGGTCGGCCCATTTCTTCAATAATTGCCAACAAATGCGGCTATCAAAATCTTTGCGTGTCGTATTTACAAGATATGCGAATGTATTCTTATGTTTATAAAAATACTTTTAAAAACTTTTAAAAAATGCACGCAACACATGCAAATCAAATAGTATTTCTAGAGACAAAATAAACTATCAAAGCCTCGTTTCGCTTATTTATCTTTTTATACAAATATCATGCGTTTGCATAAATGTCCGCAGCTTATCGACCACCTACTTATTCGTTACTTATCGGTATTCATATTTTTACTTTCTACCTAGTTGTTATATCGCTATTATACATTCACTATTCTACGATCCTAACATTAATATTATAATATTATTTTATAAAACATTATTTTTAAGCACATTAAGCCGCAAAACAAAGATACGTACGTGCATATACATACGTGTTTAATCTATCGCCATTCTTTCGGCTGATAACTGATAATGTATTGGAGGCTATGTATGTATATCTTACGAGATCGAAGTCATCGTATGTAAATGTGTATAGATCCGTGACGAATCGGGAGTCCTTTTTATAATGTTTTCTTGCCTTGTTGCTACTACCCATGTTTTCAAGATTTTGCCTTAGTTGTTCTTTCACGTTTTAAGCTTTTCCGTCAAGCTGTTTCCTTGTCAACTGTTTATCTCCACAAGAACACCATACGCATTTTTCCTTCACTCTGTTTACACAGTCTCATCTCCGCGTATCATTACGAAAGGAGTTCAACAGGCGAATTGGAAAACCATTAACATTAATGGAAGGAGAAGAAGCCGACAGATTTGACAGACCCGTTGATATTTCTTCGTTCACCATGTCTATAATAGGTGCTACGTCTACATGCGCTCGCGCGCAACAATAAATTCTTCCTCTTGCTCGTATGCCGGAGAGTAATAGCTCGAGAGTAATAGATAAATGGCTTCATCGAATGATTTCTTATTCGTTGTACGCGCAAGGCACGAGAATAAAAATCCAATTTTCTTGTGTTATCTATCGGTTACTTTCTTTTCACTCATTCATATGTCAGAGACTAATTTTCCGTCGACATTGTTCTCAAATTATTCATAGCCATTCTCATTTCTAGCAAGGATTAGCTTCGTCTTGGCTCTACTTAAAAAATGAAAGTCTAACAATAAGGTAACGTTATAGAGTTAATGAAAGGTAGTAACTATGGACATTGAAAGCGGATAAAGAATGCTTAATCGACAATGAATTTAAAATCAATTTTCTCGGAGTACGATGTAATTTCCTCTGAATATGATTTGCAAGTGATTGGTGTAGGTCTGGTGAATTACATTAAACGTAGAAGAAGAAACGGATCTAAAAGTCTTTCTATTGTCCTCTCTATATTCAAACATGTTGAAAAAAATATTGAAATATCGTACAAGAATACTATTTACTATTTAGTATCGATATCAATAACAAATCTGCCTTTCTAATCTTCTAATGTACATATATAATGTAGGATTCATCGTAATCAAGTTACTGTACGAAGAGATGTAAATATGTTTAAGATATCAATTTTAAAATCTAAAATCTTAAAGCTACACGCCACCTACTAAAAAAGTAAACAGAAAAGGTCTTTTCTTTTTTCTTTAAGAAGAATTTGATGATATTTTGCGATTCAATTTGCAATTCGATCGATATCCTCGCTCGTTCCCAACAGTTGGGCTTTCCTTCTATCGATGTCACAAACGACTATAACGCGTTTGTTCACCTCGGCAGACACTGTGGCGCGTGCTTTCCATTATATATAATAAAAGGCAGACGAACAACGTCACAAGACGCTATTAGATACGAGACCGTGTTTATGATGCAAATGAAACGTAAGTATAATTTAATTACACGCGCCTTTCGATTTATGACGATTCGATCTATATTGTAGCATCTAGAGATGACGTAAACTGCTACTTGTGAATCAAGAGTGATTCGATCACGTTCGTTACCGATCACGCTGGTTCTTCACAGTGATTTGCGATTTTTCGTAATCGCTTCTGATTGGTGAACAGCATAACCGTTCTTTGCAAGCATCACATAACCCGTATGTTTTGTATCAACGATATTTGTATCAAGAATTTTGAAACCGAAAGGATAAATTCAGAATTTTAAGATACTGACATAGGATAGAAAAAAAAAGGCAAAGAAAAAAATGAATAATTCCTCGTTTCGAATATTAAATAAAGTAAATCTACGATAGACGAAGGAAACGCAACGTAATTTTAAATTAACGTTATACGTAGATATTTTTGTACAAGCTATATCGAAGTATTTTATAAGAAATGATCACAGACAATCAAGATGAAGAATTACGATCACAGTGAGCAAATTCACTCGAGATAACAGAAACACGTTCATAGTTACGAATAAAGCTAGATCAGACCATAATCGTGATTCTGCAATCGCCGTAATAAATCATAAATCATCAAATGTCAGTGATTTTGCACGCCATCTCTAGTAACATCGCCAAGCTATTTTCCTCGCGAATACTGATATTCAACATAACCTTCAAAAAGTATACGATCTATATTATTTTCGGGATTCTTTGATCAGAATGTACAACGAATCACGATGAAATCAATTTTTCGCTAATAGTTACACAGCATTACTAAAGTAAACCAAATTGTCGAAGAAGATCACGGGGACACTGTTATTCAAACTTCGTCGCATTTATCACGTCAAGAATATCAATTTCTCCTTTGACCGTCATAAAGTAAGCCGCAGCGCCAACGAAACATCGTTCCGCGAGTAACGGATGCGGAAGAAGATCGAACTGCCGACGATTCGAGTGAAAATAAACTTTATACACTGTTCGCCGATGTTAGACGCATTTAAAGTTTAGTAAATTTCACATAGTTTGGCAAATAGCTGTTCGATCAACCAACGAAGCTTTTATCTCGAGTCACGATTCACTGTCGTTCATTGTCGTTCATAGAGACAAGATATTTTTTCTAGCTTTTTACTCGTGATAAAACAGATCGGAAACATGGAAAGATACTGGAGTTTTTACGACGTGACTGGACTCGCGCGAGACGAGAACAACACGGGACTGGCATAAAATGAGTCAAGTGAGCGGCGAACCGATCTTCCGGTAACGTTTACTCGAAGGAGGTGGTAAAGCCGATGGTGCCATTAACCGTCTACGGAGGCTGAACTATCTTTTCACAGTGTTCGGTGAAAGTGGTTAGCTTATTTGATGCGCGAGTGTTCCTGTTTATTCACGTTTACAACAAGGAAACATTTAGTTTATACGGTTTATTCTTGATCAATTATACGGTTTAAAGTTCGGCAAGTAGTTTCGACTTTACACGGGAAACAGGAGAGAGAGAGAGAGAGAGAGAGAGAGAGAGAGAGAGAGAGAGAACTATCAGCTATACGTCGTAAGACAAAATAGCTCGAAATAAGCAATTTAATTCGTCTGATACAACGAATGATTAATGCAAATAGTTGGCTGTTTGAATATTATTCGAAAAAATCAGCTATTCGGTATAATAATTGAAATTTAATTTAAGAATGATTTTACCGCTAATGTATAGTATTTTCTATTAGCTATTGTATTACTTATTGGATATTATTATTTCAATATTCCCCGATATATTTCTTTTGATTGACATTGATTGATTTAAAAAATTATAAATGGCAATAGTAATTTAGGAAGTGAATTACTGCTTATTCTATTCCGTTATTCTATTAATATTTAACGTAATAAATAGACATAGAGTATCGATCAAGCAAAGAGTTTATTTACTAACGATTTCAATTACTTTAGAGAATAATGATTCAACATTTCTCTCGAATGCCTTAAATTATTATGCTTTTATAAGTATTTCATAGGTATTGTTTGTCCTTGTTAGTTCTATAATCGCACTTGCTTTTCTAAAATCGCAGTTCTATTTGTAAAACGTTTGGTATTTCGAAATAAAATCTTTTGATTATCACTGCTAAAGATGGTATATGTACCTTCACAAATTGTACGCAAAATGTTTCGCTTGACTGCTCACGCTCGAGTACTCTTTTCACCTACGTGAAACCGAAGGTGAAAAGGATACGTGAACCGAAGATGTTAGAGAGTTAGTTGCACCTCATCAAAATTGGTTTATGGGTAGTACGAAATCTCTTTCGATGCATTAGTTTATGATAGATCAGTCGTAATTATTTTTTTACGCATAAATTTGTAATATCTATACGAATGTAACGGCGAAATAACGCAAGTATTCTCCGCCACTAACACATCGATTTGTTTGATTTTATACATAAAAGAAAAATAAAATATCGAAAAGTAATATGTGCATTTATACATGCACATACGAGCGATAAATTCTTTTGAAAAATGTGTTTATCGTCTCCATTATTTATTTTCTCTCATAATTTATGACGCATCATTAAGGCTACTCGAACGTTTTACGTGCTAAATAGTGTTACATTCTATCTGACATGACGGTTGCATTGATCCTCTTCGTGGCGACATCCGTTTCCTGCTCCCCCATTTCCATACAATGGACATTGCGCCGCGCCGGCGAATATAGATCGTCTGTGCATTTAACGAGACTCGCTATCGGGACCCTGAAACGAGGTCCCAAGCCTCATCGACCTCGTTTTCCGCGTCAATAGTCAAAAAATTACTCGCGCGAAACCCCTCGTCACAAAATTACACGGATTTTCTTTTCTCTCTTGCAAGCAGCCGATCGAGTGCCTACGCGCAAGTGAAACATTCTCTTTCACGGATTCGTTTCCTTCGCTAACTGTTTCACCGATAAAGTAGGTTAAACGGGATTTCCCAATTGTCATTTAAACTCGACATAATTCTTCTTGTTCCCAAACAAAAAGAAAAGCTAAGGAGAAAACCTGTATTTCTTTTCCATTTCTGAGAAATAATTAGGTTAATTAATGTTCGAAGAAAGTTTCTCGACTAGTTAAACAAACTTTTGCGTTTTCTATTTCTTTGATTTTCAAATAGAAACATTATGGTTTCAATTAACGAAGATATTCCACAATTGAGAATATACTGGCGACTTTCCAGTTTTTCGCTAAACCAGTAGTTGCAACAATTTTTATATCGCATATCGCGCCTAAACTGAGATCGATATCTATCTTTGTGTACGCCTATCGCATCCTTTACAGTTTTATTTACAGCGGTCGACATTTATAATTACGAGTATATCTCGGCCTTTGACGATTCAATATCGTCGCGTGAACGTTCATTGAATGTTACCGTATTATCATCTATCTGTGAGAACATTGGCTAGCCGAATTTACCTTCCCGTACAAAAATTACGCGATCGTAATTAACGTAATTAACAGTTGCACGCTTACGTTCGACGTTTCGTTACTTTCTATCATTACCTCTTCTACTACAATTTATTATTCGAGAAATACAACCGTTAACATACCTCGTTTCTCTTGAATCGGCCTTGTAACGAAAACGTTGCTACGCACGACACCAATGCAATTAGACATATGTAAAAAGGTGTTTACTCACTCGTCGTTCTTCTTCGCGTGCAGCTCTCAGGTGAGATTCGATCGCATCCAGATCGATCTTTGGCATCGCTGTCTCGATATTGTAGACGTCGAAGCCACCTTACATGGAGAGAAGATCGCATGAGATATCGTTACAATCGTAATTATGTAATGTTAAGTTATTGCAAGTCGAGTCACATAGAAAATAAAGATTTTTACTTTATTATCTTCTTCCTCAACCATCATAATTATTTCATTTCTAGGTTTACTATTATGGTCATAGCCTTTTTACATTTGTCACCGAAATATTATGTGTATAATATGATACATAGTATACGTATACATAAAACATACACATATAATGCATTATATATAAGCGATCGTTTGAACGAAAATGAACAAATGTACACAAGTTGAATTAAGAAAAGAGCAAATTGACATTTTTATTACTTTCTTTTTCTAATAATTTTTGTTTTATAAATCTTATTTTATCACTATCTGACACTACGATACACACACCACATGACACTACGATAAAATTTCCATAGGATAAGCGTAAAATCTTTCTTCCATGATAATTTGCTCGATAAATGGTTAGTAATCCGATCTATTAGTAAATGTTATTTGTTCTTAATACGCGATTTT
Organism: Bombus bifarius; assembly: GCF_011952205.1. Lineage (NCBI taxonomy): Eukaryota > Metazoa > Arthropoda > Insecta > Hymenoptera > Apidae > Bombus > Bombus bifarius. The sequence goes on along the minus strand of NW_022884516.1, from coordinate 50,588 downwards.
CACATAATAGAAAAGATATTTGTTACCATCGTAACGCTATCGATTTACTAACAGAAATGTTGATAAATAATCGCCTCCGTTTCATTTGATATACGTAGTTTCCTTTGTTCATCGATAAAGAAGAACTTGGATAAAGAAAGAAATATGCATATTTGATATTTACTTGAATAATTCCTCTTTTTCTTCAATTACTGGAAATTGAAAATTAGCCAAAGGAGCAACACACAAGCTATTACGTATTGCAATTATAAATGATATCTGCGTAAGGATTGCTGAATTTGACAAAATTTGTCAAATATAATCCTAGGCTATAGATATAATATAATGTGTAAAATTATACGTTATAATGTGAAACACGATGTAAAAAATGTTTTGAACATACTCCCCTTAAAAGAACTACATCTATAAAAATATAATCGTAAAATACGTGTAGAGAGAAACACGATACTTGGATAAAAAGCTAAAATATTCAATCTTCACCACTTAATGTCGCAGAAATCTTATTTATATAGACATTATCACATATAACGTATACATTATTATATGTATTATATATAATAATAAGTTATAATAACGTTATAATCAGTATACCTGGTCCATTGTCCGCATCAGCTCTTCTCTTGTCCGGACGTTTCTGTGGGTTCGCCGCTCTTAACTGTTGCAACTGTTGCTGTTGCTGTTGCTGCTGTTGTCTGCGTTTCGCTTGATTCCTCACCATTTTTTCTTTCTTCTTGGTATCCGCGCCCGATGCTTCCGGAAGATCACGGTCCAATAGCTTGTTCGTATCTTGCATGTCGTCTTTCGTCATATTGCTCGTGGGAACAGAGGATCGCGTGGACGAGTGAATAGGATCCAGTGCCTCCATAGCGACCACGTCTGGTACCGGTTGCACGTACTTCTCGAGATCGACCCCGATATCACGGCCGATGCTCGAGAGCAGATCAATCTCCTCGAGCTTCGTGTAGGTGGGCTGCTCCTCCGGATAACTGTCAGTGTCGGTATTGCTCTCCGAGTCGTCGTCGGCGGAGCCGCTCGACGTGGCCGTCTGACGGTTGCCTATTTTGGAACGGGCCTGGTGAGGCAACTCCTTTGCCTCGCGTATCAGGTCGATGTGCTCCACCACGATATCCTCTGTCTGAAAAGACAATGCTCGTTAGCCGCTTCCTTTTGCTTCACGGACAATGGCATTGGATGCATCGGACGTTTTTTACCGATTCGATTTTTACCGAGTACCTTTGCTATTTATCGTAAACGCGATTCCAGTTAAATTTTCATTTTCTCTTTTATTCAACGCTATGCATCGTACAAAGAATATTATATACATATAGCATGTGCGCTAGTAGTACACTAGTAATATGTACACTGTTATACACGTATCGTGTTATACGCTTGAAAAGAGTACTCTTTAAAATCCGCACTGCATGTGACTTGAATTTGAATTAGCACGTACTCTTATAATGGGCGTATACGTGTGCGACTCGGAGACAGATGCGCGACACGATTCTTTGGTTTCTGAAAAATTGAGTATCGCATAATGCAATACGATATAACGCAGCACAATTTTATTAAGAAATTCGTAAAAAGTAGAATCGATTAGTTTGACTTTGGATTACGAGTGGCCCGATTCGTTTAAAGCGCTTTATTTATTAAAATTTACATAAATTTTAGTTATGTAGAACTGTTTTGTTTTCTTCTAACAAAATATTAGAGTTCTGCTACGTATATCTGTTACAATATTATGTTTATACGTTATGATACAGTTGGTAAAAGTTTTTGTAGTTTTTATTTCAGAATTTACCCACGATCAACAGCGAATATATTAAATTATTGGAAAACGTAAATATCAATTTAATTCGTGAATATCAATTGGTTGAATATTTGTTGGAAAGTGGTATTGAATAGCATTTTAGTGGTCTATGCAATAGATATTTGCCGCAATATTAGCCAATATTCTATCTGTAATATAACCCCAATCAGTTTGATTAATTGTCATTGGTGCATAATGGTTAAATAGTCATGATTTCGCTTCATCTATGATATTTATCATGATATTTTATATTCTAATATCGCAAGATCTTTCATTTAGATAGTTCCCATATCGCTTAGAATCTATCGTTTAGAATAGAAAATATATTCACGTTACGATGGAGTGGTTTGCGAATGTGTGAAACAACGCAATTGAAATAGCTTCAGAAAATTACAACAAACTGTTGCAAACAACTATATAACACGAAGATAATATCACGATAGAGATATAGATGACATAAAATAATATACCTCATAAAATAATATATAAAGTATAAAATAATACGATATCGAAACATGCTCATGATAAAACGAGTTTTATCAATTTTTCAAATTTTCCCTATCGTACGAATAATTGTTCTTTCTTCAAATAACAATCTGTATAACAGTGGATTTTCATTCCGAGTTTATTTTACAACTTGTTCTACGTTCTACAGCACGATATAGTCGCGAAATTCATCGCCTCTTAGAATATTACTAACGCTTTAACATGATTTCGTGAAATTAGCCTGATTAGTCCTAAAGTTTGCGGAAATTTCTGATTAACGTAGTGGTGTAACTATAATACATACATGTCGCCAGTCGATGCCGACTGACGCTGTTTTAAAACCAGGAATGTAGTGTGAACTCTGTTGAATACATTGATGTGTTCTGCACGCGTGTGTGTTCAGTGCGCAGTGCTGCGCAGTTATTAGTCTCGCACATACACGGACAGAAGCGTGACACAGACGGTATAAAGCGAATTCTCGTTAATCTTGATTGTTCGTGCTTCGTCGCAACAGAAATCGTTCGTATTACAGTGATCGCTCTGTAGTATCACTGCCGCTTTGGAAAATTCCGACAATTAAGCACTTTTCTTAATCTCTAGCGTTGCGAGATTCAATGTGAACTTGTAATATAAACATCGTAACGTAATGTCCGAAATGACGTACGATTTACGAGAAGCTGGCAGATGTTAAACGACCAAAGTTAACATTTTTTCCTAAGAGATATGGCTCCATTACGCGGTGTGTTATCTAATTATAAATTGATTTTAACTTATACAGATGAGCGTTTATCATACCTTTAATACAGAAACAATGTTAGTTTATTAGAATTGAAATTATAATCGCAATGTCGAAATAACAATATCGTTACAACACACATGTATTTACATGTATATCTGTATTTACGGGTCACATAAATTCTTCGAAAAAGTTACTTCGAACTTGCTTCAATAAATCAATAAACTTATTCGATATGAAAGTTTGTACATGGATGATAGAAAGCTGGAAACCCACCTCACCGACCTCGCTAGTCTTCCCCGAGTCTGGTATTTCCTCGATCTCCGGAAATTGGAGGATCTCCTTGACGCTAGTCGTCAGTTCGACGATCTCGACCTCGACCGGAATCTCCCGTTCCTGATTCTTTTCCAACACTGCCTCCGACAATTCCGTAATGTCCTCTGCGACTGTGTTAGCAAGCGCCTCCTCCGGTTCTAGCACCGTCAAATGCGTCTCCGCTTCAACCACGCTGTTCACGATATCCGATTTCGGCGTGAGGATCTTTTCTTCCGTTCTAGAGTCTTCAACGCTTTTCACGTAGTTTATACATTTCTCCGATGGCGGCACCACCGACTCGTACAAAGATGTTACAGTCTGGAAACAGAGTCGATGCGTGTTTAACCCTTCAGTAACAAGTCGACCAACTACTTGCATATAGTCATTATATAATCGGATCGTATATCGTACAGACCACAAACGGTTAGTATAATACATTTGAACGGATCCTAATGCATCCCATATGGTTACGATGATACATGGAAAGGAAATAAAATACGATGTATATTGATAAGATAATATACATACGTATTAGCCGAATTGCTGAAGGAAAACTGATAAAATTGTAACAATGTCATTTTTCAGGAGATGACGCGAAGCAATTTCATTTATGCATATCTCTGATTAAATAACGAGGGAAGTGTTTGGCGTTGTTGGAAAGAAAGCAATCGTTGGTATATTTCAGTCACTGTTAAGTCTTAGTCAAGTATTAGTCGCAAAGGAATGTCGTTGAACGCCATTCACACATTCACATTGTTACTGACTTAACGTTATGACTTTTCATAGCTATGCAGTTAAACTTACAGTTAACTTACAGTTAACTTACAGTTTAAGAAAGAAAAATTTAATCTGCAGAGAAACTATAAACAAGCTCGGAATTGGAAACGAAGGGAATTGGAATATAATTAAGAATTCCTCTGTTGAACGTATTTTGGACCAGTCTGAAACAAAGGCGGCGTTTAAATGAAAGCTGTAGCTAAATTTGAAACGCGTGAATTTGCTTAATCAATATTAGCTGTGACTCTGGTTTCCAACTTTAAGTTTCTTATTCCGTTTAACTAAGCTTACTTGGTTGTTACTCGATACATTATTCGTAGCGTTGTCTAGCCTCTATTTCAAAAATGTTCATTTTATTAATTATCTATCCAAAGAAATATTCTTGTAAAATATACCTTTCTGATTAAATAAGCTCGTTCCTAATTAAGAATTTTCGCGTCTGTCTATCACAAACACGAATTACAGCATCGTTTAATAACCGAAACATTCCCACATGTTAACATTGTTTAGTAACATTATAAGTGAAATATATATATATATATTTATTCATTTATTTATTTATTTATCTCTTTTGAAAAAAGTGTCTCAAAATTTCGCAAGTGCTGAAAAATATTTGAACACTTACAATTAGTTGTCTTTGACAGAATATAGTTTAATTACGATATTATGTACGAAAGGATCTGAAATTATTTCATTCTATATTATTGTTACTATAGCTATGTATAATAGAATGATCAAATTGACTTGTAAAAACTAATATGCAATAATAAAATTAGCCAATTGTCCAAGCTCATATCCAGCTTGTTGTTTGGAAAGTTCGTTGTTTTCAGGTTTAAATTATAAATGGAACAACAAGATTCTAATTTCGAGTAATAGTACGTGAAACCGACGGATACATCGACAAATGGCGTATTTAATTTTAATATAACGCCGTCAGTCAAATATTTTGATAAATAATATAATAAGGATACAATATATGCTGTTCCTATTCGTGAATTTGCCATTCATTCCTATATTTTACAATTTATATATTATCTTGTATGCGTATTGTAGCTTCGTTGGCATTTTTCAAAAGGGTACAACTTATATTTGAAACTTAACTACGATTTTGATAATCGTACTTTTAAGTACAAGAATAGCCCAACAGACTTTGATCGTTTTCTTTTATAAAACACAGAAACAAGTTTTCAATTCTTTTCTATGTACATGTATGTAATAGTTACTACAAAAGGTTGTTGCACGTACCCTTATCTTTCAACGAGACGTTTTTTATATGAACGTTTTTAGTATATGCCAAGTTGTACAAAATTTAATACACTTGAAACTATCTAGTTAGCGTGTATGTAAATGTTACGATAAATAAGATAAATAAGATTCCACTTTGGACTTTTTGAAAAACAACCAAGTTATGGTAAATTTTATAAATCGATGTTGACTAGATCGACCAATCGAACCTAATCCATGCCTACAGTATTCGATCATTGTCCTTTATTTTGAAAATTACATTTTGCCAAGTATTGTATAAATATCAAATAATAATAAAAATAAAGATAATAATTGGAAGTAATTTCACGATGTGCACCATAAAAAAAAAGAAAAAAAAAAAGAAAAATATCGCTCGCTACATTTCATCCTCCTTTGTTCACCTTTACTTACAGTCCTTTAAGCCCTTTAATCAGCTTCCTCGATGAGTATTCATTTGCTAAACAACGAACAACCAAAATCCGTAAGCATGTTATTTACCTGTATATTAAACTTAGGTTTCTCATAAAAAATCTTCCTCTCATTCCTTTGACCGCACAAATGATTGATGCTGTCTTCAACGTTGTTGTTGTACTCGTTGTCGTTCTCAGCTGGTCTGGTGTCGATGTCGTTCAACCTTGTATAATCGGGACAGCTCTCGTGTTCATCCTCTGTCAGATCTGTGTCCGATAGAAGAGAAGGCGCCAGGTGTTGAAAGCCAGGATAGTTAGGGTTGACGATACCGCGACAACCTGAAGGCAAATTTCCCTCCTCGGACCAGTCAGACCACTCGGACGGTGTCAACTCGTGGGACGAGTCTTCGTGAGAGGAGTTACGCCCTGTGGAATTTCATGCTCGTCGCACATTGCCGGAATACTGAATAATCGTAGCGTGCCACTGACTGACTCATCACAGCTGCACCAGACGCCCCTCACCGGGGATTTCATTGAATCGTTTCATTAAATCACACGTGTTGATCTTAAACATTCTCACATGGTTCGAATCGCTGCTCTGGCAATTGCAGATATACATGTAATGGCTGTTTGTAAACTCTTATACTATTACTAGTATTCCCTACTATTGCACTATAGTAATTAATTAATACTAATTAATTAGTAAATTAGCCGAAAGTGCTGGAAATGCGATTAGTGAATTGGCAATGTAAATGTAAGGAAGATGTAGATGTCAAGATGTCAAAAAGCTTCTTCCTCTTCATTCCTTTCTTGTTTATGTTAGCTAATTACATACATACGTGTGTGTGTGTGCGTGCGTGCGTGCGCGCGCGCGCGCGCGTGTGTGTGTGTGTAGAATAAAAGTTCAACTAGAAAATTGAATATTTAATATGGATGTTACATGATCTTAAGGTATTAAGATAAAGAATTTGGAGACTTGGAGAAATATTAAGAAATGCGATAATCTGCTGAATTTAAGATATAAAGGATTACTGTTAAACTAAAATATTCCTAAATATTTAACATGTATATCGTCGCCGCAACTCTTAATTGGTTTCCAACTTCATCCCATTTTTAATACTATTTTCAAAAAGATGTAATTAGTCAATCTATATATGTCTGTCATATCTCGCTGGTATAGACAATAAAGAATACAAGTTGATGATAATACGATGAGAATTCCACTTTATCAATATCATGTAACAGTCACGCATTAATTAACATTCCAACTTATTTGAATACTTCTATTTTGAAAAGACTGGTTTCGACTCATATCGACGGTAAAAATCACATAATTTTCTAGCGCAACGCCTTTCCGTATATTAAATCATTGTTCTTTGGATGATTCTCGAGATTCGACGATGAATTGTTCCTCGTATTTTATAAAAACAGTTCATTATTAATCTCTTCCCACAAATTTCTACCATAACCAGCATTTTCGACAGAAACCTAATCTTCAGTCACAAAGCATTCAGCCAGGATGACGATCGCAGAAACTGAATGAAATTCATCGCAATCTCTTTTTTCGGAATCATAAAAAAATCTGCATTTTTACAGCGCTCATAGTCATCTTCCAATAGAATCTTTTACCTAAATCGTCTTTGCTACTCAAATTTCGTCCATTAAATCAAGTCCATTGTGTATCTGTAGAATAATACGACATTAAAGTTTTGCAAGGAAGATGACAGAACGCAATGGATCAACGAGTTATGTACTTGTCATTCTGCAAGATACATCGTCCGCGTGTCAAAAACATTCCGTTCGTCTTCTACTTTGATCGAACTATCTAAACTACACAAACCATTTATAAAATTTTTCTTATTTCAAAAAACAATGATTACCTTCGTAGTCGGCCAAACTCTCCACGGAACTGTTCCTACAGATTCTCGGAACTGTCAGGTTGTTGTTCAAGTTGCTGGTTTCGTTGTTCGAGCTATTGGTTTGCACGTTTTCGCGGGTGATGGCAAACGAGGACCACGTGGTCGTGTCTTCGGCGACGCGAAAATCCTGCGCAACTTCCACAACGAATTCGGTGTTGATTTGGTGGCTCCTGGCGACCGTATCTACGGTCGTCGACGAAGTTCCGTTACGATTTCCGATCTCCTCGACGATCGGCTGGCTCTGGTCGCTCCTACGTAACTGACTGCGAGTGAGACAGAGAAATAAGTCCAAATGGATCGATACGTTCCGTTAGCCGTGGCCCGTACGATCTATAACGATGCAAATATAGAGGCAGCACACCCATGTAAGATGTCTGCAAGGTGGCACGAGCTACACTCTGCTATTTCATGTCGCTCTAATTTTGCGAATAATCAAATTTGCGATTACGAGCAACTAATTCAGCTTTATCGCGCAATACTTTATTTACTGACTCTCTTGGACCTCGACGCGCGATTATCGTTGCTTTTTCTTCGAACGCGTTTTGTATTTTAATTACATTATAATTAGAATAATTAAAATATTTTTGGTAAAACTTGATAAAAGCTTACACATCACTCGATCAATCGATATTATTTTACGAAACAACAGAATAATTGTTATCGCTTGACGTAAGCGGTGGCCGGCTTAAAGGAACTAACGTGCGCGCTCCCGCCTGTGTATATGTATTGCAAAATAAACAAAAGATAAGTGCTAGATTTGAGTTGGATTTAAGCAGGATACATATCAGTAGGTAGTGGTATTGACAGATTTATGCGAATATGTTTCGTGAAAACAAAGCGGGATCACCGGTTATACGTTTAACAGGAAAAGATTGTTCAAGATTTCAACGTGTTTTGACGTGTCGAAAAATCATTGAAATCAGAGATGAAGTAACTTTTTTGCAGTTTCATTTATATGTGTGTATATTGTACATATATATACAGCGTCCCGTTTGGAAGTACGCGCGCAATTATTTGCCAAACTGTATCTAGTTTAAAAAATGGTTTAAAATAAAACTTACTGTTAACTAACTGTTGCTTTTTATTATTAAATATCATATATACCTTATTAACGGATATTGATTAAAATGTACTGAATTTTTATTTTCTCACTTTGTTTAAAAAATTGCGCGAATTACTTATTCTCAAAGCATACGAAAAAACTGTTTATACTTCCTGTAAATGACATATATAGTGTATTTTCACTTCCTTTTGGTATTTCATTTTCTTCGTCCCACTACTTTTTCTTTCTTTCTTTTATGTTATCGACATCACTGTCAATTTCCCTATATAGACAAGTCAACAAATTTTGTTCAAAAATCAATCAAATATTAATTCTCAATTCTATTTCAACTTACTTTCTTAATAATGTCAGAAATTAACCAGCAACATTCATCTTTCTTCCCTCTTTTATTAAGAGGAACAGATTTCTATGAAAGAGATTAATTCATTGATTGGAGAAAGTATGTACAAAATATGTATCCGCAATACCAGTGCAAAAGGACGAATTTTTTCTCTCAGATCAAACAGTAGGTGGTCGTTAAATTGAGTTTCGAACGTTAGGCAACGCAGAAGGGCATCGGTCAAGCTAGTTTTCGTCGAATCTTTGAATCAACCGAGGAAAGTGATTAGTGCGTTACTGTGCAATTTCATTGCCATGGGATCGTAAAGACAGAGATAGATGTATGCGATGGTTCGACCATTCGTCGTTAGAACACGAATAGACTATTTTCTGTCCGGTCTCTCATAATCACGTACACACGGCGGCCACGTTTTCGAATATTAAAAAGGATAACGTAACTCTATCTAATAAAGGCAACACACCATACTAAAGAAAAGAAAATTACTATTAATTTCGCGTAATCGCTTGCTAAGGATATGTACGATCCTTACGTCTAAGGATATTTACAGGAGAGAATTATAAAAATCATTGAACGATCAAAAAAAACTTTGTATTCGCTAACAAGGCACGTGTAACTGTAAAACTGTTTTCTCCAAAAACTCGTGTCTTGGGGCGGGAGAGGGGAGGGGCGATAGGTTACAAAACACATGCGGCACAATCATTTATTGTGGTCTGTATGTATAGTGATGTCAGTATGTATAGTATAGAGTGCGCGTGCGCGTGCCTGTATGTGTATATGTGTTTGATGCATTTGGAAAAGGTTGAAATATTTATAAATGACAACATCGATAAATTAGAATCTAAACGAGGTACATAATTACTTTAATCTCGTTCTACTTTCTCATCGACATCGTAAGAAGCACGAATATTTGGAATGCGTGAATAAAATGGAGATAACAAGAGAGAAATAATAAGAATGAATACAAACGAGTATATGTATATTATATGTATACGGTAAACTCTATGAAAAGGGAACCGTTTAGAGTCAACACTAACCTTATGGTTTTTCCTTTTCAGTTAAATGCCTTGGCATTGCTAATAATAAGGCACGGAATAAATATTCTACGATTTAGACTAGTTAAGTAACATTTAAAGCTACTCGTTGCTAGATCAGTGAAAGCTACGCCGTTAAGCTGTGAGCTAATTACTAATTCTACAAAGAATTATCAGCTACTCTACTTAACGATAATAAATAAAGAAAAGGGATGCAGTATTAAGTGAAACGTGATTAATCGATATTGAAATAAATATTGCACTCAAGTTCATGACGATGCTATTCACGTGAATCTCTTAATGTTTCACTTTACCCTCGTAATAATATTCATCGAAGAACAAAAATGCAAAATAATTAATTTCATGGGAATTATCACAGCGATGATTAAACGATGCTAAATGACAATTTCAAATTAAGCGCAACAACATTAAAAATGTTGACGCAACAAAATTAAAACCAGCCCGAAACGTAATAACGAACACCCCCTAAATTTTTCACTTACAACAAAGTTCGTATCTTTGATCGAACAAATAAAAATATAGTCAACCTAAAAGAAATCGATAAAAAAGATAACAAGATAGAAATTTCGATCTAGTTAGCGGGGAAAGATGGCAAAGAAGCCTTATTATTCGTTTAGAAATTTCCAATTAGAACGACTGAAAGAAAACTTTTTGTCGTACGAAATACTGTCACTGTTCACGGAAACCTTTAAACCACTGTTTAACCTTTTTCGTGAAAAAGCTCGTTTCGAACCAAAGCGACCACGGTGCAACAACGATCACGATCACGATCACGATCACGATTACAACGAGGATCACGATGACGACCACGGTGATGAAACGAAATTGTGCGATTACGGAACGGTGAAGACGGATCACGAACATCGACTAACCCGGTTTTGACTCAACGAATTTGCAGTTGCACTTACTTGTTGTTCAATCCTCCAGGATGCAGCGGTATCGAGACGACAGCCTCCTTGAGCCGCATATCGAATCCTCGTCTGAAAACACAGTTCCAAGAGAGACTGGTTGGTTAATCAGGTGGATCGAAAGGATTCTTTCTGCTTTTGCACGATAAAACACGATAAAACACGATAAAGCACACACACACACGCACGCGTGCACGCACGCACGCACATGGTCGCGATATCCATCAATCCCACGGAATCATTTCATTTCACTGTCGGAGCGAAAGAAGAAAAACGCTGGATCGAACCTATTGTAAAATGACCAATAACTCTTCTCTTTCCTCTCTACCAGTCCGAGGGTTCTAAGGAAAGGAGGAATGGGACTTACCGACCGCCATGTTGAAGTCGTGCGCAAGGGTGCTCGCGTTTCCCGTGGTTTATCGACTCGCAACCAACACCCTCGTTTGCTCTCCTTTCACTCTCCTACCACTCTCGTCGCTATTCTACCTTGTCTCTTTTTCGCCCACTATATCCCTACCTTCTTCCTCCTGCTCCGTCTTTCTCTCCCTCTTTCTATCTCTCTCTCTCCCTCCCTCTCTCCCTCATCATTCTCCGTCAATCTCTCTCTCTCTCTCTCTCTCTCCCCCCCTTTCCTCACTCCCTTTCTCTTTCTCTTTCTGTGCTTTCTCGACTAGTTAAAAGTTGCTGTTTTTTTCCAAAGTTTTACTAGTATCGCAGAAATTTACATTACACGAGGATATCCTTTATATTTGGTTAGATTGTACTTTCGAAAGGAATATTTTTGAAAGGTTTGGCAGGCATAGTGGGAAACGTTTAATCGATCGTTGCTTCCATCACGCTTTCGGCTCGAGAGATGCATTTGCTCGGGTTTCTCCGAGAACCTGATTTCAATCGCATGGTTTTAAAATATGGTGTTTAAAAGCGAATGATTTTGGTATAATTAAAAAGATCGTTTTAGTGCAGATAACGAATATCACGTTGTCTGTTTGAGTGAAAATGTTTGTCATATGTTTATTTCTTTGATATTTTGACAAGTACGCGTTTTTAAATGTCACTGAAATTGTTCTTTTATCAAATAAACTTTGTTTTTAACAAAGTATTATTTTCCTGACCTTTTGGTTTTGCACAAGTTCCCAGTCTTTAGTTACACAGAAAGTTATTTGATTTAAGCGTTACATATTTCATTTAGTACTCTATGATTAAAATCTTTTTGTTGGAATTTTATCTTGAAACACTTTATGTATACGGAATGCTTGCAATGTACACTATTTCATTAATTCTACAATATATTCTGTAATATATTCTGTAATATATTCTGCAACATATTTTTATTGTATCATTTCAATGTTAAACTTGCCTACAAGGTACACTAAAATATTTTAATTCTTTATCTGTTGCCTTTCTTTTTTATATTTTCAACAAGTTAATGAATGAAACGTAAGAAAATCCGATATCCTTGAGTTTACATTTACGGACTATGTACATGTATACATATGTATTTCTAAATATCGCGATAGAAACAATTTTCATAATTTTTCTAAAACGTCTTCTCCTTATTAGCAATAAATATCGAATATCTCAGTTGAAGCAGCAGTAAAATAAACAGAAAGAGCAGAATTATAGCGTAAACTTTTATTTCAATTATTTTCTATTTCTTTTATTTTATCTTAAAGACCTTTAATACTTTTACATCGATAGAAGACTTGAAAAGGCTTACATACGAATGAATACATATAAACAACATAAACAACATAAATAAATAAAAGATTTACATATTTTCAAAAGCAAGATTTACATAAATAAATCTTGCTTTTCTACGATATTCCACGATCTCGTCAATGTATACCAAGCAATTTTGCTTTCTGCAGTGTTTATCGTTTGTAAAAGGCCTGTAACCAACCTTACGCAAGTATGCATGGGTTTTACTAGCCTTGTATTTTATTTCTGTTATTCCACGCCTACTTATTTCTTATGGCTTCTGTTTTCTCATCCGTTTACCTCAATTCTCAAAGCACTTCAAACAGGTAATTAACGGAACAATTCACAGAGAATTTCTTGAACTGTCCTTACTCGAATCTCGTGCAAAGTAGCCTATCCTGTAATTAAAGCGATTCATATCTATTTCAGCTATGTCTATATATTTTTCTTTATGATAACGACGTATTTTCTCAAGGGAGAAAACGCAAGGTACTAGATAGAAAATAGGAATCTCACCGAATACTAATCACAGTACTAGTAATTTTACTAATTTTCCATTAATAATAATTGAAAGATAACTGACAGACATCTAGCAATTACTTACTAAGTCTTAAATTTTTGGAAATATCGACGAATTTAATTAAAAGGAAGAAAGTAAAAATAAAAATCACTCAGCGTACTAATAATAGTACGTAATTCTGCCAATTTGATAATAATAATAGTAAAATACGCCAATTAAATATTAAGGAAAAGATTTTCGAAAACCATTGAGAGTTTCATTACAATATCTATTACGATAATTACCATCATTTTTTGGAAGATTACAGTATACAATCAGTACAAGGTAGAATGAACATGCGTCGTCTGGTCGAATAAAATCTATTATCAATAGGTTAGTTAACGTTTAAGCGAAAATAAAAAGAGATATTGCCTTCGGTTTTCTTAATTGGAACGAAATTGACAAACTGAGCTTTATAAAACTTTGCCTTAGAATTAGTGTAAATTTGCGAAAAACAATGTTTTTACATTTTCTCTAGCATACTGTATTTTATAATTCAAATAATCTATATTACATAGTGTAATAGTGTAACAATTATTCGTTTTACGTAAGGCTCGGATGTTCGTTGGATAATGAGAAGAAAAGAGAGTCCTCGATGAAAGAGAATAAGCGCCGCATATTGCATATGCACTGTGAACTACGAACCACCGGACTATTTTTCCGAGAAAAAGAAGATTCGTATACCTTCCTCTCTCCTCTCTACTAACCCTATCTCGTTTTCTACTGCAAGCCCTTTAACTTTTAACTGTCTCCGCTTGGGTTGCGTGCTATACATTATGTACATCGTAGATACAGGAACGCATCGATCGACCGTGTCCTTTCTACCCTTCCTGGTAGTGAGTTTCGCTTAAGGCCACGTGCTGCAATCGTGGCATGGATATCAGAGAAGTGTTCGCTCAACAGCTGGAATGATTGGATAAGCACGTGAAAAAGGCGGCGCAAGACAAACCGCAAGTTTTTTCAATGAGAATGAAACAATTTGTCTGCCTATAATATAACAAGCTTTCTTCGTTTGAATAATTGACGAGGATTTTGAATATAATGCAAGCCCTTCGTATACTATGGAACCATTTAGACGTTGTTCCACTGATAGCAGGAGGATGGAGGTGGATAAACGGGTTGGATTGATGGTGAAATATACAGGGATGATAAAAATTGTTATTTCATCCGAATTAGATTATTTGTAGCCTGATGAACCGAATGGTGTGTAAAGTTAGTTGGTTAAACAAGGATTGTAAAAATTGTCGTTCCTTCTATTTATTTCAACATCGTTTGTGAGCAGCAAAATTAGTGTTTGGAAATGGATTTGAAGCAAGCACTAAAAATAATAATTGTCTAGTTTCTACATTTTTATGAAAACAGTTGTTAGGAAAAGGGTTGATTTTTGTTTAAATGGAAACTGTTGATCATTAAATCTTGAAGAGATTTATCAAAAAATTGATCGATTAAAAAATATCAATTTTTAAGCGTTTCAATTACGAATACTATACTAAATGAACAAAACCTTTTTATTTCCCCATTAATTTATTCACATACGTAGAATCGCCACCTTACCGACTAAGCCATAATTATCGAGATAATTCAAAAAATAAAAGAATATATAGCTACTCCTTTAATATTGCAAAGTATACAAGATTTAACATATTATATATACATATATTTTCATAACATTGAGTATCTGATACAATATAATGTTTATAATATGTTTTTTGAAATATTTTTCTCAAAAATCAGACACTTTAATGCGGTTTCATACTATAATACATATGTGATACCAGACTTCGCGGTACCATCGTATCATATAACACACGACACACTTCTGGCTATAGCCAGAGGTCACAGATTCTATTCTTTTGTTGAATCACCGCGGAGATTCATAACGATTTCATTTAAATATCAATACTTGCATCTATACTATATCGATGTAGGAGCATGTGATGTGGCAAAGCGAGAGAGGAGAGGCCTTACGAAATCGGAATTTACGTAATCGGACGTTCGGCCAAAGAGCCGAAAACACTCATCGCCAACATACCATCTTGACTTTCCATTCTTATTGTTCCTATTTATTGGGCTTGGAGAACTCTACACCTACTTTACAACATTCAGCTGTCATACATTGACATTGGCCATTGAATGATTAAACTTACAAGTACATCTTTTGTTTCTTTCTACGATAGTTTCATTATCCGATTAATAATTTCCCACTAACGGTTTGCACCGTAGTGCAAACTCTTTTTCTCAACTTCTTTTCTAGATGACTCATCTATCCTCATTTGTCTTCTTCGTTAGTCAATTTCTTTTTTTCTCGTCACTACCTCGTGTAGTCGTGTAGATGTCTTTATTCCGGACGAGCCCGTATATATACGTAGAATGGGGTTTTGGAAGAGAAACCAGAGATACTGTCTTTCAAGCTTAGGTAGAATAATTTATAAATTAAAAAAAAAAAAAAAAGAAAAAAATTATTAGACCGAAAGTAGGGCAATACAAGTGTTATCCTCGCGTGTCATAACTATATGTATAACCGTCTTTGCTTCTCACATATTCAGGCATGCACATACATACACACATCGTTCTGGTTTACATGCATTCATATTCATACATTGCACCATATTCTTATACGTATGTAAACTGTACGTACGTCAAGCAATTGCAAAAAACATATTCGAATATTTAGAATTTAATTTTTCCAAATTACATACTATGTACATTATCTTGCTGAAAAGTTAAACGAGCAAAATTGTAATGCTCCCTTTGTAGAAACCTTTGCTTTTGTGGCTGTATTCACAAAAGTAACTAATAATTATCAAAATTATCTGTAATTTTAACAAAAATGTTCAAGTCCCTTAAATTATCTATTGCAATAAGTAAACTGTTAAACCAAAATAAAAATTCTACACGGGCACTAATTATAAATATCCACGAGAAAAAGACATTAGTACTTACTTTCTGTAACCGTGAATATTATTCAATTAATTACTGATATGATAAATATTCTCTATATAGTAGAATAAACTACAAACAAATTCGATATTTTCCACGTAAGCGTGAGTTCATTTAATCATCTTAACTTAAAAACATAAACATTAACTACCCATCTCGCAATCCAACGATTCCTAAACACTTGTAATCTAAAATTATCTCACATAATCTAAATTATCTCTTGTTACCGCTTCTACATATCGTATCTTGTATTTCGTTAAATCGGGCATGCAACGAACCACTCACTCGTCTCTCGTACGTTGCATAGTTCCCAACCGACAAAATCCTTTCGTAAAATCCACCTTTTAGAAATTCCACCAAGCTCCTTTCCCAAACAGTAGCACGAAAACGCGTCTTTCAGCGTCCTTGCGTCACGCGACTCGCCTTTCCTCCATATTGTCACGTACGATTCTGTGTGGACTCCATGGTTACCCAGTTCACATGTATACGAGCATCCTGAACGTGTCATATTAAACTTTTTTTTACTTACATGCCTTTTCACTAGTAATCAGCAGTTATTCCTTAGCGTTTCCTAGCTATGATCAAACCGAGTCCTTAGCTTTCACGATGCCCTCGATGATAATGTCGCTGCCCTCGCATTCCACGATCGAGTCCACCAGAATCACGATAGAAGAGACGCGGGTGTTATCATAAAATTATTATTTTCTTTCGGATAATTCTGAAGCGAAAATGCCGATTTCAAGTTCTGTTCTTCGTTGTTTCCACGTCCA
This sequence comes from Bombus bifarius, assembly GCF_011952205.1. Lineage (NCBI taxonomy): Eukaryota > Metazoa > Arthropoda > Insecta > Hymenoptera > Apidae > Bombus > Bombus bifarius. The sequence continues at coordinate 33,563 of NW_022884516.1, read as the reverse complement.
CTGAGAGTCACGCAGCGATTACGCAAAATATTTTTGATGCACGCGCGAACAACGAGAGGAAACTGTGAGAAACGGTGTTGGCGTTCGATTTCTCTCTCCCTCTCTGCTGCTCGTCGCCTCATTCTCAACCCCCGATCAGGGTAGTGCATGCGCGTGGGCGGCGTCGGGGTTGCTGACGCCACCGTTCGAGGTAAACGAGAGTTTGTTTTCAAGTAGCTCGATATCGGACAGGACAAACTTCTTCGTTCACGCATTTTACTGTCAGTAGTACTGAAAGGTAGGACAAACTGTGTATTAACACAGTTTTACGTCAATCGTGTAAAAGTATACCTACATACAAATAGAAACCTCCTAACTCGTGAATGGGAGAATTATTGTTAACCACAGTTCTGATTGGGGGAATAGGAACTAATAACTTTTACAAACAGGTTGTTTACAAATAAAATAATACCTGCAAAATGTGGGTACGTATTTATATTCGTGCGAATCGTGTTTGAAATCGTATAGCATTATAGAGTTTCCGTATTAAATCTTATAGAAACACACAAGATTATAAATATATAAGGTATGTATGTATGTATGCATGTAGTGGCGAAATGTTGAGTGCCGTGAGAGTTATGGGGAGTACAGCAGAGCGAAGTACACCGGACAACCTATAGTGGTGCTTCGTACTAAAGCTGCAATATGGCCGCGATCAAGTTGTCTCATGCGGTTTCACGGAGTCTCGTGTTCATAATATCTATACATATCACTGGTCGAATATCGTGCATGACCGCGATAACTTGTGGCTGCAATCTGTAACACGGCCTCTCGTCTTCAACCAGAGAGGAAATAAGAGTGTTCGCTATGTGTTGCTCACGCTCATTGTTCTGGTTGTTTCCCGACTAGTACTGCCCCCCCCCCACCACCACCCCCCATCTGCCAAATGCTGGAAGCAACTTTACTCTAACATATCCAAGAACCTATTTAATTTCATCGTTGACTAATAAATATTCGTCTGTGGTTTCACGCTGCAAGAACCTATATGTAATTGTACGGTCCTACAGAAAACTTCATACGTGCCTTTCTATCCGAGATAGGCAAGTATAAAAGTAACAAAATCGCCCAATAATCAAACTACGTTGTCTTAAAAGGAGAAATTAATTGTATACTATATTTACTTTTAGAGAAGAAACGAAACGGCCCTTTCGAAACGTCCTTTCGAACGGTAATGAATCAAGAGAGTGATGCAATAATTTTAATATATTCTCAATACACAAAAGTTTTTCTTAGGTTTAATATGAAATTTAATTTCTTCGCGATTATGTTTTAGTTATAAAAAACCTAGATTTCATTTTAATAGTAGTTTTACTAGTTGACGGACAGTAAATAATATTTCTGACACGACGTATCTGTTTTACATGCCCGTTCGTTTACAGTAATGATAAAAGTAGAAGAACAAATTGACCGTAGATAAGAATCGACGTAACGATAGATTTCTGATCCATAACATTTATCCATCTTACTTTCATCACTGACCTAATGACGTAAAATTTATTAATTCTATGAATTTTGATCCAAAATTTAAAATTGGTAAGATTATACATATCAAGATTGGTAACCTATCACAGAGGCGCTTAATTGATTGTCCACGAGCAACACCTGTCCTTCCGAGGTGTTCCCGAGGTATCCAGCGACTGTCTTTTTGTTTATATATCGAACATTAAAGCAACGGCACGAGACAAAAAAAGACAAAAAAAAGAAAAGGACATTGTGCTAGTGCATTATTGTGTATCGCGTTCCTATCCGTCTATATTGCCTTTGTTACGTAAACGCCTAATGTTATGTCCTAGAAGCTAGGATCCGCTTACAATAGAGTGTGTTTGTATCGTTAAATGACTCCTAGTAGTGTAAATTTTAAGAATGTTATATATCGTCGCAGTTCCTTTCATATTACTTAGAATTATTGGAAACCACGTTATTGGCCTCATTTTGTTGCTTGGATACAAGTTAACAGGTGCAACATATTTACGATAACTCCTATCCATAGGTTGTCGGTGAAGCATACCTGATTAAATCTTTCAACCATTTTTGGGAATTTCCGTGAGCCTAAATCTTGACATTTCGTTGATCGAGGATGGTTGCTTTCGTCTGTAACAAAACAAACGTTGCCAAAAGCGTGGTTAGTGTTGCAATATATTTAGCATTCAGCGGGAAAGATTTCGTCAAGCAGCATAGTCATTTGGTTGGAGTGCTTGAGGGTGGCAAATTTTATTATTATTTTTCGCATTGTCATACGATTGATTGGCACTTGACAAGCTATTCTGCATAACCCCATTAGTGAAAAAGTGCTCGGTGATGTGATCGGACGCGTTTCAATATTAATTCTTCATTATCAAATTGTTGATATAATCGTTGAAAATCACGTTACCTAGGAATCATCTCTGCACGTAGTGGTCTTCCATTATTCCCCACTGGATTCCGACATATTTCACGAGCTTATTTGTAGCTTCCTGCTGTTTCGTCATTAACGCGCTATTTATAATACTTTCTCAATGTAAACTCTTTGTAAACTTTAGTCATGTGAACAGTCGGTTTAATAATTACCAAAACTTTGACATCACTTTTCAGGAGAACGGTTGAGTTGCAGTCCGTGGTTCATGTTACAAAGTTGGTTTTCGCGACGAGTAGAATATATGAGGCAAGCAAAAATGTCTGACCTTTTGACCTTGACTTTCAAGGACAATTTTGACAAGACCTTTTCTTTAGTCAAACATTCACCGAATCGAAAATATAGAATCACGCTGTGATGATCATTACCAACAATATTTATATACCCTGTACAAATAAGCTAATAAATTTCGCGTTGACCTTACCAAGCTGACAATGTCGATTCCGACAAATATTTAAATCCTGTAACGATGCACTGTTACGTGACAATTCATTGTGATCCTCACATATGGTATTGTTCTTGCACCTTAACTCCTTTTGTTTGCGTTCACAACATAGGGTATTATATTTATCGATATATTTCAGATTGTATAATAGCTAAATTCTATTACAAAATTTTTACGTACTTATCTAATTTAATTGGAAATATTACATCGTTTAAACAATGGATTTCCTTTTTACTATCACAAACACACAGTGCAAATTTATATTAGGCTCAAACAGTTGTGCTTTAAGATGATTTGGCATGGAATATATCAAATTTATCGAACCATAGACGAAACTATAATAAAATTCTATCGTGTATTTTTCTAATTTCATCCTATATCATTACAGACTTTTGTTTTAATAGAATCAATCTAGTTATGATATATGTAATTACAAAAATTAATTCGTTTCTCTCCTATTCAATTACCTCGGCCGTAAGGAGAACGAAGATCGGGATTAAAACAACACTTTGCCTTGACAGTTTCGGCAGAGTACTCTGAAATGGCCATACTCCTACGAATGACAAAAGACGCTTGTTCAATCGAAAGGCAGGCTGCTCGAAGAAATCCATGCCGATTATCATCGCATTTCATTCATTGCTCCGACTTACATACAACGTGTGTCGTAGACTAGTGTAAAAACGAATCAATAAAACTTGCACGAAGGCAATTGACGATAATTTGCTTGTTAAATTATTAACGGGCCAGTTAATTATTTAAATAGCCGAAACAGTTCATCGTTCCGTATTCATTAAATGCGAGAGACAAGATTTTCACGTCTACCTATCCCACAAGGTTCCCTCCAGTTTCTATTCCTTTCATGTCAGATATATTCGCAAAATGATAGCTAATTAAAGAAGATTGTTGTTTCATCGTCCCTTCTTTCTTTCTTTTCGTCATTATACGCAGAACATTGTACTTAATAAGCGAAACGACCGACTGCTATCATATTAAACGAGTCGCTGAAACCAACCTATAGGAAAATGATTGCCTGCAGTAGAACGATTTTCATTTTAGAATGAAATAAACCCTTTGTGCGGACGGTGTCTTTAATCTTCTTGATGTGTAAAGCTAACAGTGTGACGTGTGAATTAATTTTATTTTTATGCGATTTTTTGATTGGAATATATAGCGGAATATATGATATATATATATATATATATTATATATATATATATTATATATATATATATATTATATATATATATATTATATATATATATATATTATATATATATATATATAATTCATATAATATACTTTCTTCTTTTCTCTTTACATCACAATAAACGTTGTGCAATTGTAATTATATGATAAACAAGGAGAGAGTTTATTGCAGGTCATCTAATTGAGATTGTTCTCTTTGAAGTACAGTAATTCCCGAATAAGTGATCATAAAACCAGTTTGCTAATGATCATTTAACTAAGTTAAGATACGTGGATCTTGTACGATCGATGAATGACAGTTCAAAGAGATAATTTCAAGCGTTTAGTGAATTATTTATACTCGTATGTTAATGAGAATTTACACGTTTTATAGAAGAATGTAATAATTTGGCATGGAATAGAATTTTGTAACTTTTCTCGAGTAATCAAACACTTTTATTTACATATTTTTGTAATTTTATATCGTATATATTGATCTTTCCAGATTAGAGGACTGTCCAATGCATGGAGTGTCAACTATGGTTTAGCCATCGAATGCATGCCACCGATCATAGCACTCTTCCTTTCTATGTCGATGTATCTCAACGCAATTTTTAACACAAAAAAGGTACTACATGCATTTATTTCGCTTAACAAAGTAATATTTATTAAGGATTGAGCGCGATTTGTTAATTTAATTAACGGGTTCTATTTGAATCGTTGCATAGGGAATAATTTTCACAAGATGAAAGCAACTTGTTTATCGTTGCAATTAAAATTTACACACGACGATGAAAAAAACTTTCGAAAATATATTTGCGAATTCCTACATTCTAGAGAATGTAGAAGACTTTTCTTTCTTAATTTCTTCTTTCTTTCTTAATTAAATGATGTTTCTCCTATTCTTCTTTCAACAGATGAAGGATGTACTCTTATTCATTAAAAATAACCATAATTACTATGCGAATCGTCCAGAAAAGCTGATTCTTCGATATTATGACGTACAAGGAAGAAAAATTACACTTTATTATGCCTGTAAGTGTCTGAGATCTCGAACTTTCTTCAGAGTTATTTAAAAGGGTAACAAATTTTCTTATTCCCATCCTAGTATACGTTTACACAACAGTGGTGGCTTACATAACGATACCAGCAATATCGCTGCTAATTGATTTCATTATACCCTCGAATCATTCTGAAGAGAAAAGCTTTCCGATTGAACTCGATTATGGCGTGGATACACAACACTATTTTTATTATCTGTTCATACATTCATACATGACAATAGCCATGATTGCCAATTTAATTGCTTCTTGTGATACTACGTACATGCTATACGCTCAACATGGCTGTGCTTTGTTCGCAATTGTGAGGTAAAGTTTACATATATCTCTATTATGTTTAAAATTCTGATGTGAAAAAGAAATTTTTCTAGTTACGAATTGAGAACTGTGCACATTTTGGATGCGAGTAGTTTGATAAATTTAAAGGATCATCGTTTATTCGAAAACTACAAAAATACCGAATTATTGCCGGAAGATGAGAAGAAAATTTGTACGAAACTGTTTCTTTGTATAAAAGAATATCAAAATGCAATAAGGTCGGTAGGCTTAGTATACGGTAGGATGGACTTGGATTCTCCCGTTATCAAAGTTTTTTGAGACAATCCTTCTGCTACTGGATGAAAAAGTGATTTGTACAAAATTTTAAATCGACCAGGCGACCAGGTACCATATCGATTTTGCAAACAATTTTTTTATTTTTGTGACTATTTTTTCCACGTCGTAGTATATATAGTAAGTATACATGTTCATCTTATCGTTGAATTTGTCTTCTTACGCTCTGTAACAATATTTATTATTATTATTTGTTTGTACGTTAGGCTCAAAGCCTAATATACAACGAGGGGTTGTTGCATTCTTATTCCTAGTTAGTTATATTATATTGCTATTTTATTATACTACTTTAACTCTCTCTCTCTCTCTCTCTCTCTCTTCATAATTAATATGTAACATCTAGTACAGCGTATACGATACAATGATATATACATACAGTACGTACTATATACAGCTATATTCACATTTATGGTTGTATATAAAAGTATCTTTTCTAATATATTAAGCTTTATTACAGATCCAAGTGCGGTCTTCTCATCTTTATCGTTGATTGTACGTAATTAAAAATGCTTTTTGCCTCTTCTTTGTTCTCGATGCTTAGTACCTGTCGGAAGTCCTTTCTCTCTTTTCTCCTCTGTACATCATATCGTTGATATCGGGGACATATCGAGATACGTTATATGGATGCCATACCGCGGAACTCGGGTATTTCACAGTAATTGACAGCCGCAGTGTAAAATACCAGAGCCAACGGACGAGGGGAGTCACTTCTGATTCCGAGACCTGATAGAAAAATGGTCGCGTTCCGCTCTTGTACTACAAAGTAGTCGTGTAAATGATAATTCATTGTAAGAACGAATTCGTCAAGTGTTAAACCAAGCGTAAATAAAGCGAGTTGTGCCACGATCGCGCGAAACAGCGATGTTTCAAACGGTTTCATGTTTCAAATTTCAAGGTTTCTTCCCTTCTCATGTTACACAGCTGGCATACTTGCGCGTCATTTATTTTTATTTCTTTTCCTTCCCTTCTGATACTATACTACATTCATGCCTCCCAGCTAAGCATATTTGAACAATTGTCCTAATCCTGTAAATTATTGGTAATACAAGGCTTAAGTATTCTTCCCCGTTTGAATTTGTTAAACTCTTTATACATATATATTTATATCATATATCGGACGGTATTTTGGGGCAAAAGCTTTATCTCTATCATCTAGGAACGTTTTGATTTCAATTTTGTTCCTTATATCGGCTATTCGATACCTCCTCCTCTGATTTTTCTAATATTCCGCTTCCTTGTAGTTCTATTAGTTTTTCGTCTAATATCGCGTACCAGTTGTACTTTTTGAAATTGCGTGAAACTGTAGAAAAGCTAAGTACCCTTCGATTTCAATGATTTTTGGATATGTACATACAAGAGCTGAACTCGCTTAGCTTTCGTGATATTGGAGAAAAGGCGCCGGTACCGCTACACCGGTATTGCTGCCTAGTACAGTCGTACGCCTGTCGCAGCAAAACAGGTCGGTATTAGTTACCGACCGCCAGCTGCTTATCTTCTGTTTGTACACGAAGATCGGGCGAGCTTAACGACTCCGTGCAGAACGTACGCATGCAAGACTGTAAGAAACGGCTATTATAATTCATTTAAAAATGAATATCATCAATGTATTCGGTTTTAGGCTAGTTGTTTCCTCAATTTCTTGTTGTTTCTTCAAGACTGCCGGCAACGCTTGCGTAAAAAGAAAAAAAAAAAAAGATAAATTCAACGATATATCTGAGACACGTGACACATATCATACTTACGATGTACCGCAACGCGGTACGGTAGAAACGAGTCACAAAAACAAACAAATTTTCAAAATCAACGTGACACGATTTGCCGTTCGATTCTAAATTTTTCATAGATTATGTATGATATTCATCTAGTGGTACTATTCTAAGGGGTGTCTTGAAAAAAAGAACTCAAGATTAACTTTTGACAAATAAGTTGAGTAAGGTCCATCCTAGTGTACAGTCATGCTGTTTGTTTCTTTCACGTCATACCGACAGATGGATTTTATTTTTCTTAGATACTGTAATCTTGTCGAATCATTGTTCGCCAAATCCATATTCGTTCAATTGTTCTTTAACGTTGTCTGCCTTAGCATTGCAGGAGTCGAAGCGAGTATTTGTACAACATTATGTAATTATAAATTAGAATATTCTTCTTTAATTCAAATCTATAAACGCTTTACGATTTTTAGACTGTAATGAAACTAGGCAATGCAGCTGATACGATACGATTTGGATCATTTACATTCGCGCAAGTTGCTCACATATTCGTCCTCTGCCTTCCTGGGCAAAGATTATTGAATCACAGCGAAGAGGTGTACAACGCGGCGTAAGAATATCTCCTTTACTTTTCTGAAACGTTTGCACTCTTATATTTCAAGAGTTAATTGATGATTAATTCATCTAGATGCGATGCTATGTGGTATATATTTCCTAAAAAGTGTCATAATTTATATAAATTTTTACTCGCAAGGACTCTAATATTTAGCAAAATCACAGCTTTCAAAGTAGCGACCATGTCAATGGAAACTTTTCTCGCGGTAAATATTTTCTATCGCGACTCATTTTATACGATGGTAAGATTATACATAATTTTATTGTAACACATACTTTCAGATTATTCAAACAGCAATGAGTTATTTTACCGTGTTGCTTTCAACTACATGAACTTTTAATGAAATTAAAAAGCAATATATTTTAGTTGCATATTTAATAAAGATCGTAGGGGTTTGATAGATAAAGAGATTGCTTTCATTTTATTTCTGCGATAAATATAAGGATACGTTTTAAAAAAACTCAGGATAACAACTGGCATGTTCAGCAACGCCAGTATTAGAAATGGAAAGTAAAACACAAAACAATTATGTATTAAAGTAAAGGTAAAGGTAATATATGGTGCACGCACATTGAAACTCGCACTTTATCTTGACTTTGTTCTCCTTCTTGGTTTTTCCTTTTTCCTCGTTGCGTTGCGGTGATTGAATTTTTGAATGCAAAGATTCGGTAAGTACAGGTAAGTGTATACGCGCGTTGTTCCTCTCGAGGTACATACATATGTGTAGCGACGGTTAGTGGATTTTACAGCATACTGCATGCTACGTGTACATCATGTAATCATAAACAATCTCCAATTATTAAATCGGCTTGACGATTTTTTCTCGTCTTCGAACATGCCAATAACCCTAGGCATTGCGTATGGGGCAGCTTTGCTTCCCTTCTTTATCCGAGCTATGATCAAATCAGGAGTAGTTGATCCCAGTATTTTAATTTGAATCTTTTTTCCAAAAGTTTGCATAGAAAATGGTTGTCTCAACGAAAAATCCACGGAATCCATTTTAAGAATCCAGTTTAAGATCGTTTTAAAAAGAAGATTCGGTCGAAACTGTAGAAAGACTGACTAGGCTTCGATTTCGATGATATTTCGACATGTTGTAGAAATCAATATTTCAATCAACTTTTTCCTACACACATAAGGAGCGAACTCGCATAAATTTCGTCGAGAAATATTCGCGATAAGTTACCAGTATCACTGCAGTGAATACTACTTACAGTTGGGTAACATCTGTGGCAGCGTATGCATTAGTTGAGTTTAACTAAACTAAGTAAGACGACATTAAAATTATATGCAACACAGAGAAGTCGACATAGACGCAATAGCGTCGTAACAAAGGCAATACGTCGATTGGATCTTTTATACGATATTGAATTTATTCGAAAGTATTAGAATAGTTTATTGGACAAAGTGATCGATCCGAACTCTACGTAGTTCATAACGGTGACTCGGTCGTCTGACGAGCGCATGTTCCACTGTTGCAGAGTTTTTCGTTGGTCGGAACTATGTAAGATATTTTGTGTATATGGAAATTTAACGCAAAGGTACGTTGATCGCAAATTGTGGTAAATACAATGCGAAGGGTAATTCTAATTATCTCATGCCTAGTTATAGGTTATCATTATCGTTATAGGTTTGTTTTTCTTTGTATAAATTGCTCTGCGAGCATGGATGGACGATGCATCTGGAGAAATGGACTGTGACGAGTAACAACGAGCAGCAAGAGGATTAACAAGAGGAAGAAGGAAAAGAGAGTTTAATCGCTGACAATGAGAAAATGTATTATCTCGTTGGTTGCGTGCGAGCGTGGGAGAAAAAGTATGAAACGAGGAAAGGGTAGAAAGAAGTAACTCGTAAATGTGTAAATTAGATGTGTAAATAAAAGCGTTTGGAAATGTGAAACGTTTTGCGTAAAACAGGTAATGATAAGAGCGTAAAAATATAGGGTGAAAAGACGAGGTGTGTAACAAGGATGCGTAAATAAAATAAACGCGTTCCTAACTTGAGTGTGTGAAAGGTGGAGCGATGTTGATTCAGCATGGGAATTTGTCAAAACGTTGGTTAGTTTTGTTAGAAAATTCTAAAATATGTAAAAGGATTGTAGACGTTTGATGCGTGAAAGTTGAAAGAAGTAAGAAAAGGTTGAAAGAAGGAAAAGAGAGTATAAAATGATAATAGGTAATACGTAAGGCAATATAATTTTCCGGATAGCAAAGGAATGGATTCTTGCAGTCCAGTCTACAGGGTGGTTGGTAACTGGTGGTACAAGCGGAAAGGGGGTGATTCTACGCGAAAAAAGAAGTCAAAAATATAGAATAAAAATTTTTGTCTTAACTTTTTTTTTTCAAATTTTTCCATCGAGACAACGATCCACAGTGAGATCCGTTATAACGTACCGCGCGCGTACCGAGCGAAAATTCAAAGTCGATTTTCTCAAAAACAAAGCCTCAAATGAAAAACTTTTATTCCACATTTTCGACTTCTTTTTCGCGTAGAATCACCCCCTTTTCGCTTCTACCACCAGTTACCAACCCCCTGTATAATATAGTGGCGGATGAAAAGAGAGTTTTGCGTTTCGTCCCGGGACTACCGGAGGACTCGTCAGTAAGGCTATGCCCGGTAGTCCCTGCCTTAGACGTAGAGGGAGTCTCGCTAGGTGCGGTATTTGTATCAATCGTCCGTGTATACGACCGTTAACGAGATAGACAGACTCGTTGTCGTCGTAGCCCTCTAGTGTTGGCGGTTGGTACCCGCGGATCGCCCGGGAGGTGTTGCGCCGCGTTGATGCCTCGACCTGTCGGCGTTCTATTGATACCGATCCGCCACAATATAACGTAATACTATATGTCGTAATCGTAACGGTAGTCGCCAAGAACTCTTCGAACGCTGTCCATCCGCTGTTGGACGACACATATACGTCCACTACCACCATTCCTGCCCATTCGACCGCTACGTACGATGCTCCCGGCGCTGATGTCCAGGTGATAGCCATCCGTATCTCCGGCCCAGTCGGGAGCGTCCAGGACTCTGTATGGCTCCACCATACACCGCTAGGGCCATCGTGCTCTCCAGGATGGTTTGAAAGAGCAGGTCTTCTGCCCGTCTTGACCATCCCAGGTTGGCCTAGAGGCCTAGAATTTGTTAGCTAAGGTCCTTCAGACCGAACAAACATCTCTTTACTCAAACGTTTTCTAAAGGTTTATTGTTACTACAGGAAAGTTAGTTTTTCTCACGCATGATACTTTACACTAGCAACTTTCTATCGAGGGCGGCTAAGACCCTTCCTAGTCCACCAACCTTCTTTTATCCAATCAGAAGCAATGCATCTACTGTCTACTTACTTTCCTAACCAAAATTGTCATGAACAAATCCGACGGCCCCTTGCGTTAGACACACCCATCACCAGCTTTCCTCCGACACAGCATCGTCTTATTCTTCATTGTTAGAATAGACAACATATTATTACCGGGTTTCTATCCTTAATTCAATCATTCACTTAACTTGTACATACGCATCAGTATAATTACCTTCTTTACAAAGTTGTTGGAATAAACATTAATTTATACTTGTTAATTCAGTATAACCTCAATTGAACCACACCTATTATCACCTATTATCCTATTATCGTCAGAAATCAGGGGATCGATCAGTTCGTGGCGTCGATTATTTTAATCGTAACGGGAATTTACGACTCTCGTTGTCGTGCTATCTCGCGATCGTGTCTCTCCGCAAACGGTCGAAACAGCTCCCTTCTTATTAAAATATTATACTATTGCATCATTAAAATATTGAAACGTTAAAATATAAAATTTCTTTTATTGAGACATTAAAGTACAAACTGTTATCGTCCTTTTGTTAAGATCTTTTCGATTGATTAAGAGATCTATCCAAGTATCTGTAACTTAATATTACAAAAAAATAAGCTAAAATCTGTCATATCAAATCTAAGCGTGCAAAAGCCCAATGTGTGTTGCTTTCAAGCGATATACTGTTTCAAACGAGTTATCTCTATTATAGCTGGTACTGTAGAAATCCTTCATCAAGGCACTCGTTAAATAAGAAGAAAATTCTGAAAGAACGAAAGTCTTCGTAGAGATTGGAAAAATGAAAATTGAATAAAATCTGACTTTCCAACGAAAAATTATTTTTCGAACCTTTTTGCGATACTCGTCTTAGAATGAGAATGGAAACTAGTCAATTTGAGATGAAGATGAAGATGCGTCAGGCTTTCCCCAGATTCGAGGATAATCGTTACTCTTCCTCCGTCTCTCGTGTAATTTCTCGATGGCCTAATCGCAGCAACCTGGAGTCCATACTGAGCGTGTATCATAGTTATTAATCGCGGCATGTGATTTGCCAGGAATAACATGAAATAAATTTTTAATAAAAAAAAACCAGCTACAATGGATCGAATCATTTTATACCTTTCTGCGAAAATTCACACCCATGAAATCCCCGACAAGTCACACTCCTGTAATGATTAATTACCTAATGATTTTTAAAACAGTACGAGTTTACGGTTGTACGAACTATTTTACGAAAAAGATAGTTATCCGACGATGTTAAAAATCTGAGCATAATGGAGATGTACGTATAACAGATACTCATGGGAAAAATCAACGAGACTAATAATAAAATCAATGAATTAGAAAAATAAAAAAGCTATAGGCAAATATTTTATAATATACAGAAGCATAATCTGCAATTTATTCTAAAATAATTGATCCGAGCAAAATTTATTATGAAAGAAGGTTGCTAAATTTGATAGACATTACTATACTATAGACATCGAATACTAATCGAATAAAATCATTTAGTTAATTTTCATAGAATTTGATACTTCTTTAAGCCTAATAAATCCTTTGATAGATCTAACGAAGAATATTATTCGCTACGTAATTAATATCTGTATCACATGCATCGATGCAAGCGCTATTGAAGAAAAAAGAGCCATTTTATGTTACAACTATAACGAGAAAATTTACTCGTTTAACTTGAGAGGAATTAAAAAAGAACCTGACTTTTAAGTAAGTATTAAATAAGAATTTTAAATATCGTATACAGTGAAGTAGGTGTTATTCAAGAAAAAGGAACATTTTATTTTGTAATTAGAACGAGTAAATGAACGAATATCGATAATATAATATAATGCTTAATATGAATTTTATCTGTCTGATTATTTAATATCTTAACTTATTTCACAGTAACGTTATCGATTGCCGTTAGGCTTTGTTTCTCCTTTTTGTCCAAACCAATTGATAGTCGAAAACTAGTATCAAGGAGGTATGAATTTAGTCTTAGCTTGTAGAAACTATTAAAATGATAAAAATGGATATCGTATTAAATCGTTAAAGGCGCCAATTTACGATAAAAATTAAGAAATCGTTCAATTTGATTTTGTTATAATGGAAAAACCGTCGCCTGCTATGTGAAAATATCGTTACCGTTTGATTAACAAACCGGCATCTTGTCAAGGTATATAAGGAACACGGAAGTCGCGCGCGAGCTCTTTTGTGCCTGAAATTCCGGAGAGTGAACATCGAGGAAGAATTTAAATATAAGGTAAATAAAGAAAGAATCAAATAACAACATTGCAACCAATAATTTATAACGTCTAAACCATTAATTTACAACACTTAAGCTATTAATTTATAACATTTATGCTATTAATTTATAACATATAAACTATTAATTTATAACATTTAAGCAATTAATTTATAACATTTATGCTATTAATTTATAAGATTTAAGCTATTAATTTACGACATCTAAGCCATTAATTTACAACATTTGAACTGTTATTTTATACATTTATGCTATTAATTTATAACATTTAAGCTATTAATTTACAACATTTAAACTGTTATTTTTTACATTTGAGCCATTCATTTCTAACATTTAAACTATTAATTTCTAATATTTAAGCCATTAATTTCTAACATTTAAACTATTAATCTATATCATCTGGGTCATTAATTTGTAACATTTAAGCCATTAATTTATAACACTCAAACTATTAATTTATGACATTTAAACTACCAATTTCTAACATTTAAGCTATTAATTTATAACGTCCAAGCCATTAATTTATAACATTTAAGCAAATAATTAGCAACGATTAAACTATTAATTTATAGCAACTGAACATTAATTGACAACATGTAAAACATTAATTTATAAGAATCACACCATTCTTCAAGGAATCAATAATAAATACCTAACCGTGATTACAGCCAATTAGATCATATTGTTCGCTACATAATTAATAACTGTATCACGTACAGCGATGCAGGCGGTATTGAAGAAATAAAGCCATTTTATGTTACAATTATAACGAGTAAATTTACTCGTTTAACTTGAGAAGAATTAAACAGATACCTGACTTTTCAATAAGCATTAAATAAGAATTTTAAATATCGCAAACAGTGATGTAGGTGTTATTCAAGAAAAAAGAACATTTTAGTTTTTAAGTAGCACGAGTAAATGAACGAATATCGATAATACAATATAACGCTTGATATGAATGTTATCCGTCTGATTATTTAATACCTTAACTAATTTCACAGTAACGTTATCGACTGCCGTTAGGCTTTTTTTCTCCTTTTTGTTCAAACTAATCGATAGTCGAAAACTAGTATTAAAGAAGTGTGAATTCAGTCTTAGTTTGCAGAAACTATTAAAATGATAAAAATGGATATCGTATTAAATCTTTAAAGATGCCAATTTACGATAAAAATTAAGAAATCGTTCAATTTGATTTTGTTATAATGGAAAAACCGTCGCCTGCTATGTGAAAATATCGTTACCGTTTGATTAACAAACCGGCATCTTGTCAAGGTATATAAGGAACACGGAAGTCGCGCGCGAGCTCTTTTGTGCCTGAAATTCCGGAGAGTGAACATCGAAGAAGAATTTAAATATAAGGTAAATAAAACAAAAAATATCAAATAACAACATTGCAACTAGCAATTTACAACGTCTAAACCATTAATTTACAACACTTAAGTTATTAATTTATAACATTTAAGGAATTAATTTATAACGCCAAAACTATTAATTTATAACATTTATGCTATTAA
Source organism: Bombus bifarius (assembly GCF_011952205.1). Lineage (NCBI taxonomy): Eukaryota > Metazoa > Arthropoda > Insecta > Hymenoptera > Apidae > Bombus > Bombus bifarius. Next base: position 18,428 of record NW_022884516.1, on the reverse strand, counting down.
TTTATAACATTTAAGCTATTAATCTACAACATCCAAGCTACTAATTTACAATATTTAAACTATTAATTTATATCATTTAAGCTATTAATTTACAACATCTAAGCCATTAATTTACAACATTTAAACTGTTATTTTATACATTTATGCTATTAATTTATAACATTTAAGCTATTAATTTATAACATTTAAGCCATTAATTTGTAACTTTTAAACTATTAATTTATAACATTTAAGCTATTAATTTACAACATTTAAACTATTAATTTATAACATTTAAGCTATTAATTTATATCTTCTAGGCCATTAATTTACAACATTTAAGCTGTTATTGTATACATTTATGCTATTAATTTATAACATTTAAGCTATTAATTTATAACGTCTAGGCCATTAATTTACACCATTTAAACTGTTACTGTATACATTTATGCTATTAATTTATAACATTTAAGCTATTAATTTTTAACGTCTAGGCCACTAATGTGTAACTTTTAAACTGTTATTTTATACATTTAGCCATTAATTTATAACATTTAGACCATTAATTTATATCATCTGAGCCATTAGTTTAAAACATTTGAGCCATTAATCTAAAACAATTACTCCATTAATTCTTAACAGTTATACCAATAATTTATAACCACATTCTCCCATTAATTCAAAGTAGTTATGCTCTTAATTTATAACAGTTGTACCGTTAATCGGTTGTAGCTCTACATTTATTGATTTAAATCAATACCATCAATTCGTAGTGAGTGAATTAATGATTTATTTTGTTTCATTTTATTAACGAAATCTATCAAGTTTTTGAAGTACTATTTTATTTCTATATAGCATTATTTTTTAATTTTAAATACAGTATTTAATATCTCATTTCACTATTTCGTATAAAACCTGTCTTAACACAGAGTGTAATCTTAAGATGTAATTTTCCATGTCTGCTCGAAAGTAAGGAAGCAACACCATATCCATGGAATCAAGGAAGCGAGTGCAATTTAACCGAAGGCAACCACATCTTATCTGTAGCTGGACATAAGTCAGAGGACATTTCAAATCATGTTGTTGTTTTGCCTCGGAGTATCAAGACCGTTAGATTGCAAGTAATGTAAGAACAAATAAACTCCGGGCAAAATAATATCGCCGCTACAATGTCGCTTTATTATAAAATAATTTTACATCTCTGCTTCCAATGCTTAAAAACTGTATATGTAAATGGGACCCGAGCGTAGTTACCTCCTCGTGGTGGGTCCCGGTAATTGGTATCGTTTCCCAAATAATAATACACCAAGTACTATTTTGAATATTAGTATTATTATTTGAGAAACGATATCAAGCTAAAAACTACTTGAATATAGTCTGGTCTTGATCATCCAAAATAGTTTTGGTGATCTAGACCGGACTAAGACCCCCCCCCCCGCGGGGGCGCCGTGGGACATCGTGGGACACCGAGGGACATCGCGGGACACCGTGGGATGCGAGCGTTTTAGCCTTAATTAATCTTAAGATAAATACCTATGTTATGTGCATTGTAAGCTCATTCTGTACGAAGATACTTATCTATCTTGGAACGAAAAATAAATATCTCGTCTCTCGTGATGCCCTCGGGTACCACATTGGAAAAATTGTTCCCACGATTTATCGGTTCACGGTCGCTCAGTTCTTTCAAACCGTAGCGTGACGTACTCGCTCGCGCGTATTCCGGGTACGCGCGGGTCAACGTGCACTGGGCAACTCTTTGGATTCGTAAGTCGCCCCAAGTACACCTCTGTCTTCGTGACTACTCGACGACTGCTCGTCGTTTGCCTCGAATCACGGGAGTTGTCATCGCACTGATGATACCTGAGATCCGCAATACTGTCCGGTTGGTACTTCGGTACTCGGGCAGAGACCTGCTTTTCAGGTCCTCCGTAATTCTGTTCAAGTGGCGAACCCGCGGGGGTGGACCCCACTGTTCAGTTGGGGCCTTGCCTTTGTAATCCTGTTCAGCGGTCCCTCCCCGAGCCCTCACTTGCTCAGTTGGAGTGTGTTAAATTGCAGGCCTATTTGCTATATCGCTAGTATCATCGGTAGGTGCCATCGACCGTGATAAGATCCAGACGACGTGACAGGAATCGGGCGAAGGTCAATGCTTGGGCTTTCCGCTGAACCTTAGGGTTATCTGGTACACGGGAGTACGTCACGTAGGTTTGTTAGTTCTTTCGAGAGATCGTGATTTCGTTCGTTCCGGGCGCGCCGCGGTGTTTCTTTCATCGTCTGATTGTTGGGGCTCGTTTTCCAAAGTAGCCCCATTTTTTTTCTTTCGTTCCAAGTTAGACAAATGTGTCTTTGATACGGAATGTTGCGGATAGGGTTGCGAATTATTGTACGATGTTTGAACTGATCGATGTAAGCGTTGTGTGGGAGATGAATGTTGCGTTGCGTGGGAGATAGATATTGCGTCGTTTTGCGTTTGTAAAGATTCGTGTAACTGCTGCGTAGGAGATAGGTGTTTCGCGGTTAGGCTACGAAATAACTATCTCTTTACGCAGGCCCATGATCAAGTAGAGTCAGAACTCGACATTCTTGCCAATAGGTTGAATGTCGAGACCGATGCATAATGTTGAATAATTCATGGGCGGGTCTCGTGCGTAGTCACCTCCTCGTGGTGAGACCTGGTAATTGGCATCCTTTTTCAAAGATTAATCAAGTGATTAATTTTTGGAAAACGATGCCAAGCCAAGAACTACGCAACAGTCCAGTTTGGATCACCAAAAGCCTCTAAGAGAATTTTGGATGATCTAGACTGGACTGCACCGTGGGACATCGTTGGACACCGTGGGACGTCATCGGTCCAGTGTGGGTCACCAAATGCCGCGAAAAGAATTTTGGATGATCTACACTGGACTGCAACGTGGGACATCGTCGGTCCAGTGTGGGTCACCAAATGCCGCGAAAAGAATTTTGGATGATCTACACTGGACTGCAACGTGGGACATCGTCGGTCCAGTGTGGGTCACCAAATGCCGCGAAAAGAATTTTGAATGATCTACACTGGACTGCAACGTGGGACATCGTCGGTCCAGTGTGGGTCACCAAATGCCGCGAAAAGAATTTTGGATGATCTACACTGGACTGCAACGTGGGACGCCGTAGGACAACGTTGGACACCGTGGAACATCGTTGGACACCGTTGGACACCGTTGGACACCGTTGGACACCGTTGGACACCGTGGGACTCCGCGGGACACCGTGGGACACCGTGGGACACCGTGGGACACCGTGGGACACCGTGGGATATGTCTTGGCTATGTCGAATCCATTCTGAGCCCATTCTGTACAATGATACTTATCTAACTTGGAACGAGATATAAAAATCTATTCTTTTTTTCCACTGAATCTTGCGGTTATTTTGTGCACAGGAGTGCGTCGCGCGAGTCCATTGATTCTTCTGAAAGATCCCGATGTATGAAATCATTCTCTTATTTCAAGCCAATTTTTAACGAATTATCTTATTGTTTCAAATTGAGTTATAACGTCATAAACTTGCAACTTAGTAACAGTTGGATTCAAATACCTCGAAACAAGGTTTCGCGCGCGTTTGTGCAGTATTCTTTAAGTATATTTAAGTGGCGAACTTTTGAATCCTTGCAAATATTTTCCAATATTTATAACACGCGACTATAGTGTATTAGTGGAATGTATATTTCGTATTCTAATAACGAAAGTTCATAGTATATATTCTAATTGCGAACAGTATAATTCTTGCAAACGATTGCATTGCATTCGCGGTATTCGTAAGCATTTGTTCGCTATCGAGAAATATCTTACAATTTTCAACTAAATAATATTTTTCAAACTTGTTCCAATTACTTAATAATAATTTTTAAGTGTAAAAAAATAGCAGTATTTTCTAAATAAACGTTCGATAGGAAAAAGAAGAAAATTGTCGAAACGACGTTTCGCTTCTTTCTCACCCCCCTCCCCTCACCCGCCCATAAACAACCACCATTTTCACCACTGGACTTTACACGGTTCCTGCCTGATGTTAGTCTCCCTGATGATATTCGCTGGGATACCGCAGCATCCAGGGTAACGTCCTCTGTTTCTCCGCATCGAACGGTGAGTCGCATGCATTTTTGTTCCTCCGGTCACTCAATCATGTCGTAGGATGAAAGGTCCGAATCGGCACGGGTGACTGGTTGTATTACGTAGAATTTTCTGAGCATAGTGACCGCGGGTATTTTTTTATACCCGTGAGTAGTAACGTTCTTTTTTTAAATTTATTAGTTTAGGATAGGTCTTCTTGCACAGCGCGATTATAATAATTAGTTTAAATACATACACTTGAGAATATATTCGTGTTATTTATAAGCATGCATGTTAACATTCCGTATGAATATTTGCAAATGGCAAATATATACACGAATATACTTGTTTGACATAAATATACTTGTTCTTAAGCAGTGAATTAATCGTGACAATATTAAGTCACGTTCGTTTATTTCACTTTAGCTAGAATTTAAAATACGAGTTAAAATTCATTTTTTCCCGTACAAGAATATGTGAAATTTTACGTGCAAGAAGACACTTCGCGACAGGCAGATTTTTGAATCAAAGCAATAATTTTGAACACTGCTTCTGCACTTTCGAGTATATGCTTTGATAAAGAGATCGCCTGAGATTATTTCTTTCTTAGTAATATATTTGAAGTCAATTATTCCATTTGATCGAGTCACAGTCTTTTTCAATTAACGCTACCTTTATGCAATATTAAAATTTTGTTCTGATTTATTAAATTAATAAAGTAGAGTTACTTGATTACTATTAAATTAATAAAGTAAATTTAATCAGATACAAAGTAGTAAAATATAAAATCAAAGAACGTTAGTCCGTTAAATAAAAATTACACAAACTAATCATCTTTTTAGATCAGGATTTTCAGGTTTAACCCTTTCCGTGCCCATTGTCAGGATCTCATTCACGTGCCCAGGTGCTACTTGAATGGGAGAAAGACACTGGGCACGATGATCTAGAATTAAGTAATGTAATAATTTGTCAGCGACTGACGATGTGTTAGTGTATCGTGCACGACGTATTTTCCACGTTATGTGTGTGTGTTGTTAGGCCGTGGAACTGCGTCGCTTTTTTTCATTCGTTAAAACATCAAATATTAAAAATGTCGAGACATATATCGATTCAATTTACGTCTCGATACAATCACAATTTATGATAATATCGCCCACGCGATTAAGTGTAACCACGCTTTAAATATTGCCGTAAATTACAATTATAATTCCAAGTTTACTTACATTTATTTTAACGATATCATTTCTTCAGACGTGTTTTATCACGTTTTACGCAATGGTCACTAGCCTTCGTCAGTCGATTTCAGGAAAACGGTACGTACCTTAGAGTGTGCATGGTGTGTGTTAAGCTCGGGTGTCGGAGGCGTCCCGGGACGTCCTCTCTAGTGTAGGACCTTTGCGCCCGAGCGTTTGTGTGAGAACCGTGGAGCGAGTGTGTTGGTGTGTCTGTTTTGCCATTTTTAAATATAGCGCTAGGTAGGATAGGTAGTATACTTTCTGGTATGTCTGTTAATTATAAGTAGGTAGGGCCGGGCAGGTTGGCACAGTCTTTGGTCGGGTAGGCGCGTTTTCGTGTGACCAACCTGTTTCTGGAAATCTAATTTGAAAAATCGACGGTGAAACTGGCACGAGTAGAGCATGCACTCGTCTCTGGTTTTGCCTTTCGATTTTTCGAATTTCGCGGTCGCGGTCGCGAATGGGTCGAAACGAACGTTTATTGCTCGAGCACGCACATGCGAGTGAGCAACGATTACTACTGTGATCGTTGGTCAGTCCATGTGCACTCCAATCAGCTTCCGCGGTTTATATTTTTATTTTACCTTGGTAAGTTTTTTTTTTGTTTGCGATTTAGAAGTCTCGAGCTTAGATTTAAGTTTCAGCGGGCATCGCGCCCGAAGAAAGAAGAGGCTATAAGCCGAAGAGGCCCGGCAAACTGCCACTCAAGAGGGCAACTACTAATGGCTGCCCATCCTCTGGGTCATCCAGAGCATGGGAAGTCATTATTGTTACTACTTTGTCACTATGCTCGATTTTAGTATTTGTAGTAGTAGTAGTAGTAGTAGTAGTAGTAGTAGTAGTAGTAGTAGTAGTTTGCTTTTTTGGCCGATGTATATATCGGTCCATCGTCCCATTGGGCAAATCGCGATTTTTCTTATTAGTGTTGCGACAAATTAATTACGGGTTGTATTAGAGTTGCGAAATAACATCGCGGCTTTTCATTAATGTGGCGAGAAAATGATTACGGTTTGAATTAGAGTTGCGATAAAATGATAATCGCGTTTGCTTTAGAGTTGCGAATTACGATATCGCGATTGTCTTTTGCAATTTTTAGAATTTTTCCTGTTTTCTATTGTTTAAAATTAGATTATAAAAGTGTTAGTTTTCAATTAATTTTATAGTATTGCAAGTAGCAATACCAGAATATTTAAAGTAGCTTTTTTATATAGTAAATAGTAATTTTTATTAAATTCACTATAAGAGTTAGCGTTGCGATAATGTTCCATCGCGAGTTCTGCTAATTTTTCCTGTTAGCGTTGCGATAATGAATGATCGCGTTTTGTTGAGTAGAGTTGCGTTCATAAACTGCCCAAACCCTCCGACTGCAATTGTCGGACACTGTTCCTGGATCACACGTACAGCTGCAAGAGCTGTACAAGTGTGATCATTCATCGGCAACCTCCTACATGGTTGCACTGCGATATGTCAGCCCTCCACTCGCGATTTTTTTTATTAGTGTTGCGACGAATTAATTACGGGTTGTATTAGAGTTGCGAAATAACATCGCGGCTTTTTATTAGTGTCGCGAGAGAATGATTACGGTTTGAATTAGAGTTGCGACAAAAAATAATAATCGCGTTTGCTTTAAAGTTGCGAATTACGATATCGCGATTGTCTTTTGCAATTTTTAGAATTTTTCCTGTTTTCTATTGTTTAAAATTAGATTATAAAAGTGTTAGTTTTCAATTAATTTTATAATATTGCAAGTAGCAATACCAGAATATTTAAAGTAGCTTTTTTATATAGTAAATAGTAATTTTTATTAAATTCACTATAAGAGTTAGCGTTGCGATATTGTTCCATCGCGAGTTCTATTAATTTTTCCCTTTAGCGTTGCGATAATGAATGATCGCGTTTTGTTCACTAGAGTTGCGTTTACAAAATGCCCAAACCCTCCGACTGCATTTGTCGGACACTGCTCCTGGATCACACGTACAGCTGCAAGAGCTGTGCAAGTGTGATCGTTCATCAGCAACCTCTTAAATGGTTGCACTTCTATCTCTCGCTATTAGTGTTGCGTATTGCTTAAATACGAGTGCGTAGATTTATACTTATTAGAGTTGCGTATCAAATATCGGGAATTTTCAGACTTTTCTGTTTTTTTTTTAATGGTAGATTAGATATAACGAAGCACTCATCGCGTTTGATTTTGAGAATTTTCTGTTTCATAAATATTAGTAGTAAATTAGTGTTGCGAAATAAGAATATTCAGTTCCACTCTCGGCGTGTTGATCGGGTTTATATAGAGTGGAAGACGATTGAATTTTAGTAGCTCTTCTGGCTACTGCTTTGTTTCCTTTTCAGCTCCCCTTATTACCACGTTTATTACTGAAAATACTGCTATAAGACATATTTCTTTGTCAGCGTTAACGTTACCATGACTGCTAAAATACAGAACTTTATTACAAATGTATAATATATATATATATTTACATATATGAATCTGTGAGGGATTTCATGCGCAACAAAGTATTATAATGAAATATCTTAATGTTGCTATGAAGGCTTAAAATATTTTTTAAAATTGAATTCATTGCAATTGGTACTAGTGCTGGTGATTGTTCGTTCTTAGAACCATAACTTTTAACATTTTTTCGACCGCGATATTTTCAATCTTATAACAGTAATGTAGAATTTTATAAATATTCGAATTTCATATTGAATTTTTTATTCAGATTAAATTCAATCACTTAAAATACTTGTTTTCAACGTAACCCTAGTTTCGATTAAAAAGATACAAATGATTCTCTATATTTGCTAAAATTTAATCAATAGTAATTTGATCTATAATTAACCATTATTAGTAGTTTATTTTCCATGTATAAAATGTTCTCGTTTTAAAGATAGCTGTTTCTTTCATATACCAAATCAAATAAATGAGTTTGTTTCAAATTTATCAATTTGCAGAAAGTACATTTCAGTTACATATATGAAAATTTCATAGCATATTAAATATGTATGCTAGATACCCAAATGATTTTTCTTCCATTGTCTGATTGTTCAGGCTTCTTCCCGTCCCCTATTTTAAAAAGAAACATATTGCGGTAACGTTGGAGTATATAACTTTTCGATATTTTCAAAAATATAGTACAACGAGTCGTATGTCTCTTTTGCAAGACTCAAAATTGTATGCGCAATGTCAATAGTTTCATTTCCATTCTTTCGTTCCAAGTTAGACAAATGTATCTTTGATACCGAATGTTGCCAGTACGGTTGCGAATTACTGTACAATGTCTGTACTGATCGATGTAATCGTTTTCGCAAATTAATCAGTTGATTAACTTTTGGAAAACCACAACATCGATAAGTACAAACATTGCACAATAATTCAATACCAAGCTAAGAACCACGCTAATACAGTCCAGTTTGGATTACGAAAAGCCACGAAGAGAATTTTGGATAATCTAAACTGGACTGCAACGTGGGACGCCGTTGGACGCCGTTGGACGCCGTTGGACGCCGTTGGACACCGTTGGACGCCGTGGGATACCGTCGGTAAAGTTTGGGTCTCCAAAAGCCTCCAACAGAATTTTGGATGATCTAGACTGGACTGCACCGTGGGACACCGTGGGATACCGTCGGTCCAGTTTGGGTCTCCAAAAGCCTCCAACAGAATTTTGGATGATCTAGACTGGACTGCACCGTGGGACACCGTGGGATACCGTCGGTCCAGTTTGGGTCTCCAAAAGCCTCCAACAGAATTTTGGATGATCTAGACTGGACTGCAACGTGGGACACCGTGGGATAACGTCGGTCCAGTTTGGGTCTCCAAAAGCCTCCAACAGAATTTTGGATGATCTAGAATGGACTGCAACGTGGGACACCGTGGGATACCGTCGGTCCAGTTTGGGTCTCCAAAAGCCTCCAACAGAATTTTGGATGATCTAGACTGGACTGCAACGTGGGACACCGTGGGATACCGTCGGTCCAGTTTGGGTCTCCAAAAGCCTCCAACAGAATTTTGGATGATCTAGACTGGACTGCACCGTGGGACACCGTGGGAAACCATCGGTCCAGTTTGGGTCTCCAAAAGCCTCCAACAGAATTTTGGATGATCTAGACTGGACTGCAACGTGGGACACCGTGGGATACCGTCGGTCTAGTTTGGGTCTCCAAAAGCCTCCAACAGAATTTTGGATGATCTAGACTGGACTGCATCGTGGGACACCGTGGGATACCGTCGGTCCAGTTTGGGTCTCCAAAAGCCTCCAACAGTATTTTGGATGATCTAGACTGGACTGCAACGTGGGACACCGTGTGATACTGTCGGTCCAGTTTGGGTCTCCAAAAGCCTCCAACAGAATTTTGGATGATCTAGACTGGACTGCAACGTGGGACACCGTGGGATACCGTCGGTCCAGTTTGGGTCTCCAAAAGCCTCCAACAGAATTTTGGATGATCTAGACTGGACTGCACCGTGGGACGTCGTTGGACAACGTTGGACAACGTTGGACACCGTTGGACATCGTTGGACAGCGTTGGACACCGTTGGACGTCGTTGGACAACGTTGGACACCGTTGGACATCGTTGGACACCGTTGGACATCGTTGGACACCGTTGGACAACGTTGGACACCGTTGGACAACGTTGGACACCGTTGGACAACGTTGGACACCGTTGGACAACGTTGGACACCGTTGGACAACGTTGGACATCGTTGGACACCGTTGGACACCGTTGGACAGCGTTGGACAGCGTTGGACACCGTTGGACACCGTTGGACATCGTGGGACGCCGTGGGACATCGTGGGACACCGTGGGACGTCGTGGGTCACCGTGGGACATCGTGGGACATCGTGGGACACCGTGGGATGCGTACGTTTTAGTCTTAATTAATCGTAAGGTAGATACCTATGTCAAGTGCATTGTGAACTCATTCTGTACGACGACATTTATCCACCTTAGAACGAAAAAAAGAAAAATCTCGTCTCCCTTCACTAGCTTACCACACAGTACTTATTGTACTCGCGATTTATTGGTTCGCGATCACTCAGTTCTTTCAAACCGTAGCGTGACGTACTCGCTCGCGCGTATTCCGCGTACGTGCGGGTCAACGTGCACTGGACAACTCTTTGGATTCGTAAGTCGCCCCAAGGACACCTCTGTCCTGGTGACTGCTCGACGACTGCTCGACGTTCGCATCGTATCGCGGGAGTTGTCGTCGCGCCGGTGATGCCGGCGAATCTGTTGGGGATTCAGTCGTGGATCTGCAGTCCTGTCCGATTGGTACTTTGGTACTCGGTCAGGGACCTGCAATTTGACGTCCTCCGTAATTCTGTTCGGGCCCGCGGGAGTGGACCCCACTGTTCAGTTGAGGTCAATGCCTTCGTAATCCTGTTCAGCGGTCCCTCCCCGTGAGTGGACCCCACTGTTCAGTTGAGGCCTCTTGCCTTCGTAATCCTGTTCAGCGGTCCATCCCCGGGTTCCACATGTTCAGTTGGAGTGTGTTAAGTTGCTGGCCTATGTGCGGGATCCACGGCTGAATTACCCGTGGATCACTAGCATCATCGGTCGGCGCCATCGACCGCGACTCGTGTAAGTTTCGAACGGCGAAACAGGAATCGAGTTACGGTCAATTCTTGGGCTTTCCGCGGAACCTCGGGGTTATCTCGTGTACGGGGGTACGTCGCGTAGGTTTGTTAGTTCTTTCGAGAGATCGCGATCTCGTTCGTTTCGGGCGCGCCGCGTTTTTTTCCTTTATCATCTGATTCATCGGGCATTTTCTTGTTTACCCATTTTTAAGGGATACTGATTGAGATCACGTTAGAGTTTATAACTTTTCAGTATCTTCAATATCTTACAGTGTCGCAAAAATAGAACGATAACTAGTTTAGTACAGCGACTCGTATGTCCCTTCTGCGAGACACGAAATGGTATATACAGTGTCAGTAGCTACATTTTCTTCCTTTCATTCCAAGTTGGATAAATGTGTGTTTGATACCGAATGATGCCAGTAGGGATGCGAATTATTGTACGATATTTGTACTGATCGATGTAATCGTTGTGTGGGAGATGGATGTTGCGTTACGTAGGCTTTGTTCTACGTTTGTAAAGATTCATGTAAGCGCTGCGTTCGAGATATGTGTTTCGCAGTTAGGCTACGAAACAACTATCTCTTTACGCAGGCCCATGATCAGGTAGAGTCAGAACTCGACATTCTTGCCAATAGGTTGAATGTCGAGACCGATGCATAATGTTGAATAACTCATGGGCGGGTCTCGTGCGTAGTCACCTCCTCGTGGTGAGACCTGGTAATTGGCATCGTTTTTCAAAAATTAATCAGTTGATTAATCTTTGGAAAGCGATACCAAGCCAAGAACTGCGCAACAGTCCAGTTTGGATCACCAAAAGCCTCTAAGAGAATTCTGTTCAAACTAATCGATAGTCGAAAACTAGTATTAAAGAAGTGTGAATTTAGTCTTAGTTTGCAGAAACTATTAAAATGATAAAAATGGATATCGTATTAAATCGGCAAAACAATATCGCCGCTACAATGTCGCTTTATTATAAAATAATTTTACATCTCTGCTTCCAATGCTTAAAAACTGTTTATGTAGATGGGACCCGAGCGTAGTTACCTCCTCGTGGTGGATCCCGGTAATTGGTATCGTTTCCCAAATAATAATACACCAAGTACTATTTTGAATATTAGTATTATTATTTGAGAAACGATATCAAGCTAAAAACTACTTGAATATAGTCTGGTCTTGATCATCCAAAATAGTTTCGGTGATCTAGACCGGACTAAGACCCCCCCCCCGCGGGGGCGCCGTGGGACATCGTGGGACATCGTGGGACATCGCGGGACACCGTGGGATGCTAGCGTTTTAGCCTTAATTAATCATAAGATAGATGCCTATGTCATGTGCATTGTGAGCTCATTCTGTACAAAGATACTTATCTATCTTGGAACGAAAAATAAAAATCTCGTCTCTCGTGATCTCCTCGCTTACCACATTGAAAAAATTGTTCCCACGATTTATCGGTTCACGGTCGCTCAGTTCTTTCAAACCGTAGCGTGACGTACTCGCTCGCGCGTATTCCGGGTACGGGCGGGTCAACGTGCACTGGCCAACTCTTTGGATTCGTAAGTCGCCCCAAGCACACCTCTGTCTTGATGACTACTCGACGACTGCTCGTCGTTTGCCTCGAATCACGGGAGTTGTCATCGGACTGGTGATGCCTGCGATCCGCAATACTGTCCGATTGGTACTTCGGTACTCGGGCAGAGACCTGCTTTTCACGTCCTCCGTAATTCTGTTCAAGTGGCGAACCCGCGGGGGTGGACCCCACTGTTCAGTTGGGGCCTTGCCTTTGTAATCCTGTTCAGCGGTCCCTCCCCGGGCCCTCACTTGCTCAGTTGGAGTGTGTTAAATCGCAGGCCTATATGCTAGATCGCTAGTATCATCGGTTGGTGCCATCGACCGTGATAAGATCCAGACGACGTGACAGGAATCGGGCGAAGGTCAATGCTTGGGCTTTCCGCTGAACCTTAGGGTTATCCGGTGCACGGGGGTACGTTATGTATGTTTGTCAGTTCTTTCGAGAGATCGTGATTTCGTTCGTTCCGGGCGCGCCGCGGGTTTTCTTCCATCGTCAGATTGTTGGGGCTCCCTTTCCGTAGTAGCCTCATATTGTTTCTTTCGTTCCAAATTAGACAAATGTGTCTTTGATATCGAATGCGGCCAGTAGGGTTGCGAATTATTGTACTGATCGATGTAATCGTTGTGTGGGAGATAGATGGTGTGTTATGTATGTTGTTTTACGTTTGTAAAGATTCGTGTAACTGCTGCGTAGGAGATAGGTGTTTCGCGGTTATGCTACGAAATAACTATCTCTTTACGCAGGCCCATGATGTAGAGTCAGAACTCGACATTCTTACCAATAGGTTGAATGTCGAGACCGATGCATAATGTTGAATCACTCATGGGCGGGTCTCGTGCGTAGTCACCTCCTCGTGGTGAGACCTGGTAATTGGCATCCTTTTCCAAAAACTAATAAGCTGATTAATCTTTGGAAAACGATACCAAGCCAAGAACTACGCACCAGTCCAGTTTGGATCACCAAAATCCTCTAAGAGAATTATGGATGATCTAGACTGGACTGCACCCTGGGACACCGTTGGACACCGTGGGACGTCGTTGGTCCAGTATGGATCACCAAAAGCCACGAAAAAATCTTGGATGACCTACACTGTTATGTACTGTAACGTTGGACGCCGTGGGACAACGCTGGATAACGCTGGACGCTGTTGCACACTGTACTGCAACGTTGGACGCTGTGGGACAACGTTGGATAACGCTGGACGCTGTTGCACACCGTTGGACACCGTTGGACAACGTCGGACACCGTTGGACAACGTCGGACACCGTTGGACACCGTTGGACACCGTTGGACACCGTTGGACACCGTTGGACACCGTTGGACACCGTTGGACACCGTAGGACACCGTTGGACACCGTTGGAGACCGTTGGACACCGTTCGGGTTAGGTTGGGGTTAGGTTGGGGTTAGGTTGGGGTTAGGTTGGGGTTAGGTTGGGTTAGGTTGGGGTTAGGTTGGGGTTAGGTTGGGGTTAGGTTGGGGTTAGGTTGGGGTTAGGTTGGGGTTAGGTTAGGTTGGGGTTAGGTTGGGGTTAGGTTGGGGTTAGGTTAGGTTGGGGTTAGGTTGGGGAGCACGAGGCGGGCATGGGTTCCCGGGGCATAGGACCATGCCCTGGGAAACCCCGATGGATCTGATGTTCTCTTACAGTCGGGTGGCGGCCGATCGGTGCCCTTGGCACCCGTCGGTTCGCCGATCCGGTGCGGAGAACTTCGGAGAAGTTGGCGGGCCCATGCCTGTCAAGACCACTCACCTCACCTTCTCGCGGGGCTCCCTGTCGCCCTGCACCGGCTTCGACCGGGGCAGGGTGCGAAAGAGTGAGTGGCACCAGGACGGAGACTTCGACGACGACCTTGGCGAAAAACAAACAAAAAACATGGAAATGGAGAACAGAAACGACAACGTTTACGGTGCAGGGGAGGGATACCCCAGTACCGGCGCAGTCGTGGGTAGTGAAGTGGGCCCCGCTGCGTCGATATCTCGCGACCACGGCCGTCCGAGGGTGGACCGTCAGGCCCCCGGACGCGTTTATACGACTGGCGACGGAACAGCAGGAGAGAGGAGGAGGATAACCACAGGAGGACATCCAGAGGATGACAGGACGGAGACCGCGGAGGAGCCTCCGAGGAAGGCGACGAGACGTTCGCCGAGAGCCGCGAACAGGTCCGAGTACGTTTTTCTCGCGCCGACCACGATGGACGACGGTACGACACCGCTGGCGGGGGGATCGCGGGGGCGGGCGAGGTCCGACGACGAGGAGTCGGTCGCCTCGTTCGCCTCGCGCTCGTCGCTGGCTTCGATGGCGTCCAGGTGCAAGAGGAAGAGAACGGGAGCCACGACAACACCGGAGGTGTCGGAAGAGCTGGAGGTGCAGATGAGGACGAGCTCCCCGGCGGAGATCAGCGCGGGTTTGACGATGCACGTGTCGGAGATAATGCACGTCGCGACGACGTCGTCAAACCTGAAGGGGACTTACATCAGATCCCTCAAAAACGCGGCGAGTTACATCACCGCCGCCTGGAACGAGGAATCCGCGAGGAGGGCGAGGCCAGCGCGAGGCGCCGGCGACGACGTGCACGCGAGGCTGTCCGTGCTGGAGGGGGAGAACGCGGCCCTCCGCCAGGAACTGAGGAGACTGGCCGCCCACGTCAACGAGTGCCCGCGATGCGCCGACGCGGCGCCCGAATACGTCCGCCCGCCGTGGGAAGGCGGAAACGACAGGACGCGGCTGGACGCCCTGGAAAGAGCGGTCCGAGAACTGGGACCCTCCATTCTCAGGACTATCGAGGAACGATTCGGGGACGCACGACGGCAACGCACCCCCGAAGGACGACCCAGCGGGGACCGCCCCGTCGACCCTCCCGCGGCCCAGCCGACGCCGACCCGAAGGGAACGGGACGACGGCGGATGGGAGTTGGTGGAAACAAAGAAGAAGAGGAGGAGAAACAAGAAGACGGCGAACCGGACGAAGGCAGCCGTCGCCGCCGCCGCCGGAGGAGAGGCGGCGAGGAAAGGATCGACCGCGCCACCACCGACGCGGGTACGGCGGCGGCAGCAACCCCAGCCGGGCGGCGACACGACGGGCGCACCGAAGGCGAGCGCCCCCGCGACGCAGAGAGGACCACCGCGGGCACCCAAGGTGGTCACGCCCCCTCGCGCACCGCGAACATCCGCGGTGACCCTGACGTTAAACGAGGGAGCGAGGATGTCGTACGCCGACGTCCTGGAGGCAGCGAGAACGAGGATTCCGCTATCGGAGCTCGGGACGGAGCGCCTGGAGATGAAGAAGGCGATGACGGGCGCCATTATAATACAAGTTCCCGGCGACAAGGACAGGGGAAAGGCGACGCTACTGGCGTCGCGGCTGGCCCAGACCCTGGACCCGACGGCGGTGAGAATCGCCACCCCGACCAGGATGGCGGAGCTACGCGTGACCGGGATAGACATCTCGGTCAAGAAGGAGGAGCTGCGGAGAGCACTGGCCTCGGCGGCGGGATGCGGCAGCGCGGAAGTGCAGGTGGGCGAGATCGGCGCCACCAGAGGCGGCCTCGGGTCGGCGTGGATCAAGTGCCCGGCTGCAGGAGCCCGCAAGCTGGCCCAGGCGGAGAAGATAGCCCTGGGCTGGTCAACGGCGAGGATAAGGGCCGTGCCGAAGCGCCCGTTGCAGTGCTTCAGGTGCCTGGAACTGGGGCACGTGCGCGCCACGTGCGTATCCGGCGAAGACCGAGGGCACCTGTGCTACAGGTGCGGCGGGAGCGGACACCGCGCCAGAGGCTGTCCCGCCTCCGCTCCCAAGTGTCCGCTGTGCGAATCGCTCGGGGCACCCGCGAATCACAGGATGGGCGGAGAGGCGTGCAATCCCCCGAAGGTCAAGAGGAGGAGACCGACCCGCCAACCAGCAGCGGTAGCAGCAGCAGCCGCCGCGGTACGGACACCAGGAAGCGCCGCCGAACCACCAACAGCAGCGGCGGATGGCCGGGAGGAGGCCATGGAGGTGACGGCATAGTTCAAGCGCCTGCTGCAATGCAACCTCGGTAGGTCGAGACGAGCGCAAGATCTGCTCGTCCAGACCATCCGGGAGAACGAGGTGGCCCTAGCGGCGGTGGCCGAACCGCACCGTATACCCGACTCGCCCAACTGGATCGGGGACCTGGACGGATCCGCGGCGATAACGTGGACGTCGGCCTCGTGCGTCTCGCTGGACCGTGGCAACGGCTTCGTCGCGGTCGAGTGGCTAGGAGCGGCGGTGGTGGCGGTGTACGTCTCTCCGAACATCGACCTGGCCGCGTACGGGGACTTCCTGGACCGAGTCGGCGAGTGCATCCGAGGATGCCTCCCCCGCCAGGTGCTCGTGCTGGGGGACTTCAACGCCCACTCGACGCAATGGGGAAACCCAAGGACCAACTCCCGTGGAAGGATGCTCACCGACTGGGCAGCGAGTCTGGGGCTCCTGCTGGCGAACAGGGGCTCGGCGAGCACCTGCGTGGCGTGGAGAGGATCCTCCGTGGTGGACATCACGTGGGCTACCCCGGAGTTGCTCAGGCGAATCCGCGACTGGAGAGTGGCCGAGGGGGTGGAAACGCTGTCCGACCACCTCTACGTACTGATGGAGGTGACCCTGGGGACCGAGGACGCCGGGACGATACGACGACGACCGGGAGAGAACCGTCGCCGCCCGCCGCCGCTGCGATGGCGCCTGAAGGAGATGGACAAGGAGATGCTGCGGGCGGCCACGACCGTGTCCGCCTGGAGCTGGGACGCCCGACGGACGACCGAGCGAGGAAGCATCGACGAGGAGGCGGAGGAGCTCCGAAGATACATGACCGCGGCGTGCGACGCCTCGATGCCGCGCTCCGTCCCGGGGGGTGGACGAGACCAGGGAACGTACTGGTGGACCCCGGAGATCGCCGAGATGCGAGAAAACTGCGTGCGTGCCCGCAGAAGATTTCTAAGGGCCCGTCGTCGCAGACTGACGCGCGACGAGGAGGAGATTTCCCGCTTCTACGAGGAGTACAGAGAGGCGAGACGGACTCTTCAGCGGGAGATCAAGACCGCGAAATCTCGGTGCTGGACGGAGCTGATCGAGGAGGTGGAATCCGACCCGTGGGGACGGCCGTACAAAGTGGTCACCAAGAAGCTACGACCTTCGGCGCCCCCGCTGACCTCGGACATGGACCCGACGCTGTTGGACAACGTCATCGGGACGCTATTCCCGCCGGAAGACAGGGACGCGAGCCGACCGGCGCCATCCTCCCCCTCCGCCGACGACGATGAGGAGGCGGCGACGACGACCGCGACGGGATGGAGCGAGGAGCTGCGAGTTAGCGACGAGGAACTCTTCGAAGCAGCCAGGAGGACGGCGTCCCGCGACGTGGCGCCAGGACCCGACGGAATACCGGGCCGAGCGTGGGCGGAGTCGATCGTCACCATGGCTCCACGCCTACGACACCTGTTCGACAGATGCCTGGAGGAGGGCGCCTACCCCCGGACATGGCGGACGGCCAGGCTGGTGCTGTTACGGAAGGAGGGCCGCCCGCCGGACTCGCCGTCCGCGTACCGGCCGATATGCCTGCTGGACGAGGTGGGCAAGATGCTGGAGAGGATCGTCGCCGCCCGGCTGGAGGCTCACATGACCCGGAGGACGCCCGGATGGCACGACAGCCAGTACGGATTCCGCCGCGGCCGCTCGACCGTGGACGCGGTGAAGAGGCTGAGGACCATGGCCGAGGACAAGGTCTCCCGAGAAGGGGTGGCGGTGGCGGTGTCGCTCGACGTCACGAACGCCTTCAACTCCATCCCCTGGGCCAGGATCGTGGAAGCCCTGCGACACTTTGACGTTCCGGCGTACCTGGTGGGGATCGTCCGCGCGTACCTTTCCGACAGATACATCGTCTACGCCGGAAGGGACGGGGAAGAAAGAAGACGGATCGAGCGCGGCGTTCCGCAGGGGTCGGTGCTGGGTCCGATACTCTGGATCACGGCCTA